>NC_065884.2:0-1200000 GCF_932274485.2 Patella vulgata
TTCGATCTAATGATCTTTTTCAAGAGGAAACAATGTCTGATTTCTAAATATTTACTTGGGGTTTATATATGCTCGGATAGGGGTGACATGCTTAACTCAAGGATCGTTTGATTTTTGCGCTTACGTACTAATTGGTTTAGAACAAAGGGGCTTGACGCGAAGAGTAAAAGTGGCTTCAATCACGTGTTTGGACAGTTAATTAGGGGAGAGTGGGATAACGTGTGCTCACCTAATCAAGGTAAATTGGGGTAAAAGGCAGGCTAATCAATACGGTTCTAAATCATCAATCAATCAATTAATCAATACAAACATTACAATGAAACGTTAATGATGTACAAACATAGTTATAGCAAATTAATCAATACAATTAACAACAAAAGTGATCTACATTTAACAAATATAATACGCGAGCTATGAGTTAATTAAGTAATAAATCAGATCATTGTAAGGAGCCGTAAGGGAGGGACAATTTTTATACGAAGGTGGTTATAATCAATATATACAGCACTATTCGGAGACAATAAAAAGTAAAATTTTAAATGTAGTTAGACCTAATAACCAAAACTGAAATCAGAATTTTAAGAGAATGTTCATACGGACAGATATCCACCTGGCACTGGCAGGGTTAGGGTAAGAGGAGAGGGCTTAGGGCACACAAAAAGCGACCACTAAACACAAAAGCACGGGCCTAGGATTCAAAACTGTAACCGGACAAACACGCCTGTTTAGGGTATTTCCAGGGTTAGTTGTAGGTCAGGTTATATTTCTTTTAACTATGTTTTATAAAAGTTTGTTGGGGTTTGAGGCTCTTCTACTTGGCTTAACGGCTGGGAAGGGATCTGTATTCTGGGAAAAAGAGAATCTGCTGGGCACTTTAAACGACGGCTTGTTCAACTTCGATCGGGTGTCTGGATTACCGGGTCTACTGGATGGCACGGTAGACTTGGGTTTCTGGGCGATCTTGGCCTTTTTCAAAGGGGAAGCAACTCGGGTAGGTGGCGCTCTGGTCTTTTTTGACGGTGTACTTACTATGATGGGTTTCACAGAGACGCCGACAGGGGGCGCAGCAATGGGTTTTACCGAGAAACTAACAGGGGGCGTGACAGATCTGTTCTTTCTAGGCACTGGTGGTCTTTGAACTTTGGGAGACGGAGTACGAGGCGACGGACTAACAGGAATCTCAACGGGAGACATGGGCGAAAGGGGGGGTGACGGTACAATAGACGGTAGGCGATTTAGGAACTGGTCAACAGTTTCTTGTCTCAGTCTGGTGCCGTAATTCTTCTTGGCCCACGACAAAGCCTGGTGTCCTCATCCCATAATCTCGTCCTCCGTGCAGTCATAATGATCAAACAAGACATCGAGTTTCTGCATCAATTGGTCCGTGTAATGTTTATTTAATTCCCGTCTCATGGTGTGGGCCCAGGCAGCGTTAACATCTTTAATTTTATTCATAATCGCGTCGTTGGAGCAAGCCGGTCTAATGAAATGATTCAAGAAGAATTACGGCACCAGACTGAGACAAGAAACTGTTGACCAGTTCCTAAATCGCCTACCGTCTATTGTACCGTCACCCCCCCTTTCGCCCATGTCTCCCGTTGAGATTCCTGTTAGTCCGTCGCCTCGTACTCCGTCTCCCAAAGTTCAAAGACCACCAGTGCCTAGAAAGAACAGATCTGTCACGCCCCCTGTTAGTTTCTCGGTAAAACCCATTGCTGCGCCCCCTGTCGGCGTCTCTGTGAAACCCATCATAGTAAGTACACCGTCAAAAAAGACCAGAGCGCCACCTACCCGAGTTGCTTCCCCTTTGAAAAAGGCCAAGATCGCCCAGAAACCCAAGTCTACCGTGCCATCCAGTAGACCCGGTAATCCAGACACCCGATCGAAGTTGAACAAGCCGTCGTTTAAAGTGCCCAGCAGATTCTCTTTTTCCCAGAATACAGATCCCTTCCCAGCCGTTAAGCCAAGTAGAAGAGCCTCAAACCCCAACAAACTTTTATAAAACATAGTTAAAAGAAATATAACCTGACCTACAACTAACCCTGGAAATACCCTAAACAGGCGTGTTTGTCCGGTTACAGTTTTGAATCCTAGGCCCGTGCTTTTGTGTTTAGTGGTCGCTTTTTGTGTGCCCTAAGCCCTCTCCTCTTACCCTAACCCTGCCAGTGCCAGGTGGATATCTGTCCGTATGAACATTCTCTTAAAATTCTGATTTCAGTTTTGGTTATTAGGTCTAACTACATTTAAAATTTTACTTTTTATTGTCTCCGAATAGTGCTGTATATATTGATTATAACCACCTTCGTATAAAAATTGTCCCTCCCTTACGGCTCCTTACAATGATCTGATTTATTACTTAATTAACTCATAGCTCGCGTATTATATTTGTTAAATGTAGATCACTTTTGTTGTTAATTGTATTGATTAATTTGCTATAACTATGTTTGTACATCATTAACGTTTCATTGTAATGTTTGTATTGATTAATTGATTGATTGATGATTTAGAACCGTATTGATTAGCCTGCCTTTTACCCCAATTTACCTTGATTAGGTGAGCACACGTTATCCCACTCTCCCCTAATTAACTGTCCAAACACGTGATTGAAGCCACTTTTACTCTTCGCGTCAAGCCCCTTTGTTCTAAACCAATTAGTACGTAAGCGCAAAAATCAAACGATCCTTGAGTTAAGCATGTCACCCCTATCCGAGCATATATAAACCCCAAGTAAATATTTAGAAATCAGACATTGTTTCCTCTTGAAAAAGATCATTAGATCGAAACTAGTCGAGGATTATAGGGAGCCTGTTTATATGTAAGTTGTTTGTTTTTGTCTTGTTTTATAAACTGTTAAATTTTGTCTTGTTTTTGTTGCTCTTCACTTATTAAAAACTATTAAAGTCAATCGTGATTTTGTTCTAAAAAATTTAAAATTGTGCTTTCTTTTCTGATTCGATACAAATCCGTACGCTGCTGTGTCCAAATTCTCCGTGGCTCAAATAAGATTTCTATAGGCCAGCAATACAATTAAAGGACTTCATTTTCTAATTGATATTATTTTTTCTTTTCATGATGGATAAACGCCAAGCGGAGCAGAAACCCGAAAGGGACTGCCGACGCCATAGAATGACACGCGCCTTCTATCAGTATATCCAATGCCTCCATCACCTCGCTAACTTAGAAGAACCGTCCACCTGTTTTAAGAAAAAGGAAAAAGAACTGAATCATTTCATTAGACCGGCTTGCTCCAACGACGCGATTATGAATAAAATTAAAGATGTTAACGCTGCCTGGGCCCACACCATGAGACGGGAATTAAATAAACATTACACGGACCAATTGATGCAGAAACTCGATGTCTTGTTTGATCATTATGACTGCACGGAGGACGAGATTATGGGATGGGGACACCAGGCTTTGTCGTGGGCCAAGAAGAATTACGGCACCAGACTGAGACAAGAAACTGTTGACCAGTTCCTAAATCGCCTACCGTCTATTGTACCGTCACCCCCCCTTTCGCCCATGTCTCCCGTTGAGATTCCTGTTAGTCCGTCGCCTCGTACTCCGTCTCCCAAAGTTCAAAGACCACCAGTGCCTAGAAAGAACAGATCTGTCACGCCCCCTGTTAGTTTCTCGGTAAAACCCATTGCTGCGCCCCCTGTCGGCGTCTCTGTGAAACCCATCATAGTAAGTACACCGTCAAAAAAGACCAGAGCGCCACCTACCCGAGTTGCTTCCCCTTTGAAAAAGGCCAAGATCGCCCAGAAACCCAAGTCTACCGTGCCATCCAGTAGACCCGGTAATCCAGACACCCGATCGAAGTTGAACAAGCCGTCGTTTAAAGTGCCCAGCAGATTCTCTTTTTCCCAGAATACAGATCCCTTCCCAGCCGTTAAGCCAAGTAGAAGAGCCTCAAACCCCAACAAACTTTTATAAAACATAGTTAAAAGAAATATAACCTGACCTACAACTAACCCTGGAAATACCCTAAACAGGCGTGTTTGTCCGGTTACAGTTTTGAATCCTAGGCCCGTGCTTTTGTGTTTAGTGGTCGCTTTTTGTGTGCCCTAAGCCCTCTCCTCTTACCCTAACCCTGCCAGTGCCAGGTGGATATCTGTCCGTATGAACATTCTCTTAAAATTCTGATTTCAGTTTTGGTTATTAGGTCTAACTACATTTAAAATTTTACTTTTTATTGTCTCCGAATAGTGCTGTATATATTGATTATAACCACCTTCGTATAAAAATTGTCCCTCCCTTACGGCTCCTTACAATGATCTGATTTATTACTTAATTAACTCATAGCTCGCGTATTATATTTGTTAAATGTAGATCACTTTTGTTGTTAATTGTATTGATTAATTTGCTATAACTATGTTTGTACATCATTAACGTTTCATTGTAATGTTTGTATTGATTAATTGATTGATTGATGATTTAGAACCGTATTGATTAGCCTGCCTTTTACCCCAATTTACCTTGATTAGGTGAGCACACGTTATCCCACTCTCCCCTAATTAACTGTCCAAACACGTGATTGAAGCCACTTTTACTCTTCGCGTCAAGCCCCTTTGTTCTAAACCAATTAGTACGTAAGCGCAAAAATCAAACGATCCTTGAGTTAAGCATGTCACCCCTATCCGAGCATATATAAACCCCAAGTAAATATTTAGAAATCAGACATTGTTTCCTCTTGAAAAAGATCATTAGATCGAAACTAGTCGAGGATTATAGGGAGCCTGTTTATATGTAAGTTGTTTGTTTTTGTCTTGTTTTATAAACTGTTAAATTTTGTCTTGTTTTTGTTGCTCTTCACTTATTAAAAACTATTAAAGTCAATCGTGATTTTGTTCTAAAAAATTTAAAATTGTGCTTTCTTTTCTGATTCGATACAAATCCGTACGCTGCTGTGTCCAAATTCTCCGTGGCTCAAATAAGATTTCTATAGGCCAGCAATACAATTAAAGGACTTCATTTTCTAATTGATATTATTTTTTCTTTTCATGATGGATAAACGCCAAGCGGAGCAGAAACCCGAAAGGGACTGCCGACGCCATAGAATGACACGCGCCTTCTATCAGTATATCCAATGCCTCCATCACCTCGCTAACTTAGAAGAACCGTCCACCTGTTTTAAGAAAAAGGAAAAAGAACTGAATCATTTCATTAGACCGGCTTGCTCCAACGACGCGATTATGAATAAAATTAAAGATGTTAACGCTGCCTGGGCCCACACCATGAGACGGGAATTAAATAAACATTACACGGACCAATTGATGCAGAAACTCGATGTCTTGTTTGATCATTATGACTGCACGGAGGACGAGATTATGGGATGGGGACACCAGGCTTTGTCGTGGGCCAAGAAGAATTACGGCACCAGACTGAGACAAGAAACTGTTGACCAGTTCCTAAATCGCCTACCGTCTATTGTACCGTCACCCCCCCTTTCGCCCATGTCTCCCGTTGAGATTCCTGTTAGTCCGTCGCCTCGTACTCCGTCTCCCAAAGTTCAAAGACCACCAGTGCCTAGAAAGAACAGATCTGTCACGCCCCCTGTTAGTTTCTCGGTAAAACCCATTGCTGCGCCCCCTGTCGGCGTCTCTGTGAAACCCATCATAGTAAGTACACCGTCAAAAAAGACCAGAGCGCCACCTACCCGAGTTGCTTCCCCTTTGAAAAAGGCCAAGATCGCCCAGAAACCCAAGTCTACCGTGCCATCCAGTAGACCCGGTAATCCAGACACCCGATCGAAGTTGAACAAGCCGTCGTTTAAAGTGCCCAGCAGATTCTCTTTTTCCCAGAATACAGATCCCTTCCCAGCCGTTAAGCCAAGTAGAAGAGCCTCAAACCCCAACAAACTTTTATAAAACATAGTTAAAAGAAATATAACCTGACCTACAACTAACCCTGGAAATACCCTAAACAGGCGTGTTTGTCCGGTTACAGTTTTGAATCCTAGGCCCGTGCTTTTGTGTTTAGTGGTCGCTTTTTGTGTGCCCTAAGCCCTCTCCTCTTACCCTAACCCTGCCAGTGCCAGGTGGATATCTGTCCGTATGAACATTCTCTTAAAATTCTGATTTCAGTTTTGGTTATTAGGTCTAACTACATTTAAAATTTTACTTTTTATTGTCTCCGAATAGTGCTGTATATATTGATTATAACCACCTTCGTATAAAAATTGTCCCTCCCTTACGGCTCCTTACAATGATCTGATTTATTACTTAATTAACTCATAGCTCGCGTATTATATTTGTTAAATGTAGATCACTTTTGTTGTTAATTGTATTGATTAATTTGCTATAACTATGTTTGTACATCATTAACGTTTCATTGTAATGTTTGTATTGATTAATTGATTGATTGATGATTTAGAACCGTATTGATTAGCCTGCCTTTTACCCCAATTTACCTTGATTAGGTGAGCACACGTTATCCCACTCTCCCCTAATTAACTGTCCAAACACGTGATTGAAGCCACTTTTACTCTTCGCGTCAAGCCCCTTTGTTCTAAACCAATTAGTACGTAAGCGCAAAAATCAAACGATCCTTGAGTTAAGCATGTCACCCCTATCCGAGCATATATAAACCCCAAGTAAATATTTAGAAATCAGACATTGTTTCCTCTTGAAAAAGATCATTAGATCGAAACTAGTCGAGGATTATAGGGAGCCTGTTTATATGTAAGTTGTTTGTTTTTGTCTTGTTTTATAAACTGTTAAATTTTGTCTTGTTTTTGTTGCTCTTCACTTATTAAAAACTATTAAAGTCAATCGTGATTTTGTTCTAAAAAATTTAAAATTGTGCTTTCTTTTCTGATTCGATACAAATCCGTACGCTGCTGTGTCCAAATTCTCCGTGGCTCAAATAAGATTTCTATAGGCCAGCAATACAATTAAAGGACTTCATTTTCTAATTGATATTATTTTTTCTTTTCATGATGGATAAACGCCAAGCGGAGCAGAAACCCGAAAGGGACTGCCGACGCCATAGAATGACACGCGCCTTCTATCAGTATATCCAATGCCTCCATCACCTCGCTAACTTAGAAGAACCGTCCACCTGTTTTAAGAAAAAGGAAAAAGAACTGAATCATTTCATTAGACCGGCTTGCTCCAACGACGCGATTATGAATAAAATTAAAGATGTTAACGCTGCCTGGGCCCACACCATGAGACGGGAATTAAATAAACATTACACGGACCAATTGATGCAGAAACTCGATGTCTTGTTTGATCATTATGACTGCACGGAGGACGAGATTATGGGATGGGGACACCAGGCTTTGTCGTGGGCCAAGAAGAATTACGGCACCAGACTGAGACAAGAAACTGTTGACCAGTTCCTAAATCGCCTACCGTCTATTGTACCGTCACCCCCCCTTTCGCCCATGTCTCCCGTTGAGATTCCTGTTAGTCCGTCGCCTCGTACTCCGTCTCCCAAAGTTCAAAGACCACCAGTGCCTAGAAAGAACAGATCTGTCACGCCCCCTGTTAGTTTCTCGGTAAAACCCATTGCTGCGCCCCCTGTCGGCGTCTCTGTGAAACCCATCATAGTAAGTACACCGTCAAAAAAGACCAGAGCGCCACCTACCCGAGTTGCTTCCCCTTTGAAAAAGGCCAAGATCGCCCAGAAACCCAAGTCTACCGTGCCATCCAGTAGACCCGGTAATCCAGACACCCGATCGAAGTTGAACAAGCCGTCGTTTAAAGTGCCCAGCAGATTCTCTTTTTCCCAGAATACAGATCCCTTCCCAGCCGTTAAGCCAAGTAGAAGAGCCTCAAACCCCAACAAACTTTTATAAAACATAGTTAAAAGAAATATAACCTGACCTACAACTAACCCTGGAAATACCCTAAACAGGCGTGTTTGTCCGGTTACAGTTTTGAATCCTAGGCCCGTGCTTTTGTGTTTAGTGGTCGCTTTTTGTGTGCCCTAAGCCCTCTCCTCTTACCCTAACCCTGCCAGTGCCAGGTGGATATCTGTCCGTATGAACATTCTCTTAAAATTCTGATTTCAGTTTTGGTTATTAGGTCTAACTACATTTAAAATTTTACTTTTTATTGTCTCCGAATAGTGCTGTATATATTGATTATAACCACCTTCGTATAAAAATTGTCCCTCCCTTACGGCTCCTTACAATGATCTGATTTATTACTTAATTAACTCATAGCTCGCGTATTATATTTGTTAAATGTAGATCACTTTTGTTGTTAATTGTATTGATTAATTTGCTATAACTATGTTTGTACATCATTAACGTTTCATTGTAATGTTTGTATTGATTAATTGATTGATTGATGATTTAGAACCGTATTGATTAGCCTGCCTTTTACCCCAATTTACCTTGATTAGGTGAGCACACGTTATCCCACTCTCCCCTAATTAACTGTCCAAACACGTGATTGAAGCCACTTTTACTCTTCGCGTCAAGCCCCTTTGTTCTAAACCAATTAGTACGTAAGCGCAAAAATCAAACGATCCTTGAGTTAAGCATGTCACCCCTATCCGAGCATATATAAACCCCAAGTAAATATTTAGAAATCAGACATTGTTTCCTCTTGAAAAAGATCATTAGATCGAAACTAGTCGAGGATTATAGGGAGCCTGTTTATATGTAAGTTGTTTGTTTTTGTCTTGTTTTATAAACTGTTAAATTTTGTCTTGTTTTTGTTGCTCTTCACTTATTAAAAACTATTAAAGTCAATCGTGATTTTGTTCTAAAAAATTTAAAATTGTGCTTTCTTTTCTGATTCGATACAAATCCGTACGCTGCTGTGTCCAAATTCTCCGTGGCTCAAATAAGATTTCTATAGGCCAGCAATACAATTAAAGGACTTCATTTTCTAATTGATATTATTTTTTCTTTTCATGATGGATAAACGCCAAGCGGAGCAGAAACCCGAAAGGGACTGCCGACGCCATAGAATGACACGCGCCTTCTATCAGTATATCCAATGCCTCCATCACCTCGCTAACTTAGAAGAACCGTCCACCTGTTTTAAGAAAAAGGAAAAAGAACTGAATCATTTCATTAGACCGGCTTGCTCCAACGACGCGATTATGAATAAAATTAAAGATGTTAACGCTGCCTGGGCCCACACCATGAGACGGGAATTAAATAAACATTACACGGACCAATTGATGCAGAAACTCGATGTCTTGTTTGATCATTATGACTGCACGGAGGACGAGATTATGGGATGGGGACACCAGGCTTTGTCGTGGGCCAAGAAGAATTACGGCACCAGACTGAGACAAGAAACTGTTGACCAGTTCCTAAATCGCCTACCGTCTATTGTACCGTCACCCCCCCTTTCGCCCATGTCTCCCGTTGAGATTCCTGTTAGTCCGTCGCCTCGTACTCCGTCTCCCAAAGTTCAAAGACCACCAGTGCCTAGAAAGAACAGATCTGTCACGCCCCCTGTTAGTTTCTCGGTAAAACCCATTGCTGCGCCCCCTGTCGGCGTCTCTGTGAAACCCATCATAGTAAGTACACCGTCAAAAAAGACCAGAGCGCCACCTACCCGAGTTGCTTCCCCTTTGAAAAAGGCCAAGATCGCCCAGAAACCCAAGTCTACCGTGCCATCCAGTAGACCCGGTAATCCAGACACCCGATCGAAGTTGAACAAGCCGTCGTTTAAAGTGCCCAGCAGATTCTCTTTTTCCCAGAATACAGATCCCTTCCCAGCCGTTAAGCCAAGTAGAAGAGCCTCAAACCCCAACAAACTTTTATAAAACATAGTTAAAAGAAATATAACCTGACCTACAACTAACCCTGGAAATACCCTAAACAGGCGTGTTTGTCCGGTTACAGTTTTGAATCCTAGGCCCGTGCTTTTGTGTTTAGTGGTCGCTTTTTGTGTGCCCTAAGCCCTCTCCTCTTACCCTAACCCTGCCAGTGCCAGGTGGATATCTGTCCGTATGAACATTCTCTTAAAATTCTGATTTCAGTTTTGGTTATTAGGTCTAACTACATTTAAAATTTTACTTTTTATTGTCTCCGAATAGTGCTGTATATATTGATTATAACCACCTTCGTATAAAAATTGTCCCTCCCTTACGGCTCCTTACAATGATCTGATTTATTACTTAATTAACTCATAGCTCGCGTATTATATTTGTTAAATGTAGATCACTTTTGTTGTTAATTGTATTGATTAATTTGCTATAACTATGTTTGTACATCATTAACGTTTCATTGTAATGTTTGTATTGATTAATTGATTGATTGATGATTTAGAACCGTATTGATTAGCCTGCCTTTTACCCCAATTTACCTTGATTAGGTGAGCACACGTTATCCCACTCTCCCCTAATTAACTGTCCAAACACGTGATTGAAGCCACTTTTACTCTTCGCGTCAAGCCCCTTTGTTCTAAACCAATTAGTACGTAAGCGCAAAAATCAAACGATCCTTGAGTTAAGCATGTCACCCCTATCCGAGCATATATAAACCCCAAGTAAATATTTAGAAATCAGACATTGTTTCCTCTTGAAAAAGATCATTAGATCGAAACTAGTCGAGGATTATAGGGAGCCTGTTTATATGTAAGTTGTTTGTTTTTGTCTTGTTTTATAAACTGTTAAATTTTGTCTTGTTTTTGTTGCTCTTCACTTATTAAAAACTATTAAAGTCAATCGTGATTTTGTTCTAAAAAATTTAAAATTGTGCTTTCTTTTCTGATTCGATACAAATCCGTACGCTGCTGTGTCCAAATTCTCCGTGGCTCAAATAAGATTTCTATAGGCCAGCAATACAATTAAAGGACTTCATTTTCTAATTGATATTATTTTTTCTTTTCATGATGGATAAACGCCAAGCGGAGCAGAAACCCGAAAGGGACTGCCGACGCCATAGAATGACACGCGCCTTCTATCAGTATATCCAATGCCTCCATCACCTCGCTAACTTAGAAGAACCGTCCACCTGTTTTAAGAAAAAGGAAAAAGAACTGAATCATTTCATTAGACCGGCTTGCTCCAACGACGCGATTATGAATAAAATTAAAGATGTTAACGCTGCCTGGGCCCACACCATGAGACGGGAATTAAATAAACATTACACGGACCAATTGATGCAGAAACTCGATGTCTTGTTTGATCATTATGACTGCACGGAGGACGAGATTATGGGATGGGGACACCAGGCTTTGTCGTGGGCCAAGAAGAATTACGGCACCAGACTGAGACAAGAAACTGTTGACCAGTTCCTAAATCGCCTACCGTCTATTGTACCGTCACCCCCCCTTTCGCCCATGTCTCCCGTTGAGATTCCTGTTAGTCCGTCGCCTCGTACTCCGTCTCCCAAAGTTCAAAGACCACCAGTGCCTAGAAAGAACAGATCTGTCACGCCCCCTGTTAGTTTCTCGGTAAAACCCATTGCTGCGCCCCCTGTCGGCGTCTCTGTGAAACCCATCATAGTAAGTACACCGTCAAAAAAGACCAGAGCGCCACCTACCCGAGTTGCTTCCCCTTTGAAAAAGGCCAAGATCGCCCAGAAACCCAAGTCTACCGTGCCATCCAGTAGACCCGGTAATCCAGACACCCGATCGAAGTTGAACAAGCCGTCGTTTAAAGTGCCCAGCAGATTCTCTTTTTCCCAGAATACAGATCCCTTCCCAGCCGTTAAGCCAAGTAGAAGAGCCTCAAACCCCAACAAACTTTTATAAAACATAGTTAAAAGAAATATAACCTGACCTACAACTAACCCTGGAAATACCCTAAACAGGCGTGTTTGTCCGGTTACAGTTTTGAATCCTAGGCCCGTGCTTTTGTGTTTAGTGGTCGCTTTTTGTGTGCCCTAAGCCCTCTCCTCTTACCCTAACCCTGCCAGTGCCAGGTGGATATCTGTCCGTATGAACATTCTCTTAAAATTCTGATTTCAGTTTTGGTTATTAGGTCTAACTACATTTAAAATTTTACTTTTTATTGTCTCCGAATAGTGCTGTATATATTGATTATAACCACCTTCGTATAAAAATTGTCCCTCCCTTACGGCTCCTTACAATGATCTGATTTATTACTTAATTAACTCATAGCTCGCGTATTATATTTGTTAAATGTAGATCACTTTTGTTGTTAATTGTATTGATTAATTTGCTATAACTATGTTTGTACATCATTAACGTTTCATTGTAATGTTTGTATTGATTAATTGATTGATTGATGATTTAGAACCGTATTGATTAGCCTGCCTTTTACCCCAATTTACCTTGATTAGGTGAGCACACGTTATCCCACTCTCCCCTAATTAACTGTCCAAACACGTGATTGAAGCCACTTTTACTCTTCGCGTCAAGCCCCTTTGTTCTAAACCAATTAGTACGTAAGCGCAAAAATCAAACGATCCTTGAGTTAAGCATGTCACCCCTATCCGAGCATATATAAACCCCAAGTAAATATTTAGAAATCAGACATTGTTTCCTCTTGAAAAAGATCATTAGATCGAAACTAGTCGAGGATTATAGGGAGCCTGTTTATATGTAAGTTGTTTGTTTTTGTCTTGTTTTATAAACTGTTAAATTTTGTCTTGTTTTTGTTGCTCTTCACTTATTAAAAACTATTAAAGTCAATCGTGATTTTGTTCTAAAAAATTTAAAATTGTGCTTTCTTTTCTGATTCGATACAAATCCGTACGCTGCTGTGTCCAAATTCTCCGTGGCTCAAATAAGATTTCTATAGGCCAGCAATACAATTAAAGGACTTCATTTTCTAATTGATATTATTTTTTCTTTTCATGATGGATAAACGCCAAGCGGAGCAGAAACCCGAAAGGGACTGCCGACGCCATAGAATGACACGCGCCTTCTATCAGTATATCCAATGCCTCCATCACCTCGCTAACTTAGAAGAACCGTCCACCTGTTTTAAGAAAAAGGAAAAAGAACTGAATCATTTCATTAGACCGGCTTGCTCCAACGACGCGATTATGAATAAAATTAAAGATGTTAACGCTGCCTGGGCCCACACCATGAGACGGGAATTAAATAAACATTACACGGACCAATTGATGCAGAAACTCGATGTCTTGTTTGATCATTATGACTGCACGGAGGACGAGATTATGGGATGGGGACACCAGGCTTTGTCGTGGGCCAAGAAGAATTACGGCACCAGACTGAGACAAGAAACTGTTGACCAGTTCCTAAATCGCCTACCGTCTATTGTACCGTCACCCCCCCTTTCGCCCATGTCTCCCGTTGAGATTCCTGTTAGTCCGTCGCCTCGTACTCCGTCTCCCAAAGTTCAAAGACCACCAGTGCCTAGAAAGAACAGATCTGTCACGCCCCCTGTTAGTTTCTCGGTAAAACCCATTGCTGCGCCCCCTGTCGGCGTCTCTGTGAAACCCATCATAGTAAGTACACCGTCAAAAAAGACCAGAGCGCCACCTACCCGAGTTGCTTCCCCTTTGAAAAAGGCCAAGATCGCCCAGAAACCCAAGTCTACCGTGCCATCCAGTAGACCCGGTAATCCAGACACCCGATCGAAGTTGAACAAGCCGTCGTTTAAAGTGCCCAGCAGATTCTCTTTTTCCCAGAATACAGATCCCTTCCCAGCCGTTAAGCCAAGTAGAAGAGCCTCAAACCCCAACAAACTTTTATAAAACATAGTTAAAAGAAATATAACCTGACCTACAACTAACCCTGGAAATACCCTAAACAGGCGTGTTTGTCCGGTTACAGTTTTGAATCCTAGGCCCGTGCTTTTGTGTTTAGTGGTCGCTTTTTGTGTGCCCTAAGCCCTCTCCTCTTACCCTAACCCTGCCAGTGCCAGGTGGATATCTGTCCGTATGAACATTCTCTTAAAATTCTGATTTCAGTTTTGGTTATTAGGTCTAACTACATTTAAAATTTTACTTTTTATTGTCTCCGAATAGTGCTGTATATATTGATTATAACCACCTTCGTATAAAAATTGTCCCTCCCTTACGGCTCCTTACAATGATCTGATTTATTACTTAATTAACTCATAGCTCGCGTATTATATTTGTTAAATGTAGATCACTTTTGTTGTTAATTGTATTGATTAATTTGCTATAACTATGTTTGTACATCATTAACGTTTCATTGTAATGTTTGTATTGATTAATTGATTGATTGATGATTTAGAACCGTATTGATTAGCCTGCCTTTTACCCCAATTTACCTTGATTAGGTGAGCACACGTTATCCCACTCTCCCCTAATTAACTGTCCAAACACGTGATTGAAGCCACTTTTACTCTTCGCGTCAAGCCCCTTTGTTCTAAACCAATTAGTACGTAAGCGCAAAAATCAAACGATCCTTGAGTTAAGCATGTCACCCCTATCCGAGCATATATAAACCCCAAGTAAATATTTAGAAATCAGACATTGTTTCCTCTTGAAAAAGATCATTAGATCGAAACTAGTCGAGGATTATAGGGAGCCTGTTTATATGTAAGTTGTTTGTTTTTGTCTTGTTTTATAAACTGTTAAATTTTGTCTTGTTTTTGTTGCTCTTCACTTATTAAAAACTATTAAAGTCAATCGTGATTTTGTTCTAAAAAATTTAAAATTGTGCTTTCTTTTCTGATTCGATACAAATCCGTACGCTGCTGTGTCCAAATTCTCCGTGGCTCAAATAAGATTTCTATAGGCCAGCAATACAATTAAAGGACTTCATTTTCTAATTGATATTATTTTTTCTTTTCATGATGGATAAACGCCAAGCGGAGCAGAAACCCGAAAGGGACTGCCGACGCCATAGAATGACACGCGCCTTCTATCAGTATATCCAATGCCTCCATCACCTCGCTAACTTAGAAGAACCGTCCACCTGTTTTAAGAAAAAGGAAAAAGAACTGAATCATTTCATTAGACCGGCTTGCTCCAACGACGCGATTATGAATACAATTAAAGATGTTAACGCTGCCTGGGCCCACACCATGAGACGGGAATTAAATAAACATTACACGGACCAATTGATGCAGAAACTCGATGTCTTGTTTGATCATTATGACTGCACGGAGGACGAGATTATGGGATGGGGACACCAGGCTTTGTCGTGGGCCAAGAAGAATTACGGCACCAGACTGAGACAAGAAACTGTTGACCAGTTCCTAAATCGCCTACCGTCTATTGTACCGTCACCCCCCCTTTCGCCCATGTCTCCCGTTGAGATTCCTGTTAGTCCGTCGCCTCGTACTCCGTCTCCCAAAGTTCAAAGACCACCAGTGCCTAGAAAGAACAGATCTGTCACGCCCCCTGTTAGTTTCTCGGTAAAACCCATTGCTGCGCCCCCTGTCGGCGTCTCTGTGAAACCCATCATAGTAAGTACACCGTCAAAAAAGACCAGAGCGCCACCTACCCGAGTTGCTTCCCCTTTGAAAAAGGCCAAGATCGCCCAGAAACCCAAGTCTACCGTGCCATCCAGTAGACCCGGTAATCCAGACACCCGATCGAAGTTGAACAAGCCGTCGTTTAAAGTGCCCAGCAGATTCTCTTTTTCCCAGAATACAGATCCCTTCCCAGCCGTTAAGCCAAGTAGAAGAGCCTCAAACCCCAACAAACTTTTATAAAACATAGTTAAAAGAAATATAACCTGACCTACAACTAACCCTGGAAATACCCTAAACAGGCGTGTTTGTCCGGTTACAGTTTTGAATCCTAGGCCCGTGCTTTTGTGTTTAGTGGTCGCTTTTTGTGTGCCCTAAGCCCTCTCCTCTTACCCTAACCCTGCCAGTGCCAGGTGGATATCTGTCCGTATGAACATTCTCTTAAAATTCTGATTTCAGTTTTGGTTATTAGGTCTAACTACATTTAAAATTTTACTTTTTATTGTCTCCGAATAGTGCTGTATATATTGATTATAACCACCTTCGTATAAAAATTGTCCCTCCCTTACGGCTCCTTACAATGATCTGATTTATTACTTAATTAACTCATAGCTCGCGTATTATATTTGTTAAATGTAGATCACTTTTGTTGTTAATTGTATTGATTAATTTGCTATAACTATGTTTGTACATCATTAACGTTTCATTGTAATGTTTGTATTGATTAATTGATTGATTGATAATTTAGAACCGTATTGATTAGCCTGCCTTTTACCCCAATTTACCTTGATTAGGTGAGCACACGTTATCCCACTCTCCCCTAATTAACTGTCCAAACACGTGATTGAAGCCACTTTTACTCTTCGCGTCAAGCCCCTTTGTTCTAAACCAATTAGTACGTAAGCGCAAAAATCAAACGATCCTTGAGTTAAGCATGTCACCCCTATCCGAGCATATATAAACCCCAAGTAAATATTTAGAAATCAGACATTGTTTCCTCTTGAAAAAGATCATTAGATCGAAACTAGTCGAGGATTATAGGGAGCCTGTTTATATGTAAGTTGTTTGTTTTTGTCTTGTTTTATAAACTGTTAAATTTTGTCTTGTTTTTGTTGCTCTTCACTTATTAAAAACTATTAAAGTCAATCGTGATTTTGTTCTAAAAAATTTAAAATTGTGCTTTCTTTTCTGATTCGATACAAATCCGTACGCTGCTGTGTCCAAATTCTCCGTGGCTCAAATAAGATTTCTATAGGCCAGCAATACAATTAAAGGACTTCATTTTCTAATTGATATTATTTTTTCTTTTCATGATGGATAAACGCCAAGCGGAGCAGAAACCCGAAAGGGACTGCCGACGCCATAGAATGACACGCGCCTTCTATCAGTATATCCAATGCCTCCATCACCTCGCTAACTTAGAAGAACCGTCCACCTGTTTTAAGAAAAAGGAAAAAGAACTGAATCATTTCATTAGACCGGCTTGCTCCAACGACGCGATTATG
Organism: Patella vulgata; assembly: GCF_932274485.2. Classification (NCBI taxonomy): domain Eukaryota; kingdom Metazoa; phylum Mollusca; class Gastropoda; family Patellidae; genus Patella; species Patella vulgata. The sequence continues at coordinate 16,803 of NC_065884.2, forward strand.
AATAAAATTAAAGATGTTAACGCTGCCTGGGCCCACACCATGAGACGGGAATTAAATAAACATTACACGGACCAATTGATGCAGAAACTCGATGTCTTGTTTGATCATTATGACTGCACGGAGGACGAGATTATGGGATGGGGACACCAGGCTTTGTCGTGGGCCAAGAAGAATTACGGCACCAGACTGAGACAAGAAACTGTTGACCAGTTCCTAAATCGCCTACCGTCTATTGTACCGTCACCCCCCCTTTCGCCCATGTCTCCCGTTGAGATTCCTGTTAGTCCGTCGCCTCGTACTCCGTCTCCCAAAGTTCAAAGACCACCAGTGCCTAGAAAGAACAGATCTGTCACGCCCCCTGTTAGTTTCTCGGTAAAACCCATTGCTGCGCCCCCTGTCGGCGTCTCTGTGAAACCCATCATAGTAAGTACACCGTCAAAAAAGACCAGAGCGCCACCTACCCGAGTTGCTTCCCCTTTGAAAAAGGCCAAGATCGCCCAGAAACCCAAGTCTACCGTGCCATCCAGTAGACCCGGTAATCCAGACACCCGATCGAAGTTGAACAAGCCGTCGTTTAAAGTGCCCAGCAGATTCTCTTTTTCCCAGAATACAGATCCCTTCCCAGCCGTTAAGCCAAGTAGAAGAGCCTCAAACCCCAACAAACTTTTATAAAACATAGTTAAAAGAAATATAACCTGACCTACAACTAACCCTGGAAATACCCTAAACAGGCGTGTTTGTCCGGTTACAGTTTTGAATCCTAGGCCCGTGCTTTTGTGTTTAGTGGTCGCTTTTTGTGTGCCCTAAGCCCTCTCCTCTTACCCTAACCCTGCCAGTGCCAGGTGGATATCTGTCCGTATGAACATTCTCTTAAAATTCTGATTTCAGTTTTGGTTATTAGGTCTAACTACATTTAAAATTTTACTTTTTATTGTCTCCGAATAGTGCTGTATATATTGATTATAACCACCTTCGTATAAAAATTGTCCCTCCCTTACGGCTCCTTACAATGATCTGATTTATTACTTAATTAACTCATAGCTCGCGTATTATATTTGTTAAATGTAGATCACTTTTGTTGTTAATTGTATTGATTAATTTGCTATAACTATGTTTGTACATCATTAACGTTTCATTGTAATGTTTGTATTGATTAATTGATTGATTGATGATTTAGAACCGTATTGATTAGCCTGCCTTTTACCCCAATTTACCTTGATTAGGTGAGCACACGTTATCCCACTCTCCCCTAATTAACTGTCCAAACACGTGATTGAAGCCACTTTTACTCTTCGCGTCAAGCCCCTTTGTTCTAAACCAATTAGTACGTAAGCGCAAAAATCAAACGATCCTTGAGTTAAGCATGTCACCCCTATCCGAGCATATATAAACCCCAAGTAAATATTTAGAAATCAGACATTGTTTCCTCTTGAAAAAGATCATTAGATCGAAACTAGTCGAGGATTATAGGGAGCCTGTTTATATGTAAGTTGTTTGTTTTTGTCTTGTTTTATAAACTGTTAAATTTTGTCTTGTTTTTGTTGCTCTTCACTTATTAAAAACTATTAAAGTCAATCGTGATTTTGTTCTAAAAAATTTAAAATTGTGCTTTCTTTTCTGATTCGATACAAATCCGTACGCTGCTGTGTCCAAATTCTCCGTGGCTCAAATAAGATTTCTATAGGCCAGCAATACAATTAAAGGACTTCATTTTCTAATTGATATTATTTTTTCTTTTCATGATGGATAAACGCCAAGCGGAGCAGAAACCCGAAAGGGACTGCCGACGCCATAGAATGACACGCGCCTTCTATCAGTATATCCAATGCCTCCATCACCTCGCTAACTTAGAAGAACCGTCCACCTGTTTTAAGAAAAAGGAAAAAGAACTGAATCATTTCATTAGACCGGCTTGCTCCAACGACGCGATTATGAATACAATTAAAGATGTTAACGCTGCCTGGGCCCACACCATGAGACGGGAATTAAATAAACATTACACGGACCAATTGATGCAGAAACTCGATGTCTTGTTTGATCATTATGACTGCACGGAGGACGAGATTATGGGATGGGGACACCAGGCTTTGTCGTGGGCCAAGAAGAATTACGGCACCAGACTGAGACAAGAAACTGTTGACCAGTTCCTAAATCGCCTACCGTCTATTGTACCGTCACCCCCCCTTTCGCCCATGTCTCCCGTTGAGATTCCTGTTAGTCCGTCGCCTCGTACTCCGTCTCCCAAAGTTCAAAGACCACCAGTGCCTAGAAAGAACAGATCTGTCACGCCCCCTGTTAGTTTCTCGGTAAAACCCATTGCTGCGCCCCCTGTCGGCGTCTCTGTGAAACCCATCATAGTAAGTACACCGTCAAAAAAGACCAGAGCGCCACCTACCCGAGTTGCTTCCCCTTTGAAAAAGGCCAAGATCGCCCAGAAACCCAAGTCTACCGTGCCATCCAGTAGACCCGGTAATCCAGACACCCGATCGAAGTTGAACAAGCCGTCGTTTAAAGTGCCCAGCAGATTCTCTTTTTCCCAGAATACAGATCCCTTCCCAGCCGTTAAGCCAAGTAGAAGAGCCTCAAACCCCAACAAACTTTTATAAAACATAGTTAAAAGAAATATAACCTGACCTACAACTAACCCTGGAAATACCCTAAACAGGCGTGTTTGTCCGGTTACAGTTTTGAATCCTAGGCCCGTGCTTTTGTGTTTAGTGGTCGCTTTTTGTGTGCCCTAAGCCCTCTCCTCTTACCCTAACCCTGCCAGTGCCAGGTGGATATCTGTCCGTATGAACATTCTCTTAAAATTCTGATTTCAGTTTTGGTTATTAGGTCTAACTACATTTAAAATTTTACTTTTTATTGTCTCCGAATAGTGCTGTATATATTGATTATAACCACCTTCGTATAAAAATTGTCCCTCCCTTACGGCTCCTTACAATGATCTGATTTATTACTTAATTAACTCATAGCTCGCGTATTATATTTGTTAAATGTAGATCACTTTTGTTGTTAATTGTATTGATTAATTTGCTATAACTATGTTTGTACATCATTAACGTTTCATTGTAATGTTTGTATTGATTAATTGATTGATTGATGATTTAGAACCGTATTGATTAGCCTGCCTTTTACCCCAATTTACCTTGATTAGGTGAGCACACGTTATCCCACTCTCCCCTAATTAACTGTCCAAACACGTGATTGAAGCCACTTTTACTCTTCGCGTCAAGCCCCTTTGTTCTAAACCAATTAGTACGTAAGCGCAAAAATCAAACGATCCTTGAGTTAAGCATGTCACCCCTATCCGAGCATATATAAACCCCAAGTAAATATTTAGAAATCAGACATTGTTTCCTCTTGAAAAAGATCATTAGATCGAAACTAGTCGAGGATTATAGGGAGCCTGTTTATATGTAAGTCGTTTGTTTTTGTCTTGTTTTATAAACTGTTAAATTTTGTCTTGTTTTTGTTGCTCTTCACTTATTAAAAACTATTAAAGTCAATCGTGATTTTGTTCTAAAAAATTTAAAATTGTGCTTTCTTTTCTGATTCGATACAAATCCGTACGCTGCTGTGTCCAAATTCTCCGTGGCTCAAATAAGATTTCTATAGGCCAGCAATACAATTAAAGGACTTCATTTTCTAATTGATATTATTTTTTCTTTTCATGATGGATAAACGCCAAGCGGAGCAGAAACCCGAAAGGGACTGCCGACGCCATAGAATGACACGCGCCTTCTATCAGTATATCCAATGCCTCCATCACCTCGCTAACTTAGAAGAACCGTCCACCTGTTTTAAGAAAAAGGAAAAAGAACTGAATCATTTCATTAGACCGGCTTGCTCCAACGACGCGATTATGAATAAAATTAAAGATGTTAACGCTGCCTGGGCCCACACCATGAGACGGGAATTAAATAAACATTACACGGACCAATTGATGCAGAAACTCGATGTCTTGTTTGATCATTATGACTGCACGGAGGACGAGATTATGGGATGGGGACACCAGGCTTTGTCGTGGGCCAAGAAGAATTACGGCACCAGACTGAGACAAGAAACTGTTGACCAGTTCCTAAATCGCCTACCGTCTATTGTACCGTCACCCCCCCTTTCGCCCATGTCTCCCGTTGAGATTCCTGTTAGTCCGTCGCCTCGTACTCCGTCTCCCAAAGTTCAAAGACCACCAGTGCCTAGAAAGAACAGATCTGTCACGCCCCCTGTTAGTTTCTCGGTAAAACCCATTGCTGCGCCCCCTGTCGGCGTCTCTGTGAAACCCATCATAGTAAGTACACCGTCAAAAAAGACCAGAGCGCCACCTACCCGAGTTGCTTCCCCTTTGAAAAAGGCCAAGATCGCCCAGAAACCCAAGTCTACCGTGCCATCCAGTAGACCCGGTAATCCAGACACCCGATCGAAGTTGAACAAGCCGTCGTTTAAAGTGCCCAGCAGATTCTCTTTTTCCCAGAATACAGATCCCTTCCCAGCCGTTAAGCCAAGTAGAAGAGCCTCAAACCCCAACAAACTTTTATAAAACATAGTTAAAAGAAATATAACCTGACCTACAACTAACCCTGGAAATACCCTAAACAGGCGTGTTTGTCCGGTTACAGTTTTGAATCCTAGGCCCGTGCTTTTGTGTTTAGTGGTCGCTTTTTGTGTGCCCTAAGCCCTCTCCTCTTACCCTAACCCTGCCAGTGCCAGGTGGATATCTGTCCGTATGAACATTCTCTTAAAATTCTGATTTCAGTTTTGGTTATTAGGTCTAACTACATTTAAAATTTTACTTTTTATTGTCTCCGAATAGTGCTGTATATATTGATTATAACCACCTTCGTATAAAAATTGTCCCTCCCTTACGGCTCCTTACAATGATCTGATTTATTACTTAATTAACTCATAGCTCGCGTATTATATTTGTTAAATGTAGATCACTTTTGTTGTTAATTGTATTGATTAATTTGCTATAACTATGTTTGTACATCATTAACGTTTCATTGTAATGTTTGTATTGATTAATTGATTGATTGATGATTTAGAACCGTATTGATTAGCCTGCCTTTTACCCCAATTTACCTTGATTAGGTGAGCACACGTTATCCCACTCTCCCCTAATTAACTGTCCAAACACGTGATTGAAGCCACTTTTACTCTTCGCGTCAAGCCCCTTTGTTCTAAACCAATTAGTACGTAAGCGCAAAAATCAAACGATCCTTGAGTTAAGCATGTCACCCCTATCCGAGCATATATAAACCCCAAGTAAATATTTAGAAATCAGACATTGTTTCCTCTTGAAAAAGATCATTAGATCGAAACTAGTCGAGGATTATAGGGAGCCTGTTTATATGTAAGTTGTTTGTTTTTGTCTTGTTTTATAAACTGTTAAATTTTGTCTTGTTTTTGTTGCTCTTCACTTATTAAAAACTATTAAAGTCAATCGTGATTTTGTTCTAAAAAATTTAAAATTGTGCTTTCTTTTCTGATTCGATACAAATCCGTACGCTGCTGTGTCCAAATTCTCCGTGGCTCAAATAAGATTTCTATAGGCCAGCAATACAATTAAAGGACTTCATTTTCTAATTGATATTATTTTTTCTTTTCATGATGGATAAACGCCAAGCGGAGCAGAAACCCGAAAGGGACTGCCGACGCCATAGAATGACACGCGCCTTCTATCAGTATATCCAATGCCTCCATCACCTCGCTAACTTAGAAGAACCGTCCACCTGTTTTAAGAAAAAGGAAAAAGAACTGAATCATTTCATTAGACCGGCTTGCTCCAACGACGCGATTATGAATAAAATTAAAGATGTTAACGCTGCCTGGGCCCACACCATGAGACGGGAATTAAATAAACATTACACGGACCAATTGATGCAGAAACTCGATGTCTTGTTTGATCATTATGACTGCACGGAGGACGAGATTATGGGATGGGGACACCAGGCTTTGTCGTGGGCCAAGAAGAATTACGGCACCAGACTGAGACAAGAAACTGTTGACCAGTTCCTAAATCGCCTACCGTCTATTGTACCGTCACCCCCCCTTTCGCCCATGTCTCCCGTTGAGATTCCTGTTAGTCCGTCGCCTCGTACTCCGTCTCCCAAAGTTCAAAGACCACCAGTGCCTAGAAAGAACAGATCTGTCACGCCCCCTGTTAGTTTCTCGGTAAAACCCATTGCTGCGCCCCCTGTCGGCGTCTCTGTGAAACCCATCATAGTAAGTACACCGTCAAAAAAGACCAGAGCGCCACCTACCCGAGTTGCTTCCCCTTTGAAAAAGGCCAAGATCGCCCAGAAACCCAAGTCTACCGTGCCATCCAGTAGACCCGGTAATCCAGACACCCGATCGAAGTTGAACAAGCCGTCGTTTAAAGTGCCCAGCAGATTCTCTTTTTCCCAGAATACAGATCCCTTCCCAGCCGTTAAGCCAAGTAGAAGAGCCTCAAACCCCAACAAACTTTTATAAAACATAGTTAAAAGAAATATAACCTGACCTACAACTAACCCTGGAAATACCCTAAACAGGCGTGTTTGTCCGGTTACAGTTTTGAATCCTAGGCCCGTGCTTTTGTGTTTAGTGGTCGCTTTTTGTGTGCCCTAAGCCCTCTCCTCTTACCCTAACCCTGCCAGTGCCAGGTGGATATCTGTCCGTATGAACATTCTCTTAAAATTCTGATTTCAGTTTTGGTTATTAGGTCTAACTACATTTAAAATTTTACTTTTTATTGTCTCCGAATAGTGCTGTATATATTGATTATAACCACCTTCGTATAAAAATTGTCCCTCCCTTACGGCTCCTTACAATGATCTGATTTATTACTTAATTAACTCATAGCTCGCGTATTATATTTGTTAAATGTAGATCACTTTTGTTGTTAATTGTATTGATTAATTTGCTATAACTATGTTTGTACATCATTAACGTTTCATTGTAATGTTTGTATTGATTAATTGATTGATTGATGATTTAGAACCGTATTGATTAGCCTGCCTTTTACCCCAATTTACCTTGATTAGGTGAGCACACGTTATCCCACTCTCCCCTAATTAACTGTCCAAACACGTGATTGAAGCCACTTTTACTCTTCGCGTCAAGCCCCTTTGTTCTAAACCAATTAGTACGTAAGCGCAAAAATCAAACGATCCTTGAGTTAAGCATGTCACCCCTATCCGAGCATATATAAACCCCAAGTAAATATTTAGAAATCAGACATTGTTTCCTCTTGAAAAAGATCATTAGATCGAAACTAGTCGAGGATTATAGGGAGCCTGTTTATATGTAAGTCGTTTGTTTTTGTCTTGTTTTATAAACTGTTAAATTTTGTCTTGTTTTTGTTGCTCTTCACTTATTAAAAACTATTAAAGTCAATCGTGATTTTGTTCTAAAAAATTTAAAATTGTGCTTTCTTTTCTGATTCGATACAAATCCGTACGCTGCTGTGTCCAAATTCTCCGTGGCTCAAATAAGATTTCTATAGGCCAGCAATACAATTAAAGGACTTCATTTTCTAATTGATATTATTTTTTCTTTTCATGATGGATAAACGCCAAGCGGAGCAGAAACCCGAAAGGGACTGCCGACGCCATAGAATGACACGCGCCTTCTATCAGTATATCCAATGCCTCCATCACCTCGCTAACTTAGAAGAACCGTCCACCTGTTTTAAGAAAAAGGAAAAAGAACTGAATCATTTCATTAGACCGGCTTGCTCCAACGACGCGATTATGAATAAAATTAAAGATGTTAACGCTGCCTGGGCCCACACCATGAGACGGGAATTAAATAAACATTACACGGACCAATTGATGCAGAAACTCGATGTCTTGTTTGATCATTATGACTGCACGGAGGACGAGATTATGGGATGGGGACACCAGGCTTTGTCGTGGGCCAAGAAGAATTACGGCACCAGACTGAGACAAGAAACTGTTGACCAGTTCCTAAATCGCCTACCGTCTATTGTACCGTCACCCCCCCTTTCGCCCATGTCTCCCGTTGAGATTCCTGTTAGTCCGTCGCCTCGTACTCCGTCTCCCAAAGTTCAAAGACCACCAGTGCCTAGAAAGAACAGATCTGTCACGCCCCCTGTTAGTTTCTCGGTAAAACCCATTGCTGCGCCCCCTGTCGGCGTCTCTGTGAAACCCATCATAGTAAGTACACCGTCAAAAAAGACCAGAGCGCCACCTACCCGAGTTGCTTCCCCTTTGAAAAAGGCCAAGATCGCCCAGAAACCCAAGTCTACCGTGCCATCCAGTAGACCCGGTAATCCAGACACCCGATCGAAGTTGAACAAGCCGTCGTTTAAAGTGCCCAGCAGATTCTCTTTTTCCCAGAATACAGATCCCTTCCCAGCCGTTAAGCCAAGTAGAAGAGCCTCAAACCCCAACAAACTTTTATAAAACATAGTTAAAAGAAATATAACCTGACCTACAACTAACCCTGGAAATACCCTAAACAGGCGTGTTTGTCCGGTTACAGTTTTGAATCCTAGGCCCGTGCTTTTGTGTTTAGTGGTCGCTTTTTGTGTGCCCTAAGCCCTCTCCTCTTACCCTAACCCTGCCAGTGCCAGGTGGATATCTGTCCGTATGAACATTCTCTTAAAATTCTGATTTCAGTTTTGGTTATTAGGTCTAACTACATTTAAAATTTTACTTTTTATTGTCTCCGAATAGTGCTGTATATATTGATTATAACCACCTTCGTATAAAAATTGTCCCTCCCTTACGGCTCCTTACAATGATCTGATTTATTACTTAATTAACTCATAGCTCGCGTATTATATTTGTTAAATGTAGATCACTTTTGTTGTTAATTGTATTGATTAATTTGCTATAACTATGTTTGTACATCATTAACGTTTCATTGTAATGTTTGTATTGATTAATTGATTGATTGATGATTTAGAACCGTATTGATTAGCCTGCCTTTTACCCCAATTTACCTTGATTAGGTGAGCACACGTTATCCCACTCTCCCCTAATTAACTGTCCAAACACGTGATTGAAGCCACTTTTACTCTTCGCGTCAAGCCCCTTTGTTCTAAACCAATTAGTACGTAAGCGCAAAAATCAAACGATCCTTGAGTTAAGCATGTCACCCCTATCCGAGCATATATAAACCCCAAGTAAATATTTAGAAATCAGACATTGTTTCCTCTTGAAAAAGATCATTAGATCGAAACTAGTCGAGGATTATAGGGAGCCTGTTTATATGTAAGTTGTTTGTTTTTGTCTTGTTTTATAAACTGTTAAATTTTGTCTTGTTTTTGTTGCTCTTCACTTATTAAAAACTATTAAAGTCAATCGTGATTTTGTTCTAAAAAATTTAAAATTGTGCTTTCTTTTCTGATTCGATACAAATCCGTACGCTGCTGTGTCCAAATTCTCCGTGGCTCAAATAAGATTTCTATAGGCCAGCAATACAATTAAAGGACTTCATTTTCTAATTGATATTATTTTTTCTTTTCATGATGGATAAACGCCAAGCGGAGCAGAAACCCGAAAGGGACTGCCGACGCCATAGAATGACACGCGCCTTCTATCAGTATATCCAATGCCTCCATCACCTCGCTAACTTAGAAGAACCGTCCACCTGTTTTAAGAAAAAGGAAAAAGAACTGAATCATTTCATTAGACCGGCTTGCTCCAACGACGCGATTATGAATAAAATTAAAGATGTTAACGCTGCCTGGGCCCACACCATGAGACGGGAATTAAATAAACATTACACGGACCAATTGATGCAGAAACTCGATGTCTTGTTTGATCATTATGACTGCACGGAGGACGAGATTATGGGATGGGGACACCAGGCTTTGTCGTGGGCCAAGAAGAATTACGGCACCAGACTGAGACAAGAAACTGTTGACCAGTTCCTAAATCGCCTACCGTCTATTGTACCGTCACCCCCCCTTTCGCCCATGTCTCCCGTTGAGATTCCTGTTAGTCCGTCGCCTCGTACTCCGTCTCCCAAAGTTCAAAGACCACCAGTGCCTAGAAAGAACAGATCTGTCACGCCCCCTGTTAGTTTCTCGGTAAAACCCATTGCTGCGCCCCCTGTCGGCGTCTCTGTGAAACCCATCATAGTAAGTACACCGTCAAAAAAGACCAGAGCGCCACCTACCCGAGTTGCTTCCCCTTTGAAAAAGGCCAAGATCGCCCAGAAACCCAAGTCTACCGTGCCATCCAGTAGACCCGGTAATCCAGACACCCGATCGAAGTTGAACAAGCCGTCGTTTAAAGTGCCCAGCAGATTCTCTTTTTCCCAGAATACAGATCCCTTCCCAGCCGTTAAGCCAAGTAGAAGAGCCTCAAACCCCAACAAACTTTTATAAAACATAGTTAAAAGAAATATAACCTGACCTACAACTAACCCTGGAAATACCCTAAACAGGCGTGTTTGTCCGGTTACAGTTTTGAATCCTAGGCCCGTGCTTTTGTGTTTAGTGGTCGCTTTTTGTGTGCCCTAAGCCCTCTCCTCTTACCCTAACCCTGCCAGTGCCAGGTGGATATCTGTCCGTATGAACATTCTCTTAAAATTCTGATTTCAGTTTTGGTTATTAGGTCTAACTACATTTAAAATTTTACTTTTTATTGTCTCCGAATAGTGCTGTATATATTGATTATAACCACCTTCGTATAAAAATTGTCCCTCCCTTACGGCTCCTTACAATGATCTGATTTATTACTTAATTAACTCATAGCTCGCGTATTATATTTGTTAAATGTAGATCACTTTTGTTGTTAATTGTATTGATTAATTTGCTATAACTATGTTTGTACATCATTAACGTTTCATTGTAATGTTTGTATTGATTAATTGATTGATTGATGATTTAGAACCGTATTGATTAGCCTGCCTTTTACCCCAATTTACCTTGATTAGGTGAGCACACGTTATCCCACTCTCCCCTAATTAACTGTCCAAACACGTGATTGAAGCCACTTTTACTCTTCGCGTCAAGCCCCTTTGTTCTAAACCAATTAGTACGTAAGCGCAAAAATCAAACGATCCTTGAGTTAAGCATGTCACCCCTATCCGAGCATATATAAACCCCAAGTAAATATTTAGAAATCAGACATTGTTTCCTCTTGAAAAAGATCATTAGATCGAAACTAGTCGAGGATTATAGGGAGCCTGTTTATATGTAAGTTGTTTGTTTTTGTCTTGTTTTATAAACTGTTAAATTTTGTCTTGTTTTTGTTGCTCTTCACTTATTAAAAACTATTAAAGTCAATCGTGATTTTGTTCTAAAAAATTTAAAATTGTGCTTTCTTTTCTGATTCGATACAAATCCGTACGCTGCTGTGTCCAAATTCTCCGTGGCTCAAATAAGATTTCTATAGGCCAGCAATACAATTAAAGGACTTCATTTTCTAATTGATATTATTTTTTCTTTTCATGATGGATAAACGCCAAGCGGAGCAGAAACCCGAAAGGGACTGCCGACGCCATAGAATGACACGCGCCTTCTATCAGTATATCCAATGCCTCCATCACCTCGCTAACTTAGAAGAACCGTCCACCTGTTTTAAGAAAAAGGAAAAAGAACTGAATCATTTCATTAGACCGGCTTGCTCCAACGACGCGATTATGAATAAAATTAAAGATGTTAACGCTGCCTGGGCCCACACCATGAGACGGGAATTAAATAAACATTACACGGACCAATTGATGCAGAAACTCGATGTCTTGTTTGATCATTATGACTGCACGGAGGACGAGATTATGGGATGGGGACACCAGGCTTTGTCGTGGGCCAAGAAGAATTACGGCACCAGACTGAGACAAGAAACTGTTGACCAGTTCCTAAATCGCCTACCGTCTATTGTACCGTCACCCCCCCTTTCGCCCATGTCTCCCGTTGAGATTCCTGTTAGTCCGTCGCCTCGTACTCCGTCTCCCAAAGTTCAAAGACCACCAGTGCCTAGAAAGAACAGATCTGTCACGCCCCCTGTTAGTTTCTCGGTAAAACCCATTGCTGCGCCCCCTGTCGGCGTCTCTGTGAAACCCATCATAGTAAGTACACCGTCAAAAAAGACCAGAGCGCCACCTACCCGAGTTGCTTCCCCTTTGAAAAAGGCCAAGATCGCCCAGAAACCCAAGTCTACCGTGCCATCCAGTAGACCCGGTAATCCAGACACCCGATCGAAGTTGAACAAGCCGTCGTTTAAAGTGCCCAGCAGATTCTCTTTTTCCCAGAATACAGATCCCTTCCCAGCCGTTAAGCCAAGTAGAAGAGCCTCAAACCCCAACAAACTTTTATAAAACATAGTTAAAAGAAATATAACCTGACCTACAACTAACCCTGGAAATACCCTAAACAGGCGTGTTTGTCCGGTTACAGTTTTGAATCCTAGGCCCGTGCTTTTGTGTTTAGTGGTCGCTTTTTGTGTGCCCTAAGCCCTCTCCTCTTACCCTAACCCTGCCAGTGCCAGGTGGATATCTGTCCGTATGAACATTCTCTTAAAATTCTGATTTCAGTTTTGGTTATTAGGTCTAACTACATTTAAAATTTTACTTTTTATTGTCTCCGAATAGTGCTGTATATATTGATTATAACCACCTTCGTATAAAAATTGTCCCTCCCTTACGGCTCCTTACAATGATCTGATTTATTACTTAATTAACTCATAGCTCGCGTATTATATTTGTTAAATGTAGATCACTTTTGTTGTTAATTGTATTGATTAATTTGCTATAACTATGTTTGTACATCATTAACGTTTCATTGTAATGTTTGTATTGATTAATTGATTGATTGATGATTTAGAACCGTATTGATTAGCCTGCCTTTTACCCCAATTTACCTTGATTAGGTGAGCACACGTTATCCCACTCTCCCCTAATTAACTGTCCAAACACGTGATTGAAGCCACTTTTACTCTTCGCGTCAAGCCCCTTTGTTCTAAACCAATTAGTACGTAAGCGCAAAAATCAAACGATCCTTGAGTTAAGCATGTCACCCCTATCCGAGCATATATAAACCCCAAGTAAATATTTAGAAATCAGACATTGTTTCCTCTTGAAAAAGATCATTAGATCGAAACTAGTCGAGGATTATAGGGAGCCTGTTTATATGTAAGTTGTTTGTTTTTGTCTTGTTTTATAAACTGTTAAATTTTGTCTTGTTTTTGTTGCTCTTCACTTATTAAAAACTATTAAAGTCAATCGTGATTTTGTTCTAAAAAATTTAAAATTGTGCTTTCTTTTCTGATTCGATACAAATCCGTACGCTGCTGTGTCCAAATTCTCCGTGGCTCAAATAAGATTTCTATAGGCCAGCAATACAATTAAAGGACTTCATTTTCTAATTGATATTATTTTTTCTTTTCATGATGGATAAACGCCAAGCGGAGCAGAAACCCGAAAGGGACTGCCGACGCCATAGAATGACACGCGCCTTCTATCAGTATATCCAATGCCTCCATCACCTCGCTAACTTAGAAGAACCGTCCACCTGTTTTAAGAAAAAGGAAAAAGAACTGAATCATTTCATTAGACCGGCTTGCTCCAACGACGCGATTATGAATAAAATTAAAGATGTTAACGCTGCCTGGGCCCACACCATGAGACGGGAATTAAATAAACATTACACGGACCAATTGATGCAGAAACTCGATGTCTTGTTTGATCATTATGACTGCACGGAGGACGAGATTATGGGATGGGGACACCAGGCTTTGTCGTGGGCCAAGAAGAATTACGGCACCAGACTGAGACAAGAAACTGTTGACCAGTTCCTAAATCGCCTACCGTCTATTGTACCGTCACCCCCCCTTTCGCCCATGTCTCCCGTTGAGATTCCTGTTAGTCCGTCGCCTCGTACTCCGTCTCCCAAAGTTCAAAGACCACCAGTGCCTAGAAAGAACAGATCTGTCACGCCCCCTGTTAGTTTCTCGGTAAAACCCATTGCTGCGCCCCCTGTCGGCGTCTCTGTGAAACCCATCATAGTAAGTACACCGTCAAAAAAGACCAGAGCGCCACCTACCCGAGTTGCTTCCCCTTTGAAAAAGGCCAAGATCGCCCAGAAACCCAAGTCTACCGTGCCATCCAGTAGACCCGGTAATCCAGACACCCGATCGAAGTTGAACAAGCCGTCGTTTAAAGTGCCCAGCAGATTCTCTTTTTCCCAGAATACAGATCCCTTCCCAGCCGTTAAGCCAAGTAGAAGAGCCTCAAACCCCAACAAACTTTTATAAAACATAGTTAAAAGAAATATAACCTGACCTACAACTAACCCTGGAAATACCCTAAACAGGCGTGTTTGTCCGGTTACAGTTTTGAATCCTAGGCCCGTGCTTTTGTGTTTAGTGGTCGCTTTTTGTGTGCCCTAAGCCCTCTCCTCTTACCCTAACCCTGCCAGTGCCAGGTGGATATCTGTCCGTATGAACATTCTCTTAAAATTCTGATTTCAGTTTTGGTTATTAGGTCTAACTACATTTAAAATTTTACTTTTTATTGTCTCCGAATAGTGCTGTATATATTGATTATAACCACCTTCGTATAAAAATTGTCCCTCCCTTACGGCTCCTTACAATGATCTGATTTATTACTTAATTAACTCATAGCTCGCGTATTATATTTGTTAAATGTAGATCACTTTTGTTGTTAATTGTATTGATTAATTTGCTATAACTATGTTTGTACATCATTAACGTTTCATTGTAATGTTTGTATTGATTAATTGATTGATTGATGATTTAGAACCGTATTGATTAGCCTGCCTTTTACCCCAATTTACCTTGATTAGGTGAGCACACGTTATCCCACTCTCCCCTAATTAACTGTCCAAACACGTGATTGAAGCCACTTTTACTCTTCGCGTCAAGCCCCTTTGTTCTAAACCAATTAGTACGTAAGCGCAAAAATCAAACGATCCTTGAGTTAAGCATGTCACCCCTATCCGAGCATATATAAACCCCAAGTAAATATTTAGAAATCAGACATTGTTTCCTCTTGAAAAAGATCATTAGATCGAAACTAGTCGAGGATTATAGGGAGCCTGTTTATATGTAAGTTGTTTGTTTTTGTCTTGTTTTATAAACTGTTAAATTTTGTCTTGTTTTTGTTGCTCTTCACTTATTAAAAACTATTAAAGTCAATCGTGATTTTGTTCTAAAAAATTTAAAATTGTGCTTTCTTTTCTGATTCGATACAAATCCGTACGCTGCTGTGTCCAAATTCTCCGTGGCTCAAATAAGATTTCTATAGGCCAGCAATACAATTAAAGGACTTCATTTTCTAATTGATATTATTTTTTCTTTTCATGATGGATAAACGCCAAGCGGAGCAGAAACCCGAAAGGGACTGCCGACGCCATAGAATGACACGCGCCTTCTATCAGTATATCCAATGCCTCCATCACCTCGCTAACTTAGAAGAACCGTCCACCTGTTTTAAGAAAAAGGAAAAAGAACTGAATCATTTCATTAGACCGGCTTGCTCCAACGACGCGATTATGAATAAAATTAAAGATGTTAACGCTGCCTGGGCCCACACCATGAGACGGGAATTAAATAAACATTACACGGACCAATTGATGCAGAAACTCGATGTCTTGTTTGATCATTATGACTGCACGGAGGACGAGATTATGGGATGGGGACACCAGGCTTTGTCGTGGGCCAAGAAGAATTACGGCACCAGACTGAGACAAGAAACTGTTGACCAGTTCCTAAATCGCCTACCGTCTATTGTACCGTCACCCCCCCTTTCGCCCATGTCTCCCGTTGAGATTCCTGTTAGTCCGTCGCCTCGTACTCCGTCTCCCAAAGTTCAAAGACCACCAGTGCCTAGAAAGAACAGATCTGTCACGCCCCCTGTTAGTTTCTCGGTAAAACCCATTGCTGCGCCCCCTGTCGGCGTCTCTGTGAAACCCATCATAGTAAGTACACCGTCAAAAAAGACCAGAGCGCCACCTACCCGAGTTGCTTCCCCTTTGAAAAAGGCCAAGATCGCCCAGAAACCCAAGTCTACCGTGCCATCCAGTAGACCCGGTAATCCAGACACCCGATCGAAGTTGAACAAGCCGTCGTTTAAAGTGCCCAGCAGATTCTCTTTTTCCCAGAATACAGATCCCTTCCCAGCCGTTAAGCCAAGTAGAAGAGCCTCAAACCCCAACAAACTTTTATAAAACATAGTTAAAAGAAATATAACCTGACCTACAACTAACCCTGGAAATACCCTAAACAGGCGTGTTTGTCCGGTTACAGTTTTGAATCCTAGGCCCGTGCTTTTGTGTTTAGTGGTCGCTTTTTGTGTGCCCTAAGCCCTCTCCTCTTACCCTAACCCTAACCCAACCCTGGTTGTTATCTTAGCCTATTATAGTAAACCTGTAAAATTACCACAACCACCGCTCACCTCAAAGCCCATTGTTCATAGCTCCCAAGCCCTTGACTTGCTTAAACAATTTGTTAAGCCCTAGGCCCATGCTTCCAGTGGGGGCCCTATCTTAGGAACCCCCACCCAATTCAATACCCTAACCCTAACCCTAACCCAACCCTAACCCTACCGGTAACCCCACCCCACCCCTTACCCTAACCCTAACCCAACCCAACCCTAACCCTAACCCTAACCCTAACCCTCCCCAACCGCTTCAGTTTCTCTACTAAACCCACAGACCCATTCACCATAAATAGACCATCTAATAGAAGAGCTTCGGCAAAAGATTGAACCCTTTAGCAAATTATTAAGTTAAGGAAATAAGATATACCTGACCTAAAGATAACCCTGTGAAGACCCTCTAACAGGCGTGTTTTTTTCCTAAGCAGCATCGAAACCTCGGCCTGTGCATTTTTGTTTTAGTTTATTCTAATTCACTCCCCTAATCCCTAACCCTAACCCTAAACCCCAACCCTAACCCTAACCCTAACTATTCAAGCCCCAACAGTACGACAACATAGAGAAATTGAACCATTACTTATTTTCTGAACCACCAATGCATTCCAAAGTACTCCCTCCATCTACTTCACCTGTTCATGTAGTGGCAAACGACATCCATCACATTCACTGGGTCCCCGCGACTGCCGAACGACTTCTCTCCCATTGGCTCAAGGAAGTTAGGTCTTTAAACTAATTTCTGAGGGGGGTACTGATAAAACAATTATATCAAATACCCTCACTCAAAATACAGAATTAGGACAAACTGTTGTCAATTTAAGCTCGCGCGTCTTATCACCCATAGAAAGACAAATCCTTGATAAAGGACTAAAGTTCATTCCTTCACCCCAACCGACATCTGTTGACGAAATATTAGAATCCGCAGACCAATTTTCTCGACTAATTAAGCTCACCTATTTTTTTCGCGATAAATCTAACAAGGGCCCAAAAACCAAATTTATAGAAAAATCCACATGGAATCCTTCAGATGCAGCCATTAGAGGCGACATCCTGGCACACTTAGACCTCATGAAAAGCGAAATAGCCCATATACCAATTTTTAAAGAAAAAAACAATCTCACTAGATTAGAAAGAACTGCGTTAAATATCTTGAAGAATGACAAGTCTATAGTCATCAAGAAAAGTGATAAGGGCTCTTGTTGTGTCATCCTAAACCGTAGGGACTATATTTTGGAAGCAGAAAAGCAATTAAGTAATGAGAAATATTATAAAAAACTAGAAGAACCAATTTTCTTAGAAACTCGCACGTTGATAAACGGAATCCTGGGCAGATTAGTAAAAAAGAAATGTCTAACAGAAAAACAAGTCGACCACCTTTCGGCTAAAGAGGACTGTCGACAAAGACATTTCTACACACTACCCAAAATTCATAAAAATCCCGAATCGGAATGGTTCGAACCGCATAAAATACCCAAAGGGCGCCCCATAATCTCGGACTGTTCAAGTGTATGTAGAAATGTCTCTGAATATATCGACTCTTTTTTGAAACCGTTGGCCGTCCAACATGCATCGTATCTTAAGGATACGAACGATTTTGTTGAAAAAATCAAAAAATTAGAGGTACCACCCAACGCGTTATTAATATCGATCGATGTACAGAGTATGTACACAAATATTGATAACGAGACTGGCCTTAACGCGCTCCGAAAGGTTTTTTTAAGAAACCCAATGAAATCTCGTCCGGACGAAGAAATTTTGGAACTCTTAGAAATCTGTCTCACCCGCAATGATTTTACCTTTAATGAGCAGGCATACCTCCAGACTACTGGGGTATCGATGGGTCAAATATATAGTCCAAATTTTGCAAACATTTATATGGCCGAATGGGAAAGAGAGCTCTTACCTCTCTGCCCTTTACAACCGATTTTCTATGGACGGTTCCTAGACGATATTTTTATAGTTTGGCCTTTTACGGAGGAGGAATTTTGGCGGTATTTCGATATTTTAAACAATCACCACCCCTCCATTAAACTAACAGCTACCGTCAACGATAAGAGCATTGACTTCTTGGACACGACAGTGTTCAAGGGCGAAAACCTAACTGTTACGGGCAATTTAGACATTAAAGTATTCTTTAAAGAAACAGACACGCACCAACTTTTATTTAAGTCTTCATTTCACCCCAAACACACTTTTTCGGGCATTATTAAATCTCAAATTCTCCGTTTCTATCGAATCTGTACGCGCCAGACCGATTTTGAGAACGCGTGTACGCTAGTTTTTGACAAACTCCGGGAACGGGGTTATTCAAAACGATTTCTAAGGAAGATTAAAAACACTACTTTAGCAGAAATTAAAGCCAAAGACATAATTCCTGTCAAACCATTCCAACAATTCGGAGCAATGCCGTGCATGAGCGTGCGCTGCACAATCTGCAAATACTTAAAACGTACCAATTTTTTCGAGAACAATTCGTCACGTGAGAAATTTCCAATTAATAATCGACTTACGTGCGAAAGTTCGAACCTAATCTACCTAATTTCCTGCAAATCTTGCTTCCAGCAGTATGTCGGACAAACTCAAAACTCTTTAAGGGATAGAATACTCGGTCATTTATCCGATATCAGGAGAATAACGGATAAACCCGTATCCAAACACTTCAACCAAAGCAACCATTCGATATCGGATTTAATTATCACCCCAATAGAAAAAATCCCCATGACTAGTGAAGACACGAGACAATGCCGTTCACTTCGGGAAGATTTCTGGATTAAGAAATTAAACACCATATCCCCAAACGGCATTAATCTACTCCTCAACACCAGTGTTCTCCCACTAGTCATAAAATACAACAGCACGGCACACAAAGCCACAAAAATCGTCAAAAAATACTATAACGAATTACAAGAAAGTCTACCGAAAATCTTTAAAAGTAAACTCATCGTAGCTTACTCTAGGAACAAAAATCTTAGCGACATTGTTGTCCCTAGCAAGCTACCTTCTGTACAAAACGAGACCTAACTTCCTCGAGTCATGACAGAACCTGTAGACTAACCGGCTTGTTTGTGTTCTAAGCCCACCCTCCTACTGCTTGACAACTCCCTTGCCCCAGGCCAATGCTCTCTGTGGGGCACCCTAACCGGTAACCCACCCCTCATTCTACCCTAACCCTAACCCAACCCTAACCCTAACCCAATTCAATACCCTAACCTAACCCTAACCCAATTCAATACCCTAACCCTAACCCCAACCCCCTAACCCTAACCCAACCCTAACCCTAACCCCGAGCTCCAGCCCCTTGCCTACTAAAGCAAAGGATGCCAGCCCAACCCCTGTCCCAGACAGCAGGCCATGCCTGAAAATGGCCAAGAAGAATTTCACCATTCCCCACACCATAGAGGATCTACACCCCGAAGTGGGGAACCAAGTCAAGAAATATTACACAACCAACTTAGACAAACGCGAAAGGATGACCCCGGCGCAATTCGCTTTTATCCACCATTTTTTCGAAGACAGACTTCACTCGTCTAGTGGTAAGTTAATCTTTTGTAGTAAATCATTTTCTGTTTTAGTACTGCAGGGATGTTTCCGGGTTAAAACAACTTTTGGTATAGTTAATGCATGAAGTGTACAATTTAAGGCTACTGTCTATACTCAGTAAATGTGATGTTTGTAGTAAATCATTGAAATGTATTCAAGTTTGCGAATGCGAGGTCCAGTGTCCCCACTGGCGAGCAACTAAAAAGGTCTCTTGGCAGTTGAAATTGGATATAACAGTAGAGCCGCTGCCCTGGCGAATGCCCGTCTTCATCCCGTCTTTCATTATCCCAGTTGCAGAAGAACAGTGGGATGTTAAGCCCCCTTTCATTCTAAAAGCACCTAGAGAGTGAATTTGATCTTTGTACTAAAACATATACTTTAACATTTTTCAATTTTCATTACAGCCAAAAGAGACGACGCACGAGAACTACAGGAAGAAGGTATAAAGCACGGCATCTGGCCGTCAACCTGGAAGCCAGAGGGCATCACTGGTGACTTCGAGACATACTTGATAGAAAAACTGAAAAACCTTCTCAGAAAAGCCAGGAGGCAGGAAAAGAGGACCAGTCTTGAATCAGAACTAAACCTTGCGCTCAATAACTAACATTTTCTGTGGACGGACTCCTGCGCTTAAAAATGTGTTAATGATAAAAAATATTCTTTTAACCAAAAAGATAATTAAAAGATGTCTTAATAATTAAAATATTCTTTGAACGCAAAACATGTGTTACTTGTACAGTTCATTTATGTGATGGCTATCAACAAGGGGTGATTTATGCATTTAGAGATGATCCGCACTGACTGGGCTAATGAAGAGAGGGGGAGCGGGAGGGGAGGAGGTTTAAGGTCCCAACCGACACAAACTAGGTCATTTCAGATGCTTCCATTTGTTTTCAATAATTCACTTGGGCATAGGGGGTCTTTAGCAATGGGAGTAAACCGGGAGGACGCCAAGAAAAATGTGTGCTATGGGGCCATGTGGCACTACGACCCATTCTTTTCTTCAAATTCCAAGTGTCGAGGGTTCTTTTAAGTACCATCCGTTGTCTCTGAATAATGTCTTCTCGAAAGAAAATCCCCTAGCAACACAATGGGTCATTAGCGGTGGGAAGAAACCCACGAGGTTGGACAGGCGTTCAATTGGGGAATCTAAACCCCACCCCCACCCACTCAGTGCCGGAGCTTGCGATTTCGGCATAGGCCAAACACGGTGTTGTGAGGGACATTTTGCCTGGACAGCGGCACAACGACCAATTTTTTTCCTTCAAATTCCAAGTGTCGAGGGCTCTTTTACGTACCATACGAGGGAATAGACCCTTCCTTGCAAGGCTGGAAATGTGAACTTAAATCTACAGATAAGTGTCTCGATATTAAAGGCCTGTACATTTGCAATGGTGACATTTCAGTTTTTGTTGGAAATGGAAATGAAAATGGCAGATAACTCTATTAACAATATTTATTCATTCCAATCTGTGTAAAAAAAAAAAAAAACAGTGATCTCAACAGAAAATGACACAATTTTGTAATTCATTTGGCACAGACAAGAAATTAAATATAGTCGATACAAAGTTCATTTTTAAACACCCAACAACTTTCGCATTGATATTGGCCAGGGATAGTAATTTCTAACATTTGGTTCGCATTTGTCGCTTCTATATATCACAGAGCTTCACGGCTAAAGCCGTTCGCGGTTCAAAACAATATATACCAGTGGTGATGCGAAAAAAAAACTCGTTATTTGGGGGGGGTCCTAATAGGTACTTTGAGCCCAACATACGATTACGTGCAATGCAACAAGCAGTATATCTTTCTATCTCAACAGCAAGTTTTCATTCTATTCTATCTGCCCACAAAAAAACACTGACATTTTAAGAAAGACAGGCCTAAGTACTCCAGAAAACAATTCAAATTTGTAAAGTATATCATTGCCCATCAGTGAACAATACATTTCACTTGTAAAAACAAAAATAGTTCTTGTTGTTATAACTGCTGCCAGCTTTCATGAAAAGGGCAGATAACTCTACCAAGCATATTTATTAATTCCAATCTGTTTTTAAAAAAAGCAGTCATCTCAACAGAAAATGACATAATTTTGTAATTTATTTGGCACAGACAAGAAATTAAATATAGTCAATACAAAGTTCATTTTTAAACACCCAGGAACTTTCGCATTGATATTGGCCAGGGATAGTAATTTCTAACATTTGGTTCGCATTTGTCGCTTCTAAATATCACAGAGCTTCACGGCTAAAGCCGTTCGCGGTTCAAAACAATATATACCAGTGGTGATGCGAAAAAAACCCTCGTTATTTGGGGGGTCCTAATAGGTACTTTGAGACCAACATCCCATTACGTTCTATGCAACAATTCAAATTGGTAGGAATGGCCCCAAAGTAAAGTATATTATTGCTCATCAGTGCACAATACATTTCACTTGTAAAAACAAAATAGTTCTTGTTGTTATAACTGCTACCAGCTTTCACAGAGGTATACTGCATCACATCAAACATGGTTCATCATTGGCTCGATGGCAAGTCCATTGCTTACATAATTACATAATATGTCACGGCATAAACAGGCAGAATTTACACTACATATAGTATATCCAGATATATTTCAAGCTAACGTTGTAGCGGCCTAACGAAATTTCACTGCACATCAGTGTGCATCCACTATTGTCGGTTTCGAAACAATTTGTTGATTGCATCGAGGACGGTCTTTATGCTTCCACCATTTTGTCTATTACCAATCGTTGTATTTTAATATGGTCAGTGTGAGTGTAAAATTTCATGGTCATTCTCCACTGTGGTTCGCATCGGACAGCACGAAGAAAAGAATACTTGACAGTCGGAATTCGAAACAAGAATTTGCTGCTTTCCGGGCAATTACCAATCGTTGTATTTTAATATGGTCAGTGTGAGTGTAAAATACCATTGTGTCTTGGAAATCAAGCATTGAAAATCTTTCTCTTGTTTGGTATTGCTTCAAAAGGTGGAATCCCGGTGTCAGTCGACCCATGTCATACAAGTAGGAGCCATTTCTTTCGGGTTGTCCTACAATACAAAAGAGGATGATTATTTTACTTGTGGATACCAACAGTGCCGAAGTAGTAAATTAACTTCAGCTGAATATTTTACATGCCATGGGAGTTGTGGTGGGTTCAGTCATTAAGACGTTGGCTCGCTAACATGGAGGTTCCGTGTGCAATCCCTGCGTTGGCAGAGAAATTTCATGGTCATTCTCCACTGTGGTTCGCATCGGACAGCACGCAGAAAAGAATACTTGACAGTCGGAATTCGAAACAAGAATTTGCCGCTTTCCGGGCAAAATTTCCATTATAACACACTGTCTTCCGTATGTACGTATTCGTGTCAATGTCCCAAGAGCTCAAAGCAGCTACGGGGACAGATAACATGTCAAAGTAATCACTTGCCTTCTTGTTTTTGACCGATTTCTCTTCAATACCTTTTTCCTCTTCACACACGACGCCATGACAGTTTGGTTGCTATGCCCGTTGCCAACACAGATGGCGCTACGAACGGTTACCTCCTGGAACACGACTTCCAAACTCTTCACCCCTATGGCAAGCGTGCCTGAAAAATTTTCATGCCGATACCTCGATTCCTTTTTTAGGCGTTTGTAACTAAGTACTAATATATATGTCATGTCTTTCATCCAGCACTTTCTATCTAGTTTACTTCATTATCGTTCTACATGTGTTTAAAATTTTTACAAAGTTCACAATTTCGCTACATTTTCTAAACGACAGGGTTGGCCACGGCAGCGCTTCCGCTGGTCCTACAATCTACAAACTACCATTAATTAAAATCATCTGATTTTTCGATGATAAAGATGTTTTGTGCGGGTTTTTTTTTTTAAAAAATGAATTTCTTCCGCGAATCCGAGTATATGCTACCGTGTAATACGTGACAAGTATTAGCACATACTATAAACATTTCCCGAGGCCTTAGATCATCGAAACGATCGATGCCACATTGTTATTTTATTCACTTCCAGTCCAGATTGATTAAAAAAAAAAAAAAAAAAAAAAAAAAAAAAAAAAGCATCTGGTGACACTTCCTCGGGACTTATCAGACTAACTAACATGCGTTAGTTAGGTTTTATTCATATTTTAACGAGTCCAAAGCTAGCGTAATGCATTATTTCGCAGAGACAACCGGTCTTTCAAGCTCAGCTGACAAGCACGATTTTACGGGAAAATCATAAACACTGACATTGTAAGCACCTAAATTAACAACCAGAATCTGTAGAATACATCCATTGCCCCACATAGACTAATAATCTTACCGATTGTCTACACTGTCAATTGATAACCCGGTTTTCTTGAAAATAAATTTTCTTCATTCTCTACCACAGAAAACTAAGTATGGCCGTTTTCTTCCTTATAAGAAGCGGAGGAATTACCTTTACCAGATAGAGGCCGAATAGAAATGACAAAGTGGCATTTTGCATTAAAATCTTCAATTGGAAGCGGATCATCCTGGATCAATCTCGCACTCGTGCCTGTACCCTAACCCAACCCTACCCTACCCCAACCCTAACCCTAGCAACGCTCGCCACTTCTTTCCCACGAACTCAATGGAAGCCGGAAAACTCACAACAAGCGTGGCACCACCTGAAAATCCGATATCAAATCTCATGACTGCGAATACATGCCAAGACTGCGACGCCGCACAAATACCAAGGAAGATGAGATGTAGAAACTGTATGACATAAAGTGTTCTGCGTCTACCGAATCTGTCTCCGGTGTAGCTCCAACTAACGCGCCTGACATTTGAACAGTTGTAATTGTAAAACTTATCCATCTATTTTCGCATACTAGGTCCCACTGTAAAAATAAAAACAACCAAATGAAATAAAATGAAACGTCCCATGGTAGGCGGGGGCAAGTTAATCTCAAATGTGGAGTGACCCCAAACAAATTACAAAAGAAACCAAATGCAGTTTGGTTCAATCATATTAATATTAGACAGCATCATACTCAAATTCGGTCGAAGTGTGCCAAGGCGGTCTCCAGGAAGTTTCTGTGAGTGATATCTTTAACTAGTGCGTTTGGTGGTGGGACAATAAAGAATTTTTTTTTATTAAAATCTTACAATACAAAATGGTTATAGTGGCGAAATGTTCTGGAAATAACAAATTTGACTAAAACAATTTTTAAAAATTTCTTTCACATACTACAGGCCATTTTTTCAAAATGGCTGCCGAATTTGGGAGTAAAATGGCATTGTCCCCAACTATCTCGTAAGATATGACTTTACTATGTCTTTTATATGGTTTTCGATGTTTCTGGATTTAAAAATGAATTTTGAAAATCCAACATGGTAGAAATTCAAAATCCCCATACTTTTCAGATTTGGTTGAAATCCATCAATCCGTTTAGACGAAAAAAATTGTCAATTTCAAAAATGTTCCCAATCAGTGCCCCTGCTTTCGATTGTCTATTGCATCAAGTAACATCACGTGAAAGGTTGTGTATACGCACGAATCAATAAATACGATAAATGTAACTCTTTGATGTGCCCATAACCCACGCCTTTCGGACCAAATAACCTTTTATGAAAGATTCTTGCCAGTCATCAACCAAATTTGGTTAAAATCCACCAAGCAATTTTTATTGAAGATGAAAACACCGAGTTTTTCGCAATCTAGAGCCACTGATGGAAAAGTTAATCAAATATACAATTACCTCATTCACGATGGTTCGTTTGCTCAAATCAAACACTCGTGTACAATTTGTTGCGTTGCCGGAGCCATAGTATTGGTTCAAACCACTGACGTTGCCATTGGTAACTAAGTAGGATGTCGCGTTGTTGTCATAAGCTACGAGATCTGATGTTGTGGAATCACACCACCAATCAGGAATAAACCCAGTGAAAGCCATTTCCAACATGGTGAACGCTACAGGAATCTTTGTCGACAGGAAACAGGCCACGATGGCTATTTGGGCTAGTTGATATTGGTCTGAGATGTAAATAAACGGTTTACATTCAAGGCTGAAACGTTAAAATAAAATGTACCGGGTTGAATATAATAAATGCAATAAATGTTTCGTGTCTGTAACTATGTGGGCTAATTGATATTGGTCTGGGATGTAAGTAAACGGTTTACATTCAAGGCTGAAATGTACCCGGTTGAATATAATAAATGTTTCGTGTCTGTAACTATGTGGGCTAATTGATACTGATCTCGGATGTAAGTAAACGGTTTACATTCACGGCTGAAATGTTAAAATAAAATGGAAATGACGATACATTATTTATTACACAAATTATTTCATTAAATTAATACACATTTCATTGCTAAAATCGCAAATGGTGTTTATGTTACTTATGTAAATTGCAAACAAACAAAATTAATCAAAGTTTACTTTCTATAAATTCCACAGTGACATCATTATTATCTTTGAATCATCTATCCACGTTTGAAGAATAAATCTTTTTTTTTCATGATTCATGTTTTAATTTTTTAAATTTTGTCAACAGGGCAGCTTTCGAAACTTATTTAAGTTAAGGTTTAAAAATAGAGACAAAAAAATCTGTTCACGAAATGTGTCAACCACACCACGTGTATGGGTTCACCCGTTATGTTAGATATACGCTGTACGCTGTATTGTTTAATCTAACTTGGATCACAAATATGCTTAACTGACCTAAATTATTCGCATATTGTAATAAAATTATTAACTAGCATATCAACATTGTAGTGTGCAGATATTATGTCGACGCCCCTGTTACTCACCCGTCGACCAACAATTGGCTTATCAACGTGAAAGAGGGTTTCCTATAGGATGTTTTTTAAATTTTATAATCCTCAAGGTGATTAAACATTTAAAAGCTAGTAAAGCATATGACAATGATAACATTTTAAATGAATTGTTTATACATTGTAGAAATAAATTAATTATCATGTGTATAATTATTTTTCAATAATGTATTAAGCTCTGGGTGTTATTCAACTTCATAGTGTTCAGGTAACATTGTACCAGTGCGCAAGAATGGTGACGTCAATATACCAGACAATTATAGAGGTATAACCGTATCAAGTTGGTTTAAACAATATTTTATTTCTTAGTGAATCACAGATATATTTAACATACAATATATGGATACAATAACAAGCATTGCTGCTTATGTAAAATCGCTTCCATAAATAGTGATCATTCAGAAGTGGACGACTGGATGTATTTGATTAACATATTTTACAGAGTGCAGAAGGTGAAGGAAAAGAAGGTAAAGAAGGTAAAGATCCCTTAGAAAGGAAATAAACAGTACATATACAAGTAGATTATAACGATAGATATTCAATAAGACGATGACGATGCCGAGGCCCAAAATTAGTTCATCAAGTTTTATGAATTTTATGAGTTCATCTGCTAACTGGAGGGGGTGGGGAAATTCAGTAATGATCTAGGCAGTTTTAAAGCGTTTAGTTAGTTTGATAAAATTATGTACGATTTCAACGATTAAAGAATTTTCATCAAAAGAAATAGCGGTGTTTCCAAAAAGTATTGTTTGAATATTCCTATGATCAAAACCTAATTTATTTATTGTGATTTTTCGCTGAGAATTGTATAGTGGACAGTGTAAGAAATAATGTTCACAGTCTTCGACACCTTGACCACAAAAACATGAGGGATTTTCCGATATGTGCATCAAACACTTATGAAGGTTTAAGTCGCTCTTTGAGTTTCGTAGTTTACAATGTATTATCTGTAGATGTCTTTCGCCTATATAGTAGTGAGAATTTGTTTCGATTAAGCGCATGCCTGATTTTAATTTAGTTTTGAATTCAGAAATAGTTTTGGAATTTTTTATTTGATGACTTAGATCATTCCACTGTTTAACAGAGGAAGGAAAAAAAGAATTCTGGTATAGTAATGTTCTACAGTTTATTTGCTTAATTTGGTTTGAGTTACGAAGACGGTAGGGTTGGTCGGCGGATACAAGAGGTGGGATTATATCGGTTAGATATTTAGGAACTAGTCCATTTAAAATTTTGTAGAAAAGTATCATTTTATGTTGATAGCGTCTAAGTTGAAGCTGGCATATTCCGGTTTCCGTATAAAGTATATTATGAGAGGTACCACGTGGAAGACCGGTTATAGTACGCAAGGCGTCGAGTTGGAGTTTTTCAAGTTGGGTTGATTTGTCTTTAGAACAGTTATTCCATACACAATCTGCATAATCGAAAATTGGAAGAATGAATGACTTATATATAGTTTCTAATGTTTTTCGTTTTAGACGGTATTTAAAACTTCGCAGATAATTTATCAGTTTGCTTATTTTCGACGTAAGGTAATCTATATGCATATCCCAGTTACACGACTTACTGAAAAGAAGGCCTAAATGTTTATGGCTTATTTCATCGTTTATATCTGAGTTGTTTAGCGATAATTTAAAGATTGAGGGTGATAATTTTCTTGAAAAGGTTAAACTTACAGTTTTTGATGGGTTAAAATCCACCTTCCATTTAATTGACCATTGAAATATCTTTTCAATATCTCTATTTAGAATGGCTTGTGCATCTTTAGGGTTATTTATTATTAAAAAAAGAGAAGTGTCGTCAGCGAACAAGCGTATATTAGATTCAATGTCATTTACAATATCATTTATGTAAATAAGGAATAGTAACGGACCTAAAATGGAACCCTGGGGTACCCCAGAGGTAATATTTTGAAGAGAAGAACTCTGGCCACCAATTAGCACCTTTTGTTTTCGATTAGATAAATAATTTTCGATTAATTTTAGAGTATTATTTCTGATACCTACCGAATTTAGTTTATGCAAAAGGCCCTCGTGCCAAACACGATCAAATGCTTTACTTATATCAAAAAAGATGGATTTGACTTCATGTCCATTGTCGATGGCTCTACATATATAATCATACATTTCAATCAATTGGTAAACGGAAGAATTATTTGGTTGAAAGCCCGACTGTAAAGGGGTTATAAGATTGTGGCGTAGAGTAAAATTAAAAATATGTTTGTATACAATTTTTTCAAATACTTTTCCAATCGAGCTGAGAAGAGATATAGGCCTATAATTAGAACAATCATGAATATCGCCTTTCTTATATATCGGAACTATATTAGCTTCTTTCCAGCAGTTTGGGAAAATACAATTTTCAATTAAAATGTTAAAAAGTTTGGATAGGGGATCACTAAAAGAATTGGCTACGGTTTTCAGAATAATATTATTGATGTTGTCAGGACCACAGGATGTTTTCATTTTTAGAGAGAGTAGTGTAAGTTTAACGTCATATGGATTTACAGAGAGGTCGTTTATAATCGTGTTGTACGTAGTAACAAAAGGGAGATCATTGGACGATTTAGAGTCTGTTACTGACTGGGATACAAAGTAATCGTTCATGAGATTTGCCTTATCAACATTTTCGAAATAGACAGTATCTTTCGATTTAAGTGGCGGTAGTTTGTATTCAGAATTTCCATTATTTAAAGAAACGTTTTTTATCAAAGACCACCATTTTGATTCATTAAAGTTATTTTCGTCTATTAATCTATCAATTTTATCTAAGTAGGCTTTTTT
The DNA here is from genome assembly GCF_932274485.2 of Patella vulgata. Taxonomy (NCBI): domain Eukaryota; kingdom Metazoa; phylum Mollusca; class Gastropoda; family Patellidae; genus Patella; species Patella vulgata. The sequence continues at coordinate 46,262 of NC_065884.2, forward strand.
GGATTTTCGGATTTCGTTTGTTACTAAGTTTCGTTTTTGTCTAAATAAGTACCAATGGTTCGAATCGTTTGAAAGTTTAGCCTTTTTATGAATTCTATTTCTTTGCCTTATCAGTTTTCTAAGATGCGCATTTATCCATAAGGGATCCTTGGGTCGACATACTATAACCTTATTTGGAACAAATGATTTAATACCACTTAATAAAATTTTTGAAACATTTAAAGTTAATTCATGTGGACAAGCAATAGAGTTAAAAGTACTATCCCAGTCAAAGTTATTTATAAATTCGTTTAGCCCTATAACGTTCATATTCTTGTAATTCCAAATGGTCCTATTAAAACAATGGGGTTTTAGCTTGTTAAAATTGAAATGTAAAACTATCGGGCTATGGTCACTTAAGCCAGAATCCCTCACATCAACACTACTCACGTAATCAGGACAACTCACGATAGCAAGGTCGATCAATGATTTATAGTTCGGCTGAACACGTGTTGGGTGTTTTACAACTTGAGAGAAGTTAAAAGTGTTTATCAGATTATGTAGTCTGCTATTTTTAATAGCAAGAAAATCAACGTTAAAATCTCCTAAAATAATAATATTATAGTCAACAAAATCACGAGTTGCATTAAAACTTTCTTCTACGAGGTCCCAATAATCAATGGAAGCTGAAGGTTGACGATAAAATGAACCTATTAAAAACTTTTTGTTTCTGAAATGCACCTCTACCCAAATCGCCTCGAGTTTTTTAATGATAAGTTCATAACGTGGTTTAAAATATAGGTTTGATTTAATATAAATTGCAACCCCGCCACCCCTACCGTCTTCGCGATTCAATAATACGGGTCGATGATAACCGTGTATGCTCAAAATATCTAAAGGTGTGTTATTATTTAGCCATGTCTCAGAAAAAGTTAGTATATCGAAATCTTTTAATTCTACCGTTATTTCGTCAATTTTGTGTTTAATGCTTCGCACATTTAAATGCAGAATCGAAAATTTATCAGGTCCCGGATTTGGGTGGATATCCCCGCACAATGTTAAAAGTTTAATATTAAAAGATAAGCAGGTCTTCGTAAGACTAAAAGTTATTAAGTATCTGTAAGAAGTACAAACTATATCGTTTAGCGTTATATATTTAAATATTAAGTGATAGTGTTTGGATTAAAATAACTGGTTATCGACATAGTTGTATTTCCTGCAGATAATATAAATTTACAATGTGTGATGTAGGCCTGGCATCGACACCGATAATAATATAAGAAATAATCAATAATACGATGACAATAAGTTAAGATGAAATAAAACTTTACCAAGGGATGTATTACCTCCAGGAAAAATGTGATCAAAAGTATACAATGTGTTTTACATTTAGAAGAAAAATATACAAAATAAAGGTACAAGACAAAAAATGTTAACAAATATTTACAAGGGTGTAGGGGGGTCACAACAGACATATGGAGTACTATAAACAGAAAGCAACTATTGATCAATATAAGGGTGAAAATTGATATTGATAGGATGGACTAAGTTAGTGTCAACAGATAGTAAAGCTTTTGTAAGTGACAAAGCGAGTAATGGTCACGTTCATGGGATATGTAACTAATATATCTCAAGGTGTGGTCAGGATGGGGGGGGGGGGGTCAGGGTGTGTGTGGGGGGGGGCGGTCAGGGTGTGGGGAGATCAGGGTAAAGATAGTTAATCGGATTATAATACTGCTTAATATATCAAGACATTATATATTGTATATTATTTATAAATGCATATAATAGAATAATGTTGATGGTGATAATAGTTATAATATTCGGATATCTGGGTTTATTTACAAGATAGTGTTACCTATATCATGTCACAGCAATTATACTTTTTGTGCTACTTTTTCGGGTGTGGGATTTTGCTGTTGGTTTTAAGTTAAGACAACGTTATAACGGTAATTTTGACGGTGATAGAGGTCACGGAGTGAGCACGTGTATCGAAAGAGCAAGGGACTGTTTTGGACTTTCATTGGAATTGTTTACAAATCGAATTTTGATGGATACAGCGTTATCTTTCCTTTTTAAAAGCTATCGGGTGCTACACATGACGTTGCGTCTAAATTCATATATCTTTAAACGAAGTGGAGCCGAAAATCGAAAGTTGATAGCAATTTAGGGAGACAAGCTGGTACTACATACATCCAAAGTTGGAAGGGCCAATTTGCGAGCTTCAGTGGCTGTACATTTTAAATTATACTACAATGGCCAGTATACGATGCTTTGATTAATTGATTAACATTTTTAACCTGGATTTAAGATTATACTTATCTTATCAAACAATTTTACAAGGTTTTCATGATGTACATTAGAAAACAGGTTTGTCCCAAACTCAAGTGTGCTCTCTCATCAGTTTAGGTGGAATGATGTAAGGTATACAAAGGCACATATAAAGGAGGTAGAAGGTTTATGAATATACAATATACTTATGTATATGCACAGAATTATTTAAATGTGAACAAATTTAGCTAGAAGTATATGTTCGTATATGTATGATAAAATGTGTTTGAAATATGCTCTTTGAAATTTTACAGATTAGATTTATCATATATATTTTAGAGCTCTTTCAGAAAAAAAAAAAAAAAAAAAAAAAAAAAAAAAAAAAAAAAAAAAATGTCTGCTACTATACAATTTTACTCATTAAATCCACTTGTTGTGAACAAGGAAAGAAATGGGGATAGTTATCTTAAAGACAAATGTATGTCAGCATACTTCCAGTTATAAATAATTTGTGCTTATACATTTGTAACAATATTTTATAAGAATATATAGGTTGAGCTATGTTATATAAATACGATTATGTAATAAATACTTTATATCCAGGATCTAATCTATAAACACCATTATAAGATAACAAGGAAATGAGATAAAGGGGTGGAACACATCATCTGTATTGTTTAGTGCTTGAGGACACAGCGACATACATTTTTATAACAGTATTCGCACATCTATCATAACTACCATGGATTTTACATGTACTTCAAACAAGCGAGTAGACGACAAAAAGTATGGTGGCCAATTATTGACATCGAAGTGTGTTCTGCAGTTGAACTGTGTTTGATGTTAAGTTTATCGACTGTGGAAGAAGATATCTGTATACATATTATCTTTTGAGAAACACAATCGGATTTTCGCATATATTTATCAGATTACACATTCAGATTTCTTCAGTCAGATAAATACTTTATAAGTTGATCATCCATATCAGGGTATAATTCAACACGGCAAGTTTTGCCATTATGACCCTCTGCTCGAACTTTACCATTTGAAAACCACGCTGATTTCACAAGGGGGTGTTTTTGTACAGCTGCTAGAAGTTTCACATTGACTTGTGTCATGTCTTCTGATATAGATATGCCAGATTGTTTTAGTTTTTTCCTGTTAGACAGCACTAGTTGTCTTTCATCGCGTCTCATAAAACGCACAATGATGCCTCTATGATGTATTTGTGTTGGATGCACTTGTCCTACAACAGCCTGGTTTGTTTTCGATTTGGGTCCGACTCTATGAGCGGCATCTATGGATATCGGCTGATCAATCTTTAATCGTTCTTTAATTATTTTGTTGACTAGCTCTATGCAACTCTCTCCAGCGGTCTCCTTGACGCCAAAAACTCTTAGATGCGATTTACGAGTATATTGTTCAAGATTGTTAATTTTATTTTTAAGTAACATTACCTCTTCGTCGTTAATTTTTTTACTGGATTCAATCTTCTCGAATCGTTCATGGAAGCTATCAACATCGCTGCCTACGTTTACAAGGGTCATTTCAACTTCTGTTACTCTTTCTTCTATTTTCGATAGTCGTTCGTTGATGATTGCAGTAAGACCAATTTTAAGTTCATTTACAGCCGCTTTCACTGCCTTGTCGACTATAGAGTTTATTTTAACAACGTCAAACAAAGGACTTTCCACATCACCTGAGATGGTGTTCACCTGAGTAGTTTCTTGATCCAATTCATCGATATCCATTCTTAAAGTGTTACAAAATCCAACAAAAGGTCACTAAATATACATCCTTTTCGTAAGAATACACACTGGTTAATACATTACATTCACTTTATATTCATTTATTTGATTACGTTGCAGTATTTCTGGGGTTTTGAAACTTTAGGCGGAGCGCTGATGAAAACGACTTTCTCCAGTCGCCATCTTTTACTAACGATCAAGTTACCTTGGTAAACTTTTTACATCAATTTTAAATACAAGGATATAAAAATTTGATAAACTTAATAGCGTCAAAACAAATTCACAATTCTAGATATCGCCACTAGAAACGCCATTTTTGTTTTACAAACATTAATTAACTGTGTTTGAAAACGTAAGAAACGTCTTTCTGGTACAAATTAATCCAAGGAATTGGTGGTACAACTCGCGAATACAATGTTGTTAGATTTATTTGAAACAAATTTTTGATAGATTAATTGCTTTGATGAAGTTGTAGTCCAAATATATCACCAAATCACACAATGTGTACAAGGTGACTGTAATACTGGACTTTGATTATACACAAAGTGGAATTTTACTGTAAATGCCTTAAAAACTATAATTGTCGTTTTTTAGAAACGGCGATAAATTAACAGGGAAAACATATTGACATTTCAATGGTTTGAATATTGATATTGTCGATGAATTTAATTTTTTAGGTCTGTTATCATATTACAATGGCAAATTTTATAAAACACAAAAGGACATTTGACAAATGTTTCTAAAATACACCTGTTGGCATCGGAGACTCTCAAATTATTATTATAATTTCATTTTTAAAGCTCTACATTATATCAATAGTTATTTCTAAGCGCTGTACAAACTGGAACACGCATGATGCTATTTATATATGATTCTCTAAACAGATGAATCTTTAGTTTAAATCTTAACTGAGGTGGTTGGGTACACTCTCTGATGTTTCTGGGTAATTCATTCCAAAGTTTTGCATCCCTTATGGAAAATGAAAACTCGTCTACCTGGCGCTGAAAGCGGGGAAGAGCTAGTAGGGTTTTGTCACTTCCCGACCGGTGGTGTGAACACTTAATTTTATCCTGGCTCTTACCGGTAGCCAGTGTAGCTGCTTCAGGTGCAATGCGATGTGATGATATTTTGAGGTTCCCGTGACAAGATTGTTGCGGTGTTATTTTGAGTGAGTCTATCAAGCGCTGCTTCTGGTGCCTGTAGTTCCTAATTCTGGAAATCTTCATTTGGAATTGCATGCGACGTATGATGTTGTTTTGAGACACTACGGGGGCAGATGGGACTATCCTGGTCACGGACTCCCAAAACAAGCATGTGACACAACGGTGTTGTTAAATAGATGAATTAACTCGGGCTTCGACGTTGTATATATGGTCAATTAATACCGGAACACTGGGTTTTTATGACTATGTTTATATATGAAATACAGTACAATACATTAGGAGTTATTATAATATATACAGTCCTAGAACTCAAACCTAAAGGCTAAAACTCTCGTCTCTATCCCAGCCCCGAACCAGAGGCTGACAGTACGTCCCAACAAACCTGCATGACGTCGGTATCCCGGCCTGTAAACCGAGGCGGCTAATGGCATGTCTCACTAGGAGGCCCACATGATATCTTCCCCAGGAACTCCAAATGATGTCTAAATCCTAGCCTCTAAGCCGAAGAGGCTGTGAGAATGCCTTCTAAGATCTCGGCAGGATGTCTGAAGAAAAATGTCACCTCGCTCTTTCTTATATACAAAGTGTAGATACGTCAGCTATTAGGGCGGGGCAATTGTCAAGAGAAAAAAGTCGTATATCTGAGTATCATCAGCGTACAATGTGTTTTCGTACTAGCAGACCGAATGGCAAGATATAGATCAGAAAGAGCAAGGGGCCTAACGCAGACCCCCGAGGAACGCCAATAGATAATGATTTAGGTTTGAAAGCTGGTCTGTTGCATTGATTTTCTGTGATATTCTGAAGGTACGATTTGGTCCATTGCACTGCAGAACCACAGTAACAGTTTCTAAGCGTTTGGACAAGATGTTATGATCTAAGGTGTCTTTCTAGTGCCAAGTCAATATCATTCTTTATTTTGATCAATGCCGTGTCTGTACTGTGTCCGGCCTTATAAGCTGATTGTAGTCGGCCATCTAGACCATATTGTATTAAATGGGAGCTAATTTGATGCGCAACTACTTTTTCGATAACTTTACCAATAAACGGGAGGTTAGAAAGAGTCTATAGATTTTTTTTAAATAACTCCGGGTATAGAAGTGGGGATACTAGCGCACATTTTAGAACATCAGGGACAATACTGGAATAAATTGAGGTGTTCACAATTATCGTGAATAATGGAAGGGGCGATTCACGAATGTTACCTTGTTTCAAGTTGGCTTGATTACATGCAGAAGAATTGCCCTTTTCGAGCTGGAGGAAGGATTAATATTCCTATCAGCGCAAGGGTTTGGTTTCCCCTGACTTTCAAGTCCATATAAAATCCTGAAATGACAGACTAGCAGACAGTCTCCCGCCTCATATCATGTTATGTGCGTATTATTCAGTTAGACATTGCGTAATTAAGATAGAAGTTGCATTAACAGTAAATGCAGAACAGGCCCCAAGTTCACAAAACTTACGTTAATAATTTACACAAATTTCAATCACTGTTTATGAGAAATATCTTTGATCCAGAAACACAAAACTTTGCACATAGTTTCTTATTGATGCATTTGAGACATTAAAACAACAAAAGTTTTATAAAAGGCTATATTTTAGTTAAAACTTAAGTCTGAGAATGCTTTGTGAACTCGGGACCAGAACTAAGATTAAATTACATCTATAAACATCAAGGTCCGTTATCTTAAATTACATATATAAACATCAAGGTCCGTTATCTTAAATTACATCTATAAACATCAAGGTCCGTTATCTTAAATCGGTATTCAAAGGCTGTAACATACACTTGGCTATGTGAAAAACTGAACTACTCACTTAAATTATGGAATACTCACATTCACCAAAAAGCATGATTTTTTATGGAATAACCGAAAATGACATAACGGCGGGGAACTGTTATAACAAGTGAAATCATCGGATTGGGTTGAACTCCACAGAGAAGGCAGAGGGATAGCTCAGTCTCCGCCCTCGCGCTGCTAGATCGATTTTAATTTTTTTTTCTTTTTGCCATGGGCCTGGGCTTTCATAATATTTCTCCGCCTTATCTGTGTAATTTGCATGACGTTCACGCCCCTTGCAAGGAATATTATGTCTTCTTCTGAGCCACCATGGCTTCGAGTGATAGAAAATAAATTATTAATATTCGTTTCTTCTTTTTTACTTTAAGATATCTCAGGGGCGGCAAAAGAGCTTGGTCATATGCAACAGAATTCCGTAATGGCGTGTCCGCGTTGCAACACCCAAGGTAAGTTTCATGTGAATTTTATTTGAAGTGTCTCGTATTGTCTATAATGGGAAAAGGATGGGTCGTAATATTAAAACGAAACAATGGATTTGGTATGACTATTCTTTGTTTGTTTAGGTTGGTACTCGTCAGTGCTGGGCAAAATGGTATATTGCGACAGTCGGCGATTTCTACAAATGGACGATCCTTTGTGGAACGAAACTTGTTTCCCCAGTGGAGACAGCAAAACAAGACCACCACCACCACCACAGGCTCGAGATATGAACGTGGAACAACAAGTCTCGAGGGCCTTAACTGACTTAACGAATAACAATAACAATCCCCGAGCAAGGTAACCTTTTACACATTGTATATATTTATTTATTTTCATTATTCCTTTTTAACTGCTGTGCTCGTAAACAGTCTCTTGATCCACACGGTAATCAACGCTGTGTGGAAGGCAATAAATAGCACATTTTAAAACCCCTGAGTGATGAGTTATTTTATCTGTATATCTATATGTCATATTTTCAGAATAAATTGCCGTATTAAAGATGTATTAATTAAAGAGCTGGAGTTCTTGTTATAATAGTTTAAAAATAGATCAAATGTTTGCGTATTTAATTGATTGGATGAATCGAGGTCACGTGGGTGATTTACAATCTAAATTGAAATAGTGTGAAAAGTCCTAACATTTAGATGTTTTAGACATTATGTTTTTCAAGCTCTGTCTTGGTTTGTAATTTTTCGTTAACCTCTGACAATGTGTGGTCAAATGTCTTCTCTGTATTAAGGGTATCTTCGAGCGCCTCACCACGTGTTTCCGGTAAGGTTAGTATAAAACACGTGTCTATGGTCATAAGAATACAGATAATAACATACGGGACATAACCACCTTTAACAGCCTGTAAATATAAAGAAATGGTGTATTAACATAAACCACAAGCAATATTATAGGCGAGTCTATGAATTAATACTGGTCATAACACGCAAAACTAGGTACGCTCTAATACCGTAATAGGGTATACTCGAAAGTAGTGACGAGTGACAACTATAGGTCAAAGGGTAGGGTAAGCTGGTAAGTAGTTAGAATGACGACTGTAGTACATGGGGTAGGGTATGCTGGTAAGTAGTGACGACTGTAGTTCAAAGGGTAGGATATGTTGGTAAGTAGAGACGAGTGTACTACACGGCGTAGAGTATGCTGGTAAGTAGATACGAGTGTAGTACACGGATAAGAGTATTTTGGTAAGTAGAGACCATAGTAGTACACGGGGTATGCTATGCTGGTATGTACTGACGAGGAACGACTATATGTCGGGTAAGCATCATTCATACCCACACCCCACCCTACACCTTTTTCTTGTCTACTCACCAATGATATAACTTGTGAGGCGAAGATGCCCCCCAACCTTGTAACAGTTCCTGCACTACCGTAACCAAGATTTCTACAATCAACCAATATTATATATTTATTATCAACATGACGAGAAATAGAACGTGATTTAATATATGGTTTTTTTTTAAATGTGTAATGTGTATTCCATTCTACTGATCAGATAGATTACAGTGGTTTAATAGTAAAATAAAGAAACAGAGCGGATGGAAGTTTACATTTCGTCCACAGACAGAAGAAATCATAGCGGTGGACACACATACTATGGGTACACTAGTTTACACGTCTTAAAAACATTCTTAACAAATATCGCAAAACTTGTATATACATCTAGAGAATGAAACCCGGGTTATTTCCCTTTAAATGGCCGTAAGTTGATAGATAGTAACATTTGGTTTTGCTTACAATCTGTCAACGTGTACATCAAATACTTGCACACATTCAATTACTGGACCAATAGCTCAAAATACACACGTAATAAACACAACAACATAATATGGAACACAATTACAATTTTAGAATATAAAACACGAGCACTGTCTTTCAGTTTAGTGCGAATAATCAAGGCTACTAACCGTATAATAATCAAGTCTACTAACCGTATAACTGTATAATAATCAAGTCTACTAACCGTATAACTGTAGGATACAATTCAGCAGTAAATGGAGACAAACATGACCAACTACATGTTGAACAAAAATTCGCTACCATTGCACAGATACTGACGTAATAAGCTTTGTGTTCTGGTGGGGCTGAATCGAGAAAATATATTTAACAGTTTTATTTTGTCTTGGGTAGATTTAAATACTCCTGCAGATTGCTCAGGACTGGTTTCATTCCCCTCTACGACTACATACAACAAATATAGTGACCGGAAGTAGAAAATGGTCAGTACAGTCGCATGTGTAATAACGTGAGGTATGAAATCTACAAAGTCCTTGAGTCATCCATGTTGAGAGCCACAATTAACCCTACACAATCCTCGAGTCATCCATGTTGACAGCCACTTGGACGTTTAAAATATTAAAATATATCAAATATTGTAAACATTGTTTAAAACTGTATTACAAAATGCATTATGATATATTTATAATGATTTAAATGTGACTCTGAATTAACCTAGAGTTTTTATATCATCACAATAATCTTTGTCACCTGTCTATACAGCTCGTTTATTAACGATATTATTGATTGTACATATATATTTATTTCACCCATTTGTACATTAGGTATTTGCTTGAAAACGACTTGTGAAATGTTATTGAAACGTTGCAGTATAATAAACCAAGTGATTGTATCCATAATAAGTGTTCTAGTATTATAATCAAGTGATTGTATCCATAATAAGTGTTCTAGTATTATAATCAAATGTAACCCTAACCCTAACCCTATTATAATCAAATGTAACCATAATCAAATGTAACCCTAACCCTAACCCTATTATAATCAAATGTAACCCTAACCCTATTATAATATACAATTCTACTTACCGATTAAAGACGTCAAAATAGCACAAAATGCCCCCACAGATACACCTATATTAAACATGGCTACAGACCATCTTCTTCCAAAACGTTTTCTAAATAACAGAGAAGTTACAGATATTGAAAATATGAACATGGTCGGTTACAGCATGGTTATGTGCGCCAACAGACTACACGAGACCATGTCGATTACTGTATGGTAGTTTAACACACGCATTTTGCCACACAACAAACTTTTCCCTGCCACGTAAAAATGGTATGATTAAATTGCAAAAAAAGAATATCTTTTCGACTATGTGCTGGGTTATTCTTTATGCGGTGAGAGAGGGTTAAGGTTACAAAAATGGAAAAAAAATCCACAAAAATGAGTCCTCACTATTTGAAAACTGGCGTTTTTAATTCGGTCACAAAAAGGACAAATAAACGTAATACTGGCTCACCTGTTGACAACGAGTAGAACTATAAAGGATGCTGGAATCTCCACGATAGATACTTGAAAAAAGTTGAGATAAAAATTGCCCGACATATTTTGTACTCCAAGGATAAGACACCAGTAAGAAACAGAGGAGGCGAACCTTTTAATTTAAAAAAAGATAGAATAAGCACCCATCCCCACCCCTACCCCTCTAGCTTTATTTTCTCGGTTCTATCTGAACAGCCCTTTCATCTACAGAAGTAAACTTGGAACAAAATAATGGAACCTATAAAATGCAATAAACTATTGTTTTACCCGAATCATTTTATAGCTAGAAGAGTTTGGAGTGAATGACTTTCTACTCACCAAGAGAACCAAACACGTAAAGTTATCAGAGAAATTCGTTTGTTACGAAATAAATCTAAATGACTATAAGTTGAATAGGTTTTGTTAATCCGCCGTTCGTCCTCGGCCACCAGTTCCAAGATGTCGGTGTTCGGTATCGGTTTTTTGTTTCTCCTGGCTATATTACGTGCTACAGCCGCGGCGTCCTCCAATTTTCCTTTTACCGTTAACCATCGGATACTTTCTGGTACGAAACTAAATGAATAAATTTAAAAAGTAATCAAAGATTTTAATAAAAAAGTCTCAGTAGCTCAAGTTAAATATATATTTCATCAAGTCATGTGATACGCAAGGCTAATAATAGATTTTCGTGGCATGGGGTAGCTTTCTACCGAGTAAAATATTTTGAAAGTGATATAAAGCAAAGTTTTGATAGATAAATTAGCTTGAATATGTTTTTATTTCAAATATATCATCAAATCGCATAGTTTGTACGTGTGAATGTATCTTTAACAAATATATCATCAAATCACACAGTTGTTACAGTATACGGGACATTCTTCAGAAAAAGTAGGGGATATTCAGAAACGATACAAAACTGCGGAAATGCACTGCTGTTTTTATTAGAGGTAACTAGTGTATGTTAATAACAGGCCAATTGCCTACATATCAACATAAACAGTTCATATGGGCGGCTTATCTGACGGCCCCATTTTACTCGCAAAGAGATACACTGTCAAACGTCAAAATGGACGTTTATGATTTTTGTCTTAATAATGAGTAATTGCTCAACCAAACCTCAGAAATTCAGCAATTCGTCATGGCATGCTCCTAATCAACCGTCCAATCACAATTTGAGGCAATCTGACCCACTCCTCTTGCAGTGCCACGGCCAATTCTTGCAGTGTTGTCGGTTGACGTTGACGTCGACGAACACGTCTCCCGATCATGTCCCAGACATGCTCTATTGGGGAAAGGTCAAGACTCATGGCTGGCCAAGGCATTTGCACAATATGGTGACGCTGGAGGTAGACATTCATGACACGAGCGCGGTGGACACGGGCATTATCATCTTGAAAGATGAAACGTCGACCTTCACGTTGAGCAAAGGGCAGAACTATCGGTGTCAGGATGTGGTCACGGTAGTACACACCAGTTACCCTTCCTTTAACAATATGCAAGTCCGTTCTGCCAGTCATGGTGATTCCTCCCCACACCATAACAGACCCACACCCGAATCTGTCATGCTGTCTGACGTTAACGTTAGCATGATAGACTAGGCCCGATTATGGATAAAAGTAAAGCAAGGGGCATTTTTTAGTAGGATTTGGTATCCAGGCTATTTAACCTATTTCAAGGGTGCTGATTACGAAACAATAGGATACCAAGCTGAAAAAAGTGTTTTTGACCCTCAAAATTGAAAAACAAAATGGCTGCCAAAATTGCATCAAATTGTGACGGGTGTGCACAGTATTTGTGTCTATAATTGTATTAATCCTTTTTAATTTTTGAAATATTGACTTTTCAAGACATTCAAAAAATGCTGATCATGAATAAATAGGATTACAACCTAAAAAAAACTTTGGGACCCCCAAATTTGAAAAACAAAATGGCCGCCATAGTCGCCTAAAATGATGTTATTTGTGCACGGTACATCACCAACTGAGATTGTTTTCTTGTTTATATTCTTTTTAAATGCGACTTTATCAAGACATTAAAACACTGCTGTTCATAACAATATTGGACATCAAGGTGATCATAATGTTTTTGAACCACAAAATATAGAAAACAAAATGGCCGTTATATTCGTCTCTACTAGTGGTAGGTGTGCACAGTGTATCATCATCTGTGAAACTGTCACAGTCGTTAAACCTGTTCTTTCTGATTAACTGACGTCATTGTACCCTAAAAGGTATTGATATACAAATACACAAGTGCATATCTTCATGAATACTTTTAATCCTTTAGAAAGAAAATATCATGGAAATTTTCTTAAACAATCAACAATCAACACAAATTATCAAGTGAAACAGACAAATATCATTTATAAAAGTCGTGTGAAACTTCTGAAGTCATGCTTTGCAATTTGGTAACGCATAATCACCATATCTAGCTTCAATAAATTCTACATTTAATTATATTTTGAATTCATAAAGTAGGCATCTTTCTGACTTGCGTTTCAGTTCAACTACTACACATTCGATTTGTCATTGAAACAACTTTCTTCATCACCAGGCGTTCTGCAGCCACACGCAGCTGTGCAAGAAAGTTTTGATCCACGCTGATCTCTTAGTGTGGTCACATAAGTAGGATGTAGATTCACAGCCTGCCAGTGCATGAAACGGCAACAGTGATGCAACCGAATGTACTGGTATGGTTTTGTAAACTTTACCAATTGGAATGAACATTCTTTTCTGGGCAGTTCCTGTCAACATCCAGACGTGGTCAGCTTTGAAAGATGAAAAATGTGCCAAAAGAAGCAGGAGGACATCTGTATCTCAGGCAGCCACTACAACCGTGCCTGAGGTGATGTTGATGACATGAAGGATAAGATGTGTGTCAGCTTCCTCATGGGTTGACCTTAATTGATCCAGGTTTACAGTGGACTTGGAAGACTTGACTTCTTTCTAGTCGACAAAGCCACCAGCTACAACTACCTCTTTATCATGTGGAGCATTTTCCAGTAGCTCTTCTGATAAGAAACGAGCAAGGTCAGCTTTGTTAGAAGTTAAGGCTATGAAGTTGGTCTATGAGTGAGGAAGTGGCACATCTCTACCTTCCACAAAACGTCGTATTGGCCTTGTTGTTTGGGACCTTCGCTGTCTGGTTTGAGATTTAATCGATTCATCTCTGTATCTGTCAAACACAACATCAATCCACATCAGAAGTTAAGATGTCACCCAACACTGACTTATTCCCTGACCTCAGAGAGCTGATGGTTTCAGCAAGAGCTACTGGCACTGACATAGGTTCATGGTTTAAGATGTTTTGAAGATCCACAACACGTCCAGCTGCAGATGAGACGATGAGACGCTGAAGAACATTTCTATCTGCCTTCATCACTGTTCCATTGTTCTTAGTGGTATGCTTATGTTCAACATCGTACAGGTTCCCAGATGTCAAGCAGTTGTTCCTTTTCAATGGGCTGTATATACTTTGTCTTGGAGGTGATTCTGTTCTGCTGAGTAGACGACAGCTTACAAAGTCATCAAGCTGTTGCTGACCAAGAACTTTTGCATCAAGTAAGGATTCCTGTATCTTCTCGGTTGCAAGGTCTTTTGTGGCAATGTTTTGCAATACATTTGGTTGAACATCAGGCGTGAATACTTTGAAACGCTGTAATATGGTTACAAGAGTGTCTTCGTCTGCATTATCTCGATGTTTCCGTCCTGGTTTTGCTTCGTTGTGACCGAGAATATCCTTTGGATGCACGTGAAACATATCATGGGTGTCTGCTGCAATGTGATATCTGAGATTGTATGATAATGCCCATCTCTTTTGCCAGTGCCATTCAGCCACTCTTGCGCCTGATCTGGATCAACTTGATTGAATTTTCGCTCAGATCTTTTCACTACAAAGTTTCCCTTCTGAAACTCATCTTGAACCACATCTGGTAAGGTCTTCATATCTGCCACATATACAGGACCACATCGCCCATAGTTGTAGTGATCATACCGAAGGAAGTAGGGTAACATACATGTGAAGGATTGAAGGTGCAGATCCCATATTCCATCTCTCTGAGCTCGCGTGAATTTGAGCAGATATAAAATAGAAGTATTTCCAATGAAAGGCAGTTTTCTACCTTGAGGGGAAAATAAAAGTATCATTTTAGTTGTAGAGTGTAATGGTATAAATTTACAATGTGTTAATATGAAAACAAATCAGTATTTTCATAACGAAAATAATTTCTTCAAACAATTTGTTTTATTTGTGATGGTCCAAAAGAATTCATTTTAGCTTGGTAAACAATTTCACTGCTGTTAGCATCTATAAAATGTTTGAAAAAATCACATTTAAAAAGATTATCAACAAGAATTCAGTCTCAGTTGATAATGTACCATGCATAAATAACATCACTATGGCGGCCATTTTGTTTTTCAAATTTGGGGGTCCCAAATTTATTTTTTTTTTAGGTTGAAATCCTATCTATTTATGATCAGCATTCTTTGAATGTCTTGAAAAGTAAATATTTCAAAAATTAAAAAGGATTAATACAATTATAGACACAAATACCGTGCACGCCCGTCACAATTTGATGCAATTTTGGCGGCCATTTTGTATTTCAATTTGAGGGTCAAAAACACTTTTTTCAGCTTGGTATCCTATTTTTTTGTAATCAGCACCCTTAAAATAGGTAAAAGAGAATGGATACCAAATCCTACTAAAAAATGCCTCAATATCTTTTATTAGAGCCTTTTTCCAGAATTGGGCCTAGTCTAATAACACTACTGATAGGCCTCTCTGTAGAAGAAGTTCCCAAAAAATATTATGTTGACTTTTCGAGAAATAGACCTCTAAAAATGCTCCAAATCGTAAAAATACGACGTTTTCGATTTTCGATCTCATTTTTCGGCTACCCCTGACATTTCAAAAAATGATACAGTGGTTTCACACAACAGAGTACCCATTTATCTCTCGATTGAGAAAGTTTTAAAAAAATCGTTGTGGGCGTTTCCGAGAAACATGCGTCTAAAGTTGCTCGAAATCGCAAAATACCTTACTTTTCAAAGTCATATAACTTTTTTAGTTTTTGATAGAAACTTGTCGCTGAAGTACCATCTGATAGACAATTCAATTGGCTATTAAACGATATAAAACTTGAACTAAACGTCAAGAACACAATTGATACATCGCATTTTCCGCACAGGCACCCACTTTTCACAATTTTGTCAAAGTTTGGATACCTTTCTTGACTACTTCCGGTGATTAGAGGATTTTCATTTATAGTTCATGGACTGGTTTGTTCCTTCAACTTCATATTCCTGAAGTTTCAGAAAATCGTTGGGGCCGTTTTAAAAAAATAAGAACTCTACGATTTGACCAAAATGCGAAAAAAGTGAAAAATCAAAGTTAAAATTTCAGAACAAAACTTATATTGTTGGAATATAACTGAAATATAACTGAAATTTCAAAATTCCCAAAAATAAAAATTTTAGAAAATTTTGAAAATTTTCCATTTTTCACCAAAAAAATGAGAGCGACAAAGTTTCTAATTCCCACCGTTTAGAACTGCTATCTGCTAAAATTTCAGAACAAAACTTATATTGTTGGAATATAACTGAAATATAACTGAAATTTCAAAATTCCCAAAAATAAAAATTTTAGAAAATTTTGAAAATTTTCCATTTTTCACCAAAAAAATGAGAGCGACAAAGTTTCTAATTTCCTCCGTTTAGAACTGCTATCTGCTCAGAAATGTCTCCAGCTATCCAAAAATGTAAATATCTGAAGAATCCAATGAGAATTAAGAGAATAATGGCCGATTTTCAATTTTCGTGCACGTTAAAGATTTGACGCATTTCCGCTATGCGCACAAATTTCGAAATAGCTTTAAGCAGTAGCTGCACACCACTTTTCCGACAGAAAATCAAATTTCAAACCTCTATCTCTTATAGTTGCTGAGATCTAGCTTCCCCCATTAAAAAAAATAATAATAATAATAACTAGAATTGCGCGCAATGCTGAAGGCTTTCACGGTCGCAAAGGCATCACACGATCGCCAGATATATGACAAAAGACTATCCCCACCACTCCCCCCAACCCCCCCCCCCCAAAAAAAAACCCCCACACTCTAGCATAACTCAGATATTGACCCCTAAACATGCTCCAACTCGTAAAAATACGCTGTTTTCAATTTTCGATCTCTTTTTTTTTTTTAGGTTGAAATCCTATCTATTTATGATCAGCATTCTTTGAATGTCTTGAAAAGTAAATATTTCAAAAATTAAAAAGGATTAATACAATTATAGACACAAATACCGTGCACGCCCGTCACAATTTGATGCAATTTTGGCGGCCATTTTGTTTTTCAATTTGAGGGTCAAAAACACTTTTTTCAGCTTGGTATCCTATTTTTTTGTAATCAGCACCCTTAAAATAGGTAAAAAAGAATGGATACCAAATCCTACTAAAAAATGCCTCAATATCTTTTATTAGAGCCCTTTTCCAGAATTGGGCCTAGTCTATGACGCTCATTTACACGCCGGTGAAATCCAGAGCAAATCTGGACTCATCTGAGAACATTACACGCGCCCATCGACGATTACCACAATTTCTACCCTGCCTACACCATTGACGCATGTTTGCCATGTGCTGGCGAGTTAATGGAAGCGGAGCCACGGTGGCTAGGTGGTTAAGACGCTGGCTCGTTAGCCTGGAGGTCGGGTGTTCGATCCCTGCATTGGCGAAGAAAGTTCATCTGGATTTTCCGACGTGGTTTCCCCTTGTCAGTGGTGCAGAACGGAGGGCCCGACAAGGACAGTTGTCTAGTCCTGCGGATGACACGAAAACCCGAGGTCCCGTGTATACATTGGAATGCACGTAAAAGATCCCTTGGCAGTTGGAATTCGAAATAAGAGTAGGCGATAGTGCCGCTGCCCAGGCAAAATTTCCCTCATAGCACAATGTATGGCGCATGCCCGTCTTCATAAACCCCATTTCATTTCATTTCAGTTAATGGAGGCACAACACGCGGTCGTCGCGCATGCAAATGGGCTGCGTGTAGCCGATTTCTAATCGTTTCGGGTGTAACTCGAATTCTTGAAATTGGTACAAGTTTACAGAAAGCTGATTGGCCGTTTGCCCTCGATTTCGCAGGGCCTGTGTAGAACCCATTTTAGGAATGCCAATAGCACGTAGACGTCCATCATGTTGAAGACGCCTCATTGCAAATTAAACGTAACATACTAAAGCAAAGATACGCTAAACAGTAAATCTTATGTAAGAATCGATAGGAAAGCAAACATGGACAGGATAAACCAGTACACGGCAGTTTTCATCAACCCTTCCTTGTCAAATGTGTCAAATTTGACAATGAACCCCTCCCACGTGTATGGCGCTATTGCGCTTCGCACGTGCAGCTCAGTGGTTCTGTTGGGGCGACAAGTTCTTCATCTGTGAACATACTCTCAAAGCATTTCAAGTGTCCATGACTTTTTATCATATCACAACCTGCATAGGTATTTGCATTTCAATATTCCCTACTTTATTTGAAGAGTATATATATACACTGAAAAAAAACTTGTGTTGAAAGAACACAAACTTGTGTTAAATTCAACACAAGTTAGGTGTCTCTATTTAACAACACAAACTTGTGTTAAAACAACACAAAACTTGTGTTAAATGTTGAAACAACACAAAACTTGTGTTAAAATGTATCAAACAACACAAAACTTGTGTTAAAATGTATCAAACAACACAAAACTTGTGTTGAAACTTGTGTGAAATCTACACAATACTTGTGTTGAAACTTGTGTTGAAATTTCTGAAACTTGTGTTGAAATTTCTGAAACTTGTGTTAAAATTTCTGAAACTTGTGTTGAAATTTCTGAAACTTGTGTGGTTTCATACAAACTTGTGTATAACCATCATCAAAAACTTGTGTTGTATTTTTCCCCAATTTATATCCAGCATAGCAACCTTTCTATGCAGGACCCCTCTCTTTGCTCTGTTAGACCTGTAAAGTTTGATAAAAGAAGGAAACAAAAAAAATTTTTGTAAGATTATTATTTATTCATAAAATCATAGGAAAAAGTAAATTAATACATCAAAACTAAATAGATATTTGAAATGTTAACAGAAAAACAGAGACTTCAATTCTAATACAAATTATGTTGTGTTATATATAATGACCCCTCCCCCCCCCCCCACTTTACCCATCACAAAATATAAAATAGCTATTTAAATTGTTCTTTACCCCAAAACAAGAACTGAGAATATAAAGATATGTACACAGTATCCCTACCCCATACCCCAAAATATATAATTCAAATATATCTAAATTTAATAACATCCAAACTAAGCACTAATAAGATTAATTATGCACTAAATTGAAACAATTTCAAAAACTGAAAAATGCTACAAAATCACACTACAAGTGATTTGTGAGGCATCTAGAAATAACTAGCATACACAGAAAACTAACAAAAGAAAATTGCTCTATTTTGCAGGAGTAATAAAATGATGTAGAGCCTTTTCCTCATTAAAAAAACCCCAAACAAAATGAATATTTTATAAATAAAAGAAGCAAAGCATCAAGATTACAGGATTGAAATAAAAAAATATCATATGTACAAAAGATTTATATACAATCACAAGTCATAAGCCACAGTGGTTCAGTGAGCATAAGGCGTTGGCCGCGAAATTTCAACTGGATTTTCCGGCATAGTTCCCACTTTTCAGTGTTGGATATGGCAAGGGATAATTGGGTACAAGCCCAGAATCAAAAGAGAGAGAGACAGAGAGAAATGGGGTTTAACATCTACTCGACACAAACTAGATCATTTTGGGATTAACATATGGTTTAATTTTATTTCAATAATTCGCTAGCGCGTAGGGGTCTTTAGCAGTGGGAGGAAACCGGAGGTCCCGGAGAAAACCCACAAGATTGGACAGGCGACCCTACTCCTTGTCTACAACCGGGGATTCGAAACCATGCCAGTTGACTCAATGACAGGAGGCCGTATGATACAGCATGCACGTGCTAACCATTCGGCCATCCACCCCCACCCCCCAGAATTGAAACCAACCCAACTGCGTACACTTTGAAGAACCCTTGAAAATTGAATTATTTGAATCAATGACAGACCTTCTGATCAAATGTGTGCGTGTTAACCATTCGGCCCCCCTGGGTACCCTTTAAAGAACCCTTGACAGTTGAAATATTTGATATAAGGGTAGGGTAGAATCACTCTAAGAACACAGAAAAGCAGGATATTAAAACGTATTTCATTTCATAAGCAAGGGAAAGTCACCTTAATGTAGGTCAAGGTTTTTTGTAATTCTGGGTGTATTTGATCTACATTTGGTTTCTAGTAATGCCTATTAAATACTTTATGATTTCCGACCAAATTCTAAGTGATTTATATGTCAGTTTACTTGCTATATTATACATACATATTTGAAGAGAATTAAAATCTAATTGTGTTTTGGAAGAAAATTTAACATTAATAACAAAAAATAAATATTTAAAAATTGGGTCAAATGCATTCTTTCCCAGAAGTATAAAATAAATTGATGCTTGGGTTCTCTTGTTGTTATCATACACCAAATACTCTTTCAAGGGTGTTCCAGCCTAAAAAATAAAAAGTAGGCAATAAGAATACAATGTTTAAATAAACAATTTATTTTGCCACATCGAGACTGAGTCTCTATTTGGTTTCAACTTTGCGTAACGCTTATTGTGTCTTGTCCACTTAAAGACCCAGGCAGATTATTATGCTCAAATCAAATGGGTTAAAAGTCAGAAAAATGAAATGAAATGGGGTTTAACGTCCTACTGTTCTGCTCCTATACTGGGCTAATAATGACGGGCATATGCCACACAGTGTGCTATGAGGGAATTTTTGCCCGGGCAGCGGCACTATCATCTATTCTTATATCGAATTCCAACTGCCAGGGGATCTTTTACGTGCATTCCAATATTCGTCTCATCGGAAGGACTAGACAGCTGTCATTGTCAGGCCAAGTCAGAAAAAAGTCTTGAGATTTGGGACTGAAGTCTCATAATAGGTCAACTATTCACCCGGTTCATACATGTATTGTCTGCAAATCCAGATTCCCTACTACATCATTGGCAGCACCTATTTACTTGGCAATGTCTAATTATTTTTGGACCCATTCTTATTTTATTTCCATTGACAACAAATTGGATATTACCCTTTAAAATCTATTGAAATCTATTTGAAAAGTAAAATATTGTCCATCATTATTTTACTGCTATTTACTGTAATGGATGTGATTGGCAAAAATCAAGCATGCCAAGTACTTGAAATAGCTGAGTCCTAGGCATTGCCCCAAGAAGAATAACTAGATTACCAAGCAAGTGTATAGAACTAGTTGATGATTAAAAATACAAATATGTATGTTACTTACATTTTACCTGATTATCAAGCTCTGTGAGAAAAAGTTTCCATAATATGAATAGCCATTTTCAACTGTCTTGATCTTTCTGATGTAGTTAACGGAGAAAAAAAACATACTATGTATTAGTTGACTTAAATCGACTCGACAGTTAAAAGATGAAAGTTTTAATTTAATTACATTGTATTGTAATGTGTTGGTTTGCTTTGTCACAGATGAGACAAAATGAAAAAAATGAAATGGAATGGGGTTCGGCGTCCTACTGTTCAGCTCCGACTGGGCTAATGAGGTTGGGCATATGCCATACAGTGTGCTATGAGAGAAATTTTGCCGGGTACCGTGACCCTAAGGCCTACTCTTGTATCAAATTCTAACTGCCAGGGGCTATTTTACATGCACGCCAATGTGTACACGGGACCACGTTTTTTTGTTCAATCTGAACGACTAGACAGCTGTCCTTGTAAGGCCCTCCGTTCTGCATTGTCTTACTGCAAACCCGCGACCTTAAAATATGCGAACCAGTGTCTAACCCACTTGGTCACCGTAGGTCCCCACAGATGAGATAGTCATATCTACATGTATCTGGACATAAGTAAGATTCTGTCTGTGCACATACATGTACTTCACAGTTTTACTATACTAAACTGAATTTTAAATTCCAAATAATAAAATGAAATTAAGGTTTATGTCACATCAGCTCCAACCGGGCTATATTGTGCCAAACACATTATGGTGAGATTCTAAAATACCACAACAACAATCTTTTCTATTAGAATTGAACACTCACCCTCAAAAAACAACTATGAGAAATCATAGGTGCTCAAATCACCATTTCTTCAGCTCTTTTTTTCCCATATTTGGGTTTTTTGACTTATTTTATTATATGATCTTTGATTTGCTATGGCATCTAATATGGAAACTGAAAAATATAAATATGTGACATGTAATTAACTGTTTAAGATACCTTACCATATACAAACTGTGTGATATCTAAAACCATTTGAATCCCGAAGATCTTACCGAAGCCGTGAAAATCTGTTTTAATAACCCTTGTTTGTCATGTGACTGGACTGTCACAGTAATTAGAAGAGAGCCATGTGGCTTAGTGTGTAAGGCACTGGCTTGCTACCCGGGAGTTTGTAGGTTTGCTCCCAGTGTTGACCGAGAAAGCTCATTTGGATTTTTTAGCATGGATTCCCTGTCTAGTCGTCATGGTGACTAAGTGGGTAAGACGCTGGCTCGCTAGCCTGGAGGTAGGGTGTTCGATCC
Organism: Patella vulgata; assembly: GCF_932274485.2. Lineage (NCBI taxonomy): Eukaryota > Metazoa > Mollusca > Gastropoda > Patellidae > Patella > Patella vulgata. The sequence goes on from NC_065884.2 coordinate 68,639, forward strand.
CTGCATTGGCCGAGAAAGTTCACCCAGATTTTCCGGCGTGGTTCCCCCTTGTCAGTGATGCAGGATGGAGGGCCTGACAAGGACAGTTGTCTAGTCATTCGGATGATACGAAAAAACGAGGTCCCGTGTACACGTTGGCGTCCACGTAAAAGATCCCTTGACAGTTGGAATTCGATAGACCGCAGTGCCGCTGTCCGGGCAAAATTTCCCTCATAGCACACTGTGTGGTGTATGCCTGTCTTCATTAGCCCAGTTCGGAGCAAAATAGTAGGACGTTAAACCCCATTTCATTTCTAGTAGTTTCAATGGAACACAAAACCTGAGGTCCAATTGGCGTGCATTTAAGCCGATAGTATGGTAGTTGGAATTTGTTGGCTGTAGCACCCGTGTCACAGTTCGACTGCTAGTTTGTGATACCCACTCGATATAAATGAGTGGTGATTGGCTAATGAATTCTAAAATCAGACGAATGCTTCGGCGAAGCGGACAGCAGGACACACCACTCAAATACAATTCGACCAAATATATTAAACATGTTTGATTCGGGCGTATGTCAGTGGATAAACTAGGTGAAGTTTAGCGCCAATTGATTCAGCCGAATCCTTTGGCTAGTTTATCCAGTACTGACGATTTAAGTTTGTACTTTCTTTATATGCAAATATCACATTTGAAAGAGGCTGTAGGCCTACTTTCTTTATATGCAAATATCTTATTTGAAATAGGCCATTATTATGTGATTCCCCACTTGAATGTGACTAGGAATAAGGTCGCCTGTCCAGCCTTGTGGGTTTTCTCCGGGTCCTCCGGTTTCCTCCCTTTGCTAAATACCCCTAGGGTGTATTCGAAACAGTGTTCCGGTGCAGAGAACGGACGGAGAATGGGTTCTTGTCGGACTTGAGCAGTCTGGAATGCGTTCACGAACACGTTCCCGTTCTCAAATCCCACACTACCTCATAGCTGGTGTGAGGGAGAACAAACATGGTCGACGCATCGATAACTGCTGAGAAAACAGCATCATGGGTGCATTTATTAATTTAAAAGTTTAATACCGTTCGAAAATTGGATGTAGTATGTGGCCAGTATAACATCAAATAAGTTAGGTTGCCAGGCAACGAAACATATGCCCACAGCAGTTTAATCGTTTGCTCAGTCAACAGGGATTGTCGCATATTCATTCTTTTGTAGGTAATGTGGGCATTTACAAGAAAAGATTATAATTTTTGTCGTTTGTGGGTTTACAAAGGTTCTACAAACTGAAACAAGGGCCTTAATTGTTGAAATTTGACAGATTTTTTTGTTTTGTGTTTTACTAATTTAAATAATGCATACAAATCGGATGATAATTTTGTTGTTCGCGCGTCCACAAGGTTCGAAAAAGTGAAACAAGGGCCACAACTCTAGACATAATTCACGGAAATCGCAGAAATTTAATAGACGTCTTCGTTTTACTAATTTAAAAGATGCAAATGCATTTCACAAAGTGAAACAAGGGCCATAACTCCAGAAGAAACTAACGGAAATTATTGAAATTAAATAGGATTCATCTCATTAAAATAAACAACATATCAATTTCAAAATAATCAGGTCTGTAGACGACGGACAAACCTACGGACGAGGGCGATGACAATATGCGACCACATTTCCATGTGGGCGTATCAAAAGGTGATGTAATCGTCATCCAAAGAATTGAAAAGGAGTAAAATGGAGTCATAATTTATCATAAGTATGCCTAATAGCGAAGTCAATACCAAACAAGTTATCGTAACAGATTGTATAAATTTAATTCATCTTGTTACCATGGATACCGTTCTCTCATGTTCGAGACTCATGAAAGTGTTTTCATGTTCTTCAGCCGTTCTCGAACCTGCGCGAACACTGTTTCTAATACACTCCTACGGTACGCGCAAGCAAATCATTCAAATAAAATTGAACAATATTAGCATCAAAATTACCTAGCGCCAGTAAGTATAAAGGATCTATCCGACAAACACTAACAACAACTCTAGGTTTATGCAGAATTAATATAACACAACATACACAGATGGCAATAGAATGAGACAGTGTTCAGGAAAAGGGCGGAAACGGAAGAAGACTACCCGTCCTACTTGATTCTAGGACATAAAGCATGGGCCTACTTGATTCGACCTTGTCTGCGATATCACCTCGGTGGAAGCGGACGTAAAATACAACTAACCCATCATTGATTCGACCAATTTAATACAAGGAAATGAATGGCATAGTTTGTGTCAAGTGAATTTAGTGAATTTTAAACCCCATTTACTCGCCCTCTCTCTACAGAGATAAATACTTTTCCTGTTACATACAATAACAATTATTGGCCATTATTTAAAAAATATATTAAAAGGAAATGAAATTCTGTTACCTGTTTTTCTTTGTGTAGTACATATGCTAACATCAATGACTGGAAAAAAAATAATGAAACTGTAGAGAAACTTCTGAATCATTGAAAGTCTAATTATTAGGCCTACACATTGATGACATTGATATAAAAAAAGGCTGATTTGTTTGTTGTTGTTTTTTTCTTTTACAGAAATATTAAGATTACATTTCAAATAAACAACTAACACAAAAGTTAGTATCTAGCTATAGTCCATGTCTGGATATACATTTCTCCTTTTTTTTGGCCCGAACGTCTATAAAAATCAAAGATGGCGGCCAATAATTGCAACCGGGCATTACTATAAAATCAAAACAGATTCTTACCTGCTGGTCCTAGTCGGGGGTTTCTTGCAATTATAAGTATTTGAACAACGGTGTAGCGCCGATTAGCTAATAATAATTAAGCACGATTTCAGAAAAATTAAGACAGATTCATTAGATTGCTGAATTAGCGGAACACTTTTAGAACACATCAAAAAAAATTTCTTTGTGGCGCCATTATATAAATAGAATTTCGGTGCAGTCAGTGGCAGTGGTTCTAAATCTGACTGTTTTAAACGAAACGAATTATTATATACATAGAAGCAATATATACATGCTAAATTAAATACACGGTTTTATTTTTTGTAAAAATTTACAAACCTGCGGTCTGGTATTCTATGTGACCATTATAATTTTTTTTTTAAAAATATCACGGCTAAAGCACTCTGTTGATGCTAACGTCACTACATCTAACTGAATGTCGCTGATATAATATCAAAGAAAGAATTTGTCGCAATGACTAAAGTATAGATACTTCTTCTTAGTTAGTTGTATTTTACGCCCGCTTCCACCGAAGTGATATCGCAGACAAAAAGTATAGATAACTTGGAGAACCATTATATCAATAAGTCGATTATGAGATACACGTGGATGATCAATTAAATTTGATTGGTTACTTTTCAGTTAACCAATACTGTCCAATTTCGATTACATCAACCAATTACATTATTAAGAGTTTTACTCATTTTTTTTGTTCATTGCACATTGAATCAATTTTCGAAAACACCAGGGTGCTGAAAATCACATGTACACTATATATTCATTTGGTCTATCAGTTTATTGGGTCAATAAAAAAAGACAGACATTTTAACTATACAGACAACTTAACACCAATTAACATTCAAGTCTGTCTGGCAAATGTCTGATTAATTGGTACTCACTCCCTTCCAGTGATTTTCGAGATGTGAATTAAGCCCTTTATTACTTTTCTTAAAACTTGACGACTCCCGAATTCAGACTTTGTATGGAGTTTTTTTCTTAAAAAGAAAACAAATCGTGGAAGGTACACATTACTTGTGTTAATGATATGAAAAAACACACAAGATTTTATAAATCGACACAAGTTTGTGTTAATGCAATGCAAAACAACACATAACTTGTGTAGATTAGTTTTAACACAAGTACTTGTGTTGAGATCCAACACAAGTGTTTTTTCAGTGTATACATGACATGCTAAAATTAAAATTTGTGTTGTATAACCTGATAAGAAAATCTAAAACTATTTATTTTAAATACATGTAGTTTAATTCTTTGCGAGGTCAATTTCGATCTTGAAATTGTTTGTGCTGTGGCTATAGAGTCTGAACACCACCTCAAAGATTGAGCAAGGGCTGTTCCTAAGGTTTACCCCATTGAACATTTGAGCTTAACCCACGAATAAGTGTCCTTTTGTGTGGAGGCATCATATAATTGATAAGGTTAGATACAGCAACAAGTTATATCAAAGCCTAGATACGTCAACGAGTTATATCAAAGATTGGAATTCAGCAACAAGTTATATCAAAGCCTAGATACGGCAACAAGTTATATCAAAGCCTAGATACAGCAACAAGTTATATCAAAGATTGGAATTCAGCAACAAGTTATATCAAAGCCTAGATACGGCAACAAGTTATATCAAAGTCTAGATACGGCAACAAGTTATATCAAAGCCTAGATACGGCAACAAGTTATATCAAAGATTGGAATTCAGCAACAAGTTATATCAAAGATTGGAATTCAGCTAGATAACCTAATAAAGAAGGGGGTTGGGTGGCCGGATGGTTAGCACGTGCGTGCTGTATCATAAGCCTGTCATTGAGTCAACTGGCGTGGTTTCGAATCCCCGGTTGTACGTGACAAGGAGTAGGGTCGCCTGTCCAATCTCGTGGGTTTCCCCAGGTCCTCCGGTTTCCTCCCACTGCTAAAGACCCTACGCGCAAGCGAATTATTGAAATAAAAATTTAATTAAAAACCATATGTTAGTCCCGAAATGACCTAGTTTGTGTCGAGTGGACGTTAAACCCCATCTCTCTCTCTCTCTCTCTCTCTCTCTCCTAATAAAGAAAGTAACTTACAAGAAACCTAAACAAATAGGAAAAGCGATAATGCAGACGATGATCTTAAAATGGCGCCAATTCGGGAACAACCAGGTGACCAGTGGTAGAAATGGGGATGTTCCAGCCCAGACTGGATATGCCCCTAGCAACGCTCGCCACTTCTTTCCAACGAACTCAATGGAAGCCGGAAAACTCACAACAATCGTGGCACCACCTGAAAATCCGATACCAAATCTCATGGCTGCGAATACACGCCAAGACTGCGACGCCGCAGAAATACCAAGGAAGATGATATGGAGAAACTGTATGACATATAGTGTTCTGCGTCTACCGAATCTGTCTCCGGTATAACTTACAACAGTTGCTCCAACTAACGCGCCTGACATTTGAACAGTTGTAATTGTAAAACTTATCCATCTGTTTTCGCATACTAGGTCCCACTGTAAAAATAAAAACAACCGAATGAAATAAAATGAAACATCTGCGAGTCGAAATGAGGTAATTAACATAATTCAATATGGCGGTCACCAGGAAGTTTCTGTGAGTGATATCTTTAAGTAGTGTGTTTAGTGGTGAGACAATAAAGAGATTTTTTTTTTATTAAAATCTTACAATACAAAGTGGTAATAGTAGCGAAATCTTCCGGAAATAACAAATTTGACTAAACCAATTTTTAAAAAAACAATTTTCAAATAGTACCGGCCATTTTTGTCCAAATGGCTGCCGAATTTGGTAATAAAATGGCATTGTCCCCGTATATAACCAGTCACTATCTCGTAAGATATGACTTTATTATATCTTTCATATGGTTTTCGATGTTTCTGGATTTAAAAATGAATTTTGAAAATCCAACATGGTAGAAATTCAAAATCCCCATACTTGTCAGATTTGGTTGAAATTAATCAATCCGTTTGGACGAAAAAATGTCAAATTCATAAATGTTCCCAATCAAAGCTCCTGCTTTCGATTGTCTATTGCATCAAGTAACATCACGTGAAAGGTTGTGTATACGCACGAATCGTGCAAAATATCTATCAATAAATACGATAAATGTAACTCTTTGATGTGCCCATGAACCCACGCCTTTCGAACCAAATAACCTTTTAGGAAACATTCTTGCCAGTGATCAACCAAATTTTGTTAAAATCCACCCAGCAATTTTTATTGAAGATGAAAACACCGAGTTTTCCGCAATCTAGAGCCACTGATGGAAAAGTTAATCAAATATACAATTACCTCATTCACGATGGTTCGTTTGCTCAAATCAAACACTCGTGTACAATTTGTTGCGTTGCCGGAGCCATAGCATTGGTTCAAACCACTGATGTTGCCATTGTTAACTAAGTAGGATGTCGCGTTGTTGTCATAGGCTACGAGATCTGATGTTGTGGAATCGCACCACCAATCAGGAATAAACCCAGTGAAAGCCATTTCCATCATGGTGAAGGCAACAGGAATCTTTGTTAACAGGTAACAGGCCACGATGGCTATTTGGTACCAACCAAAGTCACCTATGTCGACCATCAATTGGTCTAAATGCATAATGTCGATTTTAACCAATTTACCAGGTTTAATATAATAAATATTTCGGGCTAATTGATATTGGTCTGGGATGCAAATAAACGGTTTACATTCAAGGCCGAAACGTTAAAATAAAATGTACCGGGTTGAATATAATAAATGTTTCGTGTCTGTAACTATGTGGGCTAATTGATACTGATCTGGGATGTAAGTAAACGGTTTACATTCACGGCTGAAACGTTAAAATAAAATGGAAATGACGATACAGTATTTATTACACAAATTATTTCATTAAATGAATACACATTTCATTGATAAAATAACAAATGGTGTTTATGTTACTCATGTAAATTGCAAACAAACAAAAATAATCAAAGTTAACTTTCTATAAATTCCACAGTGACATCAGTATTATCTTTGAATCATCGATCCACGTCTGAAGAATAAATCTTTTTATCCATGATTCATGTTTTAATTTTTTAAATTTTGTCAACAGGGCACCTTTCGAAAAAGAGAAACAAAAACTTTACCGAAAATAATTATGAATCTGTTTACCTTAATGGATTTATATCATATCATTCTCGTCACATATTTCCAGTTGATCAGTGACAATAGAAAACAGCTAAAAACTCAACACAATATGATCGGAATTATTAAATTTAAAATACCAGGAATGTTTCTCGCGACGTGTCAACCACGTGTATGGGTTCAACAGATATATTAAATATTAAATACATTTACGCTGTATTGTTTAATCTACCGTGAATCACAAATATGCTTAATTGACCTAAAGTATTCGCATATTGTAATACAATTATTAACTAGCATATCAACATTGTAGTGTGCAGATATATTGATAGACCTATTATATGGAGTGATATACTGGAAGCCATTAAACATGGATAGACCTATTATAGGGCGTGAAATACTCACGGCCATTAGACATGGATAGACCTATTATTGGGTGTGAAATACTCACGGCCATTAAACATTTAAAAGCTAGTAAAGCGTATGGCACTGTTAACATGGTAAATAAATTATTTATACATTGTAGAAATAAATTCATTATCATGTGTATTATTATTTTTCAATAATATATTAAGCTCTGGGTGTTATTCAACTTCATAGTGTATAGGTAACATTGTACCAGTGTATAGGTAACATTGTACCAGACAATTATAGAGGTATCACCGTATCAAGTTACCTTGGTAAACTTTTTACATCAATTTTAAATACAAGGATATTAACATTTGATAAACTTAATAACGTCAAAACAAATTCACAATTTGGTTTTCGAAAAGGTCTCTCCACTATAAACGCTATTTTTGTTTTACAAACATTAATTAATTGTACATTAATTAACGTGTTTATTATTGTTTTATTGATTTTGTTCATCGTTCAAGTCTCTGGTACAAATTAATCCAACAACTCGCGAATAGAATGGCTGGAGAGTGATTTGAAGCAAATGTTTGATAGATTATCTTTTAAGCTACGGATCTAAAATCTGAGGCTTTCATAACGTAGAAAGAATTCACAGTTCATTTTTCAAAAAGCTGATGAATGTTCGCCAATAAACACATACTTGTATGATTTATTATGAACATGATCGTTATCCAATATATATTATCAGAAAAGTTAGAACATTCAAATACTTTATTATAAGTTGGCTTCAACTACAAATGTATTGTTAAAATCAAGTTTTAATGAGTTAATAATTGTAAATATAAAAAAAAAAGATTCATATAATATGGGTCTTAGTTATATCTGGGAAAACAATCTGTTCAGTAAGCAGTCATTTATGCTATATTTCCATATCACAACAATCACAATATTGAAATTGAAAAGGCCACCAAAGGTGACGTTTAATAAAATGCAGCATGAAATTAAAAGCATATGAAAAATAAGCATGTACTAATTTAAATTGAAAACCGTAGAGGATACAATACAATTTAGCTTTCTGCCAAAGTGGGGATCTGAAAGATTCCGCCATAAAGATTATGGATATTATAAAAATTATGGATATCCATAAGCTTCCCCACTAGAGGCGAAAGGCTAAAACATGTTTTCTTTATAGAACATGATTTACTTTAAATAAGGAAAGGAGTCACACCTTTATCTTAAAATTATTAAAAGTGACAGCAATCCATAAAATGGCCAACAAGCGATAAAGGCAGTGTTGCAATCAATACTGTAGACTAAAACATATTAATAATCAAGTGAAAAGCCTTAATGTGAATTATGTACAGCCCATTATGTACATATATTCCAATAGTATAATTACGCAGAACAATTCAACATAAACATATATACGTCAAACCTAGTTGCAAATATAGAATATGTCTCAAATCCCTTTAAAACGAAATGCCAGTCCACGGTGGCTAGGTGGTTAAGACGCTGGCTCGCTAGCCTGGAGGTCGGGTGTTCGATCCCTGCATTGACCGAGAAAGTTCATCCAGATTTTCCGACGTGGTTTCTCCTTGTCAGTGGTGCAGAACGGAGGGCCTGACAAGGACGGCTGTCTAGTCCTTCGGATGAGACGAAAAACCGAGGTCCCGTGTAAATATTGGAATGCACGTAAAATTCGATATAAGAGTAGGCCGTAGCGCCGCTGTCCGGGCAAAATTTCCCTCATAGCACACTGTATGGCGTATGCCTGTCTTCATTAGCCCAGGATAGGAGCAGAACAGTAGGACGTTAAACCCCATTTCATTTCATTTCATTTCCAATGTTACATGGCTAATATCTGCAACTGCACGGTCATCGGTAGCAATGGAACTACGAGTTTTGCCCTTGATAAAGATTGTTTATTACTGGACATGTTTGGTGTGACTGAAGTACCTGGGAAGACAAAACAATGAATATAAAATTGCTTTGACCTACAGCGGGCCTTTATGGGCCTATACAGAGAGGAAACGTAATAAGATAGTCCAACTTGTATCAAATATATATCAGTTATAATACATATTACAGAGAGTTATGACAAAACTGAATACAAATATATATATATATATATATATATATATATATATATATATATATATATATATATATATCGTATTTCAATAATGATTCTCAGAGACGACGCATGGCGTAACATAAATATCAAACCTAAACAGGACTAAACTACCAAAGCTAAGATATTCCTGTAATAACAGTAATATTAATAACAGGGTTAAACTATCTAAAATAAGGTATTCCAATCAGGTGAAATATTTCTAATATTCTTAATGTCAGATATGACAATATAGATATATATCCTTTTAAACATTAACATAATAAACTACTAAGAATACTATAAGACATCCTTGTAATATAGTATAAAACCGAAAGATAACAGGTTTAAACCAGGTATCTCTTCCACAAAATTAAAATAATTGAATAATATTATAGCTGAACTACTTTGAACAATGAAAAGGTTAAACTATCTAAACCATGGTGACAAGATTCCCAAAACAAAGATATCCCTTCAACATTAATAGCTATACTAGCTAAGTAAATTGTATCTGAATACTAAAATACATTGAGCATTGATAGAGCTGAACTATAATCTATGTCATAAGCAAAGATATCTATTTAATATTCATATTAAAATTATCCTTTTGAATTTCAAACTTCACTTAGTACCCATGTCATCATTATGGAGCCCGGTTGTACGTCGCAAGGAGTAGGGTCGCCTGTCCAACCTCGTGGGTTTTCTCCGGGTCCTCCGGTTTCCTCCCACTGCTAAAGACCCCTACGCGCAAGCGAATTATGTAAGTAAAATTAAACCATATGTTAGTCCCGAAATGACCTAGTTTGTGTCGAGTGGACTTTCTCTCTCTCTCTCATTATGGAGTAAAATAATTATACTGTAACATGATAGAAAACATTTTTTATCCAAATTTCCTCTACAATAAATTTGTATATTATTACACGATATGGTATTTGGGTGATGACCTAATTGTCACTAAATCACCCGTATAAATATAGTCATATTATAAGGATATACCATGATAGCATAACATAAATATATAGGAATTCGGTTATATTACACGAAACAATGTAATAATCATTGAACTTGCACAGATGTGAACTGTCCTCAGCCACCTGTCCGTCATAACGGACTATAATCCATATCGTCATTATACCGTTATATGAAACAATGTCACAATCATCGAACTTGCACTGATTTGAAATGACCTCAGCGACCTGACCGCCATAACCTTCATATTTGACGGCCAATGTTTAACTCAATTATCACACGCAAATTTCAAAGCTAATCTCATGCTTCGATAAAATTTCTTATTGTCGGCTTCATTTAGATAACAATGATCGTCACCAAAAATTTGATGTGGGCTATTAAAAATGCTTCTGTGTCGCCAAATAAAAATATTGGTATCCATACTTGTAGAAGTCAAAATTGCGTTAACTGCATTTCTCCAATGTAAATATAATTCAGGTGTCATGCCACGAGGCAAAGGTCGCGTGAATATTTCATATATAAACATGTCTAACCCCAAATTCGTATATTAAATATGATCCATAACTAATAAATGCATTTGCAACATACCGAGGGGTTCTGTGCCTATTACATAGGTCATTCCCCCAATTTGAAACTGTATAAGAACTCCGTAAGTTCAGAATTATTTACAAGAGTATTGACAGTGCCCCCACCCAAGCTGAAGAAACGTATTTCACACTCTGAGCGAGATTAATATCTATCGGTGTCTGACAATTGGCAAAAGCACCTGACCCAAGCAAGTACCTTCCAAGCCCACGCACAAAACTATGACCTAGAACTAAGCAACGTGGCAAGAAATTCTCAGACATAATAATAGTAAAAAATATCCTAAAAAGATATTTGCCTGTGAACTAGCACTAAAATAATATATGCAAAATTATGAATACCAAAAATTATAATGACATATTACTTAACTGATAAGATTACAGTTTAATCACGTTAAAAACAATCACGTTAAAAGAGATGACGTCTCTTACATATCGTGACGTCAAAATAACTTTAGGCCCACACTTAAATACAATGAATATGAAAACAGGCATAAAACTACACTGAAAAAAAACTTGTGTTGAAAGAACACAAACTTGTGTTAAATTCAACACAAGTTAGGTGTCTCTATTTAACAACACAAACTTGTGTTAAAACAACACAAAACTTGTGTTAAATGTTGAAACAACACAAAACTTGTGTTAAAATGTATCAAACAACACAAAACTTGTGTTAAAATGTATCAAACAACACAAAACTTGTGTGAAATCTACACAATACTTGTGTTGAAACTTGTGTTGAAATTTCTGAAACTTGTGTTGAAATTTCTGAAACTTGTGTTAAAATTTCTGAAACTTGTGTTAAAATTTCTGAAACTTGTGTTGAAATTTCTGAAACTTGTGTGGTTTCATACAAACTTGTGTATAACCATCATCAAAAACTTGTGTTGTATTTTTCCCCAATTTATATCCAGCATAGCAACCTTTCTATGCAGGACCCCTCTCTTTGCTCTGTTAGACCTGTAAAGTTTGATAAAAGAAGGAAACAAAAAAAAATTTTGTAAGATTATTATTTATTCATAAAATCATAGGAAAAAGTAAATTAATACATCAAAACTAAATAGATATTTGAAATGTTAACAGAAAAACAGAGACTTCAATTCTAATACAAATTATATTGTGTTATATATAATGACCCCCCCCCCCCCCACTTTACCCATCACAAAATATAAAATAGCTATTTAAATTGTTTTTTGCCCCACACACTTTACCCATCACAAAATATAAAATAGCTATTTAAATTGTTCTTTACCCCAAAACAAGAACTGAGAATATAAAGATATGTACACAGTATCCCTACCCCATACCCCAAAATATATAATTCAAATATATCTAAATTTAATAACATCCAAACTAAGCACTAATAAGATTAATTATGCACTAAATTGAAACAATTTCAAAAACTGAAAAATGCTACAAAATCACACTACAAGTGATTTGTGAGGCATCTAGAAATAACTAGCATACACAGAAAACTAACAAAAGAAAATTGCTCTATTTTGCAGGAGTAATAAAATGATGTAGAGCCTTTTCCTCATTAAAAAAACCCCAAACAAAATGAATATTTTATAAATAAAAGAAGCAAAGCATCAAGATTACAGGATTGAAATAAAAAAATATCATATGTACAAAAGATTTATATACAATCACAAGTCATAAGCCACAGTGGTTCAGTGAGCATAAGGCGTTGGCCGCGAAATTTCAACTGGATTTTCCGGCATAGTTCCCACTTTTCAGTGTTGGATATGGCAAGGGATAATTGGGTACAAGCCCAGAATCAAAAGAGAGAGAGACAGAGAGAAATGGGGTTTAACGTCTACTCGACACAAACTAGATCATTTTGGGACTAACATATGGTTTAATTTTATTTCAATAATTCGCTAGCGCGTAGGGGTCTTTAGCAGTGGGAGGAAACCGGAGGTCCCGGAGAAAACCCACAAGATTGGACAGGCGACCCCACTCCTTGTCTACAACCGGGGATTCGAAACCATGCCAGTTGACTCAATGACAGGAGGCCGTATGATACAGCATGCACGTGCTAACCATTCGGCCATCCACCCCCACCCCCCAGAATTGAAACCAACCCAACTGCGTACACTTTGAAGAACCCTTGAAAATTGAATTATTTGAATCAATGACAGACCTTCAAATCAAATGTGTGCGTGTTAACCATTCGGCCCCCCTGGGTACCCTCTAAAGAACCCTTGACAGTTGAAATATTTGATATAAGAATAGGGTAGAATCACTCTAAGAACACAGAAAAGCAGGATATTAAAACGTATTTCATTTCATAAGCAAGGGAAAGTAAGCTTAATGTAGGTCAAGGTTTTTTGTAATTCTGGGTGTATTTGATCTACATTTGGTTTCTAGTAATGCCTATTAAATACTTTATGATTTCCGACCAAATTCTAAGTGATTTATATGTCAGTTTACTTGCTATATTATACATACATATTTGAAGAGAATTAAAATCTAATTGTGTTTTGGAAGAAAATTTAACATTAATAACAAAAAATATATATTTAAAAATTGGGTCAAATGCATTCTTTCCCAGAAGTATAAAATAAATTGATGCTTGGGTTCTCTTGTTGTTATCATACACCAAATACTCTTTCAAGGGTGTTCCAGCCTAAAAAATAAAAAGTAGGCAATAAGAATACAATGTTTAAATAAACAATTTATTTTGCCACATCGAGACTGAGTCTCTATTTGGTTTCAACTTTGCGTAACGCTTATTGTGTCTTGTCCACTTAAAGACCCAGGCAGATTATTATGCTCAAATCAAATGGGTTAAAAGTCAGAAAAATGAAATGAAATGGGGTTTAACGTCCTACTGTTCTGCTCCTATACTGGGCTAATAATGACGGGCATATGCCACACAGTGTGCCCGGGCAGCGGCACTATCATCTATTCTTATATCGAATTCCAACTGCCAGGGGATCTTTTACGTGCATTCCAATATTCGTGTCATCGGAAGGACTAGACAGCTGTCTTTGTCAGGCCAAGTCAGAAAAAAGTCTTGAGATTTGGGACTGAAGTCTCATAATAGGTCAACTATTCACCCGGTTCATACATGTATTGTCTGCAAATCCAGATTCCCTACTACATCATTGGCAGCACCTATTTACTTGGCAATGTCTAATTATTTTTGGACCCATTCTTATTTTATTTCCATTGACAACAAATTGGATATTACCCTTTAAAATCTATTGAAATCTATTTGAAAAGTAAAATATTGTCCATCATTATTTTACTGCTATTTACTGTAATGGATGTGATTGGCAAAAATCAAGCATGCCAAGTACTTGAAATAGCTGAGTCCTAGGCATTGCCCCAAGAAGAATAACTAGATTACCAAGCAAGTGTATAAAACTACTTCCTGATTAAAAATACAAATATGTATGTTACTTACATTTTGCCTGATTATCAAGCTCTGTGAGAAAAGTTTCCACAATATGAATAGCCATTTCCAACTGTTTTTATCTTTCTGATGTAGTTAACTGGAAAAAAACATACTATGTATGAGATGACTTAAATTGACTCAACAGTTAAAAGATGAAAGTTTTAATTTACAGTCTATATTTTACACAAATTTCTGGAGAGAATTAAAATATAATTGTGTTTGAGAGGGATATTTAACATTAAAAACAAAAATAAAATGCAACTGATAACTTATTAGCTTTTACAATCACTATATTCTTTTTCAAAATTATAAGGAGATCACATGGCTAAGAGGGTACGACGCTGGCTCACTAGCCTGGAGGTCGGGTGTTCGATCCCTGAATTGGCTGAGAAAGTTCATCCAGATTTTCCGACGTGTCTTCCCCTTGTCAGTGATACAGGACGGAGGACCTGACAAGGACAGCTGTCTAGTCGTTTGGATGGGATAAAAAAACGAGGTCCTGTGTACACATTGGCGTGCATGTAAAAGATCCCTTGGCAGTTGGAATTCGATATAAGAGTAGGCTGTAGCGCCACTGCCCGGGCAAAATTTCCCTCATAGCACACTGTATGGTGTATGCCCGTCTTCATTAGCCCAGTTTATGAGCAAAACAGTAGGATGTTAAACCCCATTTCATTTCATTTTCAAAATTATAAAATAATTTGATGGTTTAATATTCAAGTATTATGACCAGGTAGAATTAGAGCATAGTTAATTTGAGGCCAGAGCCATTATAGATTAGCCAGAATCCTAATTAAAATAAACTCTGTAATTATATTAGAGAGACATTGTTTCATAAATTATTATCTATTGTAAAGTTATTCCAGTAAGGTATTAAGGATTATATTGTAACTAAAAACAAAGCTAAGGTATAAAAGTCCTAAAAATTGTATATTAAAGAAAAGGGCAGTTAACCACAGGCAGACAGAGGACATACTGAAGGGCAGGTCTCTGATAAGTTATTTCTTAGATGCTGTTCCTTATTAAGTTACCTATCCTGTGGGTCAGTATTATATGTATATATTATCTTTGTTAGATATTGTTACAGAATATAAGATTATACCAAGAGAAGTGAGTTATTGAATTATTGTATGTTCAATCGTACACCTCCAACTAGATTGAACATACAACCCATCGTCGAAGGTTGAACTATAAGTAGGTCCATAAACCCTGGATGATAGTATGTGGTTGAGTTGGCAATAAATATACTTTCTACGGTTCACAATTTTTAAATAAATAACTTATTTTTCCACACGTTGAGTCTCTATTTTGTTTCAACTTTGCATAATACTTATTGTGTCTTTTCAAGTTACAGACCCAGGTAGATTATTATGCCTCAATGGGTCAGAAGCCAGAACAAAAGTCTTGAAAAAAAGACAAAATGAAAAAATAATCATTTAATTTACCAATTATCTCCACTAAGGCAGTGGTGAATACAGTATTGCAAACAGTATTACAATATGATATTAATTATATTTTACAAATTCATGCATTTGAACGCTTTATAATAATGATTATGAAAGGGTGTAACATTGCATCGATCTTATAGTTTTGAAGTCATATAGGTCTTTCGCAGTGGGAGGAAACCGTAGGACCTGGAGAAAACCCACGAGGTTGAACAGGCAACCCTACTCCTTGTCACGTACAACCGAGGATGACAGGCCGTATGATACAGCACGCACATGCTAACCATTCGGCCATCCACCCCCCACCCCCACCAAGTGTATAGAACCAGTTCCTGATTCAAAAAGCAAATACCGGTATGCATGGTACTTACATAGCCTTTGTCTGATAAGCAACCTCTGTAAGAAAACACTTCCACAATATCAATAGCCCTTTCCAGCTGTCTTGATCTTCCGAGGTGGCTAACTGAAAAAAAATATGCAATGTATTACATTAGTTGGCTTAAATTGACTAGACAGTTTTGATTAAGTCAAAAAATGTTAATTTAACTACATTTGTTTTGTTTCATGTGTTGGTTTGCTTTGCCACAGATGAGACAGTCATATCTAACTAAGATTCTATCTGTGCTCATACATGTAGTGTACAGTTTTACTATACTAAACTGAATTTTAGATTTCAAAATAGCATAACAGCAATCTTTTCTATAAGAATTAAATAGTTACCCACCAAGAAAAAGCTGCTCTATCATCATTTTTTCCAGCCATTTCTTCCATTTTTTTACTTTTATAATTTCTTTTGTTACATGATCTTTTCCTGGGTGATTTGCATATACATCCAATATTGAAACTGAAAAAATAAATACATTATATGTAATTTACCATTAAAGCTACCATACCATATATACAAACTGTGTGATTTGAAATTGAAACTAATGTATCTATATCTATCAAAAATTTTAATCCCAAGGAACTACCTAAGCCGTAAAAATCTATTTTTATAATCCTTGTTTGTCACATGGTTTCAATGTCGCAGTAATTAGAAGACGACCATGGTGACTGAGTGAGTTAGGTGCTGGAATACTAGCATGGAGGCCACAGGTTACCTCTTGGGGTTGACCGAGAAAGCTCATCTTGATTTTTCAGAGTGGTTTCCCCTGAGATCCAATGTACACATTGCATGGCGTACACATAAAAGTTCTCTTGGCAGTTTGAATTCACTATGAGAGTAGGCCATAGTGTCGCTGCCCGGACAAACATTTTCTCTTAGCACACTGCATTAGACCAGTCGGAGCTGAACAGTAGGACGTTGTCTTTAAACCCCATTTCATTTCAGGTAATCTAGTATTTTTCTAGTAAGATTGAAGTCTCTCTACTTTCTTTATATGTAAATATCATATTTGAAATAAGCCATACTTTTATTCAATATGGGGTGGGGCTGGGGGGAATGGTCTAGTAGTTAATGCATTCACATGAAATCACAGGGTCTGTCATTGTGTTAAGTGGCATGGTTTCGATTTCAAGGAGTAGAGTCGCCTGTCCAATCTCTTGAGTTTTTCTCTGGGCCATTCGGTTTCCTCCGTTTGCTAAATACCCATACCAGCAAACGAATTATTCATATCAAATTTAACCTTACCTGTCCTTTTTCCCGAAACAACCTAGCGTCTGTAGGCTAAGTAGAATGGAACAGTGTGCAGGGAAATGGTGGAAACGGAAGAAAGCTAATCGTCGTCGTAGTTGATTACCGGTATGCATATAGGCATAGCTTGGACTACTTGATTCTTCAAATACAAGTACACGTAAGGCCTTGTTTATGTCATTTTTCTCTCTCTGTTGCATGTAAGTGTCATATAAATACTTTACTTGGGATTGTATGTTCACATACACTAATCATTGTAGGACATTGGTAAAAAAAAAAAATAGAAAATATAAAAATTAAATGAAATTGTTACCAGTTTTTCTTCAAATTCCAATTCAATGCCAAAATGGAGTCCTTGAACGGTAAATTCTCAATACGGTAATTGCTGTAACTGTAAGGTGGAATGAGTCATATCATCACTGACTGGAAAAAATAATGAAACTATAGAGAAACTTCCACAGACTGATTCTAGTTCCATTATTTATTATTTATTAACTGTGACTGAATCAGGAAAATAGGGGCCTAATAATATTCCACAGAGTGACAGAGTCGGAGGTTGAACGGAGGGTTTGGGGAAAATATCTGCTTATTTGATTTAAGGTTGTTTTTTTAAACATAAATTAGATTACAATTCAACTAACACAAAAGTGTAAAAAGATTTTTTCTAGTCTGTGCCCGCGTTTATGTCTACTCTTGGCAAAATCGTTATAATATAAAAAAAATCATGAAACAAGAATCAAAATGGCCGCCAATCGGGTCTCCAACGCCAATCCAACCTCCCAAGATATAATTTCAAAACAGATTCTTACCTGCTGGTTCAAGTCGAACCGTTTCTGCTTTAATCATAATGTGATTCTGTAATGTAAGTATTTGAACAACATCGTAGCGCCGAACAACTAATGTTAATTAAGCATGATTTCAGAAAAATTGAACAGATTTGATAATAACATGCCGAAATTTTTTTCCTGACCGCGCCATATTATAAACATGAACTTCCGGTTTAAATTGTTGGAGGTTTTTTTAAGGAAACGAAATACTAATATTATACAGAGAAACAATATCGATGCTAAATTACATACATGGTATTATTTTTTTTATATAAATATTCACAAACCTGCGGTCTTGTATTCTATGTGACCATTAGCTTACATTTGTCAAACATATCACTGCTCCAAAATCATTTCAGCACGTTGTTAAATGTTAAATTAATTGTGTGAAATCACTTCATTTAATGTCCGCTTCCACCGAGATGACATCGCAGACAAAATGTAGCCTATAGTACGTTGATTTTATCAACCAATCACATTCAATAACAGTTTTACTTATTTTCTTGTCAACGCATTTGGAGTCAATTGTTAAAATCACACCGGGCATGAGCGCTCAACAGGCCTTTGATCTACCAGTTTATTGGGCCCAACTTTATTTTAACTACAGACATCTTAACACCAATTAGCATTCAAGTCTGTCTGGCTATATTGTCTGAGTAAAAAATACCTTTCTCTTACTTGTGGTCCCCCGGATTAAGACTTTGTATGGAGTTCAAATTTAAAAAAAAAAATATTTGATGACGGTACACATTACTTGTGTTAATTATATGGAAAAAACACAAGATTTGTGTTAATGCATTAAAAAGAACACAAGTTTGTGTTAATGCAATGCAAAACAACACATAACTTGTGTAGAATAATTTTCACACAAGTACTTGTGTTGAGATCCAACACAAGTTTTTTTTCAGTGTAGTTATGTGTCAGAACTTTTAAGAGTAGAGTTTTTCATATTTCTGAGCACAATTTTTATGAAATTCATCTCCTAAAGGTTACTTGTATCAGAACTGTATTTTTATTGTTCTCTTCGGTATTATTTACGTAAACCTATACATTTTACATGTATTGAAAATATTGCAAAAATTAGATTATCTGCAGATACTCTAAGATAAAAAGTGGTAAGTACAAAAATATAGAAAAAAAAGTTTGTAACCCAGCAGTGATTGAAGACGAAACATATTCTGATGTCACTTTTTTGACGTTATATATACAAACGCTATATTAAAACCTTAAAATTTTACTATTCCAAGTGTATATAAACTGATCCAGCTGTTATAAGTCAAAAAATTCAAAGAATTGTGTAACCTTGTTTATTTTATATTTATCGTTTACAAACAGAGCAAAACTTTTTTTATACTGTCAATGGACATGATTTATTACCATTTAATAAAAACACGCACCTTGCTACAATTAATGGATGGTTAAATTCTTTATAAAAGACAATTGGTATGTTACACATTAATTTGCCTCATTAAACCGGCACTGCATGGCTCGATATAATATATTATTTATACAACGTTACCAAATAAAATTAAAACTATGCAACAATACACAGGGTGATCTGAATATCTGTTGGTAAGTCGTTAAATCTTTATGGTCACTAAATGCTTTATTTATATGATCTATAACATTAATTTTATCTAAATATTTACAGTTCTGTAAATTTATTATATATATATTCATTCTAACATATTTAAATTTACAATATATTTTGACCAATAGATAATCAATTATATGGACAGGGTAATGTAAAATATTTACAATAAATCGGATTCCACCAAGATATCAAATAGCTGTCTGCGATATTACTTCGGTGGAAGCGGACGTTAAATAAAGCTATTTCACTCCAGAACAAAAAAACTCCCAGAGGTTAGGTGGAAAACCACGCAAATGTACAACCCACAGTACTTTACCACGTGATCTCCAAAACTATAACTTGTGGTATTAGTACTCACACACAGGACGTAAGGTCTGACAGGGAACAGTGTCTAGTAATTTAAATGGGACGGTCTATAGTTTTAATTTTAATAACTCTGGGTTAAGATTGGCTTTTTGTCAGGAATGGGGATATTAGCGCATACTCTAGAACATCAGGGACAATACTGGGAGGGGCGATCCAAGAATGTTACTTTGTTTCAACAGCCAAGTTTTCATGCTTACATGTAGAAGAATTGCCCTTTTCGAGCTGGGCGTGAGTGAACCACTCGTGCCTGAATGTCAAAGAGTTCCTGGCGCGGGCCCTGAGATTAATATTCCTATCCTCGCAAGGGTTTGGTTTCCCCGGACCTTTTGGTGTACAATCGAAGAAAAGGGTTTGAAAATACGTTTTCTATCAGGTTTTGGTGAATATTCATGATTTTGAGGCGTAGGATACGTGAGTTGAGAGGTTGGTTAGGTTGAAATGTAGGGCCGAAAATTGTATGTTTACTTGTCTCTACTTCCAGCTTGTGTATCTCAAGTTTTCCATGGTGAACCTCATACGTGCTTTTAGGCTAGAGTTTGGCACATGTTGCTCCATCGTTGGCAGAAAGCGTTCTACTCAACGAAAATTTCGGAAAAAGTTAGAGCCGATCTAAGAGACGAGAATTAACATTAAAGTCAATGGGAAGCATTTGTTCATTGCCGTCCACGTGGGATCGTAGAGTTATTGTGAATTATAATGCCAAATATAAGTTTAATGTCAATAAACATATTAAAGAACGAATAGTAATAATAAAAACGAAAGTCAAACATATATATGTTATACATATTTGAAATCAGCGAAACATATAAAGAGGAAACCGAACCGCCTTAGTGGTATGAATGTTATTAAAATACGTTATAGTACATATGACTCCTAATGATAAGTTGTTACAGAGCGGAAAGACAACGACCTTGTTCTGAGTGGCCCTACGATTTACCCTATACGACCAGGGCCCTGTTTCACGAAATTTTAACTAAAGATAAAATCCAAATTTTAGTAGATACTTCAATTTTGATTGGCTAAACACTAAAATCAATCTAATATTATCCAATCAAATTACTAAAATTTGGATTTTATCTTAGTTAAAATTTCGTGAAACAGGCCCCTGGCTGTGAGCGCCAGGACGAGTTTCCCAATACGACCAGACTGTGAGCGGCAAGACGAGTTACCCAATACGACCAGACTGTGAGCGGCAGGATGAGTTACCCAATACGACCAGACTGTGAGCGGCAGGATGAGTTACCCAATACGACCAGAATGTGAGCGGCAGGATGAAATACCCAATACGACCAGACTGTGAGCGGCAGGATGAGTTACCCAATACGACCAGAATGTGAGCGGCAGGATGAGTTACCCAATACGACCAGACTGTGAGCGGCAGGACAAGTTACCCAATACGACCAGACTGTGAGCGGCAGGATGAGTTACCCAATACGACCAGACTGTGAGCGGCAGGATGAGTTACCCAATACGACCAGACTGTGAGCGGCAGGATGAGTTACCCAATACGACCAGACTGTGAGCGGCAGGATGAGTTACCCAATACGACCAGACTGTGAGCGGCAAGACGAGTTATCCAATACGACCAGACTGTAAGCGGCAGGACAAGTTACCCAATACGACCAGACTGTAAGCGGCAGGATGAGTTAAATAATAATAATAATAATAATACGACCAGACTGTGAGCGGCAGGATGAGTTACCCAATACGACCTAATTGTGAGAGGCAGGACAAGATACCCAATACGACAGGACGGTTTACACTCTATAGGGCCCAGCTGTGAGCGGCACGATGATTTACTCTATAGGGCCCAGCTGTGAGCGGCATGATGATTTACTCTATAGGGCCCAGCTCTGAGCGGCACGATGATTTACTCTATAGGGCCCAGCTCTGAGCGGCACGATGATTTACACTACATGACTAGGCTGTGAGCGGCAGGATGCCTTACCTTATAAGACTCGGCTGTGACTGCAATTACAAAGATGGTGCCTGGGGGTGAATCGCTTGAGTTAGCCTGGTCGCTACGCACCTGCATGACAATGTATATTATTATTTATGTACCTTATAATGAACCCACAAGCTTAAATTATGTATAAAACACAAAATAAAAATAATTTGAATAAAAACATGTTTATTATATTTAAATCCCATGACATGAATATAGTAGTATAAAATATACTCCAACTTATAGTATACAAGAAAATAATACTGTTTATAATATAAAATACCAGATTAAAACATTATGTAAACTAATATTTTACAATTAATTTCCTTATCAACATTTATTGCTTAATTAACTATCCGAGGAGAGGAGTTTTGGACGAATCATCCTAGGAGAGGAGTTTGGGACGAATCATCGGAGGGGAGGAGTTTGGGACGAATCATCCGAGGAGAGGAGTTTGGGACGAATCATCCGAGGACAGGAGTTTGGGAAAGTTCCACCACTCATCCCAACAGTAAAACTAACGATAAACAGTCGTTCGTCCAACATTCATCAGTAAAACTAACGATAGAACAGTCGTTCGTAAAACCCAGATTGAACAAGAGTTAAAATTAAGTGAATAAAACATGTGTAGAATATATAATGTTTTATTGCTTGTATGATATATAGAGAGATATATACATGATACCAGGTAGAGACGTGTGTCGAGTATTGACAACATTTATATATATATATATATATACACATCCAGTCCACCATATACATATACATAACATAGTAAACATACTCCCACTTGACAAAAATATATAAAATATTCTCTTCATCATAGTCTGTTCTTTCTAGAAATGACAGTAGGCTAAGTTCCTGATGTTGACGGTTATCAAAGTGACATAATGTAATAAAGACTACTGTTGTTAAGAGGGGTTACCTCCCTTGAGATAGACGTCATCTTTTTAAACACACTGATCAGCAGTGAATTTTCGCTAGGCCCCTACAATCACTGATAAGGATGACATTGATGCGACTTAATGAGTCCCAAATATTAACTTTTTTCTTCCGTCAAATTAATTTCTAAAACATTTTTTTCATTTATTAGAAAAATAAATAAAGACGTTTGAATTATTTGTAGGTAAAAATCATTTCCTATTTAAATGTAGTGTAAATGGGTATTAAAATAAGTAATATTGAGCCAATGATTGACGCCGCGTCTTTTCACCGCCCAGTTATATAATTCACATGGAGGGTGTTCGAGACTACAAAAATACACAAACAAACCTTCTCTTGCGATTTATCTTATAATTACACGCAGGAAACAGAGTTTCCCGCCTATTCTATATTTATTTTAATGTTACAAAAATACCATCCATTAAATTCAAATATCTCATTATTTGATTCCGCGTTAAAAATAATCTCGTTATTAAAGACTGATTGAGCATTATTCCCCATGTAACACTCTAACATTCAAAACACACAATTAAAACAAACAATTGGTGAATTTGAGGGAGCAGAATCTCATGCTTTCAGTAGCCCTGTCTGTTGGTCACTACAGTTAAAGGACAGTAGTGCTGTCTGTTGGTCACAGTAGTTAAAGGACAGTAGACCAATCTAGAGTTGTAGATTGTGTCCATGGTAGGAAGGTTGTATTCTTGTAGGACACTAGATCAATCAGTTCAGATAAAACATGTAGAGTTGTGTCCGTGGTAAAAACAGTGTGTTCTTGTATGATACTAGATCAATCGAGTACAGATAAAACATCTAGTGTTGTGTCCATGGTATCTTTTATCTTGGTGGTTTAGGTTAAGTTGTTAATCTAGTTTCAAGTTCAATTTTCTCTTCACTAGCCTGTAAAGCTGCGGGAACTTTATAAAGTTTTAAAGCCAAACAACAGAATATAATGGAGAGAACTTTAGTTCCTAGAAATAGTAGGTAAATATTTCTAATCATGAGATGGTGATCGTATATCCAACATGATAATTTATTACCACATTCTTCCCGCCATACGATACAAGAATCATCTAATAGACGACCGAATATAACAGGTCCTGGAACAGTACCTATAATATATAATATATAGACCGAATATAACAGGTCCTGATACAGTACCTATAATATATAATATAAAGACCGAATATAACAGGTCCTGGTACAGTACCTATAATATATAATATATAGACCGAATATAACAGGTCCTGATACAGTACCTATAATATATAATATAAAGACCGAATATAACAGGTCCTGGTACAGTACCTATAATATAAAGACCGAATATAACAGATCCTGGAACAGTACCTATAATATATAATATAAAGACCGAATATAACAGGTCCTGGTACAGTACCTATAATATAAAGACCGAATATAACAGATCCTGGTACAGTACCTATAATATATAATATAAAGACCGAATATAACAGGTCCTGGAACAGTACCTATAATATATAATATATAGACCGAATATAACAGGTCCTGATACAGTACCTATAATATATAATATAAAGACCGAATATAACAGGTCCTGGTACAGTACCTATAATATAAAGACCGAATATAACAGATCCTGGAACAGTACCTATAATATATAATATATAGACCGAATATAACAGGTCCTGGAACAGTACCTATAATATATAATATAAAGACCGAATATAACAGATCCTGGAACAGTACCTATAATATATAATATATAGACCGAATATAACAGGTCCTGGAACAGTACCTATAATATATAATATATACCATCACCCTGATTAAACAACAACAAACATATACATGAGTAAATATACATGTGTAAACAGACAAGTGTAATCATGAGTAAACAGACAAGCGTCATCATGAGTAAAAAGACACGTGTGATAATGAGTAAATATACACGTGTGATAATGAGTAAACAGACACGTGTAATCATGAGTAAACAAACACGTGTGATAATGAGTAAACATATACGTGTAATCGGGAGTAAAAAGACACGTGTAATGAGTAATCAGACACTGTAATCATGAGTAAACTGACATGTGTAAATGAGTAAACAGATACGTGTAAACATGAATAAACAGACACGTGAAATAATGTGGAAACTGACACCTGTAAATGTAATTTTATATATTTATCTGAAACTTACCTAAAAGACGAACTATAAAAAGTTTTAAACCTTGAGCAAACGTTTTATCTTCAGCATCAACACATCTTAAATATAGAAAATAGTCAATTTAGAGAACATCTTAAATATAGAAAATAGTCAATTTAGAGAACATCTTAAATATAGAAAGAATCGGCTAGGTATTAAAATGAAATTTTATTAAGAAAATTAAGTTTATATTCATATTTACCTGAGCTGGACGGAATCACCTGATGCCACAGGTAAAAAACAGAAAGATATGAGGATAAAGAGTAAACACAAGAAGACGTAAAGAATAGAACACGATTTCCTACAAACAGTTGATTTAACTGAATTCTTCTCTATTCCAGAAAACATACTGTCTTTAGTATTTACACAACTACATGATGTATAGCCCTGGAATATGAATAAAACAACATATTTAGCCCTGTAATATGAATATAACAACAAGATGTTTAGCCCTGTAATATGAAAATAACAACAATATGTTTAGCCCTGTAATATAAATAAAACAACATGACGTATAGCCCTGTTACATGAATATAACAAGATGTTCAGCTCTGTAATATAAATATAACAATATATGGCGTATAGCCCTGTAACATGAATATTACAAGATGTCGTATACTTACTGAGAAATTAGCTGATGACGTTTTAACTGTGCACCCAGCATAGCATGGTGAGAAATATATCATCCCATCCACGTCACAAACTGGTTCGTAAATATTAGTTGAACAGTCACATCCTTTATTACATTCCGTTGTTAAAACTGGTGTAACATCGTCTGTTAAATTACTACAACAGATTAAAACACTATCAAAGAGTGTGATACTTATAGCCAATGACGTAGCTTGCAGTTACAATGGTTGGACAGTGTCTTTAACCTAAAGACTAATAGTACCGCCCTAGTGATTCCATAACCTACTCGCTATCAATCTGCTGGATAAAATAGATACGGTGCTTATTCTACAAGATATGGTAAAATGGATACTTACTCTACAGGATATGGAACATTAACTCCAGCTATTTCCTCGCTGTTACATTTTATCCACAGAATAGCACAACCAAATAAGGAAGCAAACATGGCTATTATACACAGACGTAAAGTGCCTCGAATATCCAGTTTTAATCTCCTGGTTATATACCCTCCTAAAAACTGACCCGCAGCAGCACTCGGTACAACGGCTATTCCTGAAATACATGGAGAATTAAAATTCCACACGCTGCATCTAATTTCTTAGTGTTATTGTTAGAGAATTTCCAGACCGTTCGTGTATGGGTATACAATTGAACCATGACGATACTCCACATTTCTCGCCCAAACACAGAATTGTATGAAATTTGGATATCGTTTCTTTATAGACAAATGAGAAAAATATATTATTATTATTATTGTTCGATTTATATAGCGCTTCATTACACGTGAAGTGTTTCTAAGCGCATATCACAAACATATACTTCAAACACACAGAAACGATCAAAATCAGGAGAACATAATTAAACACAACTGCCTGTTAGGCGCTATTATTCAAAGGTTTATATCAACAAATCAACCGGCTAATCTCTATATTGATTCATTCGAGGTTTTACCTGATGAACACCTACACCAAGTAGAATTTAAAAATAAAAACGAAGTTTAAAAGAATCAACTTCATTAACAAAAATTAAACAATCAAAAACTAAACAGATAAATCAAATTCAAACGAAACAAATAAAACAAAGAAAATGAAAAGAGCAGTTCATTACCATTCTACATTAACAAAATAAAGGAAATCAACTTGTGAAAATTTTTTCAAAAAAATAAGAGCAAAGTAACACTAATGTTAATACTTTTTTATCGACCCTACTGAATACATAACAATTTGACAAAAGAAAACAATATACATATAATTTTTAGCGTAAATTAGTCGGAATGTGAGAAAGCAATTCCAGGGGGCGCGATCAGCTGTTCTCTCTGCACGTGGTTAATAATAGAATAGTGTCATGTACAGGTGCAACTTCGTGTTTGAAATTCAATTTTGTACTGATATTTTAGAATTTGAATTCTACGCATTTCTCAACGGCAAGGTCATTGGCCTCTACATTAAATTTAAAGCATGATTTGAGACGTATGTTTTACTTGCAATATCATCTAATCGTTACATGTATATAAACAGTACCTGTATATAAACATTACCTGTATATATAGCTGCCATAGAAGCCGACACACGAAATTCCATTTCTATAACTTTAGGTAAGAAGGTGGCGCTACCACCGATAATAGCTCCCTCTGTTAACATACTCAGAGCCAAAAAAACAAAGCAGGGATTTTTTAATAACTTGGTAACAACACCTAGAAAATGTTTCAATGATCTCTCGGTTTTTATATAACTAATGGTAGATTTCTCTGATCCGTGGGCTTCTGATATTCTCGTTTCTCGAACATGTTTGGCACCTGTAAAACACATAACACACATTAATCTTTTGACCGGAATACCCCCACCCCCTCCCTCCCCGATCATCTACCAGCACATGTGTGAGAAAGTGTCATGGTCATGTGCTTTGTCCTTTATCATCAGATGGAGGGATGGGATGGGCATTTAAAGCGCGAGATAATGATATAGACATATGTGAAATTAGATCATAATTTGATCCTATTAATTCATAACAAAAATTGACTTGTATATGTATGCCTAGCAAAGTCTTATTTTCTCACTAAAATGTTTCTTTACATTGAACGGGTGTTCACAGGGACTGACACGTGACCGTTTAGTAGTAAAAAGTTGCCCAGTAAAATTGAGAGGGGGATGATACTTTTCGACAAGCATTCCATAGGGCGGTTCCTGAACGTACAAGACGAGTGTAATGAGACCTACGTTCAGAGCTGAACTGGCATAATGCATGTTTAAAACATTGACGGTCATATGAAACTCGTGAGTTGAGAAGCAGAACATCAACTTACTAGGTAGTTCTTTCCCGAATAAAAACAATGGAAGAGCAACTGTCAGGTTTAAAATAGCTGCAACCAGAAAACCAATCCACCAGGCACCAACCCATCTGGGATCATCGGGAGTTATAGACAGTCTAATAAAATATCATGAGTTATAGACAGTCTAATAAAATATCAAGAATTATAGACAGTCTAAAAAAATATCGGGAGTTATAGACAATCTAATAAAATATCAAGTTATAGACAGTCTAATAAAATATCAAGAGCTATAGACAGTCTAATAAATTATCATGAGTTATAGACAGTCTAATAAAATATCGGGAGTTATACACAGGCTAATAAAATATCATGAGTTATAGACAGTCTAATAAAATATCGGGAGTTATAAACAGTCTAATAAAATATCTTGAGTTATAGACAGTCTAATAAAATATCGGGAGTTATAGACAGTCTAATAAAATATCATGAGTTATAGACAGTCTAATAAATTATCGGGAGTTTTAGACAGTCTAATAAAATATCAAGAGTTATAGATAGTCTAATAAATCATCGGGATTTATAAAATAAAATAGTTAACATCATCTCCTGTATAAAATAGAATGACAGTATCAGCTGGTTTAACATGGGATGTACGTGTTTATTTATATCAACAGGTTTAACATGGGATGTACTGTTTATTTATATCAACAGGCTAACTGTTTATTCTATAACATTAATATAAAGAACCTTACCCTGCTGAATCCAGACGATCAAAATCGACGTAAAAATTGAGGAATTGTCCACCGACAATATATCCTATCCCCGGACCTAATATAGAACAGCCGTATAAAATACCTGTAAATATAGAACATTCATATCCGTCAATACAAAACACCTGTATCATACCTGTATAAAATACCTGTAAATATAGAACATTCATATCCGTCAATACAAAACACCTGTATCATACCTGTATAAAATACCTGTAAATATAGAACATTCATATCCGTCAATACAAAACATCTGTATCTACATGTATAAGATACCTGTAAATATAGAACATTCACCTGTATCATACCTATATATACAGTTGTTGTATAGAGTTGTTTAATAGAGTTGTAGTATACCTACCTATATATAAAGGTGTTGTAGAAGAAGAAACGCTGTCATCTAATAAAGCTATACCCACAGTATATATAGTTGTACCACCGACACCATGTAACATCTGACCCAATACAAACACATATAAATAACTCGATAAATACGTTTCTTCTGGTTTACAGACTGCCGTAGTGTTACCATCTACAATATATAAATAGATTGTTAGTTTCATCAATTAATCTATAGTATATTGAATGTAATGGGGGCGACGACATAAATTGTTTCCCAAGCAAGTTGGATGTCAGGGAGTGCGATATAAAAAGTAGACACAGAGCAGAATTCAGGGGGAATATGAAAACATGACATCAGGTTGTTTTATGAATTTAATCATCTTTTTACAAACTATTTGATGATTTCTAACAACTGATATAAAACTACGTTTCACATGGAAATGAGTACCGCACGAAGATAACCGCATTTTCTAATGAGTACCGCACTAAGATAACTGAATTTTCTAATGAGTACCGCACGAAGATAACCGAATTTTCTAATGAGTACCGCACGAAGATAACCGAATTTTCTAAGGAGTACCGCACGAAGATAACCGAATTTTCTAATGAGTACCGCACGAAGATAACCGAATTTTCTAATACCTGTCATATTTAAATCTGAATTAATGTTTTTGACTTTGGGTCAGATTTTCCATTCGAAATATTATACAAATACCAACCTTGTAGACAAAGTTTTATAACTTTTTCACCAGCTTCATAAAATCCAGTAGAAAAATGTGGAATGGACATGACAAACGAGCCTAGTACCATAAACAATCCGGCTACAGCCAGCCATTTAGCCTTGTTCTTACCAGACCCAAAATAACTGATACCCAGGCCCAATATTGCGGCACTAATATCGTAAGCACTGGATACCATGCCTACCCTGGCACTGGACAGATTAAATCTTCGTTCCATGGAGGTCGTGTTAACGTTGTTGATTCCATTCACTACAAAACCTGCAACAACAAAAGCACATAAACGTTTCATAACATGCGCAGAACTTGTTTACGCCAGTCAGATGGTGAGAATATAAAATAGATGGACCTCATATAAAGTCATAGGTAAACACTGGACAAACATCACGTCCAATCAATAGGTAAGTTTTCGTTTCGTTTTTTATAGTTCAAAATTTCGTTTTATTTGTTTTTACTACACTTGGATCTGGAAGAGTTGTTACATAATAGGCGTTCTTATTGATGTGAGGAATTAAGCAATGAAACGATCTGTTACGGCGAGGTTTTGGCCTTTTGGTGCACGGAACTGTGGGTAAACCATTAGAAACGTCAACGCTGATTAATTAATCAATGTCTGACGTTATAGGGCCAAAAGCCGCTCGTTTGACCCCTGACGTGAACTCCCGCTATAAGTTGTCGGATCGCCATGTAGTGTTGGCCACATAGATTTATAATTTAATCAGATTGAGTGATCCAAGGCAACATCCCGAAACGTAATTATTAAATTCACCACGATTCGCCTTCGTCTTATAATCTCGTGTCTATTAATGTGAAGTCAATCTGGCATCGGTTGATCAGTTGAGCCCCAAGAACATTCACAAGATAGGTTCAAAATAATCAAGACAGGGGAAATTACTCTGAAAGTAATTATAAGAAAGGTTTGCAAGTAGTAACTACTTGATGAATGCACGGGCTAGCTAACCTGGCCGTCTCGGTTGAGATACAGATGGTTGACGAGAAAGTTCCGCGCGGTTTGCCTGTGTTGTTTCCACCTGTCAGTGTTGTGGGATGGAGGGACTGAGGATGGACAGTGTCTAATAGCTGGGATGGTAGGAACATCCAACTTCCAGTGAACACGTCAAGACCAGTTGACAGTTGGAATGTGAAATAAGAGGTATTGCTGACGTCATTAGCCCGGATGGAAGCGAAAGTAGAAGGTTATTTATTGCTTTATACTTACTGAGTATCATTCCATACATACACAGAAAGAACAACAAACATTTCGGATTATTTCCTCTCTGTAGACATTTCGGCTGCCAGGAACCAATTCCACAGTTTGTCTCGCGATCCTCGGCCTGTTTAGTTTCTGGGTTGAAAGTTTCTCCATTCACCTCACTAAAACAAACCTCTCCACCACCCAGTGGACTTGCTGACATCTTAACTGGCTTCAAATCTTCATGACTGTAAATCCTGCAACATTATAATCATACCTTACTTGATTTACAAATTATTAAAGGAGCTAAATCTCCAAAATACTCGAAATTAAAGATAGGTTGCCAGGCAACGAAACATACGCCCACATCAGCTAAATCTTCATAATATTCGAAATTAAAAACACGTAAGTGTTGTTTAATGTTATTAATGATGCATTATGTAAGAGCTAAATCTGCTTAATACAGATCTTTATTTTGCCCTCAAATGTTGTATAAATTATTATTTAGACATTTATTCACATGCCAAGCCCATAATTAATTTCTAGATAATCGGGTTTTTACGATTTTCAACGGATTTAAACATGATTGGCACTTAGGAATTTAACTAAGAAATGGATCATCGAGACTTTGTTTATTATCGTAACAACGGTAGCAATGATAATGGATACTATGTCGTTCTTCGAACCGCCATAACTATGCCCAGAATGAAGTAATTTGACTGAAATGTTCAATATATATTCATAGTTTTATTTTTGAACTATTATAGCAAGAACGGTCAGCTCTTTATCTAAATCTTACATAACGTATAGTTAAGGCCATTTTTATCTGGTAATTATTACATGTTTAACCGTATATCGTCGTCTTGGGGGGGGGGGATAATATTAACAATTCAGATCGACCCAGACTGTCGATTGCTGGGTTACTCAGATTTTAAATATGTTGGAATATCCAGACAAGTTATGAGCCAAGATCGTTGATTGCCACCTCCGAAGTGAAGATCTGTGAAGATCTGTTCGCTCGATTTCTACATCCTATCTGGGATATAAATAGATTATGGGTGTGGACCCAGACAAAGCCACAGTAATAAATACTTGTTCTTTTTGACAGGAAGTTCATTAAGATTGCACGTGTTGTTGTTATTTAGTTGTATTTTACGTCCGCTTTCACCGAGGTGATATCGCAGACAAATTGCACGTGTTTACGGAAACCATATAAATGTGAGAATTGACTTGTTAAAGATTCATTATGTAAGATTTAGATAAAGAGCTGACCGTTTTTGCTATAATTGTTCATAAATACAAAATGAATATATTGAACATTTCAGTCCAATTATGAATATTTGCAGTGTGGTCTCGATTGTCAAGTACCATGGCCACGACAATTTGTCGTTTGAATAAATGTGGAAATACTAAAGTATAAAACATTTGAATCAAGACAATCAAAAGACCTAAAACAGGCAGCTTTAGTTCTTGTATAATATAAATATAAAGATATGACATCCTGTCACCGACGAAATATAAAAGGTGAAATATAACAGCACCATTAGCATCATGTAGCTGTCTATAATAAAATCATTTATCCTACTGGGAAATTAAATAAATATCGTAGTGGGGTTAAATAACTGGCATAGCTTGGTAAATGCTAAAACAAAACGGTTAGTCAAGGGATGGGTAGGTTAAAGTAGATGGGGCCAGATTGAAAATCCTGCAGAATCTCTGGTTGGACCATTATTATTCAGCGCGCAAAATATCCGGGCTATAAAAACAATACTATGTATTTGGTCAACAATCTATGGAACTTGGGTCCCAAATAAAACAATTTTCTTGGGTTTGGGGCCCTTTGCTTTTACGCATATTTGTGAATTATTTTCAAAGTTTGTGAACCCTCTAGAGTCCACATTTTTTGTCCGATTTAGATGAAACTTAAAATATATGTTAAGGATCAATAACATGGGACAATTTGGTCTGAGATTTCGTTGCTTGAAGGTTGGCCATCTTGAAAATGGCTAATGGGCTCGTTCAAAAGAGAAGTCCTCGCTCTTCAAGGAGTATTTGTGAGGACTTTGATACTTGTATCTATATTTTGATACCTGTATCCATTTTTTGATATCTGTATCCATATTTAAAAGCGTTCCTTCATATAATTGTTTTTTTTTAAAAAAAAACTGTGTACTCACTTCATGAAATAATTCAACAAATCAAAATAAATATAATCGAGTATTCTGTTTTTAATCCAAATTAAAGGAATTTTGTATCTTTAATAACATGCGACGTGATCTAGTAGACAAGACTATAGTCACTAGTAGGGTGGTGTAGACAAGACTATAGACACTAATAGTGTATTAGTTTATTAACATGACAGGAAGTGCAGTCTCCGGTTACACGTACTTTTAATATTAAATAGCGCAACTAATTATATAACAGCAAGTATTCCAAACATAACAGTTACTGTATCAGCTATATTTCTAACATATCAGTTACTATATAAACTGATGTAGTGCCTATCTACCTGCCGTATCAGCTATCTACCTGCCGCATCGGTACCATACCATTCATACATGCAGTGAGGTATGGTATGTAATATGAGTCATGACAATGAAATGAAATGGGGTTTAACGTCCTACTGTTCTGCTCCTATAGTGGGCTAATGAAGACGGGCATACGCCATACAGTGTGCTATGAGGGAAATTTTGCCCGGGCAGCGGCACTATCGCCTACTCTTATATCGAATTCCAACTGCCAAGGGATCTTTTACGTGCATTACGTGTTAAAATTTCGTGAAACAGGCCCCTGGGTTGAAGGCGAGTGGGGGGGGGGAGGGTAGGAATATTATCACCAGTGGAGGTCCCCCAGTATTTCAGGCAACTGGGACAATGGATTTAACGTGGCCTCTCGATCTGTGAATCAAACTAACATAAACTATTTTAACTTAATTAAATTAAGCGTAAATTTTCAACCGCTTCTCTCAACAGCAATACATTTCACCATCCCATGTGGTTATTTTCCAGTTAATTTGGCGGCTAGAGTTGGGTTGGTTTAGTTCTTAATCAGTTTTAGTGCCGATGCTTTATGGGCCTCGCGGTCGGAAATGAAATGAAATGGGGTTTAAAGATGGGCCTCGCGGTCGGAAAACATTAATCGCGTCATAGAAAAAAGACTGCCATTAACTATGCTTAATCTAAACCCTAAAATGCTCGCTTCTCAAAGCTGGACGTTCATTGTTGGGAGGGGGGTTGGGGTTCAGTCAAAAAAAGAAATTAAAATTAAGTTGTTTTTATATATATATATACAGGGTTAGGGTTTTTATGGTATATATTTAAAGTTATCGCTGTTAACTTTGTTGTACAAGCCGCCATACTTAATTTATTTATTTGATCGGGTTCGACATATTCAAAATGTCTCCCTTTCTCACTTTTCTGAGTACACAAGGCCGTAGAGCCAGTGAGTGACGGTGCCGGGGGAAGGGTTCTATAGCCTATTAAAATTGAATCAAGGATTCGGTCCCGGCCATCACCACACACACCTCTGCAGGCAACCGATCCCGAGTAATCTACGGATTCTGAAATCTCAACCCCTCAACTATACAAGAAGACGTTTTGGCTATTCAGCATATTCCTACACTATACCCTACCGGGGTTTTAAATAGTCGGAGATTTCAGCTCGCTGAACTATTTGACATTTTGGTATGTCAGTGCTATATTTTGTACTTGTGTACAAAATAAGTTTATAGACAAAAATTTATTTTTGTAAGTGTATTATATTGTACTTTGACTAAGTTTGAGTACGAATATATATATTATTATTATTACCGGTAATAATATGCTGGTTGTCTGGGCTATATTAATGCCATGCTGGACTGTTTGTTCTAATGATATTCTGGAGTTGTTTTTTCTATATTCATGCACTATTTGTTTTAATGTTTCGTGCGACAGCCATGATAACAAACTGGTGAACTCTGTTTACAGTGTCGACCACTAAACACGTGTTTAACTTATGGCCCTACGTCATGTAACCAAAACATGGCTATAGGCCTATTTAAGACGTTCTGTTCTTGGTATTTATGGCGGACCCACCCTCGTCGTATTTTCTTACAATAGGCATAACTATAACAGCATTATACATGTGAATATATTACATGATGATAATGCATCCGCTCATGTCCTGTTCAAGATGAACACCTATTAACCTACATCATGTACATAGTACAAACGGTACAGTCAACATCAATCAACACGACTAGTCCATTATCAAGTCGAGTCAACGAGTGCTCACTATTGTCGCCATTGTTTGTGTACAATAACGGTATTCACGAGGCCATCAACCGGTTGCTGTAAATACGCGGAAAATATACGATATCCTTACCTCTATTGCACGTGCTTCTAATGTTATTACGATCAATCCCTCTCAAAACAACACATCTTAAAGGTTACGAGACATGTTCAAGGGGGATAACTCTATATAATAAAAGGGAAATAACTTAGTATTCTCGGTGGCGTCTTGTGCGTTTGCTTGTTGTTTTTGATGTGCGTTATTAAATTGTTTTTCTTCCTACCTCATATTATATTACATTACGTCACCACCTCGACTCAAACTTGGGAGAGAGAGAGAGAGAGAAAGAAATGGGGTTTAACGTCCACTCGACACAAACTAGGTCATTTCGGGACTAACATATGGTTTAATTTTATTTACATAATTCGCTTGCGCGTAGGGGTCTTTAGCAGTAGGAGGAAACCGGAGGACCCGGAGAAAACCCACAAGGTTGGACAGGCGACCCTACTCCTTGCCACGTAAAACCGGGGATTCGAAACCACGCCAGTCGACTCAATGACAGACTTTATGATACCGCGCGCGCACGCTAACCATTCAGCCATCCAACCCCCCTTCAAACTTGGGATGTCTGACTGAGCTTTTTTTTTATAATCTGCAACCTGTGAATCAAGGGTCAAAACTATCAAAACGGATTTTCTCCCTAAAACTTGAAGTATTTAACCGCCGGTGACAGCATGGGGAGAAGTTTAACAGTGAGCCATCCTAATTTTCTCTGTTGATCCATGGAGGACATCTTTCATGGATATAATTTATTCCACTTCTGGGTAGGTTATCAATTCTGTAGGTTATGCTGTACATTCTGAATCTTTCATGATTTAGAAAAAATTGAAATCAAGGAACAGCTATTGTAACATCAGGATTTTTGTTGCATGCAGTGTGTCACTCATCACAGTTCACTATTTAGTATTTTATTTGGCACCCCTCGAGGCCCTAGAAATGGTTCCATTAATGCTTCCAGCTGAATGATTCTAAGCAGGCCCGTAGCCGGCACAATCTACAGTAGGTATTCTAGAGCTATGGTCGGCAAATTTTTTTTTCGGGGGGGGGGGGGAAACACTTTTTCGGGGGGGGGGGGGGGGGAGCAGGGGTTGCTACGGGCCTGATTCTAAGGACTGACTTTGAGCAAGTTTTGTAATTATGTGATTATGCGCCAGCTGGTTATATTTAGGTAATTCTTGGTCCTTATGGGTTTTCTAGGCCTAATACGGTCAATGGTAGTAAAGGGTTTTTCCAGGCCTCCTGGATCCTAATGGGTTCTTAGTTGTAATGGGGTTCCCTGGTCACAACAGGATTCTAAGGTACTAGTATCTGTATAAATACAAACACAACTTGAACAATTAAATTTAAATTATGATTCTTCAACATTTATTATTATTTATAGCACTGTTAACAGTTTAAAAAATTCAGACCAAAACAATTATATTATAAACAATTATAAATTATTCTCTAATAATCATCATCATCTCCACTGATAAATAAACTCATTATATTTAAATAAACTATTTAACAACAGCATACAATGTTCCAGCATATATTCAGGTACTGTTCTATTTTCTATATACCAGTTAGCTGCCTTATCATTTTATTAATAAAAGTTCGTTCTATCTACTGACACTAAAAGATTAAATATTCCACAGACAAATATACAACAGTTGTACCTGCACTATCTCACCTGTAATAATACAACAGTTTATAACATAGAAGTGTTGTACCTGCACTATCTCACCTGTAATAATACAACAGTTTATAAATTACATGTGTTGTACCTGCACTATCTTATAAAATCAAACAGTTTATAAAGTAGAAGGTAGATATACCTGTACTATCTCACCTGAAGAAAGCAGGTAAAGGTCTTACCTCTACTACATGTATCTTATAACATCAAATTGAATCAACCTTTCATCTACTTGGGATTTATACCACTAGGGTTGGCAGAGGTTTCGATCTGATGGTCACAGGATGTTGTGGCCCTTGGCTGCCAGACACCTTCGATCTGATGGTCACAGGATGTGGTGGCCCTTGGCTGCCAGACACCTTCGGCCTTAGGGTCACGGGATGTAGTGGCCCTTTGCTGCCAGGACAATTCAAAATCAGAGCTATTGAAATTTAATCCTTACCCTAACACCAGCTTGTTCGTATTTAACCGCGCTGGCTGAAAGATCCCTCCACACCTTCTTGAAGGCACCTCTCGCCTTTGGACCTAGGGTTTTTTTCTACCCAGTAATTTAAGATAAAAAAAAGTGACAGGATTTTGGGGGGCAGATTATATTACACCTGTTGTCAATTCTTAATTTTAAAATGGATTGTACGGTAATCATGTAACCAATGTTTCTGTAATCATGTATCTAATGTTCCTGTAATCATGTATCTAATGTTCCTGTAATCATGTATCCAATGTTCCTGTAATCATGTATCTACATGTTTCTGTAATCATGTATCTAATGTAATCTTGTAGGCCCTATCTACAGTTTCTGTAATTATTTGTAATTATGTTATTTAATGTTTCTGTGATCAGGTTAAACTGTTCAACTTTCTATTATAGATATCTGTAGTCAGTAATGTTTCTGTGATCAGGTTAAACTGTTCAACTTTCTATTATAGACATCTGTAGTCAGTAATGATTGCACAAGTAGAAGGCAGTTTTACAGCTAGACCTCTATTTCAACTTATCAGTAGTCTTTCTTCATTTTAAAACATCTTTAATTTATAAAACTTTTCTGCCATTTGTCAATCGCACAACTATTATTTCTATTCTTGTCATACAAGAAAACCGGTTGATATTCAACTGGTATTGAAAGGATCTAGTTCTTGTTTAACTGGAACAAAGTGGAACCAGATTTTAAATCATGTTCATAGAACGAACATATAACACTAATATCCTTTCACATTACATTATCCTCCATATTGTCTGTCTTGTACAATATTTATACGGTTTCTCTTAGTATCCTGGTATCCATGACGATATCTCTCGTACAATATTTATACTGTTTCTTTTATTATGAATATGTTGAAAACAAACAAACAACAATAAATCCAATCTCGTTTAGCAAAGATAATCAACTCTTCTGTCACAAAACTAATTTTTTTTTCCCATTCCCATTCTGGTCGATTCAACATGGGACTCCACTCAACAACAATAACTCACGATAAATGGTTATTTCTTCATGATAAAATAATCTACATCTACACCATCAGTGTTTTTATACTCAGTTTCAGGAACGCAATGTTTTCTCATTTAAAGGCTTTTTATTTGTTACGGCCTGCGTAGCCTGTTCTCGAACACGACCCGGTTCCGTTAAAATACTGGTGGTTGTACTCAACATTCTCAGGGCATTCAACACAGCTAGAAAATAACAAATATAACATTTAATTATCTATACTAATATTTGTGACTGTCGT
Source organism: Patella vulgata (assembly GCF_932274485.2). NCBI lineage: Eukaryota > Metazoa > Mollusca > Gastropoda > Patellidae > Patella > Patella vulgata. Next base: position 107,470 of record NC_065884.2, read on the forward strand.
TTGTCTGCCCCCGAGTCTGAAATTTGGGGTATAGTATAGGGGTAGCTCGGACCGGGGAGTAACATAGGCCAGGTGGCGTTAGTCTACCACTTCCGGTTTCGGGTTTATGACCACCGAGCGAAGCCGGGCATTCTTCTAGTAATAAATAATATAATTACATTATATCACATTATATCCACAGCTGCGTCATACAATTACTATCAGTCTCTAGTGTTTTTATCCCTTACCCTTAATTCTTTCAATCTTAGTATTATACAACGACCCATCCTACCCAATATATTATACAGCAACCCATCCTACCCAATGTATTATACAGCAACCCATCCTACCCAATGTATTATACAACGACCCATCCTGCCAGAAACCTGTAATGGTATCACCAACTTCCTCTCTGTATCATTGTAAGATGTTTATTGGGTGCCAGATACAGTAAGATACTTACTGGGTCTAAGTGAAACTAATGAACAATGTTGGTCTAACCAAGCGAGCACAGTTCTACACAGATCATCAATACTAGCTGTTGATACCATATTATTATAGGTATCAAATAATGGCCCGATTATCGTAGAAAACTGACAGAAGATGTTAAGGGTATAATCCACATGTAGACAAGTTCACACAAGAAGAAATGAAATGAAATGGGGTTTAACGTCCTACTGTTTTGCTCCGAAGACGGACATATGCCATACAGTATGCTATGAGGGAAATTTTGCCAAGACAGCACTACAGCCTACTCTTAAATCGAATGCCAACTGTCACAGGATCTTTTACGTGCACGCCAATGTGTACACAGGACCTCGGTTTTTCATCCCATCCGAACGACTAGACAGCTGTCCTTGTCAGGCCCTCTGTCCTGCATCACTGACAAGGGAGAACCACGCCGTAAAATCTGGATGAACTTTCTTGGCCAATACTGGGATCAAACACCCGACCTCCAGGCTATCAAGCCAGTGTCTTACCCACTTAGCCCCAGTGACCCCCTCACATACAAGGATTCTGACATCACTTTGTACCAACAAATGAAAGGGGTATTAAAAATGAAATATAACAGTACAACAAAATAACCAAGACACTAGAATTAGTGGTGTCTATATGGACCATACATGTCTGTATATGGAGCCGAGATGATGTCTATATATGGACTGACATTACGTCAATATATGGACCGAGATGACATCACTATACAACCATATAAAAAGGATACAATCCAGAATTTCCAGTTCTGTAAGGTTCTATTTTTAACATATTCTTCAAACATTTCTTTCATCTGATCCACGCGTTGCCTGGTAACAGGAACACCTGTTTCAGGTAACTGTGACTGGACCATGCTGTAATATAATAAACCATGGTCATAATAACACTCTTTCCAGTAAAAACCCTTTAATTATAACAAGACCTGATTAAAATTTACCTGATAGAATTGTTTAAAACTTCAATTTCTTGTCGTAATATTTCAGCCTCTTTCTGCATCTGGGATCGTTCTGCCTTTAATTTTTTACAGAATTCTGCAGCTAAAATAAAAAGACACAAAGACATCAATTGACCTTGAGGTTTACGTCTGACTATGTTTGTTATATATTAGACCAAGATAAGATTTAATCGTCATTGTCTAGGTCAAATTTTACAATATGCTTGTCTTAAAATAAACGCCTGTTAGTCTGAGAATAGAGGTTTAGTATCGAAAAGTCGTTAAAGTTCATTCCTGTTTTTTACAGCAGGAAGAAAACAATATTAACAGAATAAATAATAAACTTACTTTTCCGTAACATATCAGCTTTACTGGCTTTAGGATTCTGTGCTAATGCTGGTACTAACACAACCAATGTGTCAAAACCATTCTATAAAAATATCAAAATATATGTCAGTTATCTGCAGCTGGTATACAACATTTCTCTTCAATAGAAATAAATAGAAATGTTTTTTTTTTAAATTCCTTGTAAAATTTATAAAATGATTTGATGTTTTACCTTTAAATTACAACGCCGTTTTTGTTCAGCAGATAAATGTGCTGCTCTACGATGTTCATTAAACGGTCCCTTTTCTTCATCGCGTAACGGGGAACACATCCCGGGGCTGGTGGACTGGAAGAAATAACATGACTGTTAAAACAACAAGCACTTGACTGAGAAGTATTAGGTAAGAACTAAATCAGTATATTGCAGGTTTTTACTGGTTTAAAATGTTAATTAAATTATTGACATGGCAGGAGTATAATCAGCTCTCTAGTTCATCAGATGGTCTAGACATTGAGTGGATTATACAATACATTGAATGATAAGATGGTGGTACTCACAGTGACAACCAATTTAAGGACAGATAATCAAGACTATTTATTATTGTTGCATGTTACTTGACAATCGAGAATAAGGACGGTCAATTAGCTGGCACAATTTAGGCTAAGCCTTGTTTTGTCAAAACTTTAAACATTCATAACTTAATTTTCAATATATTTATTTTTGATCTCCATGTTATTATAGGAAGAATGTAAATCTAAATGTAACTTTAAAGATGTTAACATGTTTGACTTACCGGGGAAAGAGTATCACATATTGGTGACTTACCGGGGAAAGAGTATCACATATTGTTGACTTACCGGGGAAAGAGTATCATATATTGTTGACTTACCGGGGAAAGAGTATCACATATTGTTGATGGTGATGAAGGAAATGTACTGGGTGATGTGGGATTACTCGTCTCGGGTGGTGAAGATGTTGGATTGTTGAGAAACGCTGCAAATGATGAGTTAGTTGATGCTGTTAAAAACAAAATTACAAAAACAAACATCATCATTAGTGTCTGTGTGACAGATGATCATGTTGGTCCTTCAGGTGATACACAGGCCCAACCAAGATGGTATTATTATTAATAATTATAGTTTCCAAGTGAAGCACAAAACGATCATATGAAAGGAAGTACATATAAAGTGGCTGCGAATGTGGAGGTATTAAATCGTCATCATCGATTGACATGCCAGTACATCACAGAAGGACAATGAGTTTATTAACTTACGAAAGAAAAAAGGAAAAAAAAAGACACAATCGATTTCGCTCGTCATTTCAAGTTAATAGAAACAATTCTATTCATAGCTACATAAATTAATAGAAACAATTCTATTCATAGCTACATATTTTAATAGAAACAATTCTATTCATAACTACATATTTTAGGGTTTTTATCATTTAACTACGTAAACTTCAAACAAGTAACCTACAAAATAACCTTGGCACGGTGATAACGTTAACAAATGACGTGATGGTGTTCACATAAACTCGTTTAGTCAGCCCTAGATTGTTAACACAATAGTCCAGCAACAAATTAGTGTTTGGTTACGTGAGTCAACGTTTGGTAAAATAACAGCTTCCGTCCTGTCGATGACAAGTGAACAATAACTGTTAACGCTTGTGTAAACTATCAGAGACTCAGAGGTTGAATTTCCAAAATTGTCGTAAGTTGACACTAACTATGCGAGATAAGAAAGCGAAGGCCCGGCGGACTGAAGTGAAATAGGCAAGCAGGAGTCCTCTGATAAATCAGTCGGCCTCAGGGCTACAGATCGACGATTGTGTCGAACACTGATCTTTATCATCATTTCAATAAAGGAGCCAACACCAGGAATAAATTCAGGGCTCCCTGGTTAGTGAGCTATCTTCATGTGATGAAAGTGGTCCCATTCCAGTTTAGGTAAGACAACCCATCCCAGTTTTGAGTGGTTATAAGTAAAATGTGGGATGTAGAGAAAGTCTGATTAGGGTGACAACATTCCAGTTTAGGTAAAATAACCCAACCCAGTATATTTTGGCGTGGTTATAAGTAAAATGTGGGATGTAGAGAAAGTTTGATATTAGGGTTAGGGTGATCCCATTCCAGTTTATTTTGGCGTGGTTATAAGTAAAATGGGGGATGGAGAGAAAGTTACTTACAAGAGAAAGTTTGAACATTTGCTGGTGAAGTACCCAGAGCCTGACTAGCAGCAGCCACAACAACACTAGTAGAAAAATCATTTGGTACCTGTTGAATAAGATTTATACACATTCCTTGTTACATTGATTTAGTTTATTATTTGACCACCTGTTATAATTCTGATATAGGTTAAATTATTACAGGTCAAGATCGATCAGGTATCGAGTAATTCTAACAGGAATGTAGTATTTTAGGTCATTTATTGAAAAACAGGAAATCTGATCAGGACATTACTAACTCCTCATAACATGTGGTACCAGGTGTTCTACAAAGAGTCGACATACCCTGCATCATGTACAACACCTATCAATACTATATATCACACCCTGCAACATTACAACATCTATCAATACTATATATCTAGACTAAATGTTATCAGGTCTTCTAGAGAGAGTAAGCATATTCTGTCTCATGTACAACTGAAATGGGGTTCAATATCCTACTGTTCAGGGCTCATCTGCAACTGAAATGGGGTTCAACTACGGTCTGCACTGACTTGGACCATTCAAACTGTCAAGACTTCTTTTATATTCACTCAAATGTGTCCACATGACATGATTTTTATGTGTTATTCGAATGACTAGTCACTGAGGTCAGGCCCGCCATCCTCCACCTATTGACACTGGAAAACCTGGAGAAATTTCTTGGTCATTTCTTCCTATCATAGGTCTGTCTGTCCTGACAACTGTCATGGTTGGCTGAGATATTTTCTTAATAAGTTGACGCCAGAAATTCCCTTTTTCACTCGATTGTCGCTATTTTTGGGATTCAGAGAATTCAATTCTGAAATGTTCAGTCAAGTATTCCCTTTGTTTATTGGTAGTGATATTTTTATTAAACAAGTTTACGTACCTTAGAGAAGTCTATATTTATTGGTAGTGATATTAAACAAGTTTACGTACCTTAGAGAAGTCTATATTTATTGGTAGTGATATTAAACAAGTTTACGTACCTTAGAGAAGTCTATATTTATTGGTAGTGGTGTATCTTGGGTTAAGTTGATAGTGCCACCATGTAATGGTTGTAGTGTTGATGTGCCACCATGTAATGGTTGTAGTGTTGATGTGCCACCATGTAATGGTTGTAGTGTTGATGTGGTTGAAAGTGAATCAGATGAGCACGCTGAAGATTGTGGTTCAGATTTTACATTTATTAAAGCACCAGGATACGTTCCTTCAATAACAAAAATAAATCATTTATTAAATATCAATAACTCTAACATGTTTCTGCACATTTGGTTGTTTGAAGTTTTATTGTCAGTAGTAATCAGTCAAATGTCTACAGCAGTCACTGCATATTGTATACTTGGTTATTTCGGTACTAACATATGGTATACCTGACATATGGTCTACTTGGTTGCATATTCAGGTCTCTTTAATCTGTCGAACGAAACTCAACGAAATAAGACAGACACCTTTATTCACTTGTCTTGGTAAGATGAGTATGGTATGTAGTAAAGATTTGACTTGTTTTTAGTTTAAGATTACAAGAGATAGACAGACATATTATTTCACTTTTTAGCATTTAGAGGAAACTGTAGGACGCAGAGAAAAGCCCTACATACGACAGGCCAGTTTTGTCAATGATAGACATTATGATTTTAGACCATTCACAACCTAACATGTTAGAAACAATATGTGATATCTACCTTTAGTAAGAAGTTGAGCTAAGTATGTACTCTGAACAGAAGGAGAGGTAGAGGAAGAGGACAGTTGAGAGAGACCCGGAGAGATAGTCGTTCCTCGAGTCGTTCCTCGGGTCGGAGAGGTGGAAGGAGCTGGTGCTATTGTTCTCTGTTTTGAACGATGAACAGGTTTCTTCTAAAATATAAAGAATAAAATACTGTCAGCCATTGTTATATGTAAAATATATATACAGCCAACCATTGTTATATGTAAAATATTATGTAATATCATATAACGTAAAAAAAAATATAACTATCAATTTAAAAATACTGTCTATTACGTATTCTGCTCTAAATGACGATTCTTCACCTCAACACCTTAGAGAGAGAGAGAGATGGGGTTTAACGTCCACTCAACATATTGTTTAATTTTATTTCAACAACTCGCTTGCGCGTAGGGGTCTTTAGCAGTGGGAGGAAACTGGAGGACCCGGAGAAAACCCACGAGGTTGGACAGGCGACCCTACTCCTTGTCACGTACAACCGAGGATTTAACACCTTAGAGACCTTCTCAACACCAATAAACCTTGCAGAATCATTTGATCACAATCAGACAACCTCTTAATTAAGTCTTTTTCAAAAACCAACTCAGGTGATAGATCTTTCGCAGTCGGTGCTCCGAAATTATGGCACTCAATATCAAAAGTATCTCAAAACCGAACTTCTTAATCAAATATACAACTGATTGAATACGGTTCTAGCTGTAATTTTATTTCTCCACAAAATTACATGTAAAATCTGTAAATTAACATAAAATGATCTACAATTTATCATTTATCTTATTAACAAGTCAAACTTACGGGAACAGCGAATCCATCTTTCTTCTGATTGGCTGTAGCTGATGTTATTGTTGATGAAGGTGAAGTGTGATTTCGTCTCCTTCCTGTTTTAGCAGGAGAACCATGGGATATAACTCCCATGGATTGAGTAACAGTTGGGGGAGTGGTCTGGGTATTCTGGACTGTAGGAAAGGTTGATCCAGTATTCGAGCCTTTAACTGGTGTTTTATTGTATAACTGTGAGACGTAGTTGGCCATATTCTCCATTAGAGATGCATTATCTAATAACGAAGAAACGTCGATCGTATCCGCTCGGTAATTCATGTTGTTATTATTACCCTGATCATACGTTCCGTCTAATACTGACATGGTCATATTTATTGCACTGTTGTTGATTGGCTGAAAATATATCAACACTTAAAACTTTAATATAAACCCACAGGATGTGTCAGAGAGAGTGAGAGAGAAATGGGGTTTAACGTCCACTCGACACAAACTAGGTCATTTCGGGACTAACATATGTTTTAATTTTATTTCAATAATTTGCTTGAGCGTAGGGGTCTTCAGCAGTGGGAGGAAACCGGAGGACCCGGAGAAAACCAACAAGGTTGGACTGGCAACCCTACTCCTTGTCACATACAACCGGGGATTCGAAACCATGCCAGTTGACTCAATGACAGGCCTTACGATACAGCGCACACGTGGTACCCTTTCGGCCATCTACCCCACCCCCAAGGATGCGTCAGTGTCAGGTATATCAGAAGTTGGTATGTCAGTCAGGATGGGTCAGGGTTGGGAATATCAGAAGTTGGTGTGTCAGTTTCTGACTTTACACAGTATTTTATAATGAACACAAGTTAAAGTATGAAATTGAAACATTAATGTGTGCCGAGTTATAGACCACGTTCATTCGTCCGATTTGAATGTCTAGGAAAAACTCTAGTTATCAGCCCGGCAAGGGTTACCATGAATATCTAGGAAACACTCTAGTTATCAGCCTAGCAAGGGTTACCCCCTGACAAGTAGGAACCTAGCTTGAAAAAAACAAAGAACGATATCCCTCAGATAACGCAGGAAAGTCAAACTGCGACAATCTTGGCAGACACTCTATAGCAAGGAGACAAGTTATCTACATGTATGAACCAGGGAGCCAGGGTGACTCAGTGAGTAAGATGTTAGCTCGCTAACCTGGAGGTTCCGTGTTCAATCCCTGTGTTGGCCAAGAAAGCTTGTGATTATCCGGGGTGGTTCCCACTTATCAATGGTGCAGGCGAGAGGGTCTTTTAAGGGACACCGCATAGTCGTTTGGATGGGAAGAAAAAATGAGGTCCTCTGTATACTTTGGCGTGCCCTAGAAGAATAGTTGGCAGCAGGAATTAAATGTTATTGTAGGCTGTAGTGCCACTATTCGATATTATAGTAGTCCTTAGCGCCACTGTCCAAGCAAAATATTCCTCATAGCACAATGTATGGTCTATATCACACTGTATGGTCTACAGCACACTGTATCACACTGTATGGTCTACAGCACACTGTATGGTCTATAACGCACTGTATGGTCTATGCCCAGTCGGAGAAGAACAGTAGCCCGTTAAAAGCGATTTTATTTACCTACCTGAGTTTGTGAAGCCTCGATACCAGAAGAGGATGTGTATATAACCTGATTCTTTGTACCCAAAATCTCTAAAATAACCAAACACAGAATTATAGCCTTAGGTTAGGGTTTAAATATTATCAACCAATCATCACAAACAATACAACAGATAATACTGGAGCGATTTCGACAAATAGATAGGTTTTTAATTGTAATTTGAAGATGAGTAGAGTTTTGATATTTTGATGTCTTAAGGTAGAGAATTGAACAGACATGATGATGCCTAGAGAATTATTGTTTGATCTGTTGGATGTTTAAATATAAGAGGAAAAGACTCACCATCAATATCCATAAACTCATCTAAATTAGGTTGAAGTTGAATCAGACCAGGTTGTATTAAATCAGCACAACTAATCTGAGCTAGAAATAATAGAAAGAATATAACAATACAATGGCTTCTTGTTTCATTCAAAAAGATGTTCCAATTGCAAACATTTTAGGAAAAATAGTAGATTAAGAACGGTTTATTAAAATACCCTACCCTGAGAACACCTTGCCCTGAGAATACCCTATACAAATAACACCCTGCCCCAAGCACTACGACTAGAAGTAATTATAGCTAATTCAAATTATAAAACAGAATATGCAGAATTCACGGTGATTAGGATGTTTTATATTATTAACTTACAGAATTCGCGGGGATTACAACATTTTATATCATTAACTTACAGAATTCGCAGGGATTAGAATGTTTTATATCATTAACTTACAGAATTCGCAGGGATTAGAATGTTTTATATTATTAACTTACAGAATTCGCGGGGATTAGGAAAAGCGAATGGTTGATTCAATGAAGCAAAGAAATTATCAGTAAAATCCATCTCCATGAATTCTCCCGTCATCATTAAATCTGTAGCAGCTGTCACCTGAGATGATCGAGGTAAAACATTGGTTGATTTTACTCTTTCAAGTAATTCCGCTATTGATACCGTCTGAAATATAAAATAACAACTTGACCAGTGACCCACATTGATTGAGATTCATGTTATTGATTGTTGACAGAACTACAAGAGTCAACCATTTAGCCACAGACATAAATAAACAAACCTCATTCACATCAGCCTCTGCACATGTCAAATAAACAAACCTCATTCACATCTAGCCTCTGCAAATGTCAAATAAACAAACCTCATTCACATCTAGCCTCTGCACATGTCAAATAAACAAACCTCATTCACATCTAGCCTCTTCACATGTCAAATAAACAAACCTCATTCACATCTAGCCTCTGCACATGTCAAATAAACAAACCTCATTCACATCTAGCCTCTGCACATGTCATCTAGCCTCTGCACATGTCAAATAAACAAACCTCATTCACATCTAGCCTCTGCACATGTCAAATAAACAAACCTCATTCACATCTAGCCTCTGCACATGTCAAATAAACAAACCTCATTCACATCTAGCCTCTGCACATGTCATCTAGCCTCTGCACATGTCAAAGAAGATAACTTAAATTCCATGTTTATATTCATTATAAACCTGTGAGTTTTAAATTCCATGAAAACATGCAAATTGTCAGTAGTAAAGTGTTTATCCCACCTGTAAATTCTCAGTAGAATCAGGTGGTTTTCGGGAAATTCTTTCCTTGAAATATTTTCTCCATTTTTTATATTCAGCTGTGACTGTATCTAACCGTCTCTTCCAGTATTTACCTTCTAATACCACCGCCTGTCAATAAAACTACAGTTATAGTACGATAATACAACACTAAGTCATCATAAACAACCACCTGCTAAACTGGGCTAATAAAGACAGATATATGCCATACATTGTGCTATTACGGAAATATTGCCCGGACAGCAGACCTGCAGCCTACTCTTAGATCAAATTCCAACTGCTAAGGGTTGTTTTACGTGCACATGTGTTTATGGAACCCAAGGTTTTTTGGCCTATCCAAACGACTATATTATGTTGTCCATTACCAGGCTCTGTGTCCTGCACCACTGACGACAGGGAACCATGATAGACAAACCTGAGACAATCCAGATGAACATGGTACTAACATCTTACTCACTGAATCACTGTAGTTCCCAAAACAATAGAAGACCGTTCAACCACATTAATAGAACAAAATTATTGATTTGTGATTTTATACATTTTTAACCGTAGCTGCAGGGTTCGTTAAAAGACCATGAATCGAATCAAGCCCGTCAAGTAATTTAGTTGATTATTAATTAAAAAAAAGAAATCAAGTTGATCTTTAGTTGGTTGTTGTTGTTAGTGTTTAACGTCCGCTTCCACCGAAGGTGATATCGCAGACAAGTTGTCTTTTTTTTATTTTCATTATCTTAGCGCAGAGCAGAACATTCTCTTTTATAGTCATCTACTAGATGCTGTGTCTTATTTCACATCCACACTTCTCAAATATAGTGTTTGAAAACTTCAAATCTTAAATTAGTTGGCAATTAAAATACTTTAAGAGATAAACAGAATATTTATTTGAGAGATGTGTTTAACAATCAGCATGATTAAAGTCATGTAAGGGGAGGTAAGTCATAGTTTAAACAACTGGAGTCAGACCACATTAAGTTATATCATCTTACCTCAGGTTTTGAATGGATATCATCAGATAATGGAGTTGAGAAATCACAGATGATCGGACTCCGGTGATAAATATCTGTAAATAAAAAAATCCAAATAATTATTATATATTTCACAATATACAAAGATAGGTTGCCAGGCAACGAAACATACGCCCACAGCAAATAATTATTATATATTTCACAATATACAAAAACTATACATCCAAACTTTGTAGCACTATCGAACATATACACACAAAACATTCCAGAAAAACTCAGGTGTTTTTCAATAATGTTCATCAAACTGTAGCACCATCACTCTTTGCTGCCCCTTCACATCAAACTGTAGCACCATCACTCTTTGCTGCCCCTTCACATCAATCTCTGATACCTTATACTGTACATCAATATTAATTTGTCGTCATACAAGATATAAAGAATTCATTTCAATCTAAGCACTAAAGGGACTACAGGGACTGTACTCTGATGAGGTTAAAAGATAAAAAAATCACTTCCATTGATATGATTATGTTTGGATCAATGTTTCAACATGTGCAGCAATAATTGCCAAGAACATAATGCTCACGTTTATATTTGTTGGTGCCGTTTTTATTCAATCCAAAATTAATCATCTCATGTTGAAGGCCTATAAAAATATCATGAAAAAAAATCGGAAAATGTAATCTACATGCACTAAATTTTTGTACTTTTTTTGATCACTGTACAATACCAACTTTCCATATCCCGCTTGCTCAACAGAGAATCTGGCAAAAATTGCTTGTAACGTATACGTAACTGTTATCTCGTTACTGTTTAATTTCGACTGCGTTTACTGACATTAAATGTACACTTTAACATGGATGTTATTTGAACTTGTGTTGTTAATGATATGCATGGCTTACTAATTGAATTAATCACAACATTGACTTGTTATACAACAATGGATCTTAGCAAGTAAGGCAAGACAATCAAACCACTTCTCACCCAAGTCTTAGTGTAAAACTAATATAGTCAAGGTATCAGACATCTAGTCCACTAATATAGTCATGGTATCAGACATCTAGTCCACAAATATAGTCAAGGTATCAGACACCATGTCCACTAATATAGTCAAGGTATCAGACTTCAAGTCCACTAATATAGTCAAGGTATCAGACATCTAGTCCACTAATATAGTCATGGTATCAGACACCATGTCCACTAATATAGTCAAGGTATCAGACATCAGGTCCACTAATATAGTCAAGGTATCAGACACCATGTCCACTAATATAGTCAAGGTATCAGACACCATGTCCACTAATATAGTCAAGGTATCAGACACCATGTCCACTAATATAGTCAAGGTATCAGACACCATGTCCACTAATATAGTCAAGGTATCAGACATCTAGTCCACTAATATAGTCAAGTTATAATTATGTTATGATAATGTATATGTATGAACAGAGTTCAACAGATCTACCAAATTAGTGAATAATTAAGTAAAGACAACTTACACTGCATGTGCCATTCTCGCCATATAATATTATTAAGTCGTATTTTATCTTTAACTGTTACATGCATACCACGAAAGGCTTTCCATTTGGGTGACGTTATGGTACCACTGTAAAAAATAACAATCAAACATATATTATTCCAGCTGTGATGGCTTTAAAAATAGGTAATGGTTTTATTTTACACTCAGAGAACATCCTCCTCCACCCTCCACAGAGGTGTCAGCATCCTCCACTCTGTTCAGTATATTGTGAAAGTAGGACAAATGATGAACCAGTAGATAAAACTGATCATGTGTATTGATGAAGAATTTAAAATTCATGCATTTTGTGTATCAAGTTAAAGTACTGGGCTAATGAAGACAGGCTTACGCCATACAGTGTGCTATGTGGGGAATTTTGCCTGGAAAGTAGTGGCTACTATTACTACCTGGTGCTTTAACGTCTGCTTCCACAGAAGTGATATCGCAGACAAGACATAGGAGTGCCAAAGCTTCTTCCTGTTTTTAGAATATGATCCCGGACAGTGGAGCTACAGCCTACTTTTATATTGAATTCCAAATACCAAGGGATCTTTCACATGCACACCAAGGCATACATGCAACCTCGGTTTTCCATCCCATCCAGTTGTATCTTGACAAGAGGGAACCATGCTGGAAAATCCTGATGAACTTTCCTGGCTAACTCAGGGATCAAACATGGAACCTCCACGTTAGCGAGCCAACTCCTTACTCACTGATCCACCGAGGCTCCCAATGAACGAATATAGCCCTGATTTTCATAGTTCAAGGTAAATCAATGCAACTCTGTAAATCAACAACAAAATACAGAAGTTGGAGAGAATCTATGTTTTTTTTTAGGATGTGAGATATAATAGATCAAGTATTAGTATAACTACGGTAACAGTAGAAGTTATTCAATAAAACTGTTGACAACTTGTTATAAGTTTTATTGCATCATTGACTTACATACCGGTACATATACTAGTAGTTCACCTCACAGAATACATTACAAGCCCTATATATTAACCATTTTAATACCTAGTATCTAATACAGGCTATACATTAACTATATATAATAATCATCAAATGAAATCTATTGAAGATAGAACGAACCAACAGTGAGGCTGATGTCCCCCGCCGAAATCCCAAAATAAACAGAAGACACATATTCATTAATCGCACATTTATTTTTTTCAAAAGTATCGAGCAATCAAACTGATTATCAACTATATACTAAGTTTCATCACTCTTTATCAGATAGAATCAAAGTTATCTTGTCCCCAATGCATCGACCAATGAAATTGCTTAGCTCTGCTTAGCTTTAGCTTGAAATGTTAATCATTGAACTCAGTCAAGACATTCACCTAATGAACATCTAACATCAAGTTTCAACATTCTACCTCAATTAAAAGCACTGTTACAGGGACTCTTCCGCCCCTCTTTTCCTATCGTGTGTGAGGTTTTATCGTCTTCTTCTTGGGATAAAAAGCAGAGTTGTTATGTTCAAGAGTCTTTACCAATCAAATTGCTTTATCGATCCTTAGTTAGGCTAAGCAGAAAATTCTCATCAACAAACTTAGTCAAGGTAATGATACAATGAATCTATACCCAGAGTTTCATCACTCTCACTTAAAGATACATTATGGGAGATTAGATAACGAGTTGGCAGTTCTCACGATAATAGTTAAAAACTAAATAATGTAAAGGCAATTTGCTAAAAATTTCAGTCAAATGGATCCACTATGAACCGAGAAAAAGCGATTGAAAGTTCCGCATAGCCTCGGTCATCATTACTAAAGTTGGTACGACAAAAATCATAGTCTCGATTATCCATTTAATCGTTAAATCGAGAAGGAAAGTTATGCAGCAAATCAGATCATGCTCATCTTTGAACTCCATCAAGGCATTGGCCTAATACCAATCAAATTGCTTAGCTCTGCTTACCCTAAGCAGAAAATGCTCATCTTCAAACTTCATCAAGGCATTGGCCTAATAAACACCTACACCAAGTTTTAACATTCTAGCTCAATTAGAAAGAGACTTATTGTGTCCCAAAAAGTGTGACGAACAGACATACAAACCCTTTTTAATAGTCCCCTGCACCTCACAACAAAATCCATATAATTTATTAATACAAATATTTATCATATTGTTTTCTACATATAAACTTAAAATTTTAATGCATCATTTAAGGCTATGGGAATTTTTTTGCAAGCTACAATATTATGAAAGATAAATCTCTAATAAATACGAATATTGGTCCACAAATGGTTGAATTTAGTATTTATTTTAAGCATGTATTAAATGTTATTTCACATACAGTATAAACATAGGTTTCCAGGCAATGAAACATGCCCACGGTTGTTACATATTTTTTTTTCTGTTGCCAGAAAAGAAAACATTTACAACACACTAAAATGTGATTACATGTACGAGTAACAAACCATTTGGCTTCTAGTTCTGTCCTATTCTAACAATAAGCATACAAAACATTTAATATCAATTGCCATAATCATCAGAAATTGTTAACATAGACTTTATTGTCTGATGACCAGGTGGGGTTGGATGGCCAAATGGTTAGCACGCGCGTGCTGTATCATACGGTCTGTCATTGAGTGAACTGGCGGGGTTTCGATTCCCCGGTTGTACGTGACAAGGAGTAGGGTCGCCTATCCAACCTCGTGGGTTTTCTCCGGGTCCTCCGGTTTCCTCCCACTGCTAAAGACCCCTTCGCGCAAGCGAATTATTGAAATAAAAAGATTAAACCATATGTTAGTCCCGAAATGACCTAGTTTGTGTCGAATGGACGTTAAACCCCATCTCTCTCTCTCTCTGATGACCGTAAACACTGTGTATAAATTTAAAGTCAATTGGATATTAACTTTAGCGTCTAGAGCATCCACAAGATATGTAACTTTGGCAGTAATTATCGGAAATCGGTGAAAACCAATAGACTTATTTGTCTGATGACCTTAAACATTGTGTATAAATTTAAAGTCAATCTGTAACTTTAGCGTCTAGAGTGTCCACAAGATATCTTAAAGTGATAGGGTTAGAATTCGCCAAGCGTTGGATTGTTCACCCACCAACAGGGAACGTGAGCTGGGTTTAGACCATTGTGAGACAGGTTAGTTTTAGGGTTAGTGATCTGGCAATAATTATCAGAAATCGGTGAAAATCAATAGGTAGTTTCATCTCATGACCTTTAACACTGTGTATAAATTCAAGGTCAATCCGATATTAACTTTAAGCAATTGCGGACGCTGGACTGACCAACGGACGGACGCAATGGCAACTAGGGTTAGGGTTTAGGGTTAAGGTTATGACCATATTTCAATGTGGGCGGATAAAAAGAAAAAAATTTTACTTCAGATTTATCAATCTGATTAAAAGATATCCTTTTTCATTTCCTTTTGTTGAACTTGTTTTTACTAAACTAGGATCTGGAAAAGTTCTTATATACATTGTAGCACGTTTTCACGTTGATGTGATGAATAAGCCAATGAAATGGTTATTACGGCGAATTCTTGTCATGCGTTGTACTAAACTGTGGGTATCCCCCACTTGAAACATCAAGGCTGATTGGTTAATCAAATACATGTATCTCACATCATAGGGTCAAATGCCACTGGTATGACCTCTGATGCAACCTCCAACTACAACTTGTCAGTTTGAGGCCATCGAAAGTATAAAAAACGAAACGAAACAGATCTGTATTTTAATCAGATTGCATATTTATTTTAGCCTCAACATCAAATTTATAGCCAACACGTCCTAACCCTAACCCTAACCCGTCCTGCTACTGTTGGATAGATTCTGCCAACACGTCCTGCTACTGTTGGATAGATTCTGCCAACACGTCCTGCTACTGTTGGATAGATTGGTTCAACAAGTTTCTGCCTACACGTCTTGCTACTGTTGGATAGATTGGTTAAACAACTAACAAGATACTCATAACTAAGTTAATTATGCCTGGATAATCTTAATCAAGTTAATCAAGCCTGGATAATCATATTTATACATGCATCTAATAATAGCGCTTATGTCGTCTATGAGAAAGGTAGACCATTAATTTATAAATCTTCAAATAACCAAGTTCATATTAATTCATGAAATAAAATGAATTGTGTTTTATTGTCCTACTGGGCTAATAATTGCAGAGGCTAGAAATCATGTAACCATAGTCAAGCACACATCATAATTTTTTTTTTATCAAAATAGAATTATTAAATCTGATGAATTTCTTTAACAATGAATGTACCTTACCTGCATTACAAGAAAATTAAAATCTCTGATTATCATTTAAGGATCTGAATCCCTAAACACAATATCACTTCAAACATGGCTCATTAAAATGATGAATTGAAAACATGTCACCATTCAGCATGCGTTGCATATAATGTTAGATAATCAATGTAGATCAAGAAGTGAATAATTAAATATTGTCCATAAAATAGAAATGAGTAGATAACAATAAGTCGCTTGAACATTTCGTTTCTATTACAGGTTATTCATCGTATCATATTGTGTCAGGGCCAGGTCCTCCTAAAAAGGGATTGAGGTCAAGACCACTACATGTACACGAAGGCCACAAATTACTCATACTGACATTCTATCTGACATTTAAATCAAAAAAATCTAAACCATGAATATCTAATATATGATCATGATGATGATGAAATCTTATAAATGGATGAAGCCATCATATCCAGTTCAGAAACTTTATTTTATTATACTGTGTAAAATCTATTTGGGGTCATAAATCAACCTCACCTCCCCCATGTTACAAAACAACCAGGTCCACTAGGCTTAGATATATACAATACATGCTATTTATATAAGTACTTTAAGCTGGGCTGGACTTTGAACTTTGTTAACAAAGTGCAGTAGGCTACATGTCAAAAAAAAAGCAATAAAAAACATTACGAACATGTATGTCCATTTTTTGAAAATAAATAACTTGAATACCATTAATGTGAATATGACATTAGCCTGTAGGTATTTCAAATCTCTAAAACTAAATAATTTGACCTAATTTTGAGGTCTGTGACACAATTCTACATGTAAACAGACTTGCAAGGTATAACCCAGCTCAACAAGTTTTGATTTAGCTAAGTAATGGTATTCATAAATTACATGTCAACATAACACATAATAAATGCTTTTTTATATCAGGCACTTGGATAAACAAATAAATAAAATAATTAGAGTTAAATGTAAATAAACTTTGAAAAATTAAAACGTAAATTGTAACCATGTAGGCTAGTACGAGTCTGTTTACATCCAAGAAATGGGTGAATATCTTCCTCCCACTTACCTATAAGCAAGTGTCATGCACTCAAATAGCTTGGTCAGTGATGCATCTATGGCCAGGGTGTGGGTGCTTCTAGGTCCAAATGTGTATGTTTTTGAAGTTTCTTTGCTGGCTGTAACAAAATCGAAAGCATCGTCGATTTGTTCAGCTTCATCGTCGTCGAAATCGTCGTTCCCATCATGATCGTGAACACGGCTAACCATGAAATGCCCACTATGAATTGTCTGTCGATGTCCAAGGTGTGCTTCATCGCCATCAGCCATGCCTTTTGGAGAACTTAAAGTTTTGAAGTCGTCTACGGCCATCGTTGAATGCCAACCGTAAATAGTAAACTCTGGAATTTGAACACAGAAAAATACAAGTTCGATTTTTCTAGCTTTTCAGCCATGCTAGAAAATAACTAGGTGGTCACGATTAGGGTACGTGATCTCATCTTTTTGACCAATGAAAACAGATGCAACGACAAGAGGTGAAGGTTTTTGGTAAAGGGAGACAACCGGGTGTAAAATTTGTAAACAGGGATTCATTTTTGTAAACATGACTTGAAAACCAAACGCATTAAATTATTTATTTAAAAACAATAATATTTGGTGTTGAAAATTAAACATGCTTTATTTTGTAAATTATACCACATCACACAAATAAACAAATAACTGATATAAATACCTCAACAAATTAAATCTGGAAGCGCACGATCTGACGCATTCCTGGCAAAATCTGAAAATCGGTAGCCAGGAAACCCGAAGCAACGACTGCGAGTTCAACATTGGATGTACGGAGTTAAAGCGAGATCCAGCCTTCAATGGAAGATGGATGCCGATGATCCTTGAAGCTAAAAGGTGGGGGGAGAGGGTGCGCCAGACTCGAGATCATGCGTGCGTTTCCAAATTTAATTCGTCGAGCCGGTATTCAGTGTTATTGGGTATTTTTACATCATATCTTTCATAGCCATGGTTTAGACTGTCTGATATGCAGCATAAAAATTCGTTTTTTTCCCAAAAATATCTATCGCTTATACTACTACTACTAGGGGTATCAAATTCTCGAAATGTTGATGCCCCCCCCCCCGTCAAAAAAAAGAAAATCTATAGGCTCCCACTCTCTTTCAACCCAATATTTTATGTAATTTTTTATAACAGATATTAGTCTGACGCTGTTCAAAGATTTTCCCCTAAAACTGTAATCGTCAGTGCCAGTGTGCAGTCCAAGAGAGCGCCATTTTGAAAATTCACATTTTCACCTCGCTGTGCTCCGCACATTTTCATTTCCCTCTATAATGTTAAAAGCTTCAGTCATTGTTTGTTGGTTTTTGTTTCGTTTTTTTCCTTTCTCTTTGGGGGGGGGGGGGGGGTGGCGGGCGTAAATTCTTCAGCTTGTTTATCTCTGCGTTCTTCAAATTCTATTTGTTGATATTTTTCTCAAAACTGAAATTACACTATAATATTTGCCTATCGTGACATTCCTAAAAGGGGAGGGAACAGTTCGGCGAACGAGAACCCCCGCCCTCGTATCCAATATGACATCAGAAGGTTGCTATAGCGATACATATAAGACAGAAAAGTGATACTCGGCTTCTGGCCTTTATGGGGATCACGTGGCTAAGTGGGTAAGACGCTGTCTCGCTAGCCTGGAGGTCGGGTGTTCGATCCCTGCATTGGCCGAGAAAGATTCATCCAGATTTTCCGGCGTGGTTCCCCCTTGTGAGTGATGCAGGACGGAGGGCTTGACAAGGACAGCTGTCTAGTCCTTCGGATGAGACGAAAAACCGAGGTCGCGTGTATACATTGGAATGCACGTAAAACATCCCATGGCAGTTGGAATTCGATATAAGAGTAGGCGATAGTGCCGCTGCCCGGGTAAAATTTCCCTCATAGCACACTGTATGGCGTATGCCCGTCTTCAATAGCCCAGCATAGGAGCAGAACAGTAGGACGTTAAACCCCATTTCATTTCATTTCATTTCTAGCCTTTATAGTGAGACAATAATTAGAATATCAAAATAGAAACAAAAATTGTCCGATTCGTAAAGCTGCCACAGGTAGAATGAACGGGATTTTAATTAACGTCCCACGGTTCTGCTCCGACGGGATGTAATATGTAGGCCTAACTTTGTAATATAATATATAAATATTTTGCCCTGGCTGAATATAGAAGCAATTCTAAATATTTTATCGCAATAATTGATTTATGGAAAATGTTCAAGTCATTGAGTGGAAAGAAAGAACAATTCTTCAATAATGGTGTTGGAATCACGCACGTTGTCACAAGTAGAGCATGCTAGTATCATTCTATGAGCATGCTATGATGGGTGATGCAACTAGAGGCATAATGATGCAAGAACAGTATAAGCGGATAAGATGAGTACATCAAACAAACTAGACAAACCCTGTATCGATATTTAAAATCAATCACCATATATCGATTATTGGACAGGCTTTAATATCAATCACATATATATCGATCATTTTTCTATGGCCACGAATCAAATGCTTGTAAAATAGGGTTTTGTTTGTGTCTTTTTTTTTTGGACGAGTGGAACTTTGGATACGATCTCGTTAGTAAAAGTAGCCCAGCAGATGACTTTGCTAAAACGGTTCTATAAGTTGGAAATTGGCTTCTGAAATGCGACGGACAAATTTGTTTATAGTATGACGGGTATTTTACCAGATGAACTCCATCTAGGCTAGGGGATCACGTGGCTAAGTGGGTAAGACGCTAGCTCGCTAGCCTGGAGGTCGGGTGTTCGATCCCTGCATTGGCCGAGAAAGTTCATCCAGATTTTCCGGCGTGGTTCTCCCTTGTCAGTGATGCAGGACGGAGGGGCTGACAAGGAAAGCTGTCTAGTCGTTCGGATGGGACGAAAAACCGAGGTCCCGTGTACACATTGACGTGCACGTAAAAGATCCCTTGGCAGTAGTGCCGCTGTCCGGGCAAAATTTCCCTCATAGCACACTGTATGGCGTATGCCCGTCTTCATTAGCCCAGGTTAGGAGCAGAACAGTAGGACGTTAAACTCCATTTCATTTCATTTCATTTCATTTCCATCTAGGCAACTACCAGATTTCTATGTCGAATTCTAAGAAAGTTTGGCATCCTTTTTCTGTGTCTGGTTTTCCATTGACATTCGGAAATTTTGTAATCTTTTAGTTCCACCTTGTCTAGATATGGGAAATCAATTGTTACAGGGACACTGTTTTGAATAAATTATAATTGGTCGGTTACGTTATGTTTGTCACGTGTATACAGATATTAGATCAATAAATATATTGTTTACACCTACATATCGGGTGGGTTAATCTCCACTCTTATTGACAGGGCAACATGAACTTTTTATATATTACACCCAGGGCAACATGAACTTTTTATATATTACATCCATGAAGGCTGGATCATCAAATGGTTTTAACGCGTGGGCGTGGAATCTGGTTTGAGAGAGAGAGAGAGAGACACACACACACACACACAAACTAGGTCATTTCGGGACTAACACATGGTTCAATTTTATTTCTATAATTTGCCTGTGCGTAGGGGTCTTTAGCAGTGGGGCAGGGGAACCGGAGGACCCGGAGAAAACCCACGAGGTTGGACAGGCGACCCTACTCCTTGTCAAGTACAACCGGGGTTTCGAAAGCACGCCAGTTGACTCAATGGCAGACCTTATGATACAGCACGCACGTGCTAACCATTCGGCCATCCAACCCACCTGGGATCTGGTTTGAGTCAAGTGCCGTGATTTCGTTTCCCCGCTTGTGCGTGACAGGAAATATGGTCGCCTCTCCAACCTCGTGGCTTTTCTCCGAAGACTCCTACGTGAAAACGACTATTGAAATAAACTGAACCATATGTTAGTCCAGAAATGACTAGTTTGTGTCGAGTGGATATTAAACCCCTATTTCTCCCCCTATATGTTACACCCAACCCCCACCCAACCCCAACCCCATAAACTTACCTCCTGGTCTGTGATTCATATATTTCGTCATCTTTCACTGTTTATATATTTTATCGGGGTCAGAGTTGAGGATATATATAAAACCAGTCAGGTAGAACCGTGTTAGTATCCTGGTATCTGATCTATTAATAGTAACAATAAGATTATAGTTTTAAACTATTTATAATATATTAATACGGGATCGGGAGCCGTTCTGACCCAGTGAATCTAAACAGGATATCCCGGTGATGGGCGAGAAAGTTGTCTGACAAAGACAGCGTAAAATCCACCGGATAGGACGAAAACCGTTTGCCCGTGTACACGTTGGTGTGCACGTAAAATAACCCTTGGCAGATGGAATTAGATGTTATAGTAGGCCGTCGTGCCGCTGCATGGTGTAAGTGATCATCACTAGCCCAGTAGGATCAGAATAGTTAAACCCCAGGATGGAACTGGGGAATTGTGGGGGTTGAGTTGGGAACAGTTTTCACTGGGCCCTAGGTTCACTGCCAATGTCTGTTGAAATGATTTGATACAAATGACCAGAAATTACGAGTTATTTCATTCAGATGGATGCGGTGTAGGACAACTCCGTCATGACGGACAAACTATCCACTAGAACAACTCCGTCATGACGGACAAACTACCCACTAGAACAACTCCGACATGACGGACAAACATTCTACTAGAACAACCCCGTCATCACGGACAAACTATCTACTAGAACAACTCCGTCATCACGGACAAACTATCCAAAAGAACAACTCCGACATGACGGACAAACTATCTATTAGAACAACTCCGACATGACGGACAAACTATCGTCTGGAACAACATCGTCGTAACGGACGTCAAGGACAACACCGCCGTCGTGGACAAACTGTCCACAAGACGAGACATTAAAAGCGAGGAGAGAACTTGATCGGGGGTAAGACACAGTATTTTGCGAGCATGCCAGTTTACAACTTGCTCTCGTACTGCCCCTTAGCGTAGATTATCCTTAATCCTGACCCTAAATATTTACTCATGGTAGCCCAAATACCCGTGTATAACATAGCACAGACAATACAGTTACATATATAACGGATCGTTATCTTTCTAACATGTAGCTAGTCAACTATTTACGATTAGAGAAGACTGGTCATTGGCAATCTGATTCAAATACCCTCGATCTGACCAGTTGTAGTGAGAGGTCGCGTAAGGTGTCATACGAGCGACTTTTAATCCTATGATGTCAGACTTTTGATTAACCAATCAATGTTGATGTTTCTAGCTGGATATCCACAGACCGTTTTATTGTCTAATCCCTCACATTAACCAGAACGCAGGTTATATAACAACTCTTCCTATTGTAGTAAAGACAAGTAAAACGAAATTGTGAACTATAAAAATACGGTGGGAAATAGCATCTGTGTTTTAATCAGATCGGCTGAATTTTAAATTGTTAAATTCAATGTACATTTATAACAACTTCATAGGGGAGTCACGGTCTCTAGGTGGTTAAGACGCTGGCTCGCTAGCCTGGAGGTCGGGTGTTCGATCCCTGCATTGGCCGAGAAAGTTCATCCCGATTTTCCGACGTGGGTTTCCCCATGTCAGTGGTGCAGAACGGGGGGCCTGACAAGGACAGCTGTCTAGTCCTTAGGATGAGACGAAAAACCGAGGTCCCGTGTGTAGACATTAGAATGCACGTAAAAGATCCCTTGGCAGTTGGAATTCGATATAAGAGTAGGCGATAGTGCCGCTGCCCGGGCAAAAAATTCCCCTCATAGCACACTGTATGGCGTATGCCCGTCTTCATTAGCCCAGTATAGGAGCAGAACAGTAGGACGTTAAACCCTATTTCATTTCATATCATTTCATTTCATTTCATTTCATTTCAACAACTTCATAGAAGTTAGTATTATCAAGAAACTGAAGACAGTGGGTCAACTGTGTATTTGACGTGATTTGCCAATACATATTTTGATTTGAGGCGATTTGATTATAGAGTTTTGATTTCGAGTGAATTGAATATATTGTTTTTGATTTGACGTGATTTGACTATGCTCTTTTGATATGATGTTATCTTACTAAACTATTCTTGACAAACGTTATTTGACTATACTGTTTTGATTTGACGTGATTTCACTATACAGTTTTAATTTGACGTGATTTCACTATATTGTTTTTGATTCGAAGTGATTTAAGTATACTGTTTTCAATTTGACGTATTTAACTATTCCCTTTTTGATTTAACTATTATCTTTTCGATTTGATTATATTTTTTTATAGAGTTTTTGATTTCGAGTAAATTGAATATTCTATTTTTGAATTGACGTGATTTGACTATACGCAAATTAATTTGACTTGGCTTCTGTTTTTTTTAGTTCACGTGATCGGACTTTGATTGGACTGTTGCAAATTAGATTGTATGGATAATTTATGACAATTCTACGAATCGATCTTTGATAAATATTGATATAAACATGGATATAAATCGATCTCTGGTAAATATGGACATAAGTCGTATATTGAAGTTTTAATATAAAGATACGTTTGAATTAATAAGATTAATATTACCGGAAACAAAATTTGTTTGAGTATCCAATGGATTCGGACCAGTTGTAAAAATACAGAAGCCATTGTACGAATTCGGCAAAATACGACAAGATATATCACATAATTCTTAATTTATTATTTTGTAATTCACCTTGAAACATCATATAACTGGGTGATAAATATATAGGCCTGGGCGTTATAAATATATAGGCCTGGGTGTTATAAATATATCTGGTGTAGGCCAACATAAAATATTTTGACATATTTTAAAACAACATATCATAAATATTAATGAATTATTTCTAAGTAAAATAATGCTTTAGCTTACGTCGAGTCTTAATGTGACCCAATTTATTTATAACTACGCGTGGAATAATTTAAATGTAATTTTACAGATTTTAGAGAAAAAAAAGAGTAATTTTACAGATTTAGATAAAAAGATAAAGACGAAAAAGTGTGGGACATACTTACAGTTGTTTCCTAGCAATAATTTTATTTAAAATGGTTGAATATAATAAAATAGACAGTAACAATCTGTATTGTCTAGATTTGTATTTTCTTTCTGATAAAACGACGATAAAAACCAGTTCTAATCAATCGACGCCGTATCTGCCTCGAGTCACGTGTCACGTATACGAATATAGGTCATAGTAAAAAAAATTAATTCATATATTATTATTTTATATATATATATATATATATATATATATATATATATATATATATATATATATATATATATATATATATCAGCCGTTACTATATAAATCGCTAAACAGCCCAATAACATTTACATCAGATTCCACTCAATATATACACCAACATGACGTACCAGTTTACATTGTGGAATAGATCGATGAATACAATATACACAACATGTCAGAAAGGTTTTTCTGTTCGTTGAGATTCTGTGGCTTATAATATTTTCATTTCATTCAACAGTTAATTTAGATAGTTACTAGACCCAAGTCATTTATAAGATATTCTTAAAGACTCCTTAAAAGCTCCTTAAATGCTCTTAAATGCTTCTTAAATGTTTCTTAAATGCTCCTTAAATGTAATGAAAATGGATTTCAAGTTCCATTGCACCAACTGTGCTAATGAAGAACTGATAACGTTTAAATCAAGTTTATTCTCCTTCGTTCCTTCAAAAACTTATTTAAACCACGACGAATTGAACTAAGTACTCGATCATCAAACTAACAGAGCCAGGGCATTCTTATTCGATTGAAAGTGGTGGGACAGGACTGGAAATTGGGCCTGCTAAAGGGTGTCTGGGTGGGGGTGGACTCGCTTCACACGGCGGAGAGGGAATCTCGCAGTGTTTCGTTTTATAAGACTTAATCCTATACAAGGCGGGATGAACTTCAGCAATGTCCACTATTGATGTTCAGTAGTACGAATAATCCATCAAATTTTGTCCCTTAATTGTTAAAACATACACACTCGATCAGCAGCAAAATCAGTAATGATACATTTCCAACACAATAATATAATTAAATAATCATTGGAACTTGCTTGACTTCTAGTTCTCTCCTCTATAAAAGTTTATTATACAAAACATTTAATATCGGATAAACTTTATCTACCGGACCACCGTAAATGAAATGAAATGAAATGAAATGAAATAGGGTTTAACGTCCTACTGTTCTGCTCCAACTGACTAATGAAAACGGCCGTGGACGGGTGGACTGTCGGATAGACGAGGGCGTCGACAATATACGACCACATTTCAATGTGGGAGCATAAAAAAACGTTTTTGTCATAAATAACCGCTTTCTCCACGCAACACTACATAGTTCTTTTACAAAAACTGGTCACCCTAAACTACTGTTTTAAAAATAGATCACAAAAACTGGTCACCCTAAACTACTGTTTTAAAAATAGATCACAAAAAAATTCATGCGACACATAAATTATGTAAATATGGTTTGATCTGCTGAAATAGTAAACGTGACGGGAGGTATGAGATCTGATCAATCTATGAATCAATCCATTTTGAAATAAAGTTATTGATGTCGGCAAGTTTATCGGAAAGGTATCTGTCTGGTATAATTTAATGTGGTCCAGGGACGGGCCTACTCTGGGTTTTGATATTGTGGCCTAGGGACGTTCTGCCATGGGTTTAGTTGACACTATTTCACCTCACGTGAATGATGACCCGTGTCGAACCAGGGTCAATAACACTATAAATGAAATGTTACAATCTATGAGTGTGTTTGTACTGATCAATATGTAGGCTAGTTTTGACGGCGTATGGATTTTTAAGTTCAATATATTTTGACGGTGTATGGATTTTTAAGTTCAACATAGTAGTCTATTTATATTACAATACTTATTAGAGAGAGGCCCTTTCACGAAATTGTGTTGCTTAATCGGCATAGTCTATATATTAAATATATAATTATTTTGATGATATTTTAACAAAAAGTACAAAAGCCATAGCTGACGAACCCGTAGTCACGGGGCGGCTATGGTTGGCTTAGAACTTAGTATAGCTATATATAAATTGGGGTGGTTCTAGAACTTAGTATAGCTATATATAAATCTTGATTTGCGGATTCAGATTTCTTTAAGAAGATTCTTAACAGTTTGTACTCGATGCTCTGTGCATATAAAGGAGAACTAGTCATGTGCTCTATGCTCTGTGCATATAAAGGAGAACTAGTCATGTGCTCTATGCTCTGTGCATATAAAGGAGAACTAGTCATGTGCTCTATGCTCTGTGCATATAAAGGAGAACTAGTCATGTGCTCTATGCTCTGTGCATATAAAGGAGAACTAGTCATGTGCTCTATGCTCTGTGCATATAAAGGAGAACTAGTCATGTGCTCGATGCTCTGTGCATATAAACTAGTCATGTGCTCTATGCTCTGTGCATATAAAGGAGAACTAGTCATGTGCTCTATGCTCTGTGCATATAAAGGAGAACTAGTCATGTGCTCGATGCTCTGTGCATATAAAGGAGAACTAGTCATGTGCTCTATGCTCTGTACATATAAAGGAGAACTAGTCATGTGCTCTATGCTCTGTACATATAAAGGAGAACTAGTCATGTGCTCTATGCTCTGTACATATAAAGGAGAACTAGTCATGTGCTCTATCCGACACTCAGAACTATTATATTGAGGTCCATTGTCAAACATAATAGTTTGGGAAATGCCATATTCACCAAATATAGACTTAAGATAATTAATGACATCCAATGAAGTAGTACGATCTAATTTACGAAAAACAGGAAATTTACTAAAATAATCGGCTACTAACAAATACTAAATTCTATTATACTCAATTCTGTGCCAAGCTTTTGACAGGGAAAACTAGAAGCAAAATGCGGCAGTAAAAATTCCTTAAGTTGTTGTTTACTAAACTGTAAACTAGAAGAACAGAAAGTCCTCACGATATATCCAGAATTGCTTAATTTCAGAAGGACATACTGACATGAATTATACCCAACTTTATATAAAGTTTCTTTGAGTAAACATAGAACAGGATCTTCAGTTATACACTGTCTAATTTATTCTAGTTAACAGTTTGAACATCATCACTATCAGTAGGTACTTACACTAACGCGAGATAACGCATCTGCAATGACATTGTCTTTGCTATTAATGTAACAAACTGTAACCTCGTACCTAGCCATTCGTTGTGGTCAAGGTGAAGCACTTGAAATGGATTTTTCTATTTACTTTCTAGAGCCTTATGATCTGTGTCGATTTGAACATTTTACCATAAACTTAATGATCGAACATTTTTAATGATCATGAACCAGCAAGATGTTCTCTCTCTAGGTTTTATCGCGCGATTCTGCGTCTGTTAGAGATCGACTACCATAAAACAGGTTGACCATCTTGTAATAAAACGCAACCTAAATCCTTTAAACTAGCATCAGCTTGAATGACATTAGATTTATCAAGGTTGCAAAAACGTTAAAACAAGAAAACTTGTTATAATTTGCCTCAGTTCATCAAACGATTTAGAATGATCTTGTTGCCACTGAAAGGAAATATTACTTTTAAGTTTTTTAACGGTTCTGAAACTTGCGCTAGTACAGGAGACTGCAAGTTATTTGGTGCTTTCATATCTAAAATGGAGCTAAACTCTCTTTTCGTTCACTTTAAGACCACTTGGTGTCCATTTGTGTTCAAAATATGATGCTTCTTGAACTTTAACTTGAAATTTACTTGGATTGAACTTAATATTATTTTCACGAGCTGTATCCAAAACATTAATAATATTTCTGTCATTAGTTCATTTGAATGATAAACAAAAGTATCATCCGCGATAAAAGTTAAACCGCATAATTTATCAAAAACAAAATCCATTTTCTCTTGAAAAAAATGGCACCACTCCTATTTAAATGGAAAGGTATTTTTCCCATGTGTTATTAAATATACTAAGTCTACTATTTGACTCAGTCTAACTTGACTGAAATATACAGGTCATAATTCTATGAAATACTAATGACTAAGCTTCTCTAGTCAAGATCAAGCAATAACAGTATATGGATTATGTTTACAATCTGTCAACAGTCGTCGTCACACTAACTTTTAAGGTGCATATAGGTCACCACATTTACTTTAAAGTGCTGTCAGAACCATCATGTTACGTCGGTGGGAGACAACCGGAGTAAACATATGGGGCTGAGAAGACGCCCCTATCTTCAAGCCACATGCACTTATACCAGGAATGGAAACCACGACCGCAAGCCAGAGATGACCGGTCACCTAGAGCTCTAGCGCGACACTCTAGGCAACCAAGCTACCTCAACCCCTGGTTTAAATACAATATTACTGAAATAAATCTTCCCACAGATTAATTTGTTCACGGCTCTTTAAACACGTGATATAGGTCTAACCGGGAAAACAGACGTATCTGTAATCATAACATTGCCCCTATAAATCATATCGGCGCCACGCCCCAACCTTCCTTGCCCCTATAAATCAGATGGACACCACTCCAACCCTAATTGATACAAATTCATAACAGTTACTGTTACTAGAGTTGTCTGCGATGTCACTTCGGTGGAAGCGGCCGTTAAATAAAGCTATTTTACATGTTACTGGTGTTGTTTTATTGACATATTATCAAAGGCGCTGTTTGAACTGGGGTGTAGTCTTGTGATTGGTCCATTTAAATATCAGCAGGTACCAAATACCATGTGGGGTTTAACGTTAATGAAGAAGGAACAAATGTGCAATGAAGGAAAAGTTTGCTCGGACATCAAAGGGTTTCTAAATATCAGGGATTTCTCGAAGACCTTTCTTGGTCTACTCTGGAAACTAACCTTAGACATTCTGGTTATAAAGCCATCGCTTTATTCACCGAGTTAATCACAGTTTCTGCTTGTTACCATATCAGGTATTGATACTGCAGACGTTTGAAAGAAGATAATGGCAGCAGAAGATGGCTAACATGGCGGCAGATTATGGCTAACATGGCGGCAATAGTTAACATGGCGGCAGATGATGGCTAACATGGCGGCAGATGATGGCTAACATGGCGACAGATGATGGCTAACATGGCGGCAGATGATAGCCAACATGGCGACAGATGATGGCTAACATGGCGGCAGATGATGCTAACATGGCAGCAGTGGCACAATATACAATCTCCCTCCCAGAGTTGAATAAATCTCCATTTCAGGGACCCCAGATAATTGAGAGGTGTTTTACAGGGATGTTGACATTTCAATTATTTCTAGATGACCAAATATAAATAAAATAAATTGAATATTGTCAAGGCTTTTCCTATAATTATTTAATACATTAAAATATTTAAAACAAATATATTGTGTAACATGTTATTGAATATATTAACTTAACTCCCACTCTTCCTTGCTTCATGTCTATATATCTATATATTTACATGTTCAATAATATATCAGTATTTACATCAACATAATTATACTTATATCTGTTGATAATAAGTAGACCTAGTATGAACCAGGAATTAATCAGTCATTTTAGAAATGTCACCTCATATGATAAATGCGGAATTGTCCAGGAAAAAAGTGAGTCAAATTTCGCCCTACTTCAATTAGACGAGCCCTACTAGGCTTTTAAAGAGAGAAATGAGGTTTAACATTCACTCGCCATAAACTAGGTCATATTGGTACTGACATAGTTGAATTTGATTTCAATAATTCGCTTGCATGTTGGGCTTTTTAGCAGTTGGTGGAAACCAGAGAAAACCCACAAGGTTGGACCGGGGACCCCACTCCTTGTTACATACAAACTGGTAATGAAACCACGCCACTTTACTCAATGACACACCTTCTAATTTAAAGTGCATGCGTTAACCATCGAACACCCAACCCCTAGATTTTAACCTTGGGACCCAGTTCCTAGCCTAATAAGCTGACAGACGTGAATATTTGTATTATTCACAACTTAAACAGTTTATGTTTCAGTCTTGCCCTTGAAAACATTTTTGTTTTATCTCTCTATTTATACAACCACTTGAAATATAACTTACATACAGTGGGTATACGTTACACATCACAGTAATTCATAAACATATAGAGCCAGAAAATACTGTTCTATAACCTAACTAAAACTATAAAAAATGTCCCCAAGACCAGCAAATTAAAGATGTTATAAATACATGAAAATAACAAACTAAATAACATCTGAATGTGACCCATACAACAATTTCAATATAACAAATACATAACTGGACTGGACATAAAATTATAAAATAATTTGTGACATATTAAACCTAATCTTGTAGATGAGTACCTTGTCTGTTGCTATAGAAACGAATATTGATATAGAAATGATGAGTAGAGAGCATATATTTTTGATTTGAAACATGATTTTAGAGAAAGTGTTAAAAGTTTGATTTAAACTTGAGTTAAGGTAACTTAGTTACCTGAAGAAGGCAAGAATGAGTTTTCATAACATAAATATATCACATGAAATTACAAAGGGTATATCTAACCGTAACCATAGATACTATAATACACATATTTACATAATGGCTTATTACCATGGATACAACATTGGAATATACAGACTGGTATTAGGATGGATATAATAACATAGACGTTAGCATTGTTTACACTAATAACACAGTTTACTGACATTATGGAAACCATGGATACAAACCAATCAAATCCACAGGTAACCATAACAACATAGACATTAACAGTAGATACACCAATAACACAGTTTACTGGCATTATGGTAACCATGGATACAAAAAAATCAAATCCAAAGGTAACCATAACAATAAAATAATTCTGGTTGCACAATACAAGAGCTGTATAGAGAAATTGTTTATTAAATAAATAGTGCTGATAATAAACAAATTATTTATTTAGTTTATTATGTTTTAACATACATGATAGAGCTGTTTATTCAATATTATTAAATATTTCTGTTCTGACAAAATATTCACAAAAACAAAAAAATCTCACATTCTATTTTACAGTCATTAGTAATATTTAAAAAAAATATCTAAAATAAGGCTTACAATAAATCACAAACATACATAGTGTTACAGGTGTTACAGGTGTATAATCCTAGGAGAATAATTTTACAACCAAACTGTAAAATGTCAGAAAATAAAAGGGAATGTAATTTTTGAGCCAAATAAAAAATCTTAAGATTTAATTGATTTCTATCAAAGGTGGAAAAAAAAATATAAAACAAAATGTTTCAATCTCCACATAAAATATTTCTGTATTTTAATGAAACGTCATCAGTGTCTAGTTTTAGATTTTACTGGAAGACTAGGATGAATAAAAGCAGAGGAGAAAATTTCAAAATTATCGGCTATCAACAATTGCGTAAATTATGGACCATCGTAAAATTTCAACAGTTGCGTCAATTATTTTGTGGATTATTGGATGGGTTGAACGACGGACGGACAGGTGGGTAGGTCAAGATCTATCCATAAGTTTTTTGTTTGAAATTGTTTTTATTTGTTATTGTCACCCATCTTGAGCTTACACCTTATTTTATGATCAGAGAATAAAAGTCTGATGGTTGGTGACCGTGAATACATTAAAGATCCTATTGTAAACATTGAAGCAAAATCTACTGTAATACATATAGTTAAGTCCAATATCTTGTGGTGATGAATTCCACACAACAGCCTCCCTCCCTACCCTCCCCACCTTGCCTCCCTCCCTACCTTGCCATAAATCATGTTTTATATGTACTTATTAATAAAACAAAAAAATGATAAAAACCAAGTCTGAGCAGAAAATATTGCCGTTAAGGAATGTCGATAAATAAAAAAAACAATATAAAAAATATGAGAAAATAATCTGAGAAAAGGTTAAAATTGTAAGAGATTTTTACTGGGTAGGATTAGGATTAATAATGAGCGAATCAGGATCTGGAATGCCTGAGGAAATCTTGGACGTATAAATCGTGTTCTTCATCAGAACTATAATCATGGTATTCTTTCGGTTTGATCAGCTTTGATTTTGAGCCATATTCTCGATAAGTGTCCTCATCCTCGTCATCTTGTGCAGGACGGAATCCTAATTTCTGATAAACTGGTTTTCGTTGATATTTTTTACAGATAAAAACTGTTACTATGACCACCACCAGTAAAACCAAAGAACCTGTAAAAAAAATACCCAGTTAATATTAATGATAGACAACAACATTGTAAAAATTAGTTTTTATGTAAAATAAGGAATTAATGTGTTAAGGTAAAATATCTTGTTAACAAACACCCAGACTTGTCTGATTACAAATATCCATCATTAAAAACATCAGAGTAATTCTCCAAAAAAACCTGACCTCAATCCAACTCACAGCCATCAGGATCCAAATATCCCCTCCACACCCAGGATATAAACATTATCCCCCTCACCCCACCCAAAACATTATTATCACTCCCCCACGATCCAAACAATAACCCCTCCCCTGTACCAATGTTTCGGTCCCGTGACATTTTGGACGCCTGACATTTCAGTCACAAACAAATATGTCTTGGCTTTTTGAACTTCAGTAGGTGGCACTTTAGACCCTAGTGCACAACAGATGGGCCAGAAAAAAGTTGAACACAAAAGTACTAATTAACAAAAATTGATTGTATAAAAATAACATGCAGGTAAAATGTACAGTTGGTCACACATTGTATTTAGACCTAGAAAGGACCGGCAATATTTCCAATGTTGATTTTATACTAAAATTATGTTTTAAATAATTATGTTTGTATTTGTAATATTTTTGTATATTTGATATAATAAAAAATAGCCAATGAATTTATTTGAAATATGTCAACCTAAAATAGGAAAGAAAATAAAATAGTGTTAACTAAATGATAAAACATTAGCTCCACTTACATTTCTTGGACAAGCATTGTACCCCGTAAAAAGTAATAAATTAAAACAAAGAATAATATGCTGATGAATTTATTTGAAAATGACTGACTCAGAACACTAAAGAAAAGTTTGAAGGATAAACAGACAGTTGCACCTGCGGGGTGACAGTAGGATGTTAAACCCCATTTCAGACAGCTGCACCTTATCATGCATTCAGAGACATGCTAACAATAGAAGGTAGTGAAAATCAATACATATAGTTTTATGAGAAAATATTAAAAACTGCGGGATAATTAAAGCTGATTAGCCGACAATCCTGATGTTATTGTAGTATGTGTAAAGAAATCTTATGGTTCTTTGGCGGTTGAGGAAAAATACAACTTGTCAATTATCAATAACAGCATCTGTTATTGTTTCACATCAAAGATATTTAACCTGATATAATTATCAATAAGAGCATCTGTTATTGTTTCACATCAAAGGTATTTAACCTGATATAATTATCAATAACAGCATCTGTTATTGTTTCACATCAAAGATATTTAACCTGATATAATTATCAATAACAGCATCTGTTATTGTTTCACATCAAAGATATTTAACCTGATATAATTCCATCAAGCTCATTTACTATTTAATAATGTTTTATTTATTCAGCATTTATTATTGTCCGAAGCCCGAGTCCAATGCCTGAGTTATTATTAAGTCCGAACAATTGTTTGCAAGTCTGAAAAGACGTCAGAATAATTCAGAATAGTTGTTTGTGTGGAGTTCGAAAGATCGCGGGACCGAAACGTTGTGCTACGCCTCCACCCAGGATCCAAACATTAACCCCTCCCCTCCACCCATGATACAAACATTGACCCCTCCCCTCCAACCACAATACAAACATTGACCCCTCCCCTCCACCCATGATCCAAACATTGACCCCTCCCCTCCACCCATGATCCAAACATTGACCCCTCCCTTCCACCCATGATCCAAACATTGACCACTCCACTCCACCCAGGATCCAAACATTGACCCCTCCCTTCCACCTAGGATCCAAACATTGCCCCCCCCCCTTCCACCCAGGATCCAAACATTGACCCCTCCCCTCCACCCACAATACAAACATTGACCCCTCCCTTCCACCCAGGATCCAAACATTGACGTCAATCAGTCAAGGTTGACCATGTGTCACATTCACATCAACCTAACATTCATCTTACGAAACATTCAATACTTGTTTTTCAGTCCGTGATAAGTTGGTGTAAGTACTGACAAATATCCAGCTTACAACCAGACCAGTGGTGATATGTTGGTGTATTGTAATATCCAGATTACAGCGTAGTAGCACAAGAATTCAAACTTACTGAAAGCAACGACAACAAGGAAAGGTGAAGCCGCTAAACTCTGTTTCTTCTCAACATCAAGTTTTATGGAACTTGTTAATGGTGCCATATTCTTCCCTAATTCAATATTCTGAAACAAACAATATAACCACATTATTGAAAATTCTGAAATCAAATGTAGTACAGACAGCAGTAAAACTTACATCTTAATTAAAATAAAGCAAGTAAAATGGGGTTTAACATTTTTTCTACTCCAAGTGGTGAAATGTTGCCCTATGATATCAGGGATAAGGTACCAAGTGGTGAAATGTTGCCCTAACCCTAACCCTAACCCTTTAGCAGTGAGAGGAAACTTGAAGACTTGGACCCTGAGAAAACCAACAGGGTTGGACGGGTGACCAGACACCTTGTCACGTACAAGTGTGGGACAGAAACCATGCCACTCCACTAAATGACAGGTCTTATAATGTAAAACACCAGTCTCCTCACCTGACATGACGAAACCTGGCTGGAGAATTTAATTAAAGAGAACTACTAGTGCTTTATTACCTTGACCTGTTTTTTATATCCATCAACAAGGGAAGTAACTCTATAAACACCAGGTGGAAGATAAATAAAGAAATGTCCGTTATTATCCACGTTGACTTGTTGTTTTAGTTTATCAGATTCTATGATAATAGTTGAGTTGGAGAACGGTCGGTGGGTTTTCTTGTCCTGTACTGAACCAGATATTCCTCGGTGTACCTGAACATACAATAATTAATATAAAACATCTATATCTAACTGATGGTCTGACAGATCAGTCTAAAACCTTGAATGCAATCGTTTTTGAACGAAAGTCAAATCATGGAGTATTGAAAAACAGAATATTGTTTCTCTGGTAACATACCTCTTGTAAAATAGTGTAGATTCTATGGTAACGTACCTCTTGTAAAATATTATATTGTTTCTATGGTAACATACCTCTTGTAAAACAGATATCAGTGACTTTTTATTTTGATGCCATAAAGTGAGAAGTTGATCTGCTGGAGGTGTCGAACAGCAGCTGGTATAGATGTTGATGGATGGAATCTTCTTTACGTTAAACAAATAATTCTGTAAAAATATAAACAATAAATTATCATGATACATCTTTGAGATTCACTCAACTTTCAACATTCTTTCAACCTAGAAGTTAACATGACATTCAGTACGTAATTTCATTGCATGTTACATTAAATATACCCTGTATTATTCCACTTCTATCCAGGTACAACCGATAAACATATTAAACATATTTTCATCTATAGACGGCCGGGCCTCCTCCAACATGTTCAATGGTCTACTTGAACTCCAACCCTGAACATTCTTTAGCCTCTACACTGGGCTCCTGGCAACAAAACGTCCAACATACTGTGGTGTCAATCATACTAACATTTGTTGTCTGGACTTCACAAAAGTAAACAAACAAAGCCAACGTTTGTGTATCGCGGCCACTAGTGGTTTAAAGGGTTCGAAACTCCCACAGACCATGAAATAATGTAGGCAAATAATATTTTCACAAAAGGTTTGTACCCACAACTCAATTATTTATTATGTAGTGCCCAGTAAATATGGATAATATTCAATGACACAATGTCATATATCAGGAAATCAAAATTAACAATAACGAGTAAGATGTAATAATAGAAATAATATCAGTAAGATATATAAAGATGTAACCATGGAGACCAGTAGGATATATAAAGATGTAACTATGGAGATCTTGGAGATCAGTAAGATATATAAAGATGTAACCATGGAGATTAGTGACATATATAAAGATGTAACCATGGAGATTAGTGACATATATAAAGATGTGATCAGTAAGATATATACAGATGGCTTACCAAAGCACTGTCATTTTTAGAATGGATCTTTGAGGCTTCAACTGTTCCAGCTATAAATTTATCTTTATCAATATTGCAGCCAGTTTTAGCGTTAATTAATAGAGGATGATGATTGGCGTAAACCAGAGCCAATTGTTGTCCACGGGTCTCGTCATCACCTTTAAATAAACCAGTCAATAAATCAACAACCACTTGAAATACATAGTTACAAATTACAGTAGGTGTCATGTATGAGGAAGGCTATGCTTATCCATTCACAAAATGTCATGTA
Organism: Patella vulgata; assembly: GCF_932274485.2. Classification (NCBI taxonomy): domain Eukaryota; kingdom Metazoa; phylum Mollusca; class Gastropoda; family Patellidae; genus Patella; species Patella vulgata. The sequence continues at coordinate 144,115 of NC_065884.2, forward strand.
CCAATTATCCATCACATGCATTTTTTTCTTTTTTGCATTCAAAAAATCAACTTACTACTTTTCGATTTTGTCTAGTTGAAAGGAGAGGGTGATAAAGGAGCAGCGACAACAGAGTGACCTGTTTCCTCTCACTGATAAAAGAGCAGGAACAACAGATTCACCTGTTTCTTCCCACTGATAAAGACAACCATGTGTTTGTGAATCATTGAATTAAACATTGAACCATATGTTAGTCCCTAAATGGCCTATCTCTCTGACAGTCTGGAGGAAACTGAGTGTACAATATCTGGTTCTGTGCCAGGCCTGGTGGGGAATTTGCAATTAGACAAATTCTTCTCAATTATTGAAAAGATAAAATAGTCACAAAATGATCAAAGTACTGTATAAAATATACCAGCGACTGCCAGGCAAGATACACCCACATTTTGCAAGAGATGGATAGAGAACAAGCTAAAAGGAAAAGAAGCGATTTTTCATACAATCAGGGAAGTTATTTGTCTGAAATGTGCAAATATCGAAAGGGAGTAAGATCTTTATGACATAAAGATATGTTTGAAGTTTTATCAAAATCCGATCATATTACATACCTTTACACAATTTGCGTATAAGGAGCATCCATTTTTACGGGCAGTTTTGTTTTGATTTTTTTGAAATTTGAACTTAACCCTCATTGATGTGTAACAGTGATATATTTAAACGGTTTTTAAAATTGAATACAAATTGTGACTTCTAGTGGGTCAAAAATGCAATTTTTCAAACGATCAGGGACCATAATTTCGGATATGCCCCATTATCGAAAGGAATTGAGATTTTTGTGATATAATATAAAGTTTCATTAAAATCGGATCAAAATTGTGGCCTCTAGAGGATCGACAACCTTGATATACCATATTTTTACACTATTTGCGTACGAGAGGCGGTCATTTTGTCCGACAGATTTGGTCCGATTTTCAGGAAATTCTAACAACCATTATTAAAGTGTAATGGTGACATATTTCATCTAAATCTGATAAAAATTGTGACATCTAAAGTGTCCACAAGCTAAAAACGTGATTTTTCGTACAATCAGGGGCCATGATCCATGAAGTTTCGATCCGATGCATTCCAATATCGAATGGAGATCTTTTGGAGATAAACCTATATTTCAAGTTTCTTCAAAATTAGATAATGATTGTGGCCTGTAGATTGTTCACAAACCATTTGTGGACGGACGGATGGGGGCGACAACAATATGCGTCCACATGAAAATGGGGGCGTATATCTTTAATTTAAGTTTTCAGGAATAATGATTGAATCTGTTTTTAGTAATTTCCCTGTTTGTATTAAATCTGTATTTAGTTGTAGATAATTTCCCTGATTGTATTAAATCTGTATTTAGTTGAAGATGATTTCCCCTATTGTATTAAATCTATACAAACCTGTTGATGATTGAGGATAGGCTACGACCTGTTGACCTCCCCGTACAATAAAACTAGCCGCTATCTGTCGTCCCGACAACCAGTCCAATAAACTTTTAACTTCAGGAGATTTTGCAGATTCTGATGACAAATAAAAACAAGATAAAATACAATCTGTATCATTGATATAATATATATCAATATAATCTCTTTTATTGATATAATAAGTATTAATAACATTCTGAATAATCATGTAGATTTGCAATCCTCATAACAGTTAACATTGTGGATAATTCAAGTATTGTGCTCCACCAAGTTTTGATGCTACAGGCTCAAAAATTACATATGCTTAATGGAGTTGTCCCATATTTCACCGTGTTTAGATTAATACGAGGGGTTTTAGTCTCAAAAACTAATGTTGTAATGTGACAAATGAAGTAGCTTAAGATATTCAATCTGATTACCATGGTAACATAATTACGTGATCAGTGACCTGATAAATAATGACTACTACATAGACATCGTTATCCAGACACTACCGCAGTTAAGAAATTTGCCGTAAATCAAAATAAAACTTGACATATTTTTTGGGAAGCTTTAGAAAGTTATATTATCCTGATCTAAAACAAATGTTTCTTTCCATCAGAATCTATTTATATCTGAGAAGATAAGGACAGAATAACTCACCCAAAAATGTGATGTTATTTTGAGAAAGTTTATCACACTTTCCAGGTTCAGCTTTTTCACCTCCATCAGGATTCAAGGATGGAACAATATGAATCGAGGTCGTATCCAATAGCTACAAGGAAACGTTCATAATAAGGAAATTGTGTTTCTATATAAGAAATTTACAGAAAAACTAGATTTTAAAATTCTTCAGCACAATTCTAAGAGGAGCATATAAACCCCACAGTAAACCAACTGAAACTAACCTCTGTGACAGAGTCATCACTACGGTAACCAGTAACTAAAGATTCTACAAGTTGTAACAGTAGTTCACGACCTATGACCTCGTTACCATGGCAGTTGCCTAGCAACAGGACATGTGGTACAGCATGATCTGTAGTCTTTACACCAACATCCATCATTAAAATATCTCGACCTTCAGCACTAGATCCTAATCTATAAATTAATCAAAATAAAAACATCAGTGACAGACAAACAAGACAGACAAACAAGACAGACAATGCTTTCAATTACACACCTGACCTATAGGTTTATCTTCTTACTAAACTAACACTGTCTGCCAACAATTAGCTCTTCTTCTGAACAGATGGACATTTTTAATTCCTACACTGACGATTTTAAGGTTACTTCGAGAATTTAGAGAAGTATTTATTCTGTTTCAATTTTCGTATTTAATAAAATTGAAAATATTTATTTAGTTTCTGTATGCAGAATGATTAATGGTCCACATTAAACTGTGACGTGTAGAGTTATTAGGGTTCGTCCAATCCCTTACTTTATATCCAACTCAATCCAATGTTCAGAAAGTACTAAATAAAATCTTACTTGTGTAATTTGACTAAATCTGAATACTGCTGGGATAAATTAGTTAGCCTTTCTTTCAACTCCTTGTAACCATGGTAATCTAATCTGTCTTTTTCATGCTGTAGAGTAAAGTTCACTTCTACAGCTGCTTGTTTCTTTACCAGAATTTTACGACTCAATGACTTATAACCTGTAAAATAAGACCAGACTCAATGACTGATAACCTGTAAAATAAGACCAGACTCAATGACTGATAACCTGTAAAATAAGACCAGACTCAATGACTTATAACCTGCAAAATAAGACCAGACTCAATGACTGATAACCTGTAAAGTAAGGCCAGATTCAATGGTTCCATTTTATTCCAATTATTCGCTTGAGTGTAAAGGCACTTTGCAGAGAATCCACATGGTTGGCTGGCGACCCTACTCCTTGTCACATGTGTGAAACAAGGTTAGTTGACTCAGTGACTGACCTTAGAAACTAACAAAGATAAGATAATTATACCACAATTTATTTATTTTTAAATAATGCACTTTAAAGAACAACAAAACTAAGAACTATAAAAACTGGCCTCTAATTCTCTTACCTTTAGAACTGGCCTCTAATTCTTTTACCTTTAGAACTGGCCTCTAATTATCTTACCTTTAGAACTGGCCTCTAATTATCTTACCTTTAGAACTGGCCTCTAATTATCTTACCTTTAGAACTGGCCTCTAATTATCTTACCTTTAGAACTGGCCTCTAATTATCTTACCTTTAGAACTGGCTTCTAATTATCTTACCTTTAGAACTGGCCTCTAATTATCTTACCTTTAGAACTGGCCTCTAATTCTCTTACCTTTAGAACTGGCCTCTAATTATCTTACCTTTAGAACTGGCCTCTAATTATCTTACCTTTAGAACTGGCCTCTAATGTGTGGTATCCTTCAGTTAATAACAAATAAAATGCTCCATTGGTTGAAACGTTCCACTTTTTAATTTTATTATCAACTTGTAATACAGCTCCACTGATTGGTTGGCCAGATTTATTTAATACTACACCATGACCTCCTGTAACAACATATATCATTGGTCAATAAATGGAATCAGGATTTATGAATTAGAGTCTCCTCTTCGAATGATCGACAAATCATCTATCATATGGACCAGAGACATATTTATCTATAGCTAAAGTATAATTTATGAAAATATCTACCGGAGATGTTATATTTACCAATACCTAAAGTCATACTTTATGAAAATATGGAGATCTATGCCTGTTTAAGTCATAGATGATAGGCCTCGTTTTGTTTTCTTAACTAAATGTTAAATAATCAATCAAACCAGTGCCACCTGTAAATTCTGGATAAAATCTTATGATGGGCCTCTTGTTCATCTGATTGAATTCAAGCTGGGAGATTATTTACCACTGATATTTTAATTTAAAAGGTAAATAATCAATTTGAGTAAATATTAGCATACTGGTATATTAAGACTTGAAGATTTTAATATTAATAGTTAAAATAGAGAAATTTTAAAGGACTATAAGAATTCTATCTAGGGTTGTGTTTCTAGTCATCGAGTTTTATACATCAATCAGAATTTGTTAACAAATTGATAGGTCGATCTAGACCGCATTAATCAATCAGAATATATCAACAAGTAGACTGGTTGACCCAGGCTTACAAATAGACTGGTTGATCCAGGCTAACAAGTAGACTGTGTTTCATCAGGTTTCTACACACAACAATCTGAATACGCAAACAACTAACTATGCCTGGTTGATCAAGACAATAATACTGGTATAGCATGACAATAATATTTGCTAACAAATAGACTAGTTGAATGTGGCTATATTACTGGTAAAACAAGTCGATAATATTTGTGGGTGAAGATACCTTGCGTTGACTGAAGTAAGAAATTTTTAAATGACTGCATGGTGTTCATCCAGAGTTTTGGTAGCTCAGCTGGGGTGGGATATTTACAGCAACTAATTGAAGCACATAACTAAAATATAGATAAATCAAAAACCACAAAATATAAACAACATTCATACAGCAAACTAAACACAAATATATCACTGTTTATCAGACTAGTTTACAATACAACAACAACTAGGGGTAGATAGAGATACATATAGTTGTTTACAGTACAACAATCACTAATACTATTATACTATATAGGTATATGGACATTCCATGGGGAATACAGGCATATAAGATGGGGAATACCCTACTGGCATATAACATGGGGAATACCCTACTGGCATACAACTGGAATAACAAATAGACCAGGAACCAAGCTCAACATCATCTCTGCCATCTTGGAATAGTGACATTATATTGAAGTATTTCTCAATCGAATGTATATGAATTATACAGAGACAAAGGCTTCCTCACAGAGCTTTACAATTAGTGGTTCATATATACACCTTTAACATCAACCAACACATTCTACAGTAGATATTGCTTTGTGTGATAAGTCTCATATTCTACTGAGCAATATCTCCTAGGATATATCGCTTTAAAAGAATTATATTTATTTATTTGTGCTTGTAAGAAAGGGTTGGGTGATAAATAAAATCTTCTACACATTGTTTTTTAACAGTATCGAATTGTGTTGATATTTTTTGTAAGGGTCCATTTGCTGATTACACTATTTTGCTTTAATACACTATTTTGCCTATAACGTTTTTTAGGACTTCGAATTCTGTCTTATGGTTTGGATTGTTCGTACTTGGTTTTATTTTATTGTAACAGATTCTCTATATGTTGCATATAAGGTAAAAAATGTTGCATATAAGGTAAAAAATGTTGCATATAAGGTAAAAAATGATACCAAATAGATAAACATAGAGCAGTTGTATATCTCATACTGTTTCTAATAGTGTCAATTTATACAAGTTTTATACACTGTTTCTAATAGTGTCAATTTATACAAGTTTTATACACTGTTTCTAATAGTGTCAATTTATACAAGTTTTATACACTGTTTCTAATAGTGTCAATTTATACAAGTTTTATACTGTGTTTCTAATAGTGTCAATTTATACAAGTTTTATACACTGTTTCTAATAATGTCAATTTATACAAGTTTTATACACTGTTTCTAATAGTGTCAATTTATACAAGTTTTATACACTGTTTCTAATAGTGTCAATTTATACAAGTTTTATACTGTGTTTCTAATAGTGTCAATTTATAAAAGTTTTATACTGTGTTTCTAATAGTGTCAATTTATACAAGTTTTATACTGTGTTTCTAATAGTGTCAATTTATACAAGTTTTATACACTGTTTCTAATAGTGTCAATTTATACAAGTTTTATACTGTGTTTCTAATAGTGTCAATTTATACAAGTTTTATACTGTGTTTCTAATAGTGTCAATTTATACAAGTTTTATACACTGTTTCTAATAGTGTCAATTTATACAAGTTTTATACACTGTTTCTAATAGTGTCAATTTATACAAGTTTTATACTGTGTTTCTAAAAGTTTCAATTTATACAAGTTTTATACTGTGTTTCTAATAGTGTCAATTTATACAAGTTTTATACACTGTTTCTAATAGTGTCAATTTATAGAAGTTGCATACTGTGTTTCTAATAGTGTCAATTTATACAAGTTTTATACACTGTTTCTAATAGTGTCAATTTATAGAAGTTTCATACTGTGTTTCCAATAGTGTCAATTTATAGAATTTCAAACTGTGTTTCCAATAGTGTCAATTTATAGAAGTTTCAAACTGTGTTTCCAATAGTGTTAATGTATAGAAGTTTTGTAAAGATTGTAAAGATTTATGGGTATCTTCATCCTCTATAAACGTTTTTTTCGTATCACAGGTGACGAAGAATAGTCACGACGTAACCCTGCCTGTAGTGTCACAATCTTACATCGATATAAAATAATCTACTGACAACAATACAAGCTTCTATATAATACAGCAATCAGACATATAGATCAATAAAACATTACAATATAATACAGCAATATATCATGACCTTTGACCTATAGATCAATCAATATAACATGACCTTTGACCTACCATATGTGACTGATACTCATCATACAACAGATCCATTAATACATGTGATGGTTTCGGGGTATCAGCAGCATGTACGATACCATGAAGACCAGCACCTTCACAAGATGCTTGATCATACATTGAAGGATAAAAATCTCCGAATGATCGGCCAAGAACTTGGAACACGTCATCATCTTCTGTAACAGTCTCACCTGTCTCCTTATTGACATGATTTCGTGGAATCCTAAAAATAACCAAATAGAATTTAGTGCTCACTAATAATTTAATATTGAAATAGTTGATCTAGGTTAATTATCTGGTATTTAGTGTTCATTAAAATTAATGGAGTTCGGTGAATTATTGACAGTCGAAAATATATACATTGAACAATTATATTAGTTAAAGGACAGTATTGGTGTCAGCCATTATTATATATGCGATAGAACTGGTTGAACACAATCTAAATATAATTTTAACACAGAGATCATTGCTACGGTAGATGCGTAACAAACACTTGAAGAAATGGGAAGTGACCATAAAATGACAAAAACAAGTTATCCTTCTATATAACTGACTGAAGTAACGAGCGATAACAGACACATGGTCAAATTTCATTCACTGATAATTCTGTTGAAGATGAAAAGTTGTTGTGTGAGACGGTTATATGAGTAGAGGTCAGACAGACTTAACATATAAATAGATTGTTTGTGGGAGCAGTTCAAAAATACAGAACTTACAAGATATTTAAACCTCCGCCCTGAATAGTTAAAACCAGTTTAAATTTATGGATATCAACTTGATTGAGTAAAGCTGCTATAACTAAATCCTGTAACAAAAACATCCATTATTTACAAAAAACATCTCAATAAAAAAATCATTCATTTTATACAAATACAACTCGATAACAAATAACAGTTTTATTTTTCTTTAATTGAATCAATTAAATAGGACTATTAGAGAAACATTGTTATTGGTTTAACACCCACTCAACACAAACTAGGTCATTTCTTGACTAACATATGGTTCAATTTTATTTCAATAAATAGCTTGCGCGTAGGGGTATTAAGCAGTGGGAGGAAACAGGAGGACCCGGAGAAAACCCATGAGGTTGGTCAGGTGTCCTTAATCATTGTCACGTACAACCGGGGAACCAAAACCACACCACTTGACTCAATGACAGACCTCGTGATCAAACGCGCATGTGCTAACCATTCAGCGACCCGATCCCCTTATGTTTAAACTATAAAAACATGTTTACTAATGAAAGTATGTACCACAAACAGATCAGAACCACTGTTTTATATACAGTATGTGTATTAGTTAAAATTGTTAGTAATATGTGAAATAGCTTTATTTAACGTCCGCTTCCACTGAGGAAATATCGCATACAATTGTTAGTAATCAGGCAGTAGTCATTAAGTAGATGTTATGTCACTAAGGTATTAAAACTGTGACTATTGAATGATATACACCACAATGGTCCAGATTCATGTATTCTATAGTGATGATGTGTGTTATAAATAGCCATGCTTTTACACCCGTAGAGACATCTTTTACAGCTACCTAATTAAGAACAACTGTATAATATCTAATCACTTTCTATATATACATACTAAACATTAGTTTAGAATATTGGTGACTTGTATGATCTAGGTTCACAAGTCAACAGTATCAGTTTAACAGTGTTCATCTCTAAAAGACATTCAAATTAGTTTAGATAAACAACATATTTGTACCAAAAAATAGGACAATTCTTATTCTATGATTAATCTCAATGGCAGACAGGGACAACAACAATATTCGTCCACATGAAAATGTGGCTGTATAAAAATAATTTTAATGTTAGATATAAAGCTATCCTGAGATAATGTGAATATTAAAACTATCCTGACCTTAGTTTGAACGAGATCTGTGAATGATTTTCCGGTATAATTATCTCCGTTACAATCACCAGGTACAGCCTTACTCATGCCCTCGATATTCAACACGGGAATGATGTGAAGATGAGCTTCTTCTATAATCTTTACACAGTCTGGATGCTGATGACTCGAACCTGGAAAACAACATGAGTTTACAGTTTCTTGGTTCTGTGGACTGAGAATCATAAGGCTTTGTTAAGTCCATATTTCAAGGGTAACATCTGTTTTGCCACTGTACAGCTTATTAGTGTTAGTGTCACTTAACTTATCTTTTTTACTTTTATTCAACACATGATGGTTCACTCCTTGTCTGCATTCATTAGTCCAGTCGGAGCAGAAAAGTACCATGTTAAACCCCATTTCGTTTTATTTTCACTCTTAATTTTGAACATCAATAAATCAAGGGAAATCAGTATAATTTACCTGCCACTAGATGTCGTGCCAATCTCATCAACATTTCTCCCCCAACAGAATCATCTCCGTTCATTCCACCAATAAGAAGAATGTGTGGTTTATGTGCATCATGTTCATCCAGGGATTTTGATAAATGGATCATCGACATGGAAACCCCTTTCCTTGTCATCACAAGTGACTCGTATTTAACGAAGCCAGGATTTAACGACGCCAGTTTCTTACTCTCTTCTTCTATCTCAACTAAAGTCAGATATTTCGTACTTTCCATATTTTCTTTGATATCAAAATCAGAATTAACAGACCATGAATGATGTTTGCCTTGAGATAACGTAAAATTTACAACCACTGCAGCACCATTAGTCACCTTGACAACGATATTCTGACTCTCATATCTGGAAAATTGAACAAAGCGAGAAAATTTTATTTCCATTAAGCAGCCAGGTGTTGTTGATTCAGGTAAGAAAATAAAATAAAATTCTGAATTTGGTCGATCAGACATTTTCTTTTAATTAGTTACATGATTAAACTTTCATTTCGAAAGATAATACAAAAGTGTGATATTTAGTAATTCAAGGCATACATTCAGTGACCGCCCTATATTCTTAAAACCTTTAGCCAAATTTTTAGCCAAATCAAAATTTTATTAGCCAATTCAGAAAGTTTTAGCCAAATATTTTATTTCATTTTATTCATATGTTTGTTAATTAAAAATGAAAATAAATGTTTAATATGTACTTATATAGTAGACAAGAATATTATTTTATCTCCCTGACTGTCCATGCAAAAGTTCACATTATGGAGAGAATGAATGCAGATAACAAAAATATGTTTATAGGATAAATTACTTCACAGCCACATGATTTAGTTCACCCTCAGAACAGAAAAGACACCACGATTCTTTGTAAAACACCACTGATCAAATGCTCTGACAAATTCAAAATTTATGCTTTCCGGTCCATCCATTTTTATAAGCATGAGGTCATTGAGGGTTAGCTCAACGCTTAAGGTCTCGGTTAAGGTCTTGTTTTTGTCCACATGTTGATGAAGCCAACGAAGGACTTGCGTCCGAGATGACACGCTCACTCACGGAAGTAGATTCTGGACTAACAGTAGTCGTAGGAAGGAAAAAGGAATCTATCCTTATTTTGGGTTTACTAGTATTAGTTGTCATTAATGTGCGTTTTATTTATTTGCTGCGTAAGTAAAGAAAACTTGTAGTGAAGCGAATGTAAACGCAGTGCCACACAAAAGGGGTGTAACTGTGTTTTACAGCCTCGAGACTCGATCTTTCGGTCATTTTAATGCGTAATCATTGACTGATTTGCGACTTGTAAGATTGAGACTAGAGGAATTAATATACTAAAAATAGACACTCCATCGAGTCGATCGAAAGAAGCGTTGAACGAGACGATTTCAAGTTTAATATTAGCAGATTTACGAAATAACATTCTCTAAAATTCATTCGCCAAATTTTTCGCCAGTATCATCACTTTATTCGCCAATAAAAATAATTGTCGCCATTGGCGATTTGGCGATTGTCTAGGGCGGTCACTGTACATTGTAATTACACCTCAACATTGGCTTATTATCCACAAAATAAATCAATAAATAGTTCAATGAAATCGACAATTCTATTTTTGATCGAGATTGAGGAGAGACAAATATCAATCCAGCTAAAAAAATTAACTCATAAAAGTTCTGTGTAAAGTATTTATAGTGCAAAGCAGCCATCAACAGCTTTAAGATAATCTTTCCAAGTTTCACCATGTGAGAAATGAAGGGTATATTTTACCTGGGATGTGTGACTGTAATAATATGATTACCAGGTACTAGTAGTCGCCAGTAATCTCCGTCAATAGCTGTACGTATAACATGGTTTATACCTTGTACTGTTATACTGGCGTTACCTACACCTAGACCTGTATCTTTATCAATAACAAAACCACGTACACCTTTATGTACCTACACAAATACAAAATATATAAAATAATTAAACATGCATTATGCAAGAGCTAAATCGGCCTATTGCAGGTCTTTTTTTAGTCCTGAAATGTTATCTAAATTATTAATTAGACGTTAAATAACTTATCCAGACCATAATCAACTTTCGATGGCATCGCTAGCCTGCGATATTTACTGGATTATGATCCCATTTGCTGCTCGACTTCCATTCATAATTTAATCATGATATGTTTTTTATCGTACAGACTTTTGTAATGATGATCGAGGCTAGGCCGAAATTTCAATCGCTTAATTCTTGGTTCAAATTGGATCAATTTGACTGAAATTTTCAGCAAGTTGCCATTACATTATCTAGTTTTTAACTATTATAGTAAGAACTGCCAGCTCTTTAACTCATCTCCCATAATGTATCTTTAATACATAATCACTGCACTTTATATCATCCATACCAGTAACAGTCCAAGATAACCATAGCAAAAAAAACATAAAATATACAAACCTGTCCCATATAAACAAGAAGAGCGAATTTATTAGCTGCCCAATAAGCAGGTAAATCTCGAACGTAGGGATATTTAAAACAACCAAGTTCTATTGTAATCTCAAAACAATTTGTATTCACATAATTCCAATCCTGCATTCCACCTAAAATTACAATAAAACAATACAAATGAGAGAGAAATGGGGTTTAACATCCACTTGACACAAACTAGGTCATTTCAGGCCTAACATATGGTTCAATTTTATTTCAATAATTCGCTTGTGCATAGGGGTCTATCTGTGGGAGGAAACCAAAGGACCCGGAGAAATTTCACTGAGTTGGCCAGACGACCCTACACCTTGTCACGTACAAGCGTGGAATCGAAACCAATATCTTAACTCAATGGCAGACCTTGTAATTTCACACGTAATTAGAATATTTGGAGTGTATATGTCCAGTCACATGTCCTAGAAATTGGTTATTCTACCACAATATTAATCAAGACCTCATCCCATTCTAAATAAAATGGGGTTAACGTCCTATTGTTCTGTTCCAACTGGGCTAGAGAAGACGGACATACATGTACACCATGCACTGGGCCACGAGGGAAATTTTGACCTGACAGTGGCAGTATGGCCTGTTCTTATATCAAATTCCAACTGCCAAGGGATCCACACTGGACCTTTGCTTTTCGACCCATCCTAATGATCATATGTTGTCCCATGCCAGAGGATCCAGACGAACTTTCTCAGCCAAAACTGGGGACGTCAGGTTAGCGAGCCAATGTCTTGCTCACTGAGCCACCATGATTCCCGTGTCCCAATCAAACTATTAATGAGGAATTCTGGCCTGGAACACGATTAACTACTAGTGAGGAACTCTGGCCTGCACCACTGTCAAGTGAACACCATGCTGAAAAATCTGGTTAGTAGTAAGCGAGTGTGGCCCCTCCACTGTAGCTCCTCTAAATAGAGAGGGTTGGACTACAGAAACTCACCTGCAACACTGTACCAATGAGCGCCATTCGTTATACCATCTTGAAAATATTCTGAACTCGTTTGAGGACAGGGATGACCAGAATGCATTGTAGAATGAGCCTGGAATACAAATTTTAACACAAATAGAGTAGAGGTCTTCCCCACCATGGAACATGGATAACACAGACAAGGTACATGTATTTACTCCCCAGGGAACATGAATAACCAAGACAAGGGTATTTACTCACCAGGGAACATGGATAATAAAAACAAGGGTATTTACTCCTCAGGGAACATGGATAACAAAGACAAGGATTGGGATGGCATAGGAATGGTGTTTATAGTCACTTTAACACAACATTTCAGTCATTTTGATACTAATAAATCATTCGTTCTATGGTCACTACAACCCCATTTTCATCAGACACAGCTCCATATTCCTTAGACAGAGCCTCATATTCATTAGACAGAGCCCCATATTCCTTAGACAGAGCCTCATATTCATTAGACAGAGCCTCATATTCATTAGACAGAGCCCCATATATAGGGGTGAGAGAGAGAGAACGATGGAGCTCAATATCCACTAACATATAGTATAATTTTATTAAAATAATTCATTTAGTCATAGGGGTGTTCAGCACTGGAAGAAAACTGGAGGAAACTCATGAGATTAACCAAGATTCTCCTTGACACATGTGAGATTGAAACCATGCCACTTGACACAATACTTTATGAACTAAAGCATATGTATTAGACCATTAACCTCTCCACCCATCCCCAATGTCCACTCAACACAAACTAGGTCATTTTGGGACTAACATATGGTTTAATATTATTTCAACAATTCACTTTCACGTAGAGGTCTTTAGCAGAGGACCCGGAGAAAACCCACAAGGTTAGACAGGCAATCCTACTCCTTGTCACGTACAACAGGGGAATCGAATCCACGCCTGTTAACTCAATGACAGACCTTGTAATACAGCGCGAACATGCTAACCATTCGGCCATTCAACCCCCAGATGAAAGGTAATAATACTCACCAAGGAATAAGATTCAGATAATCTTTTAAAAACTTCATCATCTGGACATTTACTGTAGCTGGTGAATCCACTCTTACTATTGTCCCATGGATAATTAGCTACCAACGATCCTCCGTGAAGATTAGCCGACAAAACAAACGGTAACGACTTCACCCACGACATCACGGCTAGAGTCTCTGGCTGCTGGACAGCATTCATAATAGTTTGTTGAAATTGATCAGGAAAGTTACGATTTAAATCAACATTATTCTTGTTCGTTCTTCCATAAACAGATTGAGCATCGCCTAAAATAAAAAAATATAAGAGCATTTGAATTGTAGCCCCTTGGGGTCTAGAGAAACAACAACATGTATGCTGGAAAACTGATGGCCCTGATATTGATTAGTTTAGGCCAATGTAGATTCAACTGTCCTTGCTTTTAGAATTGATGATGAGTTATTCTAATTGATAAGATATTGTACATTTATTAAGAGACAATCAATAGATAGTTGTTGCTATCAATCAATAGACAGTTGTTGCTATCAATCAATAGACAGTTGTTGTTATCAATCAATAGAATTGATGATGAGTTATTCTAATTGATAAGATATTGTACATTTATTAAGAGACAATCAATAGATAGTTGTTGCTATCAATCAATAGACAGTTGTTGCTATCAATCAATAGTCAGTAGTTGCTATCAATCAATAGACAGTTGTTGCAATCAATCGACAGTAGTTGTTATCAATCAATAGATAGTAGTTGCTATCAATCAATAGACAGTTGTTGTTATCAATCAATAGATAGTTGTTGTTATCAATCAATAGATAGTTGTTGTTATCAATCAATAGTTGTTGTTATCAATCAATAGATAGTTGTTGTTATCAATCAATAGACAGTTGTTGCTATCAATTTTGTACTGGTAGTCTAACTCGGACCTTCTACATCCATCTAGTACAACTCATAGACATGTTTTCCATGTAGGTGACTTTCAAAAAAATACAGTCAGTCTGATGCAAAAATAATGGGACCGTTTCCATGTAACCGACGAAAAAAAAACGTGTCCGGAAATGCTGCGAAATCGCAAACATGGAAAACAGACTGAACAGCTAGTTAAGTCGATTATTCACCTTCATTGGCTATTTCAAAACCATCAGGATTCATGGTTGGCATGATGTGGATTGACGTGAAATTCACCATTAACGTTATAAATTCATCCTTCCCATAATTCTCACATAAAAGTTGAATCAAAGACAGGAGCATCTCTCTTCCAACGACCTCATTACCGTGCATATTACCGATATATTTAAACTTTGGTTCTCCTGTAACAAATAACAAAATATTATATATATTATTAAAACTTTGGTTGTCTGGTTACAGATATCGTTCTGATATATTTAAACTTTGATTTCCTGGTAACCAATATATTACTGATATATTTAAACTTTGGTTGCCTGGTAACCAATATATTACTGATATATTTAAACTTTGGTTGCCTTGTAACACATATATTACTGATATATTTAAACTTTGGTTGCGTGGTAACAGATACACTGTATATTAATGATATATTTGAACTTTTGTTGCTTAGTAACAAATAACGTGATCTTATCCAAAAAGTTTAAAACGTATAAAAAATGATGATCAATGTACTATTATCTAAACATAGAGAGAGAAAATGGGGTTCAACTTCCACAATAATTAACATGGTATATTACCTGGTTTAAATCGTGTACAATAATTAACATGGTATATTACCTGGTTTAAATCGTGTACAATAATTAACATGGTATATTACCTGGTTTAAATCGTGTACAATAATTAACATGGTATATTACCTGGTTTAAATCGTGTACAATAATTAACATTGTATATTACCTGGTTTAAATCGTGTACAATAATTAACATGGTATATTACCTGGTTTAATTCGTGTACAATAATTAACATGGTATATTTACCTGGTTTAAATCGTGTACAATAATTAACATGGTATATTACCTGGTTCGTTAGTCGTGGGATTATCACTGATCTCCATCACCAACAGAGGGCGCTTTAACACAGATTGACCGATTGAATAAACTCGAGCTATATGGGAATATCGAGTAGCAAAATCAGCCATAAAATTGGCCATATCTTCATAATGGTGATACCGTAAATTGGTAGGTTCGATGAAAGATGTTTTCTCGCGATGTTGATAATCGTGTAATTTGTTGACATGTTCTACTAGGCGATCAAGACTCTCTTCCTCATTCACCAAAAATGGAATTTCACTTTTTTTAGTTGTGGTTTTTGTGCCACTCGCAGTTGTTGGAACATCTGATCTGTATTTATAAAGATTTAAAAATGATCAGTATCCACAAAACATGCATGACAAACATTGATATATACATATTAATCATATATACATATAAAAACAAAAAGTTTTTAGAGTAAAAGCATCTTCGTGTAGAATACACAGAGGTGTTTCATATAATGTCAGGAATCAGTTGCTAAAAGTATAAAGTGTTGTTATTTTTAACTTTACAGCAAAATATGAAACTCAATCAATATCTTCAGAATGTATTTTATATAAGTATGAGGTCCAATCACCTGTTACAAACATTAAACATCTCTTTTTCAGAGCTAAATGAGAGTTGTTTCAAGTAACATTTTTGTAATTTTTCAAAAATGTACTTTTCTCCATTGTCAGAATCATTTTGTCCTAAAATGCTGCATGTAGCACTATTGATGAGGGTTTGATACCTGTGAAACCTGTATTAAGATGACCTGGTTACTATTTGAGAGGGGTTTGTTACCTGTGCTACCTGTTTTACGTGGTCAGTATTTAAAGTTAACTGTATACTTACTGATCAGTGTTGAATGTTTTGTGGAGAGTAAAATTAAGATTCAGTCCTGGTCCTTCTGGAATTCTTACATCTCTTTTATAAACAGGATCATATCTACAATATACAATAAATATACAAATTAAAATTAAACATTTTATCAATATTTACCTAAACATCTTACTCAAAATCATTAAACCTCTAAATTTGTCCATTCAATGTGGCTACATGTGCCATCACAGTTTCAGTCAAGCAAATTTCATTTGAAAAAACTTGAAAATTTGCAATGATCTTATCCTAAATCTCTTACAAAGAAATAGGCCAATGATGGGTTGCTTGACAATGAAACATACAAAAACAGCAGCTTTTGTAAGTAATCATAAATAATAAATATTTGATAAGCTTCTAGATCTTCATAATGCTAACATCCATTATATAAAACATGTATCAGTAATTGACTAAGTCTCTAGAATGCCAACAACATCTTTTAGAATAATTATGAGCAATAATTCTGACAGAACAGTAAACCTTGCATAAGTCGGATTTGTATAAGTCAGATCTTTGCTCAACTTTTTCTTATTAAATTTCTGTGCGTAAGTCGGATTACCCAAGTCGGATCTTTGCTCAACTCGGATCAAAATGTTTGGTCCATTTGATCTAATTCCGGCTTTTTTCCTTTGCCTATGTCGGATCGGCAGTATGTTCACAACATGTTGTTAAAAATATGGCCCCATCCGCCAAACGCCATTGAAATCCAAATACAGGCGAACACATAAATTTACACAACTCGGCCATATAAGAAGAAACTAAATTGGAATTTTTGAAAAAATTTGATTGTAATTGGGCTAGGCAAAGCAATAATTGACTGAAGTTTCTCAGCTTTTCAAATTCTAATTTTTCCCCACCCCAGCTTACCTAAATTTCGTTTCGTCTTATATGGTCGAGCCACATAAATCCATGTGCCACCCCACATCTAGACCTCAATGAATGGTGTCCACCAAAGCCGAAGGGGACGCATTTTTAACAGCATGTTTTGTTGCACATACTGACTCTAGCGAGGTAAGAAAAGGTCTTATTTTCTCACTTAAATGTCCCTTTACATTGTTCAGGCATTCACAGAGACTGACATGCGACTAAAGCAGTAAAAAGATGCCCAGTAAAATTGACTGGGAACCAATTTTATTTCAACAACAATTCAATAGGATGGTTCCTGAACGTACAGGGCGATAATGAGACCTACGTTCAGAGCTGAAATAGGTCTTCGGCTAACTCGGATCTTCGCTTAACTCGGATAAAATTTATCCACTTAGATCCGACTTATGCAAAGTTTACTAGAATTTGATCATGGACCACGTTCACTCTACATCTAGGCTAGCTGATCACGGACCTTGTTCCCCCTACATCTAGGCTAGCTGATCATGGACCATGTTCCCCCTACATCTAGGCTAGCTGATCATGGACCATGTTCACCCTACATCTAAGCTAGCTGATCATGGACCATGTTCACCCAACATCTAGGCTAGCTGATCACGGACCATGTTCCCCCTACATCTAGGCTAGCTGATCATGGACCATGTTCACCCTACATCTAAGCTAGCTGATCATGGACCATGTTCACCCAACATCTAGGCTACCTGATCACGGACCTTGTTCCCCCTACATCTAGGCTAGCTGATCACGGACCATGTTCCCCCTACATCTAGGCTAGCTGATCACGGACCTTGTTCCCCCTACATCTAGGCTAGCTGATCATGGACCATGTTCACCCTACATCTAAGCTAGCTGATCATGGACCATGTTCACCCAACATCTAGGCTAGCTGATCACGGACCTTGTTCCCCCTACATCTAGGCTAGCTGATCACGGACCATGTTCCCCCTACATCTAGGCTAGCTGATCACGGACCTTGTTCCCCCAACATCTAGGCTAGCTGATCACAGACCTTGTTCCCCCTACATCTAGGCTAGCTGATCACGGACCATGTTCCCCCTACATCTAGGCTAGCTGATCATGGACCATGTTCACCCTACATCTAAGCTAGCTGATCATGGACCATGTTCCCCCTACATCTAGGCTAGCTGATCATGGACCATGTTCACCCTACATCATTTACAAACATGTAAAATGAATTGATGATTTGATGGTTTCTGTTTAAGATTAATTGACTACGTACCCAGGAGCATAAACTGTTATATTATAAACATCTGGTGCTAGTAATCTCCAATATGCTCCATGTTTTGTACTTGTTATATTGTGGTTTATTCCTTCTACAACAATTACTGCCTCTTCAACACCTACTGTATTAACTTCATCAACAATAAAACCATGAACTCCAATATTGACCTGAATATATAAATCAACAGGAAAATAACGGTTAATGTTCTCCATGATAAAACCGTACAACTTGGGAAATAATTAAAATATGTATAACAGATGTTTTAATAATTAGGTCGGGGAGTTTTAATCTTTGAACTGGACATGTTTCAATAATATCAGAAAGACATAATGTTTTGTGCTTGACGAAGTCTGCGGTAGATCGAAACTGTCTAACAAAATGGCCTCTCCCCATACACAAATAGTGTAAATTCATGTAAACCAAGGTTGTGAATCTTCTATGAAAAAATATATCTTCATACCCCAAAGATCTTCGTTCTTTTCAACATTCACGCATATCGGACTGTAATTTCCTGAATTATTGCTCATGTTTGTACGAAAAACAGCACTTATAGCTTTCAAAATGTGGAAGTATCCTGCATGACTACCGCTTATTATTTTTAATGCAACTCAAAAATGTTTTGAATGACTCTAGACTGATTAGCATGATCTACATGTATTTTACTGATTGCTGTTACAGTTTGAATTCATATAACACGTAAACTGATTAACAAGCGATATGGATGGAATAACTAGATAGCTTCAGATTCTTAAATATGAGAAATACTGCTGGGAATAGGGCTGACTTTGGACTGCCTGTCAGGCATTAAATTCTTTCACAGGTTAAACTGTGACAAGAATTTTATAAATACATTTATCTGAGCTGACCAGTAAATTATAGTGATGAACATACCATTTCTAGATAAGCTAGTAAAGATTCTCTGTTATTCTTCCATTCTATTGGTAGTCTATCAACAGGAGGATATTTACAACACGACAATTCCACGGTGATCTCAAAACAATTTGAATGTAAATAATTATAATCTTCCATTCCACCTGCAATACAAATAATTCTCTCTTTAAATTAGTGAGACAACATATAGAAATAGTGAGACAATGTATAGAAATAGTGGGACATTGTATAGAAATAGTAAGACAATGTATAGAAATAGTGAGACACTGTAAAGAAATAGAAAATGAAATGAAATGGGGTTTAACGTCCTACCGGTCTGTTCCTAAACTGGGCTAATGAAGACAGGCATACGCCATACAGTGTGCGATGAGGGAAATTTTGCCCGGGCAGCGGCACTACGGCCTACTCTTATATCGACTTCCAACTGCCAAGGGTTCTTTAACGTGCACGCTAATGTGTACACGGTACCTCGGATTTTCGTAACATCCGCACGACTAGACAGCTGTCCTTGTCTGGCCCTCCATCCTGCTACACTGACAAGGGGAAACCATGCCGGAAAATATGGATGAACTTTCTCGGCCACTGCAGGGATCAAACACCCGATCTCCAGGCCAGCGTGCCACCGTGATCCCCGTAAAGAAATAGAGGAACACTGAATAGAAAAAGTGAGACCATGTATAGAAATAGTGAGACAATGAATAGAAATTGTGGGATACTGAATAGAAATTGTGGGATACTGAATAGAAATAGTGGAACAACATAGTGGGACACTGTATAGAAATAGTGAGACACTGAATAGAAGTAGTGAGACATTATGTAGAAATAGTGGGACCAATAGTACCCAAAGTGGTTTATAGAGACAACTTTCAAGAACACTAGATTGACCGGATTATCAACCATTCAACAAGAACACTAGATTGACCTGATTATCAACCATTCAAAAGCTGATCTAACTAGAGTAAATCTTGTGGATCTGTTTGTATATCACTACAGACTATTGAGTATCAAATTCCACTTTATACATGTACATACACCCTAGATGGAACACCATGAAGAAACCCATGCAGTCAAAAAAACATCTATTTGCCAGTCAGGGAAGATGGGCAGTGTAAGGCTATCTGCATACCTTTCTGTGAACAGAATATAAAAATTGTACCTCTTTTGCACAATGTATATTTTAATAATAATCTTCAACATTTTTTTTTTATTAATGCATGAAGTGTACAAATATGTGTCTCTTCTTTTGAGGAAAAACTTTTAAGATTAAAAAAAAGTTTTTTTGGGTCATTTATAATTTCCTTGAAATCTGCTAATCTTTCATGGCTTATATTTATTTATAGCTCCAGATAGCCCAAGGGTTTAATAAGTTGCCTAGTTTCATTTCAATAAAAATTCACACTAATATAATTAAGGTTACTTTATCTTCATTAATTATTATATAAGATGTCAATCAAAGACCAGGGGCAAATTTATTAAAAGTAAGTTAATTAAATCCCCATACTTCTATATGTACATGTATACCGAAAGCAAGCCAATTAACTCTCAATTATGCCTTATTCATCAAAATTATTTGAATTCTGATTTGAATAAATTTAACAATCATAAATATTTACACTGTATACATGTACATGTGTATACTACATGTATGGTATGATTACATACATGTATGTACATTGTATATAAAATCTACCAGATCACGGTACAGTGAAAAGTGTACATATATTTGTTCATTGTTCGTATAATTGTAAAGACATATTTCTGGTTTGTTTCATCATGTACTGTACATGTAAGGGAGGACATATTAATATACATCATGTACTGAACATGTGAGGAGGACATATTAATATATAAATTTAGTGAAAAGGCTTCTTTTAAGGGGAATTATCTAAGATTAGATAATGAAAACAGCATATGCTAAATATTTCAGTCAAATTGCTTCACTCTGAACCCAGATATTAGCGATTTAATTTTAGGCTAGCCATTAACCATTACAAGTTACTGTAAATACTGTAATAATCTAATATATCCAAAAAAAGGACATAGTGAAGCAAAATTTGACACAGGCAACTAAAACAAACATGTCTCTTGTTTTAAAATATACAAATACACTGTATGGGAGATTCATTTAAAAAAATTATTAGTTAATATTAGTACCCGGTAAGTTAAATCATGAGTTACTTTTTAACCTCCATTTATTACATGTACATTAGAAACAATTTTGAGGATTTAACACACATTTTTGAGTCTACTTGCTTGAAGCAGTGTAGTACCGGTTTATCATATCATAACAGCCATAAATTTTAGACTTTGATAACAATGTCATGAAAATTTCAACAACATGTACATGTATTGTCTAGTCCTACATAAGTAAAACTTCTACAAAATCTCTGAATCTCTGGAATTCAGAAAAATTTGACAAAAGCCGTGGCCATATCTTTTCACCTTGGAAGTTAGTTAACTATAACAACAGCCATAAGAAAGACCAGGGAAAATGTCTGACACTTCAGACTAGAAAACAAGTATCACAGACCAGGATACAAGCATGATGTCATCTCCGCCATCTTAGAATTGTGACCTCGAAGACTGTGTCAATCGTAGCACAGTTGTCCCAGGAATTGCAGTAGAGAGTTTTTTGAAAACAAAAACAATAACAAGATTAGGAGAGCTTGTGGACCAGTTCCTAGCCTTGAATTCTGGTACAAGGCCTTCATGTACTTTAATATCAGCTAATATCTGACTACATGTGTAGGCTATACACTGTGTCGTGTGCTCAGCTTAATAATAAATTCTATAATTACCTGGTACATCATACCAATGAGCTCCATTTGTAATACCATCTTTAAAATTATCACCCTCACAAAGATTACCACTGGACATGGTAAGATGATTCTTGGCGTAGGTACGAGCTAGAAGACGAAATACCTTATCATCTGGAGCACCACTGTAAAAATCAGTCTCGGGGTGATTCTTAGAATCATCAAATGGGTAACTAGCTACAACACTGCCTCCGTGTAAATTAATCGACAAAACAAATGGATTGGATTCAATCCAGTTTATGATGGCCTGAGTTTCTGGTTGGATTTTGTCGTTCGGTGGTCCTTTAAATTGATCTGGAAAGTTTCGATTCAGGTCAACATTGTTGGCATTTGGTCGGCCCACTTCTCCAATACAGTCGTTAATTGTTGCCTTTTCAAATCCATCAGGATTCATAGTTGGCATGATAAAAATATTGGTTGTGTCAACAATTTGTTTGACTCGATTATTATTATTAACATACTCTTGTAGTAAATATTCCGTCAGATAAATCAGAATCTGTCGACTTATCACTTCATTACCGTGCATGTTACCTACATACTTCACCATAGGTTTAATGGCATTATCTGATTCGATATTCTGCGTAATTTGTATCGCCCATAACGTTCGGTTTTGAACACTTGTTCCAATATTATGAAGTTTGGCCAATGAAGGAAATCGTTCCACCATTCTGTGCATAAAAGTTGTTAATTTGTCATAATTGTAGTAAAACGAGGTGTCGATTGATGAATCATTACTAACAGGTGACAGGCAAATAATACAGGGGAAAAACAAAACAGTAAAAGTAAAAAATATGTTCATTTTTACAACTAACTTCATAACATCCGTGTTATTCGTCGCCATATTGGCCTCTCCGACCTTCACCTTGAACAACCTCGATTACCCAGACGGGTATACAGACAAGTCATCACAAAGACAACTCATCCCAATAAAAGACAACTCATCCCAACTTTAAAACATGGGTCGAGATATAAGACAACTCATCCCAACAAATATAAGTGCTAGTTATATTTGTTTTAATACAATTGCTTTCTTCAAAAACCACTCAGACCAATCTAAATTAATGAAAATGTGATTTCTTAATAAAATTGATATTACTGTTTTAATCAATTAACAAAACATCAATTAACTAAAGTGAGTAGTAGTACTCATACACGGCTGTGCTTTCCATTGGGGTCAGGCAGTTTGGAGAAAGACCCAAGAAAACGGACTTCATGTATGTTATTTAAGAGTATTTGAAATACTTCGCGATACTATTCAAAATTATTTGATATTATTCACAATTATTTTTGTATTATAACCCATATGTTTCTATTTTTTGTAGACTGCCTACAACCAGAAGGACGCCGTGTATAAGTTTTTTTTTGTTTTTTTTTAGGAAAGTACTGGCTCTACCCTTTCTACCTGCGGAACACATACTACCTACTTTCGATAAATCAGAGAATAAAAACGACACAAACCCTAGAGAGGCTGTAATGTGCTATATATTTAACAATTGGATGACAGGCAGTACATGTATATGGACCATCCAGACCTGGAGTGTTTTACGGTGAGAACCATAGGGACAAATAACGTTGTTGAAATAGACGAAATTGGGTTTAAAAGCACATATTAATGTAATATGAATGTATATAAAGTAATTAATATTCATTTAAAATTGTAATTTCTAATCAATTATGTTCGGTGAAATACGTGAACAGTTCAAATTAAACGGCCACCTTTTACAGTTACTATAAGTCCATTCTACACGGTTTTTAATTATTATTTTGTTGTTTGTGAATCAGCCATTAATAATATGTAACAGGCATTGCCTGAGTAGAGCGAAGCCGATGTGATTATTGTCAAATATAAACCCTTCAAGTGATACAAATATTGTTAAAATAATTTCGTTTTTCCGAATTGATTTTAATTTAGATCTAAATTGTATGATTAATTTTGTTTTTGTTTTAAAAAAAAAAAATGTCCACATCTCCCTCTTCGTCATCTGAGGTGAAAACTAAGACCATTTTGGATAATGTCGTGTCTTCCCATAACGAGGATAATCAGAATCCGAAAAGGGGTCAAAGTCCAGACTCACCAGAGACGGTAAGGTTTTCGGGGGATGATTCATTCAGTTTGTTGGCCTTTCACACCCAATTTGAACGTTTGGCGCACCGACAACATTGGAGCGAGAGAAAGAAGTTTTCTAGTATGGTGGATTATCTGCATGATAGCGCCCTGAGTTACATCACCAAAATAGGTATCCGTCCCAGGTATTCATCACTAGTCAAGGAGCTGCGTCGTCGCTTTAACAAAACAGAAGCTCCTGTTGTCTTTAGGAGGGAACTGCAATCGTTGAGACGAAAGGAGCTAGAATCTCTGGAGGATTTTGCACAGAGGGTGTATTTCCTGGTCTTGGATGAATTCTCCATGGCTAATCTGGAGACCAGTGATCAGATCGATAAAAAACCCTTTCAGCTGAAAACGGAAAGAGGGAGGAAAGATAAGGTACATGGAACGTCTATACATCGTTAGTAGCACGGAAATAGAAAGGATGTAAGCGTATGCATCTCGTATATAAAGTTTTCAAAACGGACAAAGCGCTTGTATCGGGGATGTTTCTGGTATATTGAAGGATGTCTGGAGTTTGCCTAACCCCTTCGGAGCTGTCATCCGCTTCCATCCACTTTCATCCGCTTGGCTTCCGATGAACATCCATTTAACATCCCCGCTACACACTTCCCACGTTCGTTCTTTTCCGTTCTGTTTTTGCAAATTTTCGTCAACTTTGTCCATTTCTGGAGCGGATAAAAACGGATGGAGCCACCCCCGAAAGTTTGCTCGTCCGCCGTGTCCTTTTTGCATACGTTTTGTGTCTATCGGCCACTGGGACCGGGCCTTTAACTAAAGATAAAATTCAAATTTTAGTAGATACTTCAATTTTGATTGGCTAGGCACTAAAATCAGTCTGATATTATCCAATCAAATTACTAAAATTTGGATTTTATCTTAGTTAAAATTCCGTGAAACAGGCCCATTGCCAGCTGTTCCGGTCACCACCTTGCTTTCGTCCCCGCTGTCCTTCACGTAAGCTACCTTGGAATCCTCGGGTTTCACCAGGTGGTGCCTCCTCAGATCAACACGCACAGTGGCAATCAATTTCTAGGAACAGAACCAATCCTTTAAACTTCAGTCGACTGGCTGTGAGGGTGTTCAACCAGTCTTAAAAACAGAAAGCCTAATAAATGACTACCGAGTTCTTCCTGTTCGAAAGGATCCGTCTGAGGTGAGGTTAATTCTACTTGTCCAGTTGTTTTGAATGGGGTGGAGGAGGTGGACCTAGGCAAAGCATTTCGACTAAAAGGGATCGGTCCTAAACTGATCTCTGGTTATTTGCTATCTGGTGTTACTGTCTAAATGGGGTAACGCCTTCTACTGTTTAAAGGGGGTAACACCATGTACTGTCTAAATGGGGTAACACCCTCTACTGTTTAAATGGGGTAACACCCTCTACTGTCTAAATGGGGTAACGCCCTCTACTGTCTAAATGGGCTAACGCCCTCTACTGTTTAAAGGGGGTAACACCCTGTATTGTCTAAAGGGGGTAACACCCTCTAGTGTCTAAATGGGGTAACACCCTCTACTGTCTAAATGGGGTAACACCCTCTACTGTCTAAATGGGGTAACACCCTCTACTGTCTAAATGGGGTAACACCCTCTACTGTCTAAATGGGGTAACACCCTCTACTGTCTAAATGGGGTAACACCCTCTACTGTCTAAATGGGGTAACGCCCTCTACTGTTTAAATGGGGTAACGCCCTCTACTGTTTAAAGGGGGTAACACCCTGTATTGTCTAAAGGGGGTAACACCCTCTAGTGTCTAAATTGGCTAACACGCTCCACCAATGCAGTTTGGTCCAATCATATTTATATTAGACAGTATCATACTCAAATTCGACCGAAGGCGAAATGACGTGATGAACATAATTCAATATGGCGGTCTCCAGGAGGTTTCTGAAAGTGATATCTCGTAACCAGTGCGTTTCAGTGGTGGGACAATAAATATATTTTTATTAAAATCTTACAGTACAAAGCGGTAATAGAGGCGAAATGTTACAAATATAGCAAGTTTTACCAAACCAATTCCAGGACCCCTATTCCGCCCCTGGCATTTTATACACCGATAGTAACCACAGCTTCATTTCAGAAAATACACATTTAAAGGAGACACAAATGGGCGACAACTGTAGTCACTCGAATCAATATTAATTTTACCACATTAAAGTTTACGAGTATAATAGTCTTTAGTTATAGTATATTATGGTATTATTGATATTGTGAATGTGAATTGGCATTTTGAGTGAAGATCAGGCATCATTTTGTTTTAATAAAAGAATGAAGTGTGACGTAAGTTTGTTTATTTCACTAACAAATCGTTTCTGTTTTTACAGTAATTTCTAATCAATTATGTTTTAACACTACTTCTGTCTACACGACCTAACAATAAATTGTTCAATGGACTAACGGAAACATTTTGTTTTTAAATATAACTCTAAAATAATATACGAATTATCATTTTATATGGCAATTTTACTGATAATTAAAGTAATCAAGTAATGCAGAAATTTGAAACACGTTTTAACATCCCCTCCCTTTTCAGAGACGGACTAAACTAGTTAATGTTCTTGCGTAGTCATGAATTGACGTCGTTTTTGGTGAATTATTAAGATGCATGCATAAGCTAAAAACACCAGGATATCCTCTGTAAATTTATGTTTTAAATAATGTGTCCTGATGTTTCTAGGTTACGCACAAATTTGATGTGTCACAATCTTATCGTAAGTTAACTTTTGAACCTAATATTGAATTCAGTTATCCCGAAAACCTTATTTTACAAGCAATATCCACACAAACAAAAATCACAATTTTGGATTCTATTTTGATTGTCGTTTTAAATTTACACCATCTTGACTAAGCTTTTAGGTAGAAACTAACTCAGCAACCTCAAAATCCTTACATAAGACATATTACAAGCCTTCTCCAGCGAAAACAAATGTCGATTAAGTAAAATTCCGCCATTTTGGATTTCATTTTGAATTTCTGCCGTCATGGATTCTCGAAATTGATTTTTGAGATCAGAATTATGGATTCTCGAAATTGATTTTTGAGATCAGAATTGAATCCAATCCAGCGACATTGACAATTTTGAATTGCTGCCACGTTGGATTTTCGAAATTTATCTTTAGATTCAGAGACATCAAAAACCATATAAAAGACATAGTAAAGGCCATATCTTAAGAAATTTTCGCTGGTCATATAGAAAAAAAATGCCAATTTATTACGATTAATTAAGATTCCGCCATTTTGATATCATTTTTGCTGCAATTTGTTATTTCTACCATTATGGATTTTCGAAATTCATGTTACAATGCATATCCAACAGGAATAAACAAAGATTAACTTAAAATCCGTCTTTTTGGATTCCATTTGGCTGCCATTGTGAATTGCTACCATTAAAAACCGTATACAGGACATACTGAAAGTCTGCTGCTTATATGGGGAAAAAGTCTGCTGCTTATATGGGGAAAAAGTCAATAGCCGTCAATGTGAAAAAACGCATGTTTTTTCCCCTTCAGATTCGTTTTTTTCGGCACATTTCTCCTCTTGTTACGATATCGCTCTCCGAAACATCCCGAAGACCGCCATATTAAGTTATGTTAATTACGTTATTTTGCCTTGGCCGATTTTGAGTATGATGTTGTCTGACATAATAATATGTATCATTGAACTAAACTGCATTGGTTTCTTTTGCATTAAATTATTAAAGGTCGAACCGTTCTAATCTACTAAAAATCGGAGCCATCCGAAAACATCGAAAGGTGATCATGGTCTGGGTATGCTGAGTAATAATTCATATAACATTTCGCCTAAAGAAAGACCTACAATAGACAGATTCAACTCTTGCATAATTCATCTTTAACCTGGTTGATACAGTTGATACAGAAATAGAAGACGTTCACCCCCATTTTATTTAATTTCAAATTTACTTGGTAGAAAACTAATATATTAGCTGATTTAGTGTAGGCGCAGATTAAAACATCATCTGATCTTATTTCAAGGTTGGCTATATTATTTAAGTGTTGTTCAATTGGTGTTGTAATAGGTACAATGGGGAATGACACCCAAGTGTTGTGGTTATTTGTGTCATTTTGCCTTGGTCGAATATTTGGATAAGATGATGTCTGATATACCAAACTGCATTGGTTTCTTTTCCAATTTGTTTTTTTTTTGGGGGGGGGGGGGTAAAACATTATCTCTCCTCGCCTTTAAGCAACTATTGTATTTTTGTATTTAAATCAGCCTTGATCCCAATGTTATCGTCTTAGCTTCTGAAATCCCGGTCAATGGGTTTAACGTCAACTCGACACAAGCAAGGTTATTTCGGGACTAACACATGGTTCTGTATTAAATAAAAAATTAACTTGTACGGTGGGTCCTTTAATTGACAGTAGGGGGAAACTGGAGGACTTAGAGAAAACCTACAAGGTTGGATTGGCGACCATACTTCTTGTCACCTACACGTGGGGAAATGAATCAACGCCACCGACCCAATGGCAGACCTTATGATCTAAAGACCACAATTGAGACAATTAGCCCCACCCACGTGTTGTCGGGTAATAAAAGAGCGAGTTTCTATATATATAGCAGTTCAGTTAATAGTCAATAGCCTTGTTTATTAATTATTATGTATAGGCAACACGTTGGGCAATAACCAGGCAACATGGCTGCAATCATTCTGCTAGTTATAGACGTACGATTTTATTTCACAAGTATTGCTATCATATTTAAATATCTTATAGGGGTTAAATCTCTTAAACTTGGTGGACCAGGAAGGAGCCGGTTGCTCAATACTCCCTTAACGTTTAACGACTCGTTAACATGGAGTTAATGGATCGTTATCTTTAACGGAAAGAAAGGTTGTTGCTGGAAGCCCCGTTAACTTTAACGTGATGTTAACTTGGCGTTATATTTAAAGGACCTAAGTCCGTAACTCAAAATCCTCCAAAATCTTCGACATCGAAAACACGAATTATTGGTCAATTTAAATCAAGATTGATGATGTAAACTTACCGGGAAAAGATGAGCTTCTGATATCCGATATTTAAGATAAAATAATTTTTTTAACATTGGTACACGAATCGTGTACCATAATGCGCTTCAGCCCCAGTTGTATTGAGAGACTCGAGGGACGAGGCTAGACACATTGCACCAAATCAAATGGAGTTATGTAGACTAGAATAACTAGACGCTAGAAATTTGCACTCGATTAAGATTGCTGACTTATTTCGCCGAACATAACTGATTTGAAATTGGAGTAAAAAAGGAAACCATTAAATGTAAATCAGTTTATATACATTCATATTACAGTATTATATGCGTTGCGACCCACTTTTGTGAATTTCTAGGTCCCAAATGTTAGCGATTTAGCTCCTTTAACGGAGGTGTTGAGCTCCTTTATCTGTTTAATGATGGCATTAGTTGGCTGTAGCAAAAGGTCATAGATTACCTATGTAATTTTCTATAGAACATTCTAGAGGGTTGGGCAATGGGGGGCTATTCCATTTTCTATAAGATGAAATTCTATAGTATTCAACAGCATCTTGGGGTCCTGTAGGAAATAATGGCCCCAAATAGTCTACAGTTTCTGTAGTTCAAATGCCATAATTTTACCTACAGATTTAAGCTAAAATTTCTAAAGGTAAATATAAAGTAATTTATATTATTTCAATAGTGTTTTCTGTAGTAAATTCTATTGTTATCTTTTTGTCTTTAATCAAGTTTTGTGAAGAGACTGCACTGGTGCACAGTTGTCCCACTTTCTTCAGTTTCTTGTTAATGCTAACTTGTATGAAGGTGTTATACATGTACATTGAATTTGAAAATTCAAAATCAGCCAATGAACAAACAGTCTTTTCTTAGATTAACTTTACTCAGTCCGTTAGGTTACGGATAATGAAATTGACTTTCCAGCAACATACATTTAATGGACCATTAACAAACGACACGTTAGCAAGATAACAATCCATTAGAGTTTTAAGAATCGTTAAAATAACTTAGCTTTGATCATCCGGCCCCTGATGTGTTATTTTGGACAAAGTCTAAACAATTAAATTGCCGTTTTAAAATATGCAAAATCCATTAGAAAGAACATTACTAGTGACAATACGTTTATAAGGTATAATCCAAGTCCGAGTTCAACTATATAGCCAGTACTACTAACTGCTGACAAGAATCAAAGATACCTCCTAAGAAGCTATTCGGTGTAAATTCTGGTGGAATGATTTCTCAGAGTCGATTTCAAGATAGGCATAGACTAACCTCCCATGATTAACAAGACACTATTTAATTGAGTGGCCAGTATACAAAGCGTTATTTGCCCCCACCTCCTGTATCCTATATATACAATTAAAATACAGATGTGACGTCATCCTTTGATGTTGGCGTACCATTATTTCAATAACGGTACGGTCAATGTGCCAAGCGTACATTATTTATACTAGTAGCAATATTGGATCCGCGTGACGAATTCACAGTGTCTGTATTTTAAGTTGTTTAATGATCTCGTGGAAAACATTGTATAATATAGAGATATTGCCGTCGTGCTATAGCACTCGTAAAATATCAATATATTACTCGACCATTAAACTACACATATAAATACCTATATATATATTTGTATTGTACAGAGAGTATGGTATATATATACTATATCTAATTGTCTCCCAGCGTATAGTTATTTATAACCCTAACATCTGTCTATCATCACTGTATCTAACTATATGTTCACTGATACACTATATGTATATCACATCTATCATGATACAGTAGTATATTATAACTTATATATAAGAGGATACGATACAGATTACCACGAGCACCCAACACACCGGAGACAAGTCATAAAAAACGGTAAGTTACTTCAAAATACTTTTTACAGATGAAAGAAAACAATAAAGTCGGGTCATAATAATACCAAACAGTTCAGGTTCCCATTGTCTGTTTTGTGTATTTAAATTTCACCTGAGGATAACGGTTTAATGACGCAGGCACAACGCAGCTTTTTACCAAAAACGAAGAAGTGGTATAAGTTTCCTACAATTAAGATAATAAAGCGGACTTGTAACGTTGAAGACTAGGAGGTTCTGGGTGACCGAGAGTAACCTGTAACGTTGACGAATAGGAGGTTCTGGGTGACCGAGACTAACCTGTAGCGTACTAAAAACCTAGATAAAGCGCTACAAAAGCCTGGGAACAAACCTGTTAATGTGATAATCTTTAGAACCGTTCTATTAATAGGATATTTGTCCCATTAACCTTTATTTACCTTGTGCAAAACGAATTGATTTTAAATAAGCCTATCGTACGACCAGGATAATAGTTTGATCGGAAATCGAAACAAGCTGCAAGATAAGGTATAGTAAATTTATCAAGACATGTGTATAAATCGTCTTCCCCAGAGACAACACGTGGTTCAACTTTATTTCAATGATTCGCTTCAATGATTCGCCTTTAGCAGTGGGAGGAAACCGGAGTACCCTCGAGGTTGGACAGGCAACCCTACTTCTTGTCAAATACAACTGGGGAATCAAAACCAAGCCAGTTTACTCAGCGAAAGAGATTCTAGAACAACGCGCACGCGCTTACCCTCCACACACACACTCCAACATGATATAAACATATATGTATATAATCTATGACATTAAATGGGGTTTAACGTCCTACTTGTCAGCACCGACGGGCATACGACATACAGTGTCCTATGAGGACAGCGGCGATGCGGCCAACTATCAGACTGACATGGTTTTTTTTTACGTGCACGCCAAACTAAGTACTCTATCAAAAGTGTGCTTCAAATACCCCTCAAAAAATTTAAATCGGAAGAGAACTACCCCAAACTGTAACAAGAGCATCGCTACCGCTGCAATATACATCCACATTCCTGATTTGATGGATATAGTACTCTTTAATATAAAGAGTATGAATTTTGAAATGACTGCAACGACTATAATATGACAACAAGCAAAGAAGGCTAGGCGTTGTTTTTTTTGCCAAATTTACGGAATATATATTAACAAAGCGTGGGCGAGACACCACCCCTGTGGGTCAGGACATGCACCACAATAAATAGTTGCTATTCTTGCGGTATAAGGAATAAATATGCAAAGTTCCAAGATGATCCATTGAGAATTCCAGCCCGTAGACAAAAAATGCAAAATCGGGCTCTGCCCCTGAGGGGTTGGAAATGGACCAATATAAATAGGCATAACCCTGTGATGGATCATACTGAATTGGATCCAAATATGTTAATAATTGCAACCTGTAGACATAATATTAACAAAACGTGCGTGTGGCACCGCCCAAGGGGGGAGGGTCATGTACCAAATTAAATAAGTATACCAAGTTCCAAGATAATCCATTCAGAATTGTGGCCTTTAGACGCGAAACACAAAAAATGGGCGTGGCTCTGCCCCTGGGGCCGGGACATGCACCAAAATCAATAGTTGCCGCCCGTAGGCTATAAGGAATATATGCCTAGTTCCAAGACGATCCATTAAGAATTGCTGCCTGTATGCCCCAACAACAATAGGACTGATCCTTAGGATATAAGGAATAAGTTTTCAAAGTTTCAAGATGATCCGTTATGAATTGTGCCCTGTAGACGACCCACAGACATCCGCCCCCCACCCCAACCCACACACACACACACACATACACACACCAACGCACCCCCCACACGCACACACACACACACACATACACACACACACTGACAGGGGCGACGGCGTAATACGTCCGCATCTTGAATGTGGACGTATAAAAATCTTTTTTTAAAGAATCCCTGTTGGTCACGTGAAATTATTAAGGGGGGGGGGAATCATTTTACAGCCTTTACTTGTTGTTATGGCCTATCCATTTACCATATGCATTGCGTTTAAGTCACTCGCTCTCTCACCACTGCTAATTATTCGATTCGACTAATCTATCCCTTCCTACGTCATTAAGGTGCGTACATCTGGGACAAGCTGCCAGTTACTGACCCTCTTATATTTTGTGCGCGCCCTAGTAATCCAGTATCTTTCTAGTAAGATAGATGTCTCTACATTTTATATATACCACATATGACACACTTTTAATTGAAACAACTACCCTGTAGGAATGTATCTTAAAAAACAACATATAATGTAATTACCCCCCCCCCCCCTTTGTAGATTTGGTTTATTTATAAAATGGCGTTAAGAAGAGTTGAAGATCGTTCAGGATGTAACCTAGGACCATTTACAGAATACGACGGGAGGTCATTCCCCATTCTACCTGTCACAACACCAATTGAACAACACTTTAATAATATAGCCAACCTTGATATAAGATCAGATGATGTTTTAATCTGCGCCTACTCTAAATCAGGTAATATATTAGTTTTCTACCAAGTAAATTTGAAATTAAATAAAATGGGGATGAACGTCTCCTCTTTCTCTACCATGTTACAGATGCATTAGGCAAAAGCTAAATCTTTCTATTACAGGTCTTTCTTTAAACCTTAAATTATTACTTAGCATACCAAAACCATGATCAACTTTCGATGCCATCGACTGGCTCCGATTTTAAGTAGATAAGAACGGTTCGACCTTTAATCATTTGATTAAATGAAATGGAGACATGAGGTTAAGTCTCGAATAAGAAGCACAGTGGTTACGATATAGTCGGGGAGGGATAACGTTTTACCCAAAACAAATTGCAAAAGAAACCAATGCAGATTGGTTCATATATGAGACAATATCATACTCAAATTCGGCCGAGGCGAAATAACGTAATTAACATAACTCAATATGGCGGTCTTCAGTAGGTTTCGGAGAGCGATATCTCGTAACCAGTGTGTTTTAGTGGTGGGAGAATAACTAATTCTTTTTTTAAATCTTCAAACAAAAAGTAGTTACAAAGGAGAAATTTGCCGGAAAAAAAAACCGAATCTGATGAAAAAAAACCCAACAAAATATGTATTTTTCACATGGACGCCTTTTGACTTTTCGCCATATAACCAGCGAGAATGTGCATTTACTATGGTTTTTGATGTCTCTGAATTTAAAGATAATTTCAAAAATCCAACATGGTAGCAATTCACAATGGCAGTCAATAGTCAAAATTGAATCCAAAAAAGACGGATTTTAAGTTAATCGTTGTTTATTCCTGCTGGGCATGACCTGTAACATGAATTTTGAGAATCCATAATGGTAGAAATTCCAATTGCCGCAAAAAAGAAATTCAAAATGGCGGAAATTTAATTAATCGTAATAAAATGACATTCTTTCCACATAACCATCGAATATATCGTAAAATATGACCTTTACTGTCTTTTATATGGATTTTGATGTCTTTTAATTTAAAGATAAATTTCGAAAATCCATCATGGCAGTAATTCCAAATTGACTAAAGAATCGCATATTTTAAGTTAACATCATTTTTTCCTGATTGATATGACTTTTAGAATGTCATTTATGTGGTTGTCAATGTCGCTGGATTGGATTCAATTCTGATCAATTTCGAGGATCCATGACGGCAGAAATTAAAAATGAAATTCAAAATGGCTGAATTTTATTTAATCGTCATTTGTTTCTGTTGGATATGGCTTGTAATATGTCTTATGTAAGGATTTTGAGGTTGCTGAGTTCAGTTTCTAATCAGAAACCTAGCCAAGATGGTGTAGATTTAAAACGACAATCAAAATAGAATCCAAAATTGCGATTTTTGTTTGTGTGGATATTGCTTGTAAAATAAGGTTTTCGGGATAACTGAATTCTATATTAGGTAGGTTCAAAAGTTAACTTACGATAAGATTGTGACACATCAAATTTGTGCGTAACCTAGAAACATCAGGACACATTATTTAAAACATAAATTTACAGTCCGTTTTTCAAAAGATATTTCGCGCCGGGATTCAGGAATCTTTGGGACCCGGTCCGTATCTGGTATCATCTAGACTCTAGACCAATAGTAAACACAGGTTCATTTAAAAATGTTATTCATGTTACGACAAGGTCGTGCAATGGCCACGGTAATACTTTTTTTTTTGAGACATTACATATATGATGCCAGGGACGGGCTGATCTTTGCTCCTTGAGGGGATCGATGGGGTTCTCGTCAACCAGACTCGAATTTGTTTTCAATAAACCGACTGTAAATGGTGCTTTCTAGACTATGTCCTGGTGTTTTAGCTTATGCTTATATCTTAAAAATTCATCAAAAACGACGTCAATTCATCACTACGCAACATTAACTAATTTAGGGACCCCTGAAACTACCATACTCCTTTCAGTATAAAATCTTTTTTTAAAGAATCCCTGTTGGTCACGTGAAATTATTAAGGGGGGGGGGGAATCATTTTACAGCCTTTACTTGTTGTTATGGCCTATCCATTTACCATATGCATTGCGTTTAAGTCACTCGCTCTCTCACCACTGCTAATTATTCGATTCGACTAATCTATCCCTTCCTACGTCATTAAGGTGCGTACATCTGGGACAAGCTGCCAGTTACTGACCCTCTTATATTTTGTGCGCGCCCTAGTAATCCAGTATCTTTCTAGTAAGATAGATGTCTCTACATTTTATATATACCACATATGACACACTTTTAATTGAAACAACTACCCTGTAGGAATGTATCTTAAAAAACAACATATAATGTAATTACCCCCCCCCCCCCTTTGTAGATTTGGTTTATTTATAAAATGGCGTTAAGAAGAGTTGAAGATCGTTCAGGATGTAACCTAGGACCATTTACAGAATACGACGGGAGGTCATTCCCCATTCTACCTGTCACAACACCAATTGAACAACACTTTAATAATATAGCCAACCTTGATATAAGATCAGATGATGTTTTAATCTGCGCCTACTCTAAATCAGGTAATATATTAGTTTTCTACCAAGTAAATTTGAAATTAAATAAAATGGGGATGAACGTCTCCTCTTTCTCTACCATGTTACAGATGCATTAGGCAAAAGCTAAATCTTTCTATTACAGGTCTTTCTTTAAACCTTAAATTATTACTTAGCATACCAAAACCATGATCAACTTTCGATGCCATCGACTGGCTCCGATTTTAAGTAGATAAGAACGGTTCGACCTTTAATCATTTGATTAAATGAAATGGAGACATGAGGTTAAGTCTCGAATAAGAAGCACAGTGGTTACGATATAGTCGGGGAGGGATAACGTTTTACCCAAAACAAATTGCAAAAGAAACCAATGCAGATTGGTTCATATATGAGACAATATCATACTCAAATTCGGCCGAGGCGAAATAACGTAATTAACATAACTCAATATGGCGGTCTTCAGTAGGTTTCGGAGAGCGATATCTCGTAACCAGTGTGTTTTAGTGGTGGGAGAATAACTAATTCTTTTTTTAAATCTTCAAACAAAAAGTAGTTACAAAGGAGAAATTTGCCGGAAAAAAAACCGAATCTGATGAAAAAAACCCCAACAAAATATGTATTTTTCACATGGACGCCTTTTGACTTTTCGCCATATAACCAGCGAGAATGTGCATTTACTATGGTTTTTGATGTCTCTGAATTTAAAGATAATTTCAAAAATCCAACATGGTAGCAATTCACAATGGCAGTCAATAGTCAAAATTGAATCCAAAAAAGACGGATTTTAAGTTAATCGTTGTTTATTCCTGCTGGGCATGACCTGTAACATGAATTTTGAGAATCCATAATGGTAGAAATTCCAATTGCCGCAAAAAAGAAATTCAAAATGGCGGAAATTTAATTAATCGTAATAAAATGACATTCTTTCCACATAACCATCGAATATATCGTAAAATATGACCTTTACTGTCTTTTATATGGATTTTGATGTCTTTTAATTTAAAGATAAATTTCGAAAATCCATCATGGCAGTAATTCCAAATTGACTAAAGAATCGCATATTTTAAGTTAACATCATTTTTTCCTGATTGATATGACTTTTAGAATGTCATTTATGTGGTTGTCAATGTCGCTGGATTGGATTCAATTCTGATCAATTTCGAGGATCCATGACGGCAGAAATTAAAAATGAAATTCAAAATGGCTGAATTTTATTTAATCGTCATTTGTTTCTGTTGGATATGGCTTGTAATATGTCTTATGTAAGGATTTTGAGGTTGCTGAGTTCAGTTTCTAATCAGAAACCTAGCCAAGATGGTGTAGATTTAAAACGACAATCAAAATAGAATCCAAAATTGCGATTTTTGTTTGTGTGGATATTGCTTGTAAAATAAGGTTTTCGGGATAACTGAATTCTATATTAGGTAGGTTCAAAAGTTAACTTACGATAAGATTGTGACACATCAAATTTGTGCGTAACCTAGAAACATCAGGACACATTATTTAAAACATAAATTTACAGTCCGTTTTTCAAAAGATATTTCGCGCCGGGATTCAGGAATCTTTGGGACCCGGTCCGTATCTGGTATCATCTAGACTCTAGACCAATAGTAAACACAGGTTCATTTAAAAATGTTATTCATGTTACGACAAGGTCGTGCAATGGCCACGGTAATACTTTTTTTTTTGAGACATTACATATATGATGCCAGGGACGGGCTGATCTTTGCTCCTTGAGGGGATCGATGGGGTTCTCGTCAACCAGACTCGAATTTGTTTTCAATAAACCGACTGTAAATGGTGCTTTCTAGACTATGTCCTGGTGTTTTAGCTTATGCTTATATCTTAAAAATTCATCAAAAACGACGTCAATTCATCACTACGCAACATTAACTAATTTAGGGACCCCTGAAACTACCATACTCCTTTCAGTATATCACTGAAAAGGGAAGGGAAAGATAGGATGTTAAAACGTGTTTCAAATTCCCACATTACTCAATTACTTTAATAATCACTAAAAATACGCAGTATAAAATGATAATTCGTATATTATTTTACAGTTATAAAACAAAATGTTTCCGTTTTATCCAATGAATAATTTATTGATATGTCATGTAGAAAGATATGATGTTAAAACGTGTTGCAAATTACCGTATTACACGGTAGACCTTAACTTATAATATAAACAATTGGTATATTATTTGACAGGTATACAAAATGTTTCCGTTTTACCCAAATGAACAATTTATTGTTAATTCGTGTAGAAAGATATGATGTTAAACGTGTTACAAATTATCGATTGGTATTTTAATCTAGTATTTTATAGATACAAGAAAGTTTATGTTTAATGGAAAATTCCAATAATAACAATTATTTTTAGGTTATTTACAGGTGGTAGAATATATTTAAATGTTGTTTAAATGTGTATTTTCGTAAACTTACTTTAAATATCTGGTTCTACAAGTTGTATTTGTCCTTCTCAATTAATTCATATGCGGAACAAACGTGTCCGTTTTATCGAAAAGTTCGAGGTTAAAGTGCTATAGGTGGTAGGCCATATTTAAATGTTGTTTAAAGGAGTCAAGTCTTCAACTCAATATCATCCATAATCTTTGATATTGCGAACACGACTTAAATAAACATTGATGTTGTTATAATACCGTGAAAAGTCGGGCTTCTAATATCCAATATTTAAGAAAAAATGAACATTTTAAGATTGGCACACTATTCGCGTGCCAGAATACTTTTGAAGCGACTCGATGGACGAGGCTAAACATACCCCATGTAGGAGAATACTACCGGTATAGACTATAATAACCAGACGCCAAAGACTGCCATTCAATTCGGACTCAATTAGAAATTACTGTAACCAGTGGCTGCCAGGCAGGATACGCCCACATTTTCGAGAGATGGATAGAGAACAAACTAAAAAAGAAAGTGATTTTTCCTACCATCAAGGGCCATAATTCAGGAAATTCAATTCGATATGCGCAAATAACGAAAGGAACCGAGATCTTTGGGTTATAAACTTATATTTCAAGTTTCAAGAAAATTGGATAAAAATTGTGACCTCTATAGGGTCCACAACCTTGATATACCATATTTTTACGCTATTTGAGATAGAGGGGCGGCCATTTTGTCTGCCAGTTTTGGGACGATTTTCACGAAATTCGAACTCAGCCGTCCTTAGGGTGTAATGGTGATATACTAAAACGTTTTTTAAATCGGATAAAATTTATGACCTCTATAGGGTCCACAAGCTAAAAACGCGATTTTTCGTACAATCAGGGGCCATAATTCAGGAAGTTACGGTCCGATATGCGCGAATATCGAAAGGACCGAGATCTTTGGGTTATAAACTTACATTTCAAGTGTCAACAAAATCGGATAAAAATTGTGACCTCTATAGGGCCCACAAGCTAAACACGGGATTTTTCGTACAGGGCCATAATCCATGAAGTTTCGATCCGATACATGCCAATATCTTTTGGAGATAAACCTATATTTCAAGTTTCGTAAAAATCGGATAAGAATTATGACCTGTAGAGTGTCCGCAAACAAATTGTGGATGGACGGACAGGGGCGACGACAATAAACGTCCACATGAAAATGTGGACGTATAAAAACAGAAACGATTGAATGTAAATCTGTTTATATTCATTCATATTACATTATTATATGCGTTGTCACCCATTTGTGTCCGTTACTAGGTACCAAAGAATAGCGACTTAGTTACTTTTAATGTGTATTTTCTTAAATAAACCCGTGGTTACTATCGGTCTATAAAATACCAGGTGCGGACTCGGGGGAACTGAACCTTGCTCCGTTAAGAGTACCCACACTATGTGGGGAACATGAGGGGGGGGGGGTCTCTACAACCGGGCGCGAAATGTTTTTGAAAAACTGTATGTTAATACTTTCTATGGTATATCATGGTATTTCCAGCTTATGCACATACATAACGTGTGGCATTCTTAACAATTCATTAACAACAACGTAAATTAACTAGTTAAGAGACCCTTGAAACTACGATAATCGTTTTCAGTCCATCCATGGAATTGATACCGCAAGGGCTGTAAACACGGATCGCATAACCATTTCTGACCTAATATTCGGGCGCAAATTCTTAACAACTAGATACATCGAAACAACTTTTAACCCTAGTGATATCAAATACCAAATAAAGAAAATTGCACTTGAAAAAGGAACGCTAAACAGATGTTTGAAATTCTTAAATTTAATTTCGAACCGAAAATAGAATTTAGTAAACCTGAAAACCTTATTAGATATTTTTTAAAAACAAAAGAAAAAATCTCCACTATGGATTCAATTTTCATTGCCGTTTTGAATTTATATCTTTTGGGCTATTCAAAGTTAGTTTTAAAAGTTAGAATTGAACCCAGTAACCTCAAAAACCTTATATAAGACATATTACAAGCCATCTTTAACGGAAGAATATAACGATAAATTTAAAAATCCTCCATTTTGAATTTCGAAATTAATTGTTTGAGATCAGAATTCAACCAGATGACATCTAAAACCATGTGAAAGATTTGTAACACGTCGTATCCAAAAGGGAAAAATAACGATTAAATTAAAAACCGCAAATTTGGATTCCATTATGGTAGCAATTTTGAATTTCTACCAATGTTGGAATTTCAAAATTCATTTTAAATCCAGAGACATCGAAAAACACATAAAGGACATTTTTATTACGAAATTTTCAAAATGGCCGGTACCATGTGAAATATATTTTTATTAAAAATTGGTTCGGTCAAATTTGTTATTTCCGGAACATTTCGCCCCTATTACCTTTTGGTATTGTAAGATTTTAATAAAATATATATTTATTGTTCCACCACTGAAGCGCACTGGTTACGAGATATCTCTTTCAGAAACTTCCTTGAGACCGCCATATTGAATTATGTTAATTACGTCATTTCGCCTTGGCACACTTCGACCGAATTGGAGTATGATACTGTCTAATATTAATATGATTGAACCAAACTGCATTGGCTTCTTTTGCAATTTGTTTGGGGTCACTCCAATTTTGAGATTAACTCCCCCCACCTAATAATAAACAATCAATGCATACATCTTGTCAAAACTACTAACATTGACAACTTCAATCAGAATGAAATAATTTAAATGAAATTTTCAATATATCCATTTTTCATAATCTATTTGAACATTTATAGCAAGAATGGCAATGTTTTTTTTTTATCTTATTTTTAAATAATGTATCTTTAATGAAGATGGGTATACGCCGTGCTATGAAGGAAGTTGTCCGCTGTCCCTAACCCCAAACCCTCTATTGGATGATTAGAATGAGTGGTACATTGCATCCCCGGAAACAGATTTCTATAAGCATTTTTGCTTGTTACTACATCATTTTCACTTTTATTATTTTATATATGTTTTAATGTTATTTGTGTAATTGTATGCTGTTCCCCGTCGGCCATTTCATACAATAAAGTTTATCTTGACTAAAATTCTGTTTTAAATTATCCCTTTGATAGAAAACATTTTAATGAATGTTATCTTCTTTCACATTAATCTTTTTCAGTTTAAAATGACCGTCGTTAATGTCCCAAACAGGGAAAGATTGACCTTTGTTCTGAAATCGCCCGGTGTTCAATAAACGTTTAATTTCTTGCGTGACATTGATGTGCCAAGCATCTGACCCTTGCAGTGCGTCACATGTTTTTGCTGGTTTTGCTGGTATGGCGCACCTGAATTCGTTTGGAATAATTAACGTATGGCATGTAAAAGTAGATGGGGTTACCCCCTTATCCCCTAGACAGTACATGGTGTTACCGCCTTTAGACAGTAGAGGGTGTTACCGCCTTTAGACAGTAGAGGGTGTTACCGCCTTCAGACAGTAGTGGGTATCCCCCCTTTAGACAGTAGAGGGTATTCCCCCTTTAAACAGCAGTGGCTGTAACCACCTTAGGGTACCCACTTTAGACAGATAGCATAATAATCTCCTATTGAACTTACATGCATGTAGTATAATAACAAAGTGTGACAGATATCATTACAACGATTAACTAAAGTCAGACATATTTGTTCCATTTCACTTTTGTAAACATTCTTTTATTTCATCTGTTGTAGGTACGCACTGGGTTTGGGAGATAGTGCGCATGCTCATTTGTAGATCACCCGAACACTCGAAAGACGACAAGGAGTGCCAAATGTTGGAATTTACAGAGACTGGAATCATGGATAAACTTCCATCTCCAAGGTTACTCAATACCCACCTCAGCATAAAACATCTCCCAAAACAGATCTTTACCAAGAAAACTAAAATTGTCTACGTGTATCGAAATCCTAAAGATGTAGCAGTTTCCTTGTATTGTCATATCACGGGGATAAAACGAACCAATGGGTATGAGGGAAGGTTCGAGGATTTTCTTGATCTGTTTTTACGTGAAAAGGGTAATGTTTAAATATTAATATCTTAGCACAGCACTGAACCGCCGTGGCTCCATGAGTAAGACTTTAGCTCGCTAACCAAGAGGTCAGGTCCCGTCTTCGATGCCGGTGTTGACCAAGACAGTTCATTGAGATTTCCCATGTCAATGGTGCAGGATGGGGGAGGGGGGACTGGCAAGGGACAACCTATAGTCGTTCGGATGGGCCGAAAAACCGAGATCTCGTGCACGTAAAAGAACCCTTGACAATTGGAATTCAAAATAAGAATAGACCGCAGTGCCGCTGCCCGGGCAAAATCTCCCTCATACCACACTATGGCACATGCCTGTCTCCATTAACCCAGTCGGTGTAGAAAAGTGGGATATTAAACTCCATTTTATTTCATTTTATTTCAGATTAGCGTTATTATGTCCGTTAATAAATGAAACGTTTTCCTGATTTGAAAATTCTATATAGGTAGCTGATAAATACTATAAACCGGAAAGCATCATTTCAATAGTTATACGTCACGAAGAGTTACCCCCCCCCCTCCATTAATCTGGCCACGAAAGCTGTATACCAAAGGACGAAAAAACGAGCTACAGTTGGAATGTGAAATGGTCCAGCTATGTGCTTTTTACTGCGATTGTATTATTGCATTTCTTTTTCAAGGTATTTAAAGTTTTAGATCTCGTTAGTAATAATTGGAAATAATTTGTTTTATATTTTATTACAGTGGCCTATGGTAAATGGGGTGACTATATTAAAGAATGGGAGGATATCGTTGACAAGGGTGAGACACCAATAATAGCAATAGCTTATGAAGATATGAAAAGGGTATTTTATTATATCTTAAATAAAGTGTATATCTATATATGCGACTATCATACGACCAGTGAATTGTACGCCTTGGCAGCATGTTCCATTGGTGATGTGGTTATGGTCACGTGACTAGAGAGGTCGTCAGATGAGTCTCTCTTAACGCCATATCCAACCGATCTGAGCGGAATACGAACAGTTCTGTAGGATAGGGGCGTTCCCTCTCCCATTACTGTTTCTATAATTATTATTTTTTTTACTGATTTTCTATTTTCTATACATGTATTTATTGTAAAGCGCACCTGAACACGTATGT
Source organism: Patella vulgata (assembly GCF_932274485.2). NCBI lineage: Eukaryota > Metazoa > Mollusca > Gastropoda > Patellidae > Patella > Patella vulgata. The sequence continues at coordinate 187,948 of NC_065884.2, forward strand.
GGAAGATAGCGCTATATAAGTGTTGTATAATAATAATAATAATAATAATAATAAAACTAAGTACTGCTGCATGAACGTTTGCAGACGTACAGCGAGGGCTACTATCGGAACCTTAATGATCTGTTGATGTGTTTGCAGTAATCGACTGCTGGTCGAAGGATGGGGGCCAAACTGTTGTGCAGTCGGACTCGTTGACATTCCAGAATTTCTTATGCCAATAAAGTATGAAAGGGGATCGCTGCCGATATTAATTCCAGAATTTCTTATGCCAATAAAGTATGGAAAGGGGTCGCTGCCAATATTACTTCCTCTGCTGCAGTGTATTTTACTATAATTCCGTATAAAAAGAATTACAGTTAATGATAGTGTCAAAGAACACCATTCAGCGCTATTGCACGACATGTGTTTGGATATGGGTAAATCTAGAGAGGTATGCCAGATCGTAGACTCTGTTGTCAAGATAATAGATTAAATTATTCTTACCATGGTTTCAGTAATAACCGTTTCAACTTTTATTTTATGATTATTTGTAAGAATCCGGTAAAATATATACACCCACCTTGCTTGTTACCATGGTTTTAGTATTAACTTTTTCTACTTTTATTTCATGATAATTTTTAAGAATCCTGTAAAATATATAAAGGAAGTAGCACAGTTTCTGGAGCTTGATGTAACAGATGAACTCTGTGCCGCCATTGCTGATGCCTGCAGTTTTAGTAAAATGAAATCAATTGCAGAAAACTTCAAAGAGAATGCCTTGAATATTACCTGGAAGGAAGGATCCGGTATGCTCAGAAAAGGTTAGCTTACACAATTGTGACATTTATGTCGTACACGAGGTATTGTGGGGATTGTTTTCGTTTTTTTAAACAACCATTACAATTTCTAATAGCTACCAAGAAAATATAATAGACCTGGAGATTTAGTGATCCCAACTCGAGGCTAACGTACAGCAATAATACAATAAATTGAACTATGACCTTCTATCAAGAAGACTATACTATTCCCTATGTAATTGACCTATGACCTTTTGCCAAGACCCTACTATTCCCTATGTAATTGACCTATGACCTTTTGTAATTGGGTTGAACCGTCATAACATTTGAACGCTAAACCTAAGTTCGGTAATTTGGTGATTACTGACTTCGTGTAGGCTATTTTCAGATGATTCTTTAAATAGGGCTAGGGTTAGGGTTAGGGTTTATAACAGGATAAACACTTCGTCTTTTCTTACAGGACAAGTTGGAGATTGGAAGAATTGGATAACGGTAGCCGACAATGAAAGGTTTGATGAGTTTATTGAAACAAAGATGAAAGAAAGTCACATGAAATTCATTTATACTTTGTAACCCAGATAATTATATGGGTAAAAGATAATATTGTAAATGATTTTTAATGTGTTTTTTTTTGTAAAATGTATGTAAGAGCTGACAGTTGGATCTATCATAGATAGATAAGGAAAAATGAATATATTATTGTAAATTCATTCAAATTATTTTATTCTCAGCGAAGTTATCACTGATTGATGTTTTGGCAATACGAGACACAAATTGTGGATTATCTTAGCATCGGTACTTGTTATTCGAGATATCTGTTTAAATTAAATTATTAATCCTCATGAATTTCCGCCATACGATGATCTAGAGAGTTGATTACAGGCTTGTCGTGTGAATCTCCGCCATCAGATGATCTATAGAGTTAATTAAAGGCTTGTCATGTGAATCTCCGCCATCAGATGATCTATAGAGTTAATTAAAGGCTTGTCATGTGAATCTCCGCCATCAGATGGTCTATAGAGTTAATTAAAGGCTTGTCATGTGAATCTCCGCCATCAGATGATCTATAGAGTTAATTAAAGGCTTGTCATGTGAATCTCCGCCATCAGATGGTCTATAGAGTTAATTAAAGGCTTGTCATGTGAATCTCCGCCATCAGATGATCTATAGAGTTAATTAAAGGCTTGTCATGTGAATCTCCGCCATCAGATGATCTATAGAGTTAATTAAAGGCTTGTCATGTGAATCTCCGCCATCAGATGATCTATAGAGTTAATTAAAGGCTTGTCATGTGAATCTCCGCCATCAGATGATCTATAGAGTTAATTAAAGGCTTGTCATGTGAATCTCCGCCATCAGATGGTCTATAGAGTTAATTAAAGGCTTGTCATGTGAATCTCCGCCATCAGATGATCTATAGAGTTGATTAAAGGCTTGTCATGTGAATCTCCGCCATCAGATGATCTATAGAGTTGATTAAAGGCTTGTCATGTGAATCTCCGCCATCAGATGATCTATAGAGTTAATTAAAGGCTTGTCATGTGATACTCCGCCATCAGATGATCTAGAGAGCTAATTAAAGGCTTGTCATGTGAATCTTCGCCATCAGATGATCTATAGAGTTAATTAAAGGCTTGTCATGTGAATCCCCGTCATCAGATGATCTATAGAGTTAATTAAAGGCTTGTCATGTGAATCTCCGCCATCAGATGATCCAGAGAGTTAATTAAAGGCTTGTCATGTGAATAAATGTCAAAATAATAATTTATATAATATTTGAAGCGAACAACAAGACTTGGAATGGACGGATTTAGCTCTTACATAATGCATCTTTATTATAGTAAACAAAACTATTGTTATTATGAATATCGCCATGTACATATCTAGTATTATTATCTTTAAAGGGCATTTAGTGAAAGGGGTATGTTTTAACAGGTAGCTTCATGGATAACATTCACTAGGTTTATTAATTGGAACATTTCAACGATTTTTATAATGAATATTGTTAATGACTTTAACATTCAGATGTTATTTGATGTTTATTATGGTAAATAGAATTATTAAAGATATTATATGGGGGAACAAAATTCGTATATGTTATAAAACAAACTGGCCTCTTCCATATTATAACTGTGGTACTTGACATTGAGGTTGAACACGTATATGATTCAAGTTATACAAATCGACCTGGAGTTACTAGATTGTACGATTTATCCATTATTCCTACCCATTACGTATATTATTATCACGGTGCTGGTAATGATACAATAGACAGGATGGTGATATTACTTCTATCACCAATAATCAGAGAAATTCTATGTCTCATACGAATTTTGGTATAGGAGCTGACGAGGTGCTGGAGATCCTGTCCAGTTCTATATAACTAACTTTAAACATATATATTACAATGCTAATGGCTATGTGGGCAGTTTGTGAGGAAATGGATCGAGGTGTATCATAGCTATGTTTTAAACTCAACCGATGAATTGACCTTTGAGTGGAATGGTGTTATATTATGATGTCCAGGTTGATATTCGAAATATAGGCTAAATCTAAAGGGCGAAACCGGCATGTTATATTTCAAATAATAACCACGCCGATAGGGTGTTATCTGACTTACAGTTAGTTACACGTCGACATAAACTATAAAGATTATTGTTCCACGGACTCCTTATCAATTTTTTCCGCATTTCATCGCGACCTTACCAAGCCCTATAGAATTTTTGCAAGAGGTAAGAGCGTAGCGAAGTCCTCGTTATTATGGAAGACCAAACAGCTTTTTATTCAGTGTTCTTAATTCTTAGTTCTTAACTCATAGTCCTTAATTCTTATTTCTTCATTTGTTGTCGTATTTCGACATTTGTACAGTAAAATTAATATTTGTATCTTAAAATCAATATTGTTTCACAAATCAAACATATTTCATATCAGATTTGTAAAATGATTTTTTTAACTTAATTGTATTTTAACATAAAGATCATTTTTGTTTTAGAAAATCAATTAAGAACTAAGAACTAAGAACTTAGAACACTGAATAAAGAGCTGTTTGGTCTTCCATAGTTGTGCTATCTCGACACATGGAAGCAGAATAGATTAAATATAGTTATGTCGCCGATTGACGCCCATGATGGTTCTGATGGAACTCATTAGTCATTACCCATTACCATAATATAAACTTATGGCTGGCTTGAGTTATGTAATGTCCTTTGTCTTATAAGCAATCTGTACTGAATGTTAAATCTGATATAATGCAGTAGCCAGATGTGTAATATTGTGAGATTCGTTGTCTAGAAGGGTTTATAAACCCAGAATGGAAACGAGATCAGCAGATGAGACAAGGTGGGGCGTCTAGCAGGTCTCGAGTTAAGAAGGTCGGGCGATCATGTATGTCGGACTGGAGAGCCAAGCTGGAAACTTTTGGTTGCTACAAGACAAAGAACCATAAACTAAATATTAATTAAGAAGTCGTGTACATAACATGTCGGATATATTCCATTAGATCCAATACAAGTTATGCATATTCATAACAAAACACAACACAGGGTATATATATGGATATAACTACTTCTCTATTATTTAATAACGACGTTTCGTAACACATACAGGTCATGTTTTCAAGTTAATGATAAATATCCATCTAGTCAGCCTATTTATATATATTTTAGCTTACACCAACTTAATTAATAATTAGGAGAAACCATTAAAATAATTAGAAGCACCTACAATAACAATAAATAATACAAACAATAACAATAACTGTCCTTAAGTAGGATAATAACAGATAATCAGTACTAAAAATCAAAGAGCAACCTTAATAGTGTTTCACCATATTATAATGGTGTGATAATCTGCTATTGCTAATATAATTAATGCTTCTTAAATTAAACACTTTAAGGTCAACTTCCTAGTAAGTCGTTAACCTGTCACAACTTTTCAAGCCTTTCATTGGTAACGACGTTAATCCCATCTATTGTTTTTGTTGATTTATTATATTGTTTAATCTTCTATGCATTGTTCATCTATCGACATGTCAGTTTTAATTACATTTATTTTTTATCTTTTTATCTGATTTTCCTTAAATATTACAAAATTTGTACATTGAAAGCAGTCACTAGTTAGAATCCCTTACTAAGTGCAGTAACTGGCCTGTCAGTACTGTATGACGATATATGTATATTTATGTTCCGGTATATAAAGTAAGAAGCATTAATTATATTAGCGATAGCAGATTATAACACCATTATAATATCACTTCTTAAAGGGACAATAACACTCTTGCTGGCTTGAAAGCTCCAGAAAATAAATAATACCTCTATCTAAGTACTAGATGTTTAAGTGTCCTACCTGTTGTGTAAATTATCCATTACATCCTATTTTACTTGTCCAGAGGGTTCGAAAATATTTTTCAAAATTTTTAAATAAGGTGTGTTAAGATGAAATTTGTATCATCAATTAACTGGAATATTGTAAATTAGTACAATTTGTTGACCAGAATAAAGATTAGGACACATTATTCAGTTACAACGAGAGTGGTATTGAGCCTTTAATCAGACTAGCATTAATAATCACAACTTAATAACTGTTCAATTAGAATTAGGCAGTAATAACGAAAATATAAAATGTTACAAATAATAGAAAAACACCTTCCAACCATCATGCCAACTTAATAGGGTTATACAACATAAAATAACATTATAAACATTAATCAGATAACAGTATTAATTACACCAGGAGAACAATAATATACACAAGTAAAAACATGACATGAAGTACACTACCATGTTATTAATATAACTAGGCATATCAAGCGTAAAAGTCATTGCTAAATGTTTAATATATGATTATAGGTGAGAATAACATAATTATGTATTTGTTTGAAAGCGGCATTCTCTCACTTTGAAGTGTGTATCATTCTAAAAGGAATCCACGTTCGCTTAAAGTGACTATTATTGTTTACATAAAACGTGTCCGTTTTAACAATAAAGTCCGATCGCCATATGACAACAGACTAAATTACGCTTACATTACGCTTACATTAAAGCGATGTCACTTTATCTTATATTTAAACATTTATAATGGGTTTATTTATAGCCCATTGTGACATAAAACGCTACCATTGGAATTTTATCACTGTTAGGGTGCCCCACAATAAATAAATATCTCTAAATATCTCGACAATTACACCACAATATTTATATACACACCAAGCCTTAAATCAGTTTCAAACATTTATAATCGCGAAATAAACGGTCATGTTGTACTTAATAAGCTATGACCATTTAATCAGCCATAAATGATACACTGCAAGATAGTTACGAGTGTCGGCCATAACATCCGGGCACAGGTGAGTAATAAAAGGTTAGGTGCCCTTGTTTTGAAAGTAGTCTCGCTTAACCAGTCTACCGATCATTTTATGTTTGATTGACAGGTTGGGATAATCAAGACTATTTTTTTACGAAACATAACAGAAAGCTGGAACAATAAATTGAATTTAGAAACACGCACGTTGGGCAACTCATCAATTGTTTTAAGAACCTTGTAAAAGAAAAATTAAACTACTGCTAGTATCATGTTCTTGCCCAACGCAAGTATTTCAGAGATATTATTTGTACTAAACCAAAAGATGCCGCTCCTAACGGTATAGTTAATGATAAAGCAATTTAAAAAATAAAACGAACGTAATTTGTAAAGGTGCTGTAATAACCAATAAACTAAATATTACTGCTATTCAGAATCGTCAACAATAGCTTTTTTACGGATGTAATAGTTGATAGATGTGTAGAGAATTGCACGTGCGATGGCTATTTATAGTCTCATAGACTCTACCGCTGAGTATTATCATACTACGTAGTAAGCTGGTAGGAAATGGAAAATGAGGTCACTTCAAGGTTCTTGCAGTAATCTTGAGGTCCTAGTGCAGCTTGCCGATCCTATATAATGATTGATCTAAACATTTACACCAACCGTAATGAAATGCATTTATTTAGGACGCTTACGTCAAACTCCGGGATCCATTCACTTGATCTGATCTATAGGTTTGTTGTTGGTGGTGTGTGTTTATTCTGTCCTGTCCATAGGTTTGTCCTATGTAATTGTTAGCGCGAGGTGTCCATAGGTTTGTCCCGTGTAATTGTTTGTGTGTCCTGTCTATAGGTTTGTCCCGTGTAATTGTTAGAGTGTGGTGCGGTTCCCTGGTGCCTTTCCATATTACTCTTTGGTGCCATCTGTTGAAAAGTGCGCGCTCTTCGATATTTCAACCATTTTTTGTAACCAATCCAAAATGCGATGACAGCAAATATAAATATTACTGCACCAGTACTGATCATAATAATGTCATTAGAATCTAATCGACTGACATCTTTAGGCTGCAAATGATCATTGTTTAGACTATTGTTATTCCCATGGGATGACACAGTATATTGCATTGTACCACTGTCATCTTCTATGTTGTTATGCCATGTAGTTTGACGTACCATACTATCGTTTCCGCTCTCTGAAATACCATAGATATATAGTTAATTGAACGACTGTATGAACCATGTAAACCTGTTTATTCTAGCCTGATTATATAAAACAGACCATTTGAAGTCATAGATATGAGCATTGTACCTTACCCATGAACATTATAACTCATTATAACTCACACGTCATCATTCTCTGGAATACAAATGCCATTTAGTTTAAGTACCGAATATTTATTAGTTCAGTGAGGTTTGTATTAGCAATGTGATAATGTTATAGTGAACTTTGTATAAATAATGTGTTACTGTTATATAACACACAATTACAGATAAACACTAGTGAATTTTGTATTAGTAATGTGCTACTTTTATATAAACATAAGATTTTCTACAGATAAACACTGGTGAATTTTGTATTAGTAATGTGTTACTGTTATATAACACACAATTACAGATAAACACTGGTGAATTTTGTATTAGTAATGTGCTACTTTTATATAAACATAAGATGTTCTACAGATTAATTATAGTAAAATTACACAACGTTATGTCAGTAAAAAAAGTCGAAAATATCGAAGTCCGCATTACAGTCAAATATCGATGTCCTTATTGTACCCATAGCCTATAACGATGTAGATGTCGGCAGTCAGATTTAGCGAATAAATATATATTCTTTGTCTAGCAGATCATATAAGATTTTGTTTATGAAAGTGACGCTGTCCTTAAAGATATTTTGGTCTAATTTCGTGTATTTTGTTAGGGTTGTTTAGCTGTTTCTCTGCCTGAGAGATATAGTCTGTACGATTCATAATGTCACAGGATGAGTCTTTATAGCTTTTCTTGATTATTATTGTCTGCAACTGATAGAAGGCTCGGTAGTTGTGTCAAGGATAGGAATAATGGTTGACCTAGGGGACAGACATTCGACGAGAGCGAATTATAAATGTGGGGTTATGTCATGTAAATCAACAAGAGACAATACGTACCTATAAGGAAATGAAATGAAATGTGGTTTAATGGCACATCAGCTCCAACCGGGCTATATTGCGCCAAACACACGGTGATTATTTCGAGACAGGCTAAATGATATCACAGAAAAAAAATTATATGCATAAATAAAAACAATATCACTGTAAGTAAAATTAAAAATAAAATCAATCTTTTATGCATACAAATATTTAAAACCAAAAAAGAAACTCGTGAGATAGTAGCATAAGATAAATGTCTGCTACTAAAGGGACAAGCTGTTTATTGTCTGTAAAGAGGATAAAGAATCAGTAAATATGATGTGTCTTAAATTAGAAGATGATTGCATGAATTCCAAAGCCTGAAAAATGGCTTAGAGCTCAGCAGTAAATATGGAAGCGGCGGATGGAAATCTGACAGAAATGATTCCAGATGGCGTGACGGTAGCCGAACCCACCCGATCACCATCTTTGGAACCATCTGTGTAAATGGGAGCATATTCAGACCTTAACTCTGGAAAGAGAGATTGAAACACCGTGGAACTAGTATCTTTCATGGTGTTTTTCGTTAGATCTAAATCGATCTTTGGTGGCCATATAGTCCAGGGTGGAGTAGTAAACAAAGGGGTATTCGCAATACTGTCATGACTGATGCCAGCATCTGAAACCTGAATGATGGAATAACTTTAGTTTTCAGTAAATACAGATGTTCATGATATGGTCTAAATATGGTATTATATGAAATATGTAGCTCACTGCAATGCTAGTTTATCACGTCTGTCGGGCAAAGCGAGCTCGTGGGCCTCGACCACCAGATGATTTTTTTTGTCATGTGATATTGTTTTGTGTTGTTTCGCTTGGGAAGCGTTTATTATACACGACAGAATTCCAGTAAAGTAAATCATAATAATGAATTATATCATGTCCCAATAAATAATCTAATTTGTAGATCTGTCATTAGTCACGTGATGGTCGGAACATTATTTGTGTGACTCTATTTTTGGTGATAGCAAATACCGCTAATAATTATCTTGGAAAAGAAAACTGCGTTTAGTAAACGGGGCCGTGTTACCAAGCCTCGTTCTGGACAAAATGCCACGTTCCAAAAACATGGCAAAATCAAAAAAACAAAAACAAGAGACAATACGTACCTATACCCATGTCTATGGCGTAGATAAGAAAGGAAGCCCTCAAAGATTGCAAACGTACAATAACTCTGGATTTTTGTGTTTTTAAATTATATACTGAAATTCTTAAAAAAAAAAGACAAATAACTCTTTATTTGAAATCAGTCCCATTTGAAATAGTTCAGAATACATAATCGTTTGTAACCCGGTGAAACTTAAATTTTGGATCCGCCCCAAATAAACAAGATGTGTTGTCTATACATTGGTTGAAGAGAGAGAGATAGAGAGAGAGAGAGAGAAATAGAAAGAGAGAGGGAGAGAGGATTAGAACAGTAAATAGAGCAAATAGAGCACTATAATATAGCATTGTGTGTGCCAAAGATAAGTAAGTAAATACAGAACTACTTACTGATCAAAATCACGATAGAATAAACGTTGACCGAGAATATAAAAGCCCAGAATTTCTCTAAAATTGTGTCTAATTCGTTCCGTACTTGAGTCATTTAGATGGAAGATTATCATTTCATCTATGAAACCAGTCTTGAGTACAATGCTATCCAAACCTAAAATATATGTTTGTATTTTAGTCAGTAGATATCTGAATTTAAATTATGTAACTCCTCTCTCTCTGATTTACAAACATATAACCCTGTAAAAACGTTTCCAGGTTGTTTGTCTTCAGGTTTGGAAGCTCCGATGGTAGTAATTTAGGAGGTATTTTAGACAGTTTGGGTGTAAGTATTTTAGAAGGTTTTTGTGTAATTAGTATTTTAAAAGGTTCGAGTTCTACACTGAAAAAAAACTTGTGTTGAAAGAACACAAACTTGTGTTAAATTCAACACAAGTTAGGTATCTCTATTTAACAACACAAACTTGTGTTAAAACAACACAAAACTTGTGTTAAATGTTGAAACAACACAAAACTTGTGTTAAAATGTATCAAACAACACAAAACTTGTGTTAAAATGTATCAAACAACACAAAACTTGTGTTGAAACTTGTGTGAAATCTACACAATACTTGTGTTGAAACTTGTGTTGAAATTTCTGAAACTTGTGTTGAAATTTCTGAAACTTGTGTTAAAATTTCTGAAACTTGTGTTGAAATTTCTGAAACTTGTGTGGTTTCATACAAACTTGTGTATAACCATCATCAAAAACTTGTGTTGTATTTTTCCCCAATTTATATCCAGCATAGCAACCTTTCTATGCAGGACCCCTCTCTTTGCTCTGTTAGACCTGTAAAGTTTGATAAAAGAAGGAAACAAAAAAAAATTTTGTAAGATTATTATTTATTCATAAAATCATAGGAAAAAGTAAATTAATACATCAAAACTAAATAGATATTTGAAATGTTAACAGAAAAACAGAGACTTCAATTCTAATACAAATTATATTGTGTTATATATAATGACCCCTCCCCCCCCCCACTTTACCCATCACAAAATATAAAATAGCTATTTAAATTGTTTTTTGCCCCACACACTTTACCCATCACAAAATATAAAATAGCTATTTAAATTGTTCTTTACCCCATAACAAGAACTGAGAATATAAAGATATGTACACAGTATCCCTACCCCATACCCCAAAATATATAATTCAAATATATCTAAATTTAATAACATCCAAACTAAGCACTAATAAGATTAATTATGCACTAAATTGAAACAATTTCAAAAACTGAAAAATGCTACAAAATCACACTACAAGTGATTTGTGAGGCATCTAGAAATAACTAGCATACACAGAAAACTAACAAAAGAAAATTGCTCTATTTTGCAGGAGTAATAAAATGATGTAGAGCCTTTTCCTCATTAAAAAAAACCCAAACAAAATGAATATTTTATAAATAAAAGAAGCAAAGCATCAAGATTACAGGATACTCTTTCAAGGGTGTTCCAGCCTAAAAAATAAAAAGTAGGCAATAAGAATACAATGTTTAAATAAACAATTTATTTTGCCACATCGAGACTGAGTCTCTATTTGGTTTCAACTTTGCGTAACGCTTATTGTGTCTTGTCCACTTAAAGACCCAGGCAGATTATTATGCTCAAATCAAATGGGTTAAAAGTCAGAAAAATGAAATGAAATGGGGTTTAACGTCCTACTGTTCTGCTCCTATACTGGGCTAATAATGACGGGCATATGCCACACAGTGTGCTATGAGGGAATTTTTGCCCGGGCAGCGGCACTATCATCTATTCTTATATCGAATTCCAACTGCCAGGGGATCTTTTACGTGCATTCCAATATTCGTCTCATCGGAAGGACTAGACAGCTGTCATTGTCAGGCCAAGTCAGAAAAAAGTCTTGAGATTTGGGACTGAAGTCTCATAATAGGTCAACTATTCACCCGGTTCATACATGTATTGTCTGCAAATCCAGATTCCCTACTACATCATTGGCAGCACCTATTTACTTGGCAATGTCTAATTATTTTTGGACCCATTCTTATTTTATTTCCATTGACAACAAATTGGATATTTCCCTTTAAAATCTATTGAAATCTATTTGAAAAGTAAAATATTGCCCATCATTATTTTACTGCTATTTACTGTAATGGATGTGATTGGCAAAAATCAAGCATGCCAAGTACTTGAAATAGCTGAGTCCTAGGCATTGCCCCAAGAAGAATAACTAGATTACCAAGCAAGTGTATAGAACTAGTTGATGATTAAAAATACAAATATGTATGTTACTTACATTTTACCTGATTATCAAGCTCTGTGAGAAAAAGTTTCCATAATATGAATAGCCATTTTCAACTGTCTTGATCTTTCTGATGTAGTTAACGGAGAAAAAAAACATACTATGTATTAGTTGACTTAAATCGACTCGACGGTTAAAAGATGAAAGTTTTAATTTAATTACATTGTATTGTAATGTGTTGGTTTGCTTTGTCACAGATGAGACAAAATGAAAAAAATGAAATGGAATGGGGTTCGGCGTCCTACTGTTCAGCTCCGACTGGGCTAATGAGGTTGGGCATATGCCTTACAGTGTGCTATGAGAGAAATTTTGCCGGGTACCGTGACCCTAAGGCCTACTCTTGTATCAAATTCTAACTGCCAGGGGCTATTTTACATGCACGCCAATGTGTACACGGGACCACGTTTTTTTGTTCAATCTGAACGACTAGACAGCTGTCCTTGTAAGGCCCTCCGTTCTGCATTGTCTTTCTGCAAACCCGCGACCTTAAAATATGCGAACCAGTGTCTAACCCACTTGGTCACCGTAGGTCCCCACAGATGAGATAGTCATATCTACATGTATCTGGACATAAGTAAGATTCTGTCTGTGCACATACATGTACTTCACAGTTTTACTATACTAAACTGAATTTTAAATTCCAAATAATAAAATGAAATTAAGGTTTATGTCACATCAGCTCCAACCGGGCTATATTGTGCCAAACACATTATGGTGAGATTCTAAAATACCACAACAACAATCTTTTCTATTAGAATTGAACACTCACCCTCAAAAAACAACTATGAGAAATCATAGGTGCTCAAATCACCATTTCTTCAGCTCTCTTTTTTCCCATATTTGGGTTTTTTGACTTATTTTATTATATGATCTTTGATTTGCTATGGCATCTAATATGGAAACTGAAAAAAATAAATATGTGACATGTAATTAACTGTTTAAGATACCTTACCATATACAAACTGTGTGATATCTAAAACCATTTGAATCCCGAAGATCTTACCGACGCCGTGAAAATCTGTTTTAATAACCCTTGTTTGTCATGTGACTGGACTGTCACAGTAATTAGAAGAGAGCCATGTGGCTTAGTGTGTAAGGCACTGGCTTGCTATGTTACATAGTGTGAGTGAGAGACAGTGATAGGTAAAAGATTATAATTATCCTATGACCGCATGTGTAATAAACTCTCCACTGTTCTCTAATTGACCACACTATTGTTCATTTAATAAAGAACCAGATGCTGCCATATGTATAATGGTCAAGTTAGATAATCCGCTGATCACTAATGACGTTTACTAGCGTTAGCTGTCACACATCAATTGTTCAGAAGCCTGCCATATGCTTATAGTGAGATAATCTATCAATGACAAATGATTTAATTATGTAGTCTTTACATAAGTCCTTTTGTTCCATATTATTAATTACCCGTGTTATCAAAGTGAATTTAGTATAAATTGGCTTTGGTTTTTCATGTAAATGAGAACAGCTTTGGCGGCTGACCAGGTACGACTTTATAGTATATCTAGTATGCTAGAATAAAATGTTGCATCCAGATCATGTTTTATTTCTATTAACTCAAACTATGTTATAATCATAATTTGGTGACCGTGACCAGGATACAACTGTGGTTGTATGGAAAGATACAGAATAGAGTAGTGGCAGCCGAATTCTCTCCAGTTTGAACCAAGTACAGAACCAGTCAAAGTCAGAAAGGTACGTTAGCTTTGTTATTTGTTATTTTTCGTAAAAATGGCTGAACAAGGAGATGTTTCTGCGCTATTTCAAGGTTTAACTGGGGAGTTAAAAGGCTTGTCAACTACTTTAAAACACCATGGCGTTTCTCAGTTAGTCGAAACATATTCAGGGGAAAGACAAAATTTTGAAACTTGGATAAAAAGCATAGAGAAATATGCAATTTTAGCTGAAATTGCCATTGAAAAAGTGAAATTAATCGCTTATCAATCTAGTAAAGGTTCTGTTAGTGACTTTTTAAGTAGACATTTGGCCGACAATCCAAATTGTACTTGGGAACAATTAAAAAAAGAACTATCGAACAGATATGGTTCAGTTGCTGACCCTCAGTATGATTTAGTAGTTTTACAAAACGCCCGTCAAGGTAGATACGAGAATGTTCAGATATTTGCTGAGAGATTATTAGATTTAGCTAAAAAAGCATACAATGCACAAGAAATTGTGTTAGTACCAATACAACGACAATTAGTAGGTTGTTTTATAACTGGAATAGGCAATGTTCAATTAAAAATGAAATTAATGAGAGAAAATCCTGCTACGTTACAAGAGGCAACTGTTTTGGCAATGACGGAACAAAATTTACAAGAACGATTTGCATTAAGGATGAATCCAGATATTTCAGATCACTGTCACGAACCCATGGAAGTAGATCATTTAAGACCTATGCGAAAATGTTTAAATTGTAATAAACATGGTCATAAAACCCATGAATGTCGTTCTGCAGCAACTATTAATACAATCTCTAATAAAAGAAAGTATGACAATAGTGCAAGTAAAGTCAGGTCAAATTTTAATAGTCAACCAAATCAATTTAGGTTCAATTCTAATAATTACCCAAATCAATCTCATTACAATTCGAAATCATATATAATTTGTTGGAATTGTAATCAGCCAGGGCATTTAAGTCGTTTTTGTCAATATAAGCCTGCATATTATTCAAATCAATCAAGAGTTATGAATAAATCAACGAGACATCAGGGTAGGCCAATGCGAAAACAACATTTAAACTAAAAGGCTCTTTTCATGTTGAAGCTAATGAAAAGAGCTCATTAAACCTGCCTTTATTTAATTTAAATATTTCAAAAAATCCAAGTTCGTGTTTAATAACAGTAGGAAAGCAACGTTTCAGGTCCTTAATCGATAGCGGCGCAGAGGTAAGAATAATGAATTATCGTGTTTATCAAAATTTAAAATTTAAACCGGAAATAATTAAAGAACAGGTGAAACTACAATCTGTTAACGGAGATGCTCTTATTATTCATGGATGTGTAAATTTCACATTTAAAATAGGACACAGTAAAATTCGACATAAATTTTATGTGGTATCCAATGTTAATAGAAATTAGATCTAAATTATCTAATGCGGTTCATTTACCAAAAGATCCGTCATCTCAACTTTGGCAATATTATAAATTTTTAACTTGTACCACAGTCATCGACTCTGATCATATTTTTATAGTTGTGAATATTCCTCTTTTAGATTCTAACAAGCAACTTAAAATATTTTACGCTCACAATTTACCAGCGCCTATGACATCTAATCATTTAATTGATAAAACATCCGATTTATCTAGTATGGTCGCTAACTATCAACTAGAAAGTCAAATGTTTGCTGTTAATGCTGAAAGAACTCAGTATGCGCTATTATCTGAACCTGAAGTTCAAGAATGCAAAAATCGGGTTGTAAAATTTTGTCCTATTAAAAGTCCTCTTTATCCAATAAATTTAAGTAAATTATGTATTATAGCTTTGTTTATGCAAAATTCTAAATTAGTAAAACAAGTTTGTAATGTTAATATTAGACCTCGAATAATTCTACCATTGGCTGAATATTTAACGGATGGTTATTGGGCTATATCAACTACAGAAATTTTAAGGTTTTCTCTTCTTTGTTTTTATGGTAAACATTCGAATTCTGGACACAAATTAGTTGCACATCCTCCCATAGATATTATAAAATTGAATATGTCATGCTCTGCATCTAATGAATATCTCTCGTTACTACCATATTATACGAAGGAAAGTAACTATCTCATTAAAAATTCTATTCGAAATATACATATGCATTTCAATATTTCAAGCATTAAATTATGGAAACCATTAACAGTAGCCTTTCCAAATGTCACAATTCCACAGATTCCCTTTAAACTTAAAAACATTAAAAATATTCGTATTAAAGATTTAGTAAATCAACTGAGAAGTGTAAATAAGATAAGTGTTGACAAGCCATGGCCTCATTTAAGTTTTGTTGTAAGCGGTTTTGGAATACTTTTGGGAATAATTACTGGTATTTACTTACTAGTAAAATGTATTAAAAAAAGAAATGAGAAATCAGCCAAATTATACGAAAATAACAAAGAAGTCAGAGCAACGTATTCTGCTCTGACCGAGATGGTGTCGGCGAAGACCGAGGGCGAAATTACGCTACAAGGAGAAGATATTAGCTCCACACCACCAAAAGAAAAGTTAATTTATCCTACGTTAACTTTGTCGTAAGAGGAAGAAAATTGATACAAATGATATACGGAACAAACTGGCTGTTCCAGTTATAGGAAATATAAATAGTTCCTGTTGAATCAACGTTGAACGTGCCTGTATATAGAAGATCTGAATAGATGTGCCGATAATTTTGTGGATCCTGTTGTTGCTGTTGTGTGTGTTTTATTTTATTCCGTGGATAATTAGTGTACACTGTGAACTATTAATGTGTTAAAATTGGATCATCATTATAACAATTTTTCAGAGGAACTTTTCAAATAATTTTATATATATATATATATTACTTTTTTATATCCATTAAGGATAGGGTGATTATATTTTTTTTGTTTGTTTCACAAACTGTTGGCAATGGAGGTATTGTTACATAGTGTGAGTGAGAGACAGTGATAGGTAAAAGATTATAATTATCCTATGACCGCATGTGTAATAAACTCTCCACTGTTCTCTAATTGACCACACTATTGTTCATTTAATAAAGAACCAGATGCTGCCATATGTATAATGGTCAAGTTAGATAATCCGCTGATCACTAATGACGTTTACTAGCGTTAGCTGTCACACATCAATTGTTCAGAAGCCTGCCATATGCTTATAGTGAGATAATCTATCAATGACAAATGATTTAATTATGTAGTCTTTACATAAGTCCTTTTGTTCCATATTATTAATTACCCGTGTTATCAAAGTGAATTTAGTATAAATTGGCTTTGGTTTTTCATGTAAATGAGAACAGCTTTGGCGGCTGACCAGGTACGACTTTATAGTATATCTAGTATGCTAGAATAAAATGTTGCATCCAGATCATGTTTTATTTCTATTAACTCAAACTATGTTATAGCTACCCGGGAGTTTGTAGGTTTGCTCCCAGTGTTGACCGAGAAAGCTCATTTGGATTTTTCAGCATGGATTCCCTGTCTAGTCGTCATGGTGGCTAAGTGGGTAAGACGCTGGCTCGCTAGCCTGGAGGTAGGGTGTTCGATCCCTGCATTGGCCGAGAAAGTTCACCCAGATTTTCCGGCGTGGTTCCCCCTTGTCAGTGATGCAGGATGGAGGGCCTGACAAGGACAGTTGTCTAGTCATTCGGATGATACGAAAAAACGAGGTCCCGTGTACACGTTGGCGTCCACGTAAAAGATCCCTTGACAGTTGGAATTCGATACACCGCAGTGCCGCTGTCCGGGCAAAATTTCCCTCATAGCACACTGTGTGGTGTATGCCTGTCTTCATTAGCCCAGTTCGGAGCAAAATAGTAGGACGTTAAACCCCATTTCATTTCTAGTAGTTTCAATGGAACACAAAACCTGAGGTCCAATTGGCGTGCATTTAAGCCGATAGTATGGTGGTTGGAATTTGTTGGCTGTAGCACCCGTGTCACAGTTCGACTGCTAGTTTGTGATACCCACTCGATATAAATGAGTGGTGATTGGCTAATGAATTCTAAAATCAGACGATAAACTAGGTGAAGTTTAGCGCCAATTGATTCAGCCGAATCCTTTGGCTAGTTTATCCAGTACTGACGATTTAAGTTTGTACTTTCTTTATATGCAAATATCACATTTGAAAGAGGCTGTAGGCCTACTTTCTTTATATGCAAATATCTTATTTGAAATAAGCCATTATTATGTGATTCCCCACTTGAATGTGATAAGGAATAAGGTCGCCTGTCCAGCCTTGTGGGTTTTCTCCGGGTCCTCCGGTTTCCTCCCTTTGCTAAATACCCCTAGGGTGTATTCGAAACAGTGTTCCGGTGGGTTCTTGTCGGACTTGAGCAGTCTGGAATGCGTTCACGAACACGTTCCCGTTCTCAAATCCCACACTACCTCATAGCTGGTGTGAGGGAGAACAAACATGGTCGACGCATCGATAACTGCTGAGAAAACAGCATCATGGGTGCATTTATTAATTTAAAAGTTTAATACCGTTCGAAAATTGGATGTAGTATGTGGCCAGTATAACATCAAATAAGTTAGGTTGCCAGGCAACGAAACATATGCCCACAGCAGTTTAATCGTTTGCTCAGTCAACAGGGATTGTCGCATATTCATTCTTTTGTAGGTAATGTGGGCATTTACAAGAAAAGATTATAATTTTTGTCGTTTGTGGGTTTACAAAGGTTCTACAAACTGAAACAAGGGCCTTAATTGTTGAAATTTGACAGATTTTTTTGTTTTGTGTTTTACTAATTTAAATAATGCATACAAATCGGATGATATTTTTGTTGTTCGCGCGTTCACAAGGTTCGAAAAAGTGAAACAAGGGCCACAACTCTAGACATAATTCAGGGAAATCGCAGAAATTTAATAGACGTCTTCGTTTTACTAATTTAAAAGATGCAAATGAATTTCACAAAGTGAAACAAGGGCCATAACTCCAGAAGAAACTAACGGAAATTATTGAAATTAAATAGGATTCATCTCATTAAAATAAACAACATATCAATTTCAAAATAATCAGGTCTGTAGACGACGGACAAACCTACGGACGAGGGCGATGACAATATGCGACCACATTTCCATGTGGGCGTATCAAAAGGTGATGTAATCGTCATCCAAAGAATTGAAAAGGAGTAAAATGGAGTCATAATTTATCATAAGTATGCCTAATAGCGAAGTCAATACCAAACAAGTTATCGTAACAGATTGTATAAATTTAATTCATCTTGTTACCATGGATATTGTTCTCTCATGTTCGAGACTCATGAAAGTGTTTTCATGTTCTTCAGCCGTTCTCGAACCTGCGCGAACACTGTTTCTAATACACTCCTACGGTACGCGCAAGCAAATCATTCAAATAAAATTGAACAATATTAGCCTCAAAATTACCTAGCGCCAGTAAGTATAAAGGATCTATCCGACAAACACTAACAACAACTCTAGGTTTATGCAGAATTAATATAACACAACATACACAGATGGCAATAGAATGAGACAGTGTTCAGGAAAAGGGCGGAAACGGAAGAAGACTACCCGTCCTACTTGATTCTAGGACATAAAGCATGGGCCTACTTGATTCGACCTTGTCTGCGATATCACCTCGGTGGAAGCGGACGTAAAATACAACTAACCCATCATTGATTCGACCAATTTAATACAAGGAAATAAATGGCATAGTTTGTGTCAAGTGAATTTAGTGAATTTTAAACCCCATTTACTCGCCCTCTCTCTACAGAGATAAATACTTTTCCTGTTACATACAATAACAATTATTGGCCATTATTTAAAAAATATATTAAAAGGAAATGAAATTCTGTTACCTGTTTTTCTTTGTGTAGTACATATGCTAACATCAATGACTGGAAAAAAAATAACGAAACTGTAGAGAAACTTCTGAATCATTGAAAGTCTAATTATTAGGCCTACACATTGATGACATTGATATAAAAAAAAAGGCTGATTTGTTTGTTGTTGTTTTTTTCTTTTACAGAAATATTAAGATTACATTTCAAATAAACAACTAACACAAAAGTTAGTATCTAGCTATAGTCCATATCTGGATATACATTTCTCCTTTTTTTTGGCCCGAACGTCTATAAAAATCAAAGATGGCGGCCAAAAATTGCAACCGGGCATTACTATAAAATCAAGACAGATTCTTACCTGCTGGTCCTAGTCGGGGGTTTCTTGCAATTATAAGTATTTGAACAACGGTGTAGCGCCGATTAGCTAATAATAATTAAGCACGATTTCAGAAAAATTAAGACAGATTCATTAGATTGCTGAATTAGCGGAACACTTTTAGAACACATCAAAAAAAATTTCTTTGTGGCGCCATTATATAAATAGAATTCCGGTGCAGTCAGTGGCAGTGGTTCTAAATCTGACTGTTTTAAACGAAACGAATTATTATATACATAGAAGCAATATATACATGCTAAATTAAATACACGGTTTTATTTTTTGTAAAAATTTACAAACCTGCGGTCTGGTATTCTATGTGACCATTATTATTTTTTTAAAAAAAATATCACGGCTAAAGCACTCTGTTGATGCTAACGTCACTACATCTAACTGAATGTCGCTGATATAATATCAAAGAAAGAATTTGTCGCAATGACTAAAGTATAGATACTTCTTCTTAGTTAGTTGTATTTTACGCCCGCTTCCACCGAAGTGATATCGCAGACAAAAAGTATAGATAACTTGGAGAACCATTATATCAATAAGTCGATTATGAGATACACGTGGATGATCAATTAAATTTGATTGGTTACTTTTCAGTTAACCAATACTGTCCAATTTCGATTACATCAACCAATTACATTATTAAGAGTTTTACTCATTTTTTTGTTCATTGCACATTGAATCAATTTTCGAAAACACCAGGGTGCTGAAAATCACATGTACACTATATATTCATTTGGTCTATCAGTTTATTGGGTCAATAAAAAAAGACAGACATTTTAACTATACAGACAACTTAACACCAATTAACATTCAAGTCTGTCTGGCAATTGTCTGATTAATTGGTACTCACTCCCTTCCAGTGATTTTCGAGATGTGAATTAAGCCCTTTATTACTTTTCTTAAAACTTGACGACTCCCGAATTCAGACTTTGTATGGAGTTTTTTTCTTAAAAAGAAAACAAATCGTGGAAGGTACACATTACTTGTGTTAATGATATGAAAAAACACACAAGATTTTATAAATCGACACAAGTTTGTGTTAATGCAATGCAAAACAACACATAACTTGTGTAGATTAGTTTTAACACAAGTACTTGTGTTGAGATCCAACACAAGTGTTTTTTCAGTGTAGTTATTTTGGGAGTGTATGCATTTTAGAGCATTTGGTGCAGGTGTTTTGGAGCTTTCGAGCTTAGGGAGCTTTCGGGCATAGCTTGAAACGTTATATTGACGTAGTGAAGAAACATGGATTGGTTTAAAAATATGTTCAGAAATACAAATTCAACCAATAAATACACAGTCGACAACATGTAATCCATCGGAAGTCAATATGCAAATTCCATTTATTTCCCCTCGTGTTGTTTTGTTGGCCAGAACATTTAGATTCTGCAATCAAATTTCATTGCATCCAACCCAAAGGCCAGTCTAGGCATGGGCCTGAGGGTCCCAGACCATGAGCCCCGAGGTTTGGGGGGGGGGCGGTTCATGGGAAAAAGAGAAAGAAAAAAATGAAAGTTTCACGGTAATCGATCTAGCGGCGCGAGGTCGGAGACTGAGCTATCCCTCAACTTTCTCTGTGAAGTTCCACTCGGAGATCGGTCTAGGCTTAATATGTGGCGGCGCAATGTTCGGAGACTGGGTGAGTCTGCAATTCCTCAACTTTCTCTGTTATAATCTTCACATGTAAAAACAGTTCCCTGCCATTATATGTCATTTCCGCGCATTGTATGCCATTCGGAACTAAATGGATTTCATATGTGATCAGCTATTATGTAATTATTCTTGTACTACAGGTCGTTTAATTGTGTGTTACACATGTGTGCCATTCAAAAGGATATGAACTAATCTTTTCGTCGCGTTAAGGGCCCCGCGATTCTAGTCAGGTACAGGGCGCGCTCCGGTTAAGCTGGGCTGTGATCCTACCCTAACCTTTAGAGCATTTTAAAACAAAAACATAAATTCCATATTTCTAGATGTAGCGTAAGAATAAATAACTCACCATAAAACTTGAACATTATTATAAGAACATGTTCAAATACTCTTATAGAAACACATTGAATGGCATCAAGGGTACATTTTACCAGATTTCCTTTGCCAATTAAAACATATAGCCTAGAAATAGAACATTATAACTAATCAGTCTAGAAATAGAACATTATAACTAATCAGTCTAGAAATAGAACATTATAACTAATCAGTCTAGAAATAGAACATTATAACTAATCAGTCTAGAAATAGAACATTATAACTAATCAGTCTAGAAATAGAACATTATAACTATCAGTCTAGAAATAGAACATTATAACTAATCAGTCTAGAAATAGAACATTATAACTAATCAGTCTAGAAATAGAACATTATAACTAATCAGTCTAAAAATAGAACATTATAACTATCAGTCTAGAAATAGAACATTATAAATATTCAATCCAGACATAGGGTGTCGAAGTAATCTAGACTTGGTGTAAATAGTCGAGAGGAGGAGCTTCGGTAACGTCCACTGGACACAAAATAAAACATTTTGGGACTAACATATAGTTCAATTTTATTTCAATTATTCGCATCTGCGTAGGGGTCTTTAGCAATAAGACAAGCGGCTAGTCGAAACCTTGTCACTTGTCTCATTGATCCAACGCGCACGTGTTATACCATTTGTCCCATTCTTTTAAAACAATTCATAATATAAAAAAGTATATATTTACCATTTGATGTTATCGATGCCCGTATGAAGTTCCATATAATTGACATATCCCTTAAATATCTTGACTATTTCAATTGTTGGTGTTCTGGTATCGACTTTTACTTTCTTTATGCGTTTCAGGTTATTATAATACATGTAGTCATGGACAATTACAACGAAAGTATCTGAAATAAATTTAATGTAATGAATTCGCGTTTAACGCCCTATTCTCTGCACGGACAGGGCTAATGAAGAACATTGGTGCTCGGGCACCATTTTGCTCATAGGGTTAGGGTTAGGGTTAAAACTGCAAGGCGCATACCCAGAGAGTGGAGAAAGCAGGAACTAATATGGCGGTATAATAAGGAGCGGAATTTTCGTCATAATTGTAACCTCTAACCTAGTAATACGTATGATTACTTCTATGCATGCAATGTCTTACTTACGCATGTTAAACTGGCTAGTTACACATGTAAAAATGCTAATTTTTATGACTTATTTCCTAAATATTATAACATTCATTTAGCTAGAAAAGTATGCACACTTATTGTGATAGATGAAGACAAGGTATTAGAAGTTGGGATAAATAAAGCTTTGACAATTAATATCAAAATATTGATAAATATTGGGTATAGGTTCTCTTTTATTTATATCACCTATGTAACGATAGACAATCTTAACTTTTACAATTGTAACTTTAAAACAGTTGTCCATTTCTATACAATGCGATTATTTTGAAAAGCTCCCCATCCGATGAGCAAAAAATACTTACACAATGTTAAATTGTTATTAAACCAGTGTTGAAATAAGTTTATGTCGGCATACTTTTATCATTATATCGTTTACGGATGTATCAATTTCAAATCTATATATTATTTACATATTTTACATATACATGTACTTGATTTATGAATATGCATATTTACCATAGTCAAATTCATCTGTGAATAATGTTCTACCGTCTGTTAAACTTGTATCATTAGTTTTGAAACTTTTCATAGAATTGTTGACCAACAGGTATAACGTGTTGCGTCTTGAATCGACAAATATATCTTTAGCGTGTTTTGTTCCAGTTAACAGTTTTATTTTGGTTTCAGACTTCAAGTTAAATTTAAATAAACTGTCGCCATCCACAAAATATATCTCGGTCCACCCTGTAAAATAATTAACACATTCTAAAACATTTCTGGTTGATTATAGATGAATGAATGAAATGGGGTTTAACGTTCTACGTTTCAGCATCAATGCGGGGGGGGGGGGTGAAGGCTTACACCATAACGTAATATTTTGATGAAACAGCTGCTCTGCGAACTACGCTTACAATGTCCTTGACATTGGTGACATGGGAAATGAAGACGTGGATACACCATGATGTGTACTATGAGGGATATGTTGACGGAACTACATCTCTACGATCTACTCTTATAACGAATAACAACGTACACACCAACGTGTAAACATGATCTTGCTTTTCCGTCCCATTCGAACGAGTAAGTACATTGCTTACCTGGTTCGCCATCGTGATTGGCTCGAATAAAAATAGTCAGACCATTTAATATTTAGTAAATATTTAGTAAAATATTTGACAAAGTTATATTAGATAAGTTTAATCACGTGTTTCAATGTTCTGATCAACAATTTGGTTTTAAAGAGAAACACTCTACAAGTCATTGCTCTTTTGTACTTAATGAAACCATCAATTATTATAATAGTCGCAACTCTAGTGTGTATGTTAGTTTACTAGACGCTAGCAAAGTTTTTGATAAGGTTAACTATGTAAAATTCTTCCAACTGCTACGTTCTAGATGTCTGTGTCCTGTATTTCTACCTTGTTTATACCTCAACCAGAGGATACGAGTAAGATGTGGCAAAACAGTTTGCAACTCCTTCACTGTAACTAACGGTGTCAAACAAGGGGGAGTACTCTCTCCAATACTATTTACCGTCTATATCGATGAACTTCTGAGAAGGTGCAGACAAAGTAAACTTGGCTGTCATATTGGGAATGTATATGTCGGTGCACTCGTCATGCTGATGACCTCACACTAATCGCCCCAAGTAAAAACTCTCTTAATGGTTTATTGCGCATAGCAAGTAAATATTCTGAAGAATATAACCTCACTTTTAATCCCGACAAGAGCAGACTTATATATTTTCCATGCAAACCCTCTGAAACTGGAAATCAGGATCTTAAACCCATTCTTATAAACGGCCTCCCCATCAAACTTGTCGAATCTGAATCCCATTTAGGAAATCTGCTTCATAGTTCGTCAAAATATGAACATTTACGTCAATGTATAAATAATGTTACTGTTAAAAGTAATGTAACATTAAGAAATTTTACATTCTCCTCATCTAAAGTTAAATATAAATTATTCAAAACTTATTGTATGCCCCTGTATGGGATTTCTCACAAAAGTCATTAGAGAGTATTTATGTAGCCTGGAGAAAACAGGTTAGGGAAGTATTCAACATTTCCCCAAGAACCCACAATAGTTTATTAAATATTATATATCAGGATTTGTCAATTAAAACTCAGCTTCATAAACGTTTTATTAAGTTTTGTCATAGTATTATACATAGTAGTAATTTATGTCTTCATATATGTGGACGTACTGCGTTGTTGGGAAGTCAGTCTAATATGTGCAATAAAATCAATCACTTATCATATCATTATAATATACCAAAATACAAGTTAGAACGTAAGTCATTGTTAAATATTGTAGATAAAATAGAATGTCACGATAAAAGTTCCTGGAAGGAAAATGATAAGAGAATAGGAAATGCAATACGAGAATACATAGATTTAAGAGATTGTTCCCCAACTGAATATATAAAATTAAATGAAATAATTAATCAACTCTGTATTAATTGAGAACTTGTATATATGTATATGTATTTATTTTTTTCATATTTATTGTACTTAGTGTACGAATAAAAATTTATTATTATTCATTCTCCTTAACGCCGTCACGTGTAAAAATAAAATAGATATTTGAGTAACTTTGTTGTTGAACAAGTATGCCAATCATAATATATAAAATAAAGAAGACAGGTGGGTGAAA
This sequence comes from Patella vulgata, assembly GCF_932274485.2. NCBI lineage: Eukaryota > Metazoa > Mollusca > Gastropoda > Patellidae > Patella > Patella vulgata. The sequence continues at coordinate 213,607 of NC_065884.2, forward strand.
TTGTATACGTATGTATAACATCAACGATTAATACATGGTAATTCATTATTCATACATTTGGGTCAGGGCGTGACTTTAAATATTTTAATACCCATATGCTTTTATGAAGGTGGGTTTAACCGGTGTCCTCTTACCAAGATAAATCTAGAGATATCAGATAAATTTATATATAAAATGTGACCCGTAATGGCATAATCAGTCGCAATGGGGAAATTTTAAACATTAGGTTTTCACATTCACCAATTCAGTACATTCAAAATAATGTATGATTGGTTTGATTAACTAAGCTGTGCCCGTTTGAAGCTGCCCATGTCAGGAAAGTCAGTTTTGAGAAAAATCAAGTTAAAGATGTTGGGATGTTCTAAAACAAAATCACATAGCAACCAGGGAATTTATTTGCTATTTGGTAGTTTAATAAAAACATTTCCTATGACAGTGTTACAATCCATGTTTTGTATATTATAACTTTTATGAGAATAACTTCTGTTAATCTCATCAATTAATTAGCACCTTTAGTGGTCAAGAGATTAAAATTGTTTATTGGGTAATCAAGTTTAATTTCTTGAGAATTCTAACAACCGCCACAGCTATACGTGTATTCTGTTATCGTCGTCACACGACTGAACTAAATTAAGGTTTTACGTGTACATGTTATATTTAGGTACCGTAAGGGTATTAGAATCTGAATCACTGATAGAATGATAGAAATTTCAATTTCATTTATAAGAGATGCTCACGTTCACTTTAGGGCCTTTTGGTATTGTGAACAAACGGCGGAGAATTTTCTCAGTCGAGATTCTTCGCTTTTCGACTTTTTCGTTGTTCTAATGTTTCCGAACCTTGCTGATAATAAAATTTGAAATAGTATTATCCAATTAGGCATGCTTGCACATTTTATATGCCGTATAAAGCCACATTGAACGAAATTAAACTACCAATATAAATTTATGATTTTTTTCTAAGACAAAACGAAATGTCAAATAATCACCGCTTGGATTAATCAACGAATGGCAATTGATTAATATTTTTAAAATGACAAGTTTCGGGTTTAACCTAGTTGACTAATTTATGATATGCCACGTGGGATATCTCGGCCAATTAGCGAACGAGTTACTCTGCGCTGACTTGGTTAAGGTTAAGGTTGTTTATATTTTTAAACTCGTTTATACTCGATGAAAAGTAGTACTTGGATCATATTGTTTACACTCGATGAAAAGTAGTACTTCGATCATATTGTTTATAAACTAGTGATGTAACGCTTGACAGCGATGTCATGGGCAAAACATGAACTGACCAAACAAATTTCGGGTTACAGACGGCGGTGCCGGTCGTCTGCGAGAGGGGAAGAATAGGAGTGTATCTTGTAGAACCCACTCCACCAAAGAAAATACAACAACTTAATAATGTTGTAATAGAGCCTAATAACTAGTGTGGCTGACTCGAATTCCAATCAACCAATCAATCGTCAATAGTCCACGGAGATGGGACCGTCGGGAGAAAAGTTTGAAATTGAACTAACACGAACGCGTTTTCTTTCTTTTCCACCAAGTTCAATGTGGTTCAACGTAGCCTACCTTAGGTGACTTACCTGAAGCCCAAATCCCAAACAACCAAATTTGGACAATTTGACGGTCGTAAAAGCGTTTTCCTGTTATTCCAGACCGTGAATACAACAACTTTAAAGTGGTATAATTGTGCCTAACTTAGGTGGCTGACTCGAATTCCAATCAACCAATCAATCGTCTACAGTCCACGGAGATGGCACCGTCGGGAGAAAAGTTTGACAATTTAACTGCCACCAACGCGTTTTCGTGCCCGTGAATGCAGGAAGTTCAGTGTGGTCCAATATAGCCTACCTTGGGTGTCTTACCTAAATCCCAAATTCCAAACAATCGTTGTTGGACATGGGGGGGGGGGGGGGCTCGCTCTCTCTGGAAAATTTAACTGCCGCAAATGCGTATAATTCTGTTATTCTAGCCCGTGAAATAAGCAACTCCAAAGTTTCCAATCGGTTTGCATCGGAAATCCCATTCTATGCCGATCTGAATTCCAAACATCCAATCAGACTGTTGCAGCTGCGTTCACAGAATTAATAATAATCGATGCCCGAAAAATGTCGCACAAAGTAAAGTGTTTTAATTCATAGTGAGTTCAGTACAAATTCGTGGTATGCAATTAAAGGAAACGGAAATTAGTGTTTTATTAGATTTCACGAACTTTATTTTGCTAACTAGATGAAATCATAATTTTTGTTTTCACTTTACCCGGCTGCCCAAAGAGTCAGATTGACCCCGACCTCTCCTGCCCCCCACCTCCACTGGCTCATACTCCTATGGAAACTTGGACCTAATGGTTGGTGAGCCAATGAATCAGCGCCACAGTCACTCAAATTCTCAGCTAACATAAACAAAACTAAACCAAGAAGAAGATGTAATATTACCATCAATTGCTTCCCAAGACAAGAATGTCGCCATTAGCCCAAACGGAGCAGATCAGTAGGACACCTGAAAATCCCACAGAAATTTCTCGGCCAACATAAATAAAACTAAAAGAAGAAGAAGATGTAATATTACCATCAACTGCTTCCCAAGACAAGAACGTGGCGTAGTATACAAACAGTAGTAACATCATCTTGCAGCTCGATATTTTGAAGCAGACTCACTTATTCGTAGGAATTCTTTACCGTCAAATATGAAGCCTTTCCTATATTGCTCGACACGTCATGTTATGATATTCTATTAGTCGGTTTCAGTCAGTTTTAACATCAACTGAAATAAAATCCCTTCTGCGTGATTCCAGAAAGTTAGGTCAGAATAAAGGGAAAGGTTCTAAACCAATAAAATGTTGAATTGGGAAGATCTGGTTGGCTTAATGAATGTACTAGCTCCATACTATAAGACACGATAGCTGACCAACATGTCTATATTGTTATTAAACAGAATATTATACTCCTATCTACATGACAAATATTGGTTTGACGAAGAAATAAAGTACCAGAGAAAATAAGCGTGAAATAAAAGTGTCAGTACATTATCAATCTTATACATGTACATAACGAGAGCAACTGATTTCACGAGTGTGTTCATATGATAGCAGCATGTCATACGACGTTTAAGGTTCAATCCCTGGTACTATAGGGAGAAAGAGAGAGAAATAGGGTTTAATGTCCACTAAACACAAACTAAGTAATTTCGGGACTAACATATGGATCAATTTTATTTCAGTAATTCGCTTGCGCGTAGAGGTCTTTAGCAGTGGGAGGAAACCGGAGAACCCGCAAAAAACAGACGAGGTTGGACTAGTTATCCCACTTCTTGTCACGTACAACCGGGGAAACGAAACTACGCCGGTTAAGTCAATAACAGACCTTATGATACAACCCCCCCCTCCCCCTGGGAAAACAAACAGGACACGTCTTTCAATAACAGACCTTATGATACAACCCCCTCCCCTCTCCCCCTGGGAAAACAAACAGGTCACGTCTTTCAATAACAGACCTTATGATACAACCCCCCCCCTCTCCCCCTGGGAAAACAAACCGGACACGGCTTTCGACAAAAAAACATGAAGGAGGTTCTTACCAAGTAATCATGATTCTCAACACATTTCCAAGATGGCGTATTTGAACTAGAAAGGAGTCACCTTTATGTAATACAATTCCACATCGTGATGACATTGATGAAACAAATGATCAATCAAGACAGGCCAGTGTCAGGTATTTGAAGGGGGGAGGGGTAGTTACAGGTAAGAACAGATGTAATTAAATCGCAGCTAGGAGATATTCGGGTTTGGTTTTAAATACTTAGCTGTTAAATAATCAATATGGATACAGTTTTAGCGTAGAGTAGGCCCCAACAATTAAAACATATTGCTTTAAATAGGTAACCACCTTTAATACAGCTTGTTAATATCTCATATGTGGTTTTAATGAAGCTGAAACTAGATTCTAAAAAGCATGATATCTGTGTGTATCGAATTGGTTATATAATATATTATAATCGATAGTTTTGGTTAAACGAAAAATTTAAAATCGATATAAAGACAGGTGTTGACAGGGAGTGGCTTATAGGCTGGTAAGATAGATAGGACACGCGACATGGGCACCACTTACTACTTGAAGGAGACTGGGGAGGTATTTGCTGTAAGAACCCCCCCCCCTCCCCTCCCCCCCTCCCCCCCAAAGAAATTGACATTCATCACGTTATAGAACGCAGTGTCGTAGTTTGTAAGTTAGAAGTAATTAACTTGTATTTTTGAGATGATGTTTATGCAGGAGCATATTTTCAGTGCTTGTCATGTGCTATTGTCAGCAGATACACCACTAAGGACGGATGGGGGGGGGGCGCGGCAACTTGTGTGCTTTAGATCTTAAGGACCACTTTTGATTCCCGACTTTATGGGACAAGGAGTGGACTTCCATTTCGAAACACGTGGATTTTCTCTGTTTCAACTAAGATTTATGGACAGATGGCTGAATACTTAAAAAAAAGTGTTTGTCTTCGCAGGGCACAATGAATTAAATAACTTCTCGGCTTCTTACGTCCGATTCTTCAGATTACGGACTCAAAGCAATGCGATTAAGTGAATAACACCAAGCTACGAAGTGATTCGGCTTAGCTCATAGCCACGGAGTCGGTTAGAGCCATTTATCGCCGCTTCTTAGCCTCGCCTTCGATATAATTAACGGGAAAGAAAGAGGGGGTACTTATCAATTAAACTTAGCATTAATTAGTTTGACCTAATCTGATCTTCGATATGTCCTGAAACTGTCATTTTGTGTAAAGAGTAAGCAATACACTTTCAGAAACATAAATAGGTGACTCAAGGCAGTAGGCGGATTAATAATACTTTATTCAACCAATGCCGATGTGATGATGTTGCTGGTAACTATGGTGACGATAAGGCAATCTGAGTAAAACACAGATTTTATTTCGTTTCGTTTTTTATAGTTAAAAATTTTGTTTTACTTGTCTTTACAACACCAGGATCTTGAAGAGTTGTTTTCATTGATGTGTTCTGGATGGTGTGAGGGATTAGACAATGAAACGGTCTGTTACGGCGAGCTTTAGGCGTTTTTTGCACGGAACTGTGGGTTATCCGCTAGAAACACCAATGCTGATTGGTTAATCAAATGGCTGACGTCATAGGATCAAAAGCCGTTCGTATGACCTCTGTAGGCCACTGATGATAAGGTTGATAATGTTGATGGACATACTGATTATGAATGTAGATGAATGTTCACTGAATATGTTGACAAATGAATATGATTGACTGATATATATATATATATATATATATATATATATTAAAATTCCTGACATAAATACATGTACAAGCATTGACATGCAACAATAAAATATTAAAGTAATATTATGACAGAATTATTTCGTCACGAATCCGAAATTCGTCTTCAGGCATCTTACCTGCATGGACTCAAGCCAGATTTAGATAACGCTTAACAAACAATAGTCAGTTAATATTGAATAACAATTACTTGATGACAGTTTACATTTATTATAATATTAAGGTGTAATATTGCTAAACTAATAAAAACATCGTTATCTCGACATGGAATAATTTGCCTGAGATGGCGGGTAAAGAAAACAAGCACATGGTCCATTTACCATAAAATTCACTGCTACATACACGAGGAAAGTATCATTAATGGTCATAATTCGTGTATATAGATACTCTGCTTCAACTCCTACTGTATACCATGTCATGCCAAATTGATGGGAAAGTTGATGGGAAAGGATGAGACGAGAATTAAGACATATACTCCGCCAAATTAAAAACTTGACACTGATGAATTTCAACAAATTTTTTTTTCTGGTAAGTCAAATAAATTTTAAAGTGTTTCTAACGATAGTAAGTAGTAAGAAGCCTTTAATTTCATAAAATTGTAAATTCACGTGGATCACGTGACTTTTGAGCCTATAAAGATGAAAAACCTGAAAAACACGTGCAAACACAAACTCGTGAGGTCAATCGATGCAAGTTTTCTTAAACTGAACACGCACACGTAACTTGAACTGGAAAAACAAATGCCGCGCCTTTCAAATGTAGAACGTCTACGTGCTATAGGTAGGCTCTATGCTGGTCAGTCTGTAGTCACTGTTGCAAGAGCCTTTAATTGTTCACGCCAGACAATAATTAATCGTAGAATGAGAGTGCTTCAAACAGTAACTATTGCCGACCGCCCAAGGACGGGAGTGCCACGTGTGACGTCACTCCAGGAAGATCAAGCAATACGATTATGTCATCTTAGAAACAGATTTGTCACTGCAACCTCTACAAGTAGAGCGATGTTTGGTGGAAGGGTAACTGCACAAACTGTTCGAAATCGGTTGCAGGCTGCTGGTCTTCGAGCTCGGAGGCCCTATAATGGACCAATATTGACACCTCTTCATCGCCGTAACCGAGTTGTGTGGGCCACAAGACACATAAGATTTACTCAAAGACAATGGAATTCGGTTGTCTTTAGTGACGAATCTCGATTCACTTTGAGATTTGCCGATGGCAGGGTCCGAGTGTACCGCAGACGAGGTGAACGTTACGCTCAAGTATGCGTCAGAGAAGTTGACCGATTTGGTGACGTCACAGGACCTTCAACATGCTCTTGCTGAGCAGTGGCGACGTCTTCCTTGGGTAGTGTTTACTAATGTTCTGAGATCCACGAGAAGACGTTGTGTGGCAGTACGAGACGCTAGAGGAGGCCACAACCGTTACTAAACACTTTATTCCGATTGTTCTCCAAGTCTGTGAATTTCATTTTGGGGGGTACTGTGACATCACGAACGTTATCAATGTCAAGGACTTTCGGCGAGACGTATTCTTGCTTTCTGTTGATGTCAATGTCGTCTGTGCACAACATAACACTAAATAGTTGCCTTAAACCAAATATTAAAAATCTAGTCCCAAAAATCCCGAGTGTCAAGTTTTTAATTTGGCTGAGTATATATGACTACCACACTCTTCCTAGCAGGACATGTTGCACAAGACTAGATCATACAGGGCTTGTCTAAACAAAAAATACATATGATACTTATTTGGCTTATTTTATCTAATTAGTAAAATAATATGTACCTGATCAGAGATAATAATTGTGTATCAATAATATTCTTATTAAGCTGATAGTAGTCACAGTGAGAAAACTTCAATCGTTCAGGAGGTAATTTGTAGTTGACTAGATAACCGAATGTGCACACTTTGCTTGATACGGCATATACTGGATGTGGGCGTGGCCTGTCTGTGTTTTTTTACCCCTAAGCGATCGCCATGTTTGTTCTACAAATTGAAAACAAGTATGGTGGTTGTTTAGGACGTTTTACCCCTTTTTTATGTAATTATTTCTGTAGTTTTGTAATCGGAGTTCAGCTTTAAGTCAATAATAAAATGAAAGGTGCAAGTTGGCCGTTACATTGTGCAAATCCAAATCCACGCTTCTAAAATGGAATAATATTTTTATTCAGGATTGAGGAATAGATGCAATCTATTTCAAACCTCTCTCCATGTCAGATATAGACACATATATTTACATTTTATGGATAAACAAACAATTAACAAGTTTAAACTCTAGTAATTGCCAATGGTGACAGCTTCAAAATAATTAATGAGCTCTCTGTTTCGTCGTCATTACCGTGCAGTAGATAATAGTGTTTCGATGGGTACATGACAATTTGTTTATTGTATTGTTGCTGGCCCCTGGATATAAGGGGCACAACCAAAGAAAGTGTTTAGTATCTCCAAATTGCGGATCCCATTTATGAATTGTATTATCAGAAATATGACGTAACAAATATATTGCCACAAGAGGTATGCAGCTTACATTGAATGATTTGGTTTGCCCGGGATCAAAACGAAAACAATTTTGGTGATGTTGAATCTTGTGCCATCAGTTTCGAATTTAAGAGATGTCTCCACTTAATGTATTCCATTCACTAATTGACGAGGATATGAAAGAATTATAGAAGATATCTGTTTCACATTGATATTCGGGTAATTTTGTTTTAGAATGTGCCCTTGTCTGTCACGATTGGACCACAGAGACAAGACGGTTTCTGTATCTCTGTTAGAGTGATAAAACCGGCTTCATTATGACTGTCTATGACTGGTATCCTTTACAAATTCACATATGGCTCAAGAATAGGGAGCAGGACAAATACTTAGTCACCAGGTTTGATGTTCCGCTCACTAGCCTTTTAGCCATACCCGTTTAATATTTAAAAACTAGCTTTCGTTAACCGTGTTAGATGATTCTACTTTTCTACTGAAGACGAGAGAGGGATGAAGGGGGCGGGGTGTAACGTGAACTCGACACAAACTTGGCCATTTAGAGACTAACGTATGGCACAAGTTTGGAATGGAAACCACGCTTATAATCTAGACCCTCACTTTAATGGATTGTAAACTATATACTGTAATTATCGGTGATAAATAAGATTCTCATATAACATATGAATACAGTTGTTCTTTTTATATGAATTGAAAAGAATAAAACATGCGTAGTCATACCATCGTGAGATATGAATCATGTGGTTGTAGCTGATGTAGTTTATTTTCTATTATTAAATAGAGACACGTGACTTTATAAATTCAATTATATTGACAGCGGCTCTGCGATCTATTGGTATTTCAAATTCTAATTCTCAAAGGTACTTGCCCCCCCAACCCGTTCTACACTACTGTTAAGGGAAAATCCCCGCGATGACGTCCAAGCGATGACACTTGTATTACAACCGCAATCACCCAAAGGTCATGGCCTTACAGTTTATACGAAACGTATTTTATTGAAAATATAATCACCGTTATGTTTTAATGTGCTTAATGACTAAATACTATTCTAGGGCAGGGTTATGTTAAATTATAGAACTCATGGATAATAATATCTTCTGATAAGACGGTTTTATTGTGTTCGTCCAATTAATATTACTCAAGCGTTATAATATCTGTTCTTAATATGGTTTATTGTATTTCAGGAAACTAAACGTGAATATATATATATTCTTCACGGCATGCTTTAAAACGAAATGTACAGAGGATGGAAATAGCCATATCATTAATGAAGGTTCCCAGTCAGTATCTGGTCACGATTATTATGAAGAAATACCATTTAAAAACACTTTTTTTTTTTTTTTTAAACAATATTTTTATTCATTAAATCTGAATTAGGATTGGGGAACAGGCTATGCCTATGTGTGACCCCTCTCTCTGATTTAGGTACATGTACACATTATAAATATTTACATACATACATACATATATACATAATTACATAATTATAGAGCATATATGATACATCATGGATAATATAGAGACTTAGATGATTACACAGAGTGCAGGGCTTGGAATGACTTAAGAGTTGTTTATGGAGATTTAAATCTTTTTGATAAGGAAATAAATTGTTGGACTTCTTGGAAAATAAGTGTGTTTATCTCTGGACTAAGTTTTGTTGACCCATACAACAGACAACTGATTGTTTTATGATTATGTTGAAGGTTATGGATTGTCCGTTTTCTTGCATCTGAATATAAGTGGCATACGAGTAAATAGTGTTCGGTATCTTCGAATTTGTGACCACAGAGGCAAGCAGGGCTATCATCGACGTGTCTGAGGAATTTATGGCCTTGTAGGTTCGAGCAGCATAATCTTAGTTTACAGTGGATTATTTGTGATTTTCGTATCCCAGTATAGTAATATGATGGCACGATGGTGTCTAATTTATTTAGTGAATTTCCAAAGATAGCAAGGGATCGAGAGTTTCTAATTTCAACGTTAAGTTTGTTCCATTCTCGTATACTGGAAGGGATGAAGGACTCACATCACTATGCTGATCCCATAGATATTCTTCAACCACAAGAACAAGACAGTGTCACTGGTGCATCCCTACTCTATCATTTGGAACGATCCGTCTCTTTTGATAGTAAAGAACAAGAAGATTGTTCGCGATCGGATTCAAGGAAACGAGAGATTGATCTGGGATACACCCAAGTCAACAAGACGTTTCGGGTGGAGTTTTCAAATCACAATGGGAACACTAGTTACATGATTGGAGATAAAAGAAGTAACTCGATGGAATCAAGAAGATTGTTCGCGATCGGATTCAAGGAAACGAGAGATTGATCTGGGATACACCCAAGTCAACAAGACGTTTCGGGTGGAGTTTTCAAATCACAATGGGAACACTAGTTACATGATTGGAGATAAAAGAAGTAACTCGATGGAATCCATATCTGATCCAGATTATGATCATTTGGGATCCGACAAGAATACAAAATCGGCTAACAATAGTCTGTCTGATTATGACCACATTTGTATGAATTATTAAAAAAAGAATGCAGTTATTTGACAATTCTTAGTATCAAAGTGTATCATTTTCAGAGTAAATTAGAATATGCAAGTTATTCTGAATATATGTGTATTTGTTCTAAAGAACCTTAATGACTTACATTATGTAAATAACCAGTAACAAATCCTTATTAACCCAAAAAGTATTCTAGCCCAGTTGAGATCTTTAGATAACGATTATTGGCGTATTAAGGGGGCGGGGGAGAAGGCGAGGGGGTCGTTGGCGATGCCACTGTGAGTGTTAGAGTGCTAAAATGGCAGACAAACTCAAATCTACATGATTGATGATAGCTATAAATAAAACCATTCAAATTGGCTCACTTAACTAAATGTTTCAAACGATTATCCGATCTTTCTTTATAGCTTCATTTTTGCAACATTATTATAATACAGTATCCAAAAAAAAAAAATTACTGCAGAAATGGCGACCCTTTAAAGTTATGTACTGTTTTGTATACCAGGTTGCAACTCAGGTCCATGGGCCTTTTGTTCTTTCATAATTTTGTCAAAATGTGAGTTCTGCAAAAAGATTTAAATAGTTTCAAACAAGTCATATCAAACATATTCAAAATATTGAAATATTTTTCAAAAATTGACTTTCTTTTACATTTCTCCACAAAATGGTCACTTATTACACTTTGTATGTCTCAAAATGCCAAAATTTCCCTTTTTCTTGGAAAGTCTGAGACGAAAGGCATTCATTTCTAGAAACCTTGGCCAGTATGCAAGAAGACAGGCTGCAAATTGGTTGAATTGAAGGTAACTGTAAGGGTCTATAATGAAGCTTGTAAGCCTACCCTATAAAAATGTTGCTGTGGTAATAAATCTAACTTGTCTCCACATAAGTAATACTGTTGATGGAATATGGCTAATAGCCATGTTCTTCTATCCTATGGAGGGACAAACAGCTCTTTATTCAGTGTTCTTAATTTTTTGTTCTTAATTCATAGTCCTTAATTCTTATTTCTTCATTTGTTGTCGTATTTCGACATTTGTACACTAAAATTAACACTTGTATCTTATAATCACGGGCCGTATACACAATGTGAAAGTTCCGGATTAAAGTCACATCTGTCCTCGTAGTTTTGTTTGGTAATGCGACACAGGATAGTGTCACAAAGGCTATTGAGCATTGATTTACCATGGTAATCGATATTTACCAAAATGACAGGAGGTTACCATAAAAACATTATTTCAATTAGCAAAAAATATTTACCACCATAAAATGTATCTGCCAGAATATTTTTCTTCTCTAAAATCAAAACGTTTTATTTAATAAAAGTTTTTTTTACAATAACGTCATTTACGATATTACCAGAACACAAGTCATTTACCGTTATGTTATTTCGGTATACATTATGTTGTTATTTTGATATACAAATTATTTACCATTATAAAAATTATATAATACAATAAAATTATTTACTACAATAAATATTTTTTACCACAATATAATTATTTACTACAATAAAAAGTAGTCGTACAGTCCCAATAAATTGTTTTACTGCATGAGGTAATGTCAATAATAAAAATGATATAATACAATAATACAATAATTATCGTTCCAAATAAATGTTTTTAACTATAATAAAACGACTTTATCACAATACAAAGTATTTATCATCAATCATAATAATAATTATTTATTATATTAAAGGTTATTTACTATAATGAAGGTTATTTACCATAATGAAGGTTGTTTACCATAATGAAGGTTGTTTACCATAATGAAGGTTGTTTACCATAATGAAGGTTGTTTACCATAATGATAATTATTTATTATAATAAAGGTTATTTACCATAATAATAATTATTTAACATAATAATAATTATTTAACATAATGATAATTATTTAACATAATGATAATTATTTAACATAATGATAATTATTTAACATAATGAATAATTATTTAACATAATGAATAATTATTTAACATAATGAATAATTATTTAACATAATGAATAATTATTTAACATAATGAATAATTATTTAACATAATGAATAATTATTTACCATAATAAAAGTTATTTACCCAAATAATTATCTTTAATATATTTGGCTTACAAAGTATAGATGAATTTCATGTCGCTTTCTTTCATCTTTGTTTCAATAAATTCATCAAACCTGTCATTGTCTGCTACCGTTATCCAATTCTTCCAATCTCCAACTTGTCCTAGAAGAAAAGGGGAAATGTTTTTATCTTGTGCATTTGAATATTATCGGATAGATACATTGATTAACGATTTGCTGCAGAAAGCAATTCAAATTCTAATGTGTCACAATATGGTGTTGGAAAAAAAAAATATTGAATAACTGTTTTTAAAGCTTCTATTAAAACGGTATCTTATCCGTCCATTTGGGACCATTAATATAATTAAATCAATTATATTATTATTAATATAATTAGATCAATTATATTATTATTAATATAATTAGATCAATTATAATATTATTAATATAATTAAATCAATTATATTATTATTAATATAATTAAATCAATTATATTATTATTAATATAATTAGATCAATTATATTATTATTAATATAATTAAATCAATTATATTATTATTAATATAATTAAATCAATTATATTATTATTAATATAATTAGATCAATTATATTATTATTAATATAATTAAATCAATTATATTATTATTAATATAATTAAATCAATTATATTATTATTAATATAATTAGATCAATTATATTTTCTACGTGAAGTGGTATTAGTCGTTCTACAATGTGAAACCAATCAGCATTTACTACCCCGCGCATGGCATTCGTTAATACTCATAGCTAAATGGCACGATTGGGTAAGCTAACCTTTTCTGAGCATACCGGATCCTTCCTTCCAGGTAATATTTAAGGTAAAGAAACCATGGTAAAGAAACCCTTCTACTTTGATGAGTGTAAGTGTTATATGACACGTGTGACAGGATAAATATTCATATTCTAGAAGATTGTCTATTAGTTCCCGATCAATGGTTTCAGTGAGGTTTAATGCTAACAATGGGGTGTACGTTTTATGTAGTCGATTGAAATATACTTTTAAAAAAAAGTAGGGGATATTTGATTTTGGGGGCATAATACTAAAATATGCAAATGACTACGAAAAAAGTCACTATAGAACCTAACAGAAGAAACATTTCCAGTTACATGTGACGCCCAAACGCACCAATAGCTACCGCATAGAATGCAGGTGATGCTTGGGATCATCATGGGGGTCCAACCCAAGATTTGCACGACTCTGACTTTGAATGTTACAGTCATTGTGGCATTGAATTCCAGGGTGGAAACATCAGTTTAATTGTTTTAGTGACCAGAAAACAAATTTTGATATGTGTCGGCTTACCCAAAATGAAAGGTTACGTGCCCTTGGCATGCTACAGATCGGCACAACACAGGCGGTTGTGGCGCGGACGATGAATGTTTCTCAGTCTGTCATAAGCAGGCTATGGTCCAGATACCGTGATACACAATCTGTACAGGACAGACCACGCTCAGGTCGACCAAGGGCGACAACTCAAGCCCAGGATCGATTTATCCGTACCTTGGCCTTGAGAAATCGTGTCATCACAGCAAATCAGATCAGCGCTCATCTTCAAACAGACACTGGTGTGAGAGTGAGTGGCCAGACGATTCGGAATCGACTGCATAGGGGTCACCTTCGCGCCCGACGTCCTCGCGTGATCCCTTGTTTGAGAGATCATCACATTCAGGCAGGACGTCGTTGGTGTAGGGATCGTCAACACTGGGATAATCGACGCTGGAGCAATGTGATGTTTTCAGATGAGTCAAGGTTCACTGTTGATTTTTTGGACAGACGTAGGAGGGTGTGGCGTCGTCGAAACGAGCGCTTCCAAGACGTTAACGTCATCAGACATGATCGATTTGGGGGTGGTTCTGTTATGGTGTGGGGAGGCATCACTGTTGCTGGAAGAACGGCTTTACATGTTGTTGCAGGGCGTGTTACAGGCCAGTACTACCGGGACAACATCTTGGCAGTCCATGTTGTGCCGTTCGCACGACGTCATGGCCGCCGTTTCATCTTCCAGGATGACAACGCAAGATGTCACAGGGCCAGGATCGTTACAGGTTACCTCCAACAACAGAACATCACCACATTACCTTGGCCAGCACTGAGTCCCGACCTCTCCCCCATCGAGCATGTCTGGGACATGCTTGGACAGAGGTTACGTCAACGTCAACAACGTCCTGCCAATGTCCAAGAACTTGCTGCTGCGTTGCAACAGGAATGGGACAATCTGGACCAAAATGACCTTAGACGTCTCATTAGGAGTATGCCACGTCGGATCAATGCTTGTTTGGCAAACAGAGGAGGATTTACCCGTTACTGACTTGGTTGTGATGCTGTGGTAACTTTGCTGTTTGACCCCGGGTATCATTTTACCCTTATAATGGTCAGTCTGTGCCTTACTTTGTCTAACGATCATTTGAAATAAATCGATGAATGTGAACTTCATTTCATTTTGTCATTTGTTTCTTCGTCAGTTTCATTAGGTGACTTTAATAACACTTAAAAATCAAATATCCCCTACTTTTTTTGAATAGTATATATACATGTTAACCATCGACAGACAGTGCATGTATGGTAGGGTGATTATTATTAATTCACGATCCACGGATTGAATGTATAATAAATATATACATGTTAACCAATCTACATTATACAATAAAATACCTTTTTCATATCTTCATAAGCTATTGCTATGATTGGTGTCTCACCCTTGTCCAAGATATCTTCCCACTCTTTAATATAATCACCCCATTTACCAAAGGCCACTGGAATAAAATACAAAACAATTATCTCCAATTACAATTACAATAATGGGTAACTCATTCAAAGGCTTTGAATTAATTGACCAATTTATTAAAGAACTCTGCAATAGTAGAAGGTAGCATCACCATGCGTTGAAATACGTCCACCCGGCAGCTATGTGTTGCGAAAATGCCTTTTTAGAAATCTGATCTTGACAACTTTTTCCCTGATTTTAAGAATATTACAAAATTGAGAATAATCCTTTTCTCTCGTAAACTTTACGAGGAATCGCGGAGAAATATCTATAGTCCTTGTACAAAAAATAAATTAAAATGGGGTTTAACGTCCTACTGTACTTCTGAACCGACCTGTCTAATAAATCCTGCTCGCTGAGATACAAATCTATTATTATGTGGTGAGCAGTGTTTACCCTACATATTGATTTGTTTTACAATACACAGACGTTCATGAAATAGTCTGAAATATTTTGATATTTTTAAACTTTTAACATTCATTGATTTATCCACTGATGTAGTGAAAATTGAATTCGGGATCTATTCGGATTTATGCACTCTTAATCAATACGGTTATACATGTATTGCATTGGTCTCTCAATGGTTATAATTATTGGGGCATTCACATCACCCTGGTACCACAATTCAAGTGAGTGGGAGGGTTATGGACTATAACAAGTAATAAGGCAGGATGTGCCATATAAATGTATTTTTATATTTAACAAGGAGAGGGCCTTTTTGAGTTGCAAAATACGCGTGTCTTATCATTTAATGAACCAAAAATATGTTAAAACTAAATTAGAGTAGAATTGGAGTTGGCTGCTGCGCGGCAGGGGATTGAAATGATTAATGTCATACATTACCCTTTTCACGTAAAAACAGATCAATTAAATCCTGGAACTTTCCCTCGTATCCATTGGTTCGTTTTATTCCCGTGATATGACAATACAAGGAAACTACTACGTCTTTAGGATTTCGATACACGTAGACAATTTTAGTTGTCTTGGTAAAGATCTGTTTTGGGAGATGTTTTACGCTGAGGTGGGTATTGAGTAACCTTGGAGATGGACGTTTATCAATGATTCCAGTCTCTGTAAATTCCAACATTTGACACTCCTTTGAATCTGTTGTATGTTTAGGCGATCCACTAATCAGCATGCGCACCATCTCCCAAACCCAGTGGGTACCTACAACAATTGATAGAGATTGGGAATTTAACACGGAAATTGAAAACGTGTTTATGATACTTTTATACTAGTAATTGTTATAATGTTTACATTACAAAAAACAAATGTTATTAGTTAGGCTTTGGTTGTGGGTAAGGCCGTAGTGTAAGGTTATAACTTAGATTTTGACTGTAGTTAATGTCGTGGTGTAAGGTTATAACCTAGATTTTGACTATAGTCAATGTCGTAGTGTAAGGTTATAACCTAGATTTTGACTGTGGGTAATGTCGTCGTGTAAGGTTATAAGCTAGATTTTGATTGTAGGTAAGATCGTGGTGTGGTGTAAGGTTGGGGTTCTAATCCTTATATATTACCTGATTTAGGGTAGGCGCTGATTAAAACATCATCTGATCTTATTTCAAGGTTGGCTATATTATTAAAGTGTTGTTCAATTGGTGTTGTAATGGGTAGAATGGGGAATAATATCTCGTCATATTCTATAAATGGCCCCAGTTCACAACCTGAACGATCTTTAAACTTTCTGGTCGTCATTTTATAATTTCCCCCCTCTACAACAAAACAAAGAGAGGTTAATTAATCATCCGTTTATTTTAAATTGTTGATGAGATTACAAGCTAGTAAAGTAACAATAATGTGTAAGAGGAAACACATATCAATATGACTCCAACTAACCTACAGCCATAATGAATGCGATAATTCTTTGATAGACGATTGAGGCCCGATTTTGTGCGGTTTAATTTTTAAAAAGGTTTTAATCCAGGTTGATCGATCAATCGAGAAAGAGAGAGAGAGAGAGAGAGATAGAGAGAGTGGTGGTAACGCCCAGTAAACAACTAGAAGATTACGTTACTAATAGAAAGTGCAGGGGGACTGCACCACACAAAATTTACACAAAAACAAATACACGGACAGGACATCATACTCAGGAAAACACAAACATACAGACACTTCCAAAAAATTTTAAAAAAGTGAATTGATCCGGGGGCTAGCTATAAGCGTCCACTGCGCTGTGCAGTCCCGGGTCTGTAGTGACACAGAATTCACTCAAATTTGAAAAGGTATCATGTATAAGGTGAAACACTACAATTGTAGTTTGTTTCAATGTACGCTCGTATAATAACATTCTATGTTCAAACGGGTCGGTTCACCTCCCGTAAGACTCCCGGGATCCACCATGCAACCGTTATCCTAACTGGAACTTTAATTCGTTTAATTCGGCTATAAAATCCAAATCAAGCAATATGGTCCTGATTATTGATAATATCCTGACATTCAGTTTCTCTGGTTTATAAATCTTATCTGTTTTGATACAACACCTTACCTATTTTAATGATTTTTATCCGGTTTGTTGGCTGGTCGTGCTAATCTCTATCTTAGCAATTTATATATTTATATGGGTTACCAGTATATCATGGTACGTGTGATGTGCATATATTGCTCCACTATTCAGTAAAATAAATAGGACATTAAGTAACTATATTACATATATAGGTGGATTAGAGGCATGTCTCGACATTCTTTTGGAGATACGGCGAATGGGAAACCATTATTGTCGCTTGCGGCGGGAACTCGTTGCAGGGGCTGGTGTCCTACTAAGATTTCACCTTAGTGTTTCCGTGTTTCCGATTTAGCCAGCTTTTTGATGTATAATAGCTTTGCAAGCGAATTCTCCCCAATGCATTCCAATTCTCTGCAAACTTTGCAAATACCGATTTTAAAGATTTTATAAATATCTTGTCAGATACATCTTGAAAACCGTGAGGGGCTTATGCTGCTTGTGTCAGGTGCTTGGTGTTAGAGCATTGAAGTCACTCGTGAATGATGAATTAGTTGTAAGGGAGATCATAATTATTAATTTGAAACCGAAAGTGAATGAGACCAGGAGGTGAATGGCCTTGGATAGGACATAATATTATTCTATTCCCAATATATCAAATTCATCTTGGCATCCACTGAAAATAATAATGGCCTAAATCAGAGGATAAAAATGATGTACGAATGGGATGCGGACGCTAGTGTCAATTACTCGTTAGACTAGAGGACTGATAAAATGGTCTATTTAGGTACAGGCTATAGTTAGTTGGTCTAGCGGACTGGTAACATGGTCTATTTGGATACAGGCTATAGTTTGTTGGACTAGCGGATTGGTAAGATGGTTTGTAAGATCATATAATAAGAATGCCAATCAAAAGATAACAAATCAACTCTTAAAAACGATCCTGACGATATGGCCCAACCCCAGCCTCTTAGTCTGATCTACGTCATTGTTCCAATAGATGTTTCAGTGGATAAGTCGATCGCTTACTAACCAGGTCATGAAGTCTAGGGCTCGATCTCGATATGGACCGAGATTAAGATCCAGGCGCCTGCTATCTATATAAGAACAGAATTAAAATTAATGGCAATAAATAACGTTAAGATTGATCTAGTTAGATACTTTTTGAACCACTTTATGTTTTAGGAAGACTAGGGTCTTTATTGTGGATTATTGTGGAAAACAGTTGTATCCAGTTTCAGACCCAATATCTTAACTAAATTTAAATGCCACAGTCTGAAATCTGCGTTGCATAATAATAATGCTAATCAACCTGATAGGAATACAGATCTATATTTTGTTTCGTTTTTTATACTTTCAATGGCCTACACTTACATGAGGCTCTGACAAGTTGTACTCGAAGGTCATGTCAGGGGTTGGCTTTTGACCGTATGGCGTCAGACATTGATCAATCAATCAGTGTTGGCTTATCCCTCACATCAACCAAAATACTGGTAATATAACAATTCTACCAGATCCTAGTGTAGTAAAGACAAGTAAAACGAAATTTTGAACTATAAAAAACGAAACGAAATAGGATCTGTGTTTTAATAAGACTGTAATGCTAATAATAATGATGATAATAATAATATGCTAATAATAATAACAATGACTTTATTTTTATAATAATAATAATGATAATAATAGTAATATACCAATAATAATAACAATGACTTTATTTTCTATAATAATAATAATAATAATAATAATATTAATAATATTATTATTATTTTCTATGGGAACATATTTAATATATTAGTTCTAATTTTTAACATGCCCCTCCTACTCTATAAAACTAGCAACTGCACAGTAACAATATTTACACAGTCCATATATATATCATATATAAGCTTACATACATACATTCTGCACAGTAACAATATTTAAAAATATCTACAAAGTGCATATATATACATATATATATTACACACATTTAAATGACAACAATAAATAAAAAGGAATAAAGGATTTGGCATGTTTTGGTTACCTCATTTTGAAAACATAACATGAAGACGCATGTTCAACTGTTTAAGGTAGTGAATTCCAGAATAAAGAAGCGGCATATTGAAATGTTCTTTGCCCTTTTCTTCCTTTTTGGAATTCCTAGTTGATATACAAGTGATGGTAATTCCCTGATCGTATCCAATACGCTGGTAGATTTGTTGGTTAATTTAGAGATTCAAATAAAGGTGCCGAATGAGATTCGGGTTTTTCATTCAAAATGCTCCTTGCTGCATGCTTTTAAAGTTTATACAGGACCATAGTGTACCTCTATTGACATTACCCCTAGTTTTGGCACCCGATTAGATTTTATTACATACTTCGAGAAGGTATTTGTTGAGTAATAAAACCTTCTAGTAGTTTATCGAGGGCTGGCCGTCCTTACCGCACGGTACAAATAAAACCTTCTAGTAGTTTATCGAGGTTCGGGTGCTTCCGGAGTCCAAAATGGCCGCTTTATATAAATGAGACTTTTGGGGATAACTAACCCGAACCCTAACCCTAACCCTTTTTAAAAGACTGAACTTGGGTCTAATTTAGTTTTTACTTCTCTTAAAAGGGTTAGGGTTAGGGTTCGGGTTAGTATTCCCCTAAATACTCATTTGTATAAAGCGGCCATTTTGGTATGAGTTCTGGCTTGTTCTGGAATTTGTTGCTTCTAGTGGTGATAATATTTGTACCGTGCGGTAAGGACGGCCAGCCCTCGATAAACTACTAGAAGGTTTTATTACTCAACAAATACCTTCTCGAAGTATGTAATAAAATCTAATCGGGTGGTTTTGGAGCTATTAGCATGGCTTGGTCCTTTTAGCATTCATTACCGTACCATGATCGTTACACCAATAAATCTTCTTCAAGGGCTATCTCTATATTAGCTAGATTGTCGCTAGAGATATCAGTAGTCATCCTCAAAGGGATTAGTATGGTATTTACTGACATCAAGTGGGCAAATCAGTTATAACTGAATAGAAGAAGACTTTCTCTTCCGTTTTACATGCACCCCTATATTTTGTTTGATCCTTTGGGTTTGCAATATTTTAGCACGCAGTTAAATTATATTATTCTAAACTCACCGATAGAAATTTTCTATTACTCCTACCACCCCCCCCCCACCTCCTGCCCTAGACCAAAACATAATAGTATATCACGTATCACGACTTATTACAATCCAGGGTTTTCACTAACAACAACTTTGATATTGTTTGTAGTATAATCACACCCAAGCCTCAGGCTAAGTCTAAATCAATAAATAACGTTCTTCAACTAAATGTTATATCTATGTATAACGTTCTTCAACTCAAATCTATATCAATGTATAATTTCCTTGGAAGACTTCAACTGCCGGTCCAATGAGTTTAATGTCAGATATTATTTCTTTACTTTCTTTAAATTCCACTGTTAGAGTTCCACCAGGCATTTCTACATCATAAGAGACAGGAACAATCTCGTCTACTACAGTACTTCTATCGTGGAAATGGGCAATAATGGCGACTGCTGTAGCACCAGTACCACAGGCTAATGTTTCCTTGTCCACACCTCTTTCAAAAGTTCGCGCTTTGATTAATTTATCAGTTGTTCGAGTACAAAAGTTTATATTTGAACCATGTGGTGAGTAACGCCCGTAACATAACTCCGGTCCGACTTCCCCGACTTTTACAGTCTGGATATTTGTGACAAACTGCACATGATGAGGCGACCCATTGTCAAGGAAGTAGTTACTATCATCCAGTCTGTAGATATCTCTCACTTTAACATCGTTCATATATAGATAATATTTATCATCCTGAGAAATGTATCCACCGTGATATATAACACCATTACACTCAAAGGTCAATTCTTGAGACTGGTGGCCATCTAGTGACTTTAAAACATAAGATACGGCACATCTCGATCCATTTCCACACAGACTTCCCACATATCCATCAGCATTGTAATATATAAGTTTAAAGTTAGCTATAGAACTAGACAAGATCTCCAGCACCCCGTCAGCTCCTATACCAAAATTCCTATGACACATAGAATTTCTTTGATCACTGGAGATAGAAGCAGTATCACCATCATGTCTGTTGTCTATTACAACAAAATCATTACCAGCACCATGATATTTTCTAAATGAAACGACATTCATTTTGAACTCATACACAAATAAACTATAAAATATTATATTTATTTGGTTTGATAGGAGAAATTCAGGTCAAACAGAATAGATAAAAATATGAGGAGTCATGCAATGTTACCGTATTTATCTATGTAAACATATCCTATATCAAAATAATATTGTAATATAACCTGCCTTTTTGTATTGAAATGAAATGAAATGAAATGGGGTTTAACGTCCGACTGTTCTGGTCCTACTGGGCTAATAAAGGCAGCGACTTACTCACTGAGTCACCTCGTCTCCGCAATTGTAAGACAAACAGCGACAGTGGTCGAGGTTCCTGATTGCTATAGATTGTACTTTTACTGAACCTGACTACATTACGGCGACATCATTTATTGACAGCAATTTAACCATTGCAAAGTCCTTTACACTGACCCAGTGTTTTCATCAGAGTCAATTAAATAAAAATAGTACCCTTTTAATAAGAAATAAGTTACCTTTAATATAAACTGAAAAAAAAGAAAAAAAGTAGTTCCTTTTTAATTGACCCATCAAATTCATGTAAAGTGATATCGCAGTATATTGTGAAATATATCACACAAGCGATATCTACTGTAGAATGTGTAGAACGTGCTATTGGGTGATAAAATAATATCACACGAGCGATATCTACTGTAGAATGTATTATTGGGTGATAGAATAATATCTCAATAATTATTAAAGGGGGATAACTGGTCGACACTTCGAGTTCGTATTCATTGGATCTGATCACCAACTCGAGGTTACTTCTCAGCCAAACATTTTTTTCTTTTTAATTTGCCCATTGGGAAGATATAGCAACGAAATGCATATTTTCGGCCATTTCGTCTCCTTGTTTTTGCCGAGTTTATGTCATTTTCGTCGATTTATTGCTTTGCTTTATATAGTTTCGATCACATGACAACCGACTTATTAGCTAAATACCTGTAACCAATCTTCAAATAAAATTGCGTTCTTTTGTATTCAGATTTTATTTGTTTAACATGCACCAGTTTCGTACCCAATTCGAACCGCTCGTACATCGTACCAATGTTAGGACTGATATCGGCAACAACGGATAAAAATTCTCTTATATAGGATACAGCGAAATTTTACCTACTGAAAGTTGAACTCGCCACGGCGAATGTGCACACTTCAGTGGCTTGTCTCGAAGTGATTGCCAGCTAGTCACACAATACGATAACACTCGTATGAGTCTATAAATAGCCAACGCACATGATCGAAATTCTCTACACATCTATCAGCCGTAGAAAATCTATTATTGAAGATTCTGAATAGCAGTAATATTCAACGTTTTGGTTATTACAGCAGCTTTAGGGTTAGGCAAGAAAAAAATATTAGCAGTAGTTTCATTTTACTTTTACAATGTTCTTAAAACAACTGTTGAATTGTATAACGTGCGTGTTTCTAAATTCAATTTCTTATTCCAGCTTTCTGTTATGTTTCGTAAAAAGGTAGTTTTGATTATCCCGGCCTGTCAATCAGACGGAGAATGATCGATAGACTGGTTAAGCGGGATTAATTTCAAAACAAGGGCACGCTACCTATTTTTTACTCAAAAGTGCCCAGATGTTATGGCCAACACTCGTAACCATTTTTCAATCTATTATTTATTGATGGTTAAATGGTCATAGCTTATTAAGTACAACATGACTATAAATGTGCGAAACTGATTTAAGGCTTGCTATATATAAAAATATTGTCGTGTAATTGTCAAGATATTTGGAAATATTTATTTATGGTTGGCTACCTATCTTTTAGAGTTTTGTCCCTTTTTTGCCGAAACGAAAACACTTCTAGTCAGCGCAATAGAGGATATAGTTTTTATCTGATTTTTCTGAAACTTTCAGGAAGCTTGTATTATGACACGACGACGATCCTATTTTATATGCCTCCTTTTTGCCGACACTTGCTCACTGGAAAATTGCCTTTAAGTTCGTGAGGCAGAACAGTAAGTCGTTAACCCCATTTCATTTCATTTCATTTTCGTATCAATGAAAAGGGTGGACTTAACCTAGAATGTAAATTATATATTGTTAGTGATGTGTGGCGGTTATTAATACTGGACATCTTAATCGTCTTTCCTATCAACCGTAACGACGAATAAAATATTTACAGTGTCCAGAAAACAGTTTGTTTTTATTGTCTGGCGAACATACAACGATGAGTAGCTTTTCATTTATAAAATATCACGGCGCTGGTAATGATTTCATTATTATTGATAACAGAGATTCGTCCAATATCAATAACATCCCTGATGATGAGGGCAAGACCGTATGTCATCGAAGATTTGGAATTGGAGCGGATGGATTAATGGAACTACTTCCAAGTTCTAAGGCTACCTTTAAGCTTGTTTATTACAACTCTAATGGCGGTATCGGTTCTCTACGTGGAAATGGTTGTCGATGTGCTATAGCTCAAGCTCTAAAGTCAACGTATAATTTGAATCCATATCTGACCCTAGAAACAAACGATGTTATATACAAAGGTGGTCAAATGGCCGATGATAAAAACTACTATCTGTGTTTGAAGGATTTCAACTTGCGAGATGTGGAAGTTCTGGATGACAATAACTACTTTATTGACACGGGATCACCGCATCATGTGAGGATAGTCGATGACATCTAGACTGTTAAAGTTCATGATACCGGTACTGAGCTATGTTATGGTCATTATTCACCAAATGGATCAAATATTAATTTTTGTACGGTATCCAGTAGCAACCACATTAAAGCAAGGACATTTGAAAGAGGGTTGGATGCCGAAACGTATGCATGTGGTACTGGTGCCACGGCTGTTGCATTTATTTCGTTCTTTCGATCCAGAGTAAGCCAGGAAATGAATAAATTGATATCTTATAATATAGAAATGACAGGAGGAACCCTGACTGTTCCGTTTATATCACACTGTGACGTATTGACAAATATTAAACTAATCGGACCAGCTGTTGAAGTATTTCGAGGAATATACCCATTGGTATAGATTCGACATGAAATGGGGTTTAACGTCCCGCTGATCACCAATAAAGACAAGGTTACAGATAGAATAAGAACATTATTACATGATCCATTCATTAAAGACATAATATAACAGTAATATATATTTTTAATCAAATTGTTAGCGACTTATATTTTAACCATAGTAATTGATATTTACCACAATGAAAGGTGGTTACCATAGTAATCCATATTTACCAGAATAACCATAATAAAAATTATTTACCACAATATAGGTTATTTACCATAATAATAATAAGTTACCATAATAGCGGTTATTATTTACAATAATAGCGGTTATTATGTACAATAATAGCGGTTATTATTTACAATAATAGCGGTTATTATTTACCACAATATAGGTTATTTACCATAATAGCGGTTATTATTTACCACAATATAGGTTATTTACCATAATAGCGGTTATTATTTACCATAATAGCGGTTATTATTTACAATAATAGCGGCTATTATTTACAATAATAGCGGCTATTATTTACAATAATAGCGGCTATTATTTACCACAATATAGGTTATTTACCATAATAGCGGTTATTATTTACCATAATGATCATTATTTACCATAATGATAATTATTTACCATAATGATAATTATTTACCATAATGATAATTATTTACCACAATGATAATTATTTACCATAATGATAATTATTTACCATAATGATAATTATTTACCATAATGATAATTATTTACCATAATAACGGTTATTATTTACCATAATAACGGTTATTATTTACCATAATAACGGTTTTTAATCTATTAACAATATTTTTAAATAGCTTAAATTTTGATGAATAAAGCAGGTGACCGTTTTTATTGTATTGAAATCTGTTTCGACTCTCAACATAGTAACATAGTTAGACCAGTATCTTTATCATTTATATCGTTATCATGCAAATATCCTCTATTCAGTTCAACCCAACCATGAAGTAGATTATAAAGAAAACGTCCCAATAGGTGTGTGTGTGGGGAGGGGGAGAAAAACTATTTATATATATTCTGAATACATATATCAGGGGAAGGACCCGGAGAAAACCCACGAGGTTGGGCAGACGACCTATTTAAGAATAGAAAAAAAACTGAAATGAGGTTTAAAGTCTTAATGTTCTAACATATGTATAAACCCAGTGTGCACCTAACACCAATGGCGTACATAACGATTTTCATGGAGATCGGGTGTTCGATCCCTGTATTGAACGAGCAAGTTCATCCAGATTTTCCGGCGTGTTTCTCAC
The DNA here is from genome assembly GCF_932274485.2 of Patella vulgata. Lineage (NCBI taxonomy): Eukaryota > Metazoa > Mollusca > Gastropoda > Patellidae > Patella > Patella vulgata. The sequence continues at coordinate 239,645 of NC_065884.2, forward strand.
TTGTCAGCGATGCAGGACGGAGGGCCTGACAAGGACAGTTGTCTAGTCGTTGGGATGGACAAAAAACCAAGGTCCTGTGTACACATTGGCGTGCACGTAAAAGATCCCTTGACAGTTGGAATTCGATATAAGAGTAGGTCGTAGTGCCGCTGTCTGGGCAACATTTCCATCATAGCACACTGTATGGCGTATGCCCGTCTTCATTATTCCGGTTCGGAGCAGAAGAGTAAGACGTTAAACCCTATTTCATTTCATTTCATTTCATAACGATTTTGGGTGTGGGGGGGGGGGGGGGCACCGTGACCCCCGATTAATTTTGTGTATTCTACTTAATCTAATGGACAACTGCTCAACAAAACATAGGCAATATAAGAAAAGAATGAGAATACAAAGTTTCTAAAGAAAAATCACAATTATAATAAAACCAATAAAGCCTGCTGATTGTACAGCCCCATGGACATTACAATAAAACCAAAAAAGCCTGCTGATTGTACAGCCCCATGGACATTACAATAAAACCAATATAGCCTGCTGATTGTACAGCCCCATGGACATTACAATAAAACCAAAAAAGCCTGCTGATTGTACAGCCCCATGGACATTACAATAAAACCAATATAGCCTGCTGATTGTACAGCCCCATGGACATTACAATAAAATCAATATAGCCAGCTGATAGTACAGCCCCATGGACATTACATTAAAACCAATATAGCCTGCTGATTGTACAGCCCCATGGACATTACAATAAAACCAATATAGCCTGCTGATAGTACAGCCCCATGGACATTACAATAAAACCAATGTAGCCCGCTAAATAATGTTAAAGAACCATACCATCATGTTTGGCAAGTTTCGTCTTATTTAACCTTACAATAAATTCTTAGGTTATAAGCTGTCAGTTTAATTTTGGGAATATAAGCTGTTAGGGATTTACAAGAAAAAAAAGCTCCCTTGTAATAATAATAGCTATTTGCTAAAGGATAGGTGTCCATTCAAATACATGATGAATTATTATTAAAACAAACAAGATTCATTCACAGAAAGTTTATACTGCATAAAGTATTTATAGTGAAGAATTTAATTCTTCCGGAATTTGCATGAATGATGTAAAATAAAAGATTCAATTCTGTGATAAATATAGGAATTACAAAGTGACTGTTATTAGTTCAACGGTAGACTACCTGGTACCAGATGCACGAAGTATTTATAGCTCAAAATGTAATTGTTCAGGAATTTACATGAACATGTAAAATAAAGACTAACCATAAACATAGGAATTTCACCAGTATAACCCCCAAAGAAGTTTCTTATTAAAGCCTAGTATCTACTGATTCACTGGGTATATCTTTTTGTTTAGAGTTATCTACCCTGTAATCTTTCTCTATGGAGTTATCTAACTTGTTTTCTACATCTTCAATAGTATCCGCCAATTTCTGGTTATGTGTCTCTGGGAGGAGAAAGATGAGAAATGCTGCTATAAAGTTCATGACCCCAAACACTATAACTGGTATTGAACTTGGTACCGAATTTGATGCAAATTTACTCCCTCAGTCCCTCACATTTATAAAATTGTGATGAAGGCATAAAAAGATCCTGCAAATTTCAAAAATGAGAAAAAAGCTCCCGTAAAAGTAAGGTGAGCCAAATTGTATTTATGCTTTAGACTTTTGGTGTATATGTTTGGTGAATATGGTAGCGTCAGAATTATCATCATGGAAACTGATAGCTCGAACGTATGTAGTTTAAAAATATATAATCTCAATATTTAGGAGAGCGATTTGGGTAATTTAATGACACCCGCGAAGGAATGGTCTAGGTGCGTCTAGAGGCGCAGGCCAAATTAAACTAGTTTGTGTTTAATAGTCAAAATATCTGAATTCAACATCGACACAAACTAGGTCATTTCGGGACTAACACATGGTTCAATTTTATTTCAATCATTCGCTTGCGCGTAGGGGTCTTTAGCAGTAGGAGGAAACCGGAAGACCGGGAGAAAACCCACGAGGTTGGACAGGCGACCCAACTCCTTGTCACGTACAACCGCGGAATCGAAACCCCGCCAGTTGACTCAATGACAGACCGTATGATACATCCAACCCCACTGTTCGAATATGGTCTTTGTGGCAATTATACTGTTTTGGTGGGTGTATCTTGTCTTTATAGTAAATGATAGTCTTGATGACATAATTTGTATTTTCTTGTCTTGGTGACAAACAAACAATGGTGTTGATGATAAATTGTGTATAGCATCAAGTTGACATGGATTGGACATTACATTGAGATTAAAATGAGGACAATCTATGGCTGTAAGTACAGAATGTTATATTTCACATCATACCTACATCATACCTCGCCGTTTAAATTAGGCTAATTTCCGGTTAATCTTCAGCTAAAAAAAGATCAGTAATTTAATTTAAATAATATAAATCTCCGTAATTAGACTTTCACCTTGACATGATGAAAAACTATTGTTATCACTAAGATTATTATTCTTCATTAAGGTTTCATTTTTCATATGAAAGCTTATTGTTTTTGTTAAGATTAGTATTATTATTTTTGTATTTTTGTGCGAACGAAAACGGTTGACCTACATAGTTGTTGCTTTGTGACTAACTGGCCTATTTTACTAATTTTTTAATTTTTTTCTTTAAGTACCTTGAAATATTTTCTTTTCACTCTGCTATTTCCGATTTTCGAATTTCGAAAATTACATCATTGGGGGATACAACTTCAATCATGTCATTAGAAGTTTTCTAACTTATCTCTCCTTGGATAAATTAAGGATTAAAGTTTTCAAAAAAGTTTTTAATTTTTTTCTTTAAGTACCTTGAAATATTTTCGTTTCACTCTGCTATTTCCGATTTTCGAATTTCGAAAATTACATCATTGGCTGATCCAACTTCAATCATGTCATTAGAAGTTTTCTAACTTATCTCTCCTTGGATAAATTAAGGATTAAAGTTTTCAAAAAAGTTGGTTAGATTGCCCTGAAATTTATTTTCTGTACTATTATTATTTATTTATATTTTTTCCTGCAATATAAGAGGTAGAGATCTGAAGTTTAATGTAGTTAGTGCTTAAAACTATTTTGCGATTTGTTCGCAGAATCGAAATGCGCTAAATCTTTAATATGCCCGAAATTTGAAAATCGGCCATAGATCTGTTATACCCCCATCAGACAGGGGCGGCGTCCTTACTGCGCTGCTAAGGCGACGGAAAATATGCGCAGAACGCATCAAGATCGTTATACGCGTTGTGAAAGCGTAGTGGAAACGCCAGATATCCTGCTGTGGTCTCCATGGTCGCCAATGATCGCCGAGTCACGACGTTTGTTTTGAGCATGTTCAAAACAAACGCCAAGTTTCTGCGATCTGAACTAGAAAGCTATGAGAATGCGACTTTTTTTCAATTTTTTGGGACATTTTCTTGTGTTGTGTTCACGTTTGCCGGCGACCTTGTGCATTTTCTGGTCGCCGTACGGGGGCATTAAGTCTCAACAGAATTTTCAGAGGACTCGGAGAAAACCCACGAGGTTGGACAAGCCACCCTACTCCTTGTCACGTACAAACGAGGAATCGAAAGCACGCCAGTTGACTCAATGACATACCTTATGATACAACGCGCACACGCCAGCCATTCGGCCAATCACTCCCCCATTGTCCAAAAGGATAACTTGGATGTTGACCAAATTTGATTAAGATCATCTTTAAAAAATCTGGTCTCTATCATGTTCACAAGCTTTTCCAGAAGTGTAATATATCTCCGGAAAAGAAATTGCTAAATTGCTGAAAATCATCCTCTCTGATCCCAATGCTTCCCCAACAGGTTTCATAAGGCTCAAATTATATAGGGTTCTTCCTCTCATGATCCCAATGCTTCACACTCAATTGTGTTTGTATAATAATGTCAGGTCCTACTGAAGTAATTTCCGACAGTTTAATCTTTTCGCTAGACATGTATAAATAAGATTAATTAAAAAAACCATCTTTGTTAGATAAATTTACAGTCACCAGATTGATTGTGCCAGACACAGTCGCCTTATTTCCAGGTTTGAATTACCTGTTTAGTTCATATGTACAGGTACTGCATTATTTAGCTTACCTGTTATAAAATGGACAATTTAGAATATCAACGTAGACTGTATCTGGTTGGTCAGTATTAACCAATTATTGTTTTTACATATTCTCTCATTAAATTTCGTATTTTATCATTGCTTGATAAGAACAAGAGAAACCCAGTGGAAACACATCCCAGTAATAAACAGTAGTAATTGTATCCCGTAGAAATGAGACCTCTTGAATACGAGTATATAAAACATCTGACATGTACGTAGCGGATCCAGATGCTGACATCTATTACTCCAGCTGTCGTAATTATCTACCACGGATGATTAAATTGATTCAAAATAAGCAGTCATATATACACACCAGAAATGACAAAAGATGAAAGAGGACAGCTTTGTATACATTACATGTAGCAAATTGAATATATGTTTAGCTAAATGCGGAATGTCGCGGTGACTCAGTGAGTAAGATGTTGCCTCGGTAACCTGGATGGCCCTGTGTTGACCAAGAAAGTTCATTATGATTTTCTGACTTGGTTCCCCCACGCAGACACGTGGTCTATAGAAACATAAATTTACGATCCAATACTTGCATTTGACAAAGAGTGGAGATACCTGCCTAACCTTGTGGGTTGTCTTGGGGTCTTTCGGTTTTCTCCCACTGCTAATAACCCCTTACACGCAAGCAAATGTTTTGCGGTGTGTTATTCGAGACTAGTACCGCAGTGAAAATATGTTTTATTGTCTCTATTCAAATAAAGAGTGTTGGGATCTAGTCACATTACTGGGTACGGCTGATGTTACCTTTTCGCCTGTGCTCGGTGACGCGTGTATACCATGTTTTGTTATAGAGAACGAACAACGGGGAACTGCCTTACCAAAGGCATATCTCAGTTTGAAGCGAGATTTCAATCCGCATTTTATGGATGGCAATGGTTAGTTTTTATCTGCTTATCAAGGCACGAATTTTGTTTCCTTGGGTATGAATTTGAATTTCTGGGATAATTTAAATGGCACCAAACTTTCAACTTATGATTGGGAACGTTCCAGTCAATTGTGCCGATGTAAACCGTCGTAGATTCTGGTATGGCCAATGTGTGGACTGTGAACACAATTATCGCGCCGATCCGTGTTTCTTTAAAGATGTTAATTTTATCCATACAATACTGTTTGAAGACATAAAGAGAGGAGGAACTATCCCACACAAATATGTTTTATTATATCTAAGATAATTGAATCCATTGATGATGAACCCCTACTTTTGTTTTTGCTTGCTGTTGCACAGCAACTTTCAACTATGAGATCGAGAATTTCACAATCAATATAATTACGGACTATCTACATGTTTTGCCAGAAGGACAAAATAGACTACGTTTTATCCCTATAATGAATCAGCGACTGGACTATGTTACATATGTGGTGATGAAATTTCTGATCAATGTAGGAATTGAAATGAAATGAAATGGGGTTTAACGTCCTACTGTTCTGCTTCTATGCTGGGCTAATGAAGACGGTCATACGCCATACAGTGTGCTATGAGGGAAATTTTGCCCGGGCAGCGGCACTATCGCCTATTCTTATATCGAATTCCAACTGCCAAGGGATCTTTTACGTGCCTTCCAATGTATACACGGGACCTCGGTTTTTCGTATCATCCGAAGGACTAGAAGTTTTATGTTTAGTTGTGTGGTTTGAAATGGTTCTGATGGTGGTACACAGCCACCAATCACATATTTTCCGAGACTAACGGGCCTGCCTTAAAATCCCTACATTGACTTCTGATGTATATACTTCAGGATCTTACAATGTATGTTTGTTGTACCAGTGTTAACACCCTTATAGCTTTCATAACTACTAAGTGTATACCAGCCAACCCGTACTTCGAGATCCCAGTATCAAAACATTTCCATCATCAAAATTAAACCAGTTCAGAGATAGAAACAATAGTACCACTACATCAAAAGAGTTTACGTCAACATATTCGTGACAGCAAAATTCGTACAATTAAAAACATTGTATAATTGTTCAAACAATCTTAAATAGCCCAACTTTAGTAGGCATATATATTTAGTTTATGGCTTTTAAAATCGCTTTGAGTACGCTTACAGGTGGAATTGGCGCTCACGAAATGGGCATTAGTACTATTATTATTATTACAATTGAATAACACCACACCCCCAACACGTTCAACTCGCGGATATCAGGGTACTCACGAACCTCTTTATCATGTGTGTGTGGGGTGGGGGGATGGCTGAATGGTTTGCACGTGCGCACTGTATCATAACGTCTGTCACTGAGTCAACTGGCGTGATTTCGATTCCCCGGTTGTACGTGACAAGGAGTAGGGTCGCCTGTCCAACCTTGTGGGTTTTCCCCGGGTCCTCCGCTTTCCTTCCACTTATAAAGACCCCTACGCTCAAGCGAATTATGGAAATAAAATTGAAACGTATGTAAGTCCCAAAATTACCTAGTTTGTCTCGATTGGGCGTTAAACCCTATTTCTCTCTCTCTCTTTATCATGTGTTCATTGCATATGTATTTTTTCGATTCGATTAACGTTATTATTGAAACATTGTTTCATTTGGTCTACATGGCCAATTATAATCTAATTACAGAACGGTAAATTAGAAGATATATAACCATAGAACCATATAACCAACAAGTATATTTGCTGCCCGCGTAATTATGAGTAATTTGTGAGGACTTCTATTTATTTCAAATCTAAAACTCTAAAATATCGCCATTACACAGTGTTATTGATGGACAGGTTGCTATATTTGAAAATGTCAGCGAGGTCGTCAATTAATTGTTCCATTATAATAGAGCTAGAACTGAAAGCCTATTCCATACCCACGTGTAAAACTTATTCGTATATATTTAAGAGTGAGAACTGAAAGCCTATTCCATATCCACATACATGTAAAACGTATTCGTATATATGTATGCTATCTGCTTCAGTAGCACTATATTGCCATCAATATTTTCATCGAGGTTTTTACGAGTTCCAACAAACGTAATTGAAGTAATTAACATTTAAAATTCTTATTTTTCTTGTTCATTAGAAGGGCTTAAAGAGGAATTGAGTTCTAAGAAAATCTTTTTGGCAGTTCCACGTATTATCAGTGAAGGGATCTGTAGTGCAAAGAAATCTGAACTATCTGAACTTATTGTCATGGAAGGATAGTAGTTAATGCTTTTTTATTCCGATCATCCAGAATTTTGAGAGAATAGCCTTCGTTCGGGGAATAAGGCTGAAAACATATTAAGAGAGAATAGCCGTCGTTCAGTGATATAGTAGTCAACACTTGATAGCTCACTAATTCAGCCTTTACTTTTATTATTGAATGCTCTCTTCACTTTTTACTGAAGTGTGTAAATTATTATGTCACACTCTTTAAACATCATCCCGTCTTCATTAGCCCAGGTTAGGAGCAGAACAGTAGGACGTTAAACCCCATTTCATTTCATTTTAAACATCATACCAAAAAGATGTGTATACATTTTTCACATATTTTAATAAACCTCTCGCTACAAACATGACGTTGTTGTTTAAAATGTTTTTCAAATTGTCGCCATTCCATGAAGCTGTCGTAAGCGATTTCACAATATACATGCAACCATTGCAGATGGCAAATAAAACCATATCAATCTTAATTGTCTGAATTCCAGATCTGTCAAATATCTATAGAGTGTGGTTCAAATGTTGCTGTTATGAAATCCTTAAATGTCAGATAACTCCTCTTCAACTAATTGCCCCATTATATTAGACCTTTAAAAGTGATATTTGACCAAAATCTTAAAACCAACATCTATCTATATTAACACATCTCTCTGCACTTTTAGTTGTTGTAAATCACATCATCCGTCGATTGTGGATCGAGAGGTTTTACCAGTGAACATGTTTTCGTTGGTAGCGTTTGGCGTTCTCAGTAAGTACCTTTTATGATATTAATTAAATGGAGATATAAAAATGATTGAAATGTGTTGACAGTATTACCATCTCCAAGAGTGAGTGTGTGTGGGGTAGTTGAACTGTTAGGGTAAATGCCAGATTTTCCGACGTGGTTCTCCCTTGTCAGTGATGCAGGACGGAGGGGCTGACAAGGAAAGCTGTCTAGTCGTTCGGATGGAATGGAATTCGATACAAGAGTAGGCCGTAGTGCCGCTGTCCGGGCAAAATTTCCCTCATAGCACACTGTATGGCGTATGCCCGTCTTCATTAGCCCAGTTCGGAGCAAAACAGTAGGACGTTAAACCCCATTTCATTTCATTTCATTCGTTAGGGTAAATGCCTTTTGATTGGAATCTAATTTCCCGGGTTTGAATTCCAGTGAGGGTCTAACCCTGTTGAGTTTTAAGGTTCTGTACACCATAGAAGTATTATATGTTTAAAAGGCAGAAGACAGGAATTGGCCCGATTAGCACTAAAATAAGTCCTGACAGTTCGAATTCCATGTTAAGTCAGCGTCGAGACCTTTTATCCCCTTTCTATTCCTATATCCCCAGCTCTCTTCGGTTTTCCCGAGTATGTAATGCGCATGCTCAATAACTTATAGTAGGTCCTGGCTCGGTCCGGGTGTTGGCCGAGAAAATTCTCCTAGATTTCCCTACCTGGTTCGCCAAGGATGGTCTGGCAAGAAATAGCGTCTAGTCGCTCGGATGGGATAGAAATATGCATGGCACAATGTATACAATGACGTATGCCCTGCTTCAATCGCGCAGTTGTTGCATAAACGTGGGCCGTTGAAACCCCATGCCATCACTCATATCAGGGCATGTCATAGTATGCTCCCCGTTATCCATGTACGCGTGTTTGCGGCGTTTTCGCCAGCGAAAAGTGTTTCTAATGCAGATGATTTGCGAAAACGCGCGCGGGAACTCCTCAAAAACGTGTATATGGAAAACATGCTTTAGAATAAGGAACTTTTCACGGACTACTTTAAATCTAGTAAATGGGTCGCAAGCCTCGTAAATTAATGGCTTGTTCCATTTATCTCAAAATTTTCATACAATTTTATATATAACACGAGTTGGACATAACCGCCAGTGTACCTGTACAGTCAAATCACTCGAAAATTATTGTTTTTACCCATGAAGAGCTGTAAAGCGCTACCGCGTCATGGGTGCCCAAAGGTCGCTTATTTTGGAAAATATTGTCAATATGTAGTATTTTAACACCCGTCTAAATATCAATTATTCCTAGCATATAAATTATGTTTTTCAATTCAAGGTTTTATAACAAACAGTTTTGCTATTTGTCCAGAAAATCCCGCACTACATGCTGAAGAATGTGTTGATATGTTTGCCCGCTTTGGAAATGCGAGTCAGCAGGGACCAGAAGCTATTTTACAAATTTGTTCGTAAGTACACATATTAAGGATATAGCCTTATTTTGTTGTATATATACATGAATAAATAACTATATATATCTGATGAACTGTCCATCAAGACAACCACTCCTTTAATCAATATAATGCATTAAACCTGATTCAATATCCTAATTTATGTGCTTTATACATCAATGTAAAGGAAACCAAATTCGTAATTTGTTGTTATGTTTATTTAATGTCGGGGGGTTGGATGGCCGAATGATTAGCACGCCCGCTTTATCATACGGTCTGTCATTGAGTCAACTGGCGGGGTTTCGATTCCTCGGTTGTACGTGGCAAGGAGTAGGGTCGCCTGTCCAACCTCGTGGGTTTTCTCCGGGTCCTCCGGTTTCCTCCCACTGCTAAAGACCCCTACGCGCAAGCGAATTATTGAAATAAAATTGAACCATGTGTTAGTCCTGAAATGACCTAGTTTGTGTCGAGTGGATGTTAAACCCCATTTCTCTCTCTCTCTTATTCAATGTCAATGTATATATTTTTGCGCTGTCATTTAGTTCTGGGGATCACGTGGCTAAGTGGGTAAGATGCTGGCTCGCTAGCCTGGAGGTCCGGTTTTCGATCCCTGCATTGGCCGAGAAAGTTCATCCAGATTTTCTGGCGTGGTTTCCCCGGTTGTACGTGACAAGGACTAGGGTCGCCTGTCCAGAATCGTGGGTTTTCGCCGGGTCCTCCGGTATCCTCCCACTGCTAAAGACCCCTACGCGCAAGCAAATTATTGAAATAAAATTGAACCGTGTGTTAGTCCCAAAATGACCTAATTTGTGTCGAGTGGACGTTAAACCCCATTTCTCTCTCTCTCTCTCTCTCTCTCTCTCTCTCTCTCTCTCTCTCTCTCTATTAAAGTCGCTTATTTACTATTTTATTTTAAAGGGAAATATATGATTGTTTAAGAGAAATGATAAATGATTGTGGGGTATTTAGTAATATGGGAATACAACAGATATCGCCTGAAGATTATGAAAGAATGAAATCTGGTATAGACGTAGTCTGTGTTGGTGATAGGTCTACAAGTAGGTACAGCAATTTATTAATAACAACATTTGATAACTGTAGAGGGATATAGGGGGCTGTTCCCCGATCTCACACTTATTTATAGCGAATAAAATATCTCATTTTTAAAAATTCAGAAAGGACAGTACATTGTCAGGTGTGCGATTACCAAGTTACCTGACTTTTAGAAAGGGTAGATTAGTGTTTCAGGTTGACTATAGTCAAAGTCAGCTGATTTAAAATGGCGCTCGACGATCAGCATTATGAATGTAATTTTGTTATTGTATGAAAGATTGTGAAATGATTTATCTTCGCCAATTAACCGATGATTATTAGAGATACCAAATTTATATGACCTTGGCAGAACCATTATTTCTGACATTTTTCACAGGCCAGATAATTATATACTTGGGACCACTCGTTTAAATGTCTATAAAATTATCCTGATCACGTGATAATATGGTTTAGCTAATTAGATAATTATATATATTATCGAAGTGATAATATCAAATTAACTCACACAAAAATGTACATCCTGCCCCTAAACAATTTGAAGCAACATTTGGAAAACAAATTATTCTTTGTGGGCGTATAAAAATGGAATACCTTTTAACAAAGAGGTTATATTACATGTAGAAGTCTTTGATACATATGAACATAACTAGTCATCTACTCATCCATTCATAAATTTGGGCTTGAAATGAATTTTGATAATTAAAAATAGTTGGTTATGGTAGGTATGGAATCGCAGTGTTAAAATATCTAAATCACTATTCGTTGGCAACTAGAAATGGACACAAATGGGTCGCAACTCATATAATAATGTAATATGAATGTATATAAACTAATTTACGTTCAATCGTTTCTATCTTAAATATTGGATATCAGGAGCCCATTTTTTCACGGTAACTTGTCTACGATATCACGTGGACGTAAAACTCCGGATACGAACGTACGATTCTCAATAGAACTCCTGAAACCTACCTATATATAAACGCCCGGTTTCATTAATATAATATTATATAATTTGTTGTCAATAAATATGCATTTAGAATAATTTGGACTTCTCTCAATTAGGCTAACTCCTAACCTTGTCCGATGAGAGTTACTTACCTTTGCCAACTTCCTTTGCAATTAACAATTTATGGGATTGGTCGATAAAAATAACACAATCATCAAGGGTTGATAACTTGAAAACGTGCCCCCCCCCACCCGATAGATTAACCCAGGGGTTAGTGGAGTAGAGCGGAATGAAGAAACAGATGACATCAATGAAAGACAGAGATCGCTAGCACCTTTTGTTTTTCCAGAATGTAATAATTTAATATTAACATGCACATGTGAACTAGATTAATTTGTTATTTGGGAAAGCTAATGTTGTACTGTTAAAGATACATTATGGGAGATTCGGTAACGAGTTGGCAGTTCTCACTATAATAGTTAAAAACTAGATAATGGAAAGGCGATTTGGTGAAAATTTCATCAAATTGATCCACTATGAACCGAGAACTAAGCGACTAAAATTCCCATATACCTCGGTCATCATTACTAAAGTCAGTACGATAAACAGCATAGTCTCGATTATCCATTTAATAGTTAAATCGAGAAGGAAAGTTATGCAGTAAATCGGCTTACAATCCACTAAAGATCACAGGCTAGCGCTGCCATCTAGAGTCGATTATGGCCTGGATAGGTTAATTAATGTCTAATTAATAATTTAGATAACATTTCAGGCCTAAAGAAAGACCTGATATAGGCAGATTTAGCTCTTGCATAATGCATGTCAATATTCTGTCATTGAAAACGAGACGAAATACCCATCAAATATTTCCCTGACTTAATTATTGTTGCAAATATTTTAACCGTGTGAAAAGCATTAATAGCAGTATAATTATTTGGCTGGAAGATTAATATGTTAACTACAACTCTACACCAGGCTATAATAATAATTATTGTGCAATATCCGTTTATATAGAAACAGTCGATTAATTAGCTTCGATTATTCTATATTAAATAATTACATGTATGTTAACAAGTTTAATTATTATTTCATATAAAGAATATATTAGGGTTAGTTACTCGCGTGGACCGTACTGATTGGAGTTTAGATAATAAGTGACCTCATCTCTTGACCCGCGTGACTTAATAGATGGTACTATAACATAGTTATTTTTGGAAGATGACAATGCGGTTCATATCGGAATTCAATATGTAATACTTTCTATTTTTTCTTCTAAAACACAATTGATTATTTTTATTTATTTTATTTTTGTCACATCTAACTACAATTAAGCATATAATCCTACCTGACACGAATCATCTATGTTAAATTGAAGCGCTAAAAGCTGGCTATGCTCGACATTTTAAAACGCAAGAGGTTAACTTAACGTCATGAAGATGAGGTTTTAGCTATTTTCTTGCAGCTAACTGCAGCTATGAAAAGCCAAATACAATTTCATTAAAAAAAACAACTCGCTTAAACCGCGAAGAGGATAGATTTACATTAGACTGCCCATTGTCAGAAAATATTACTGCTGAATTTCCCGATCGTCTGAATTTTGAGAGCATGGGTCAGAAGTACGCTCGTATAAACAATTAATTCGAATAAAAGTGGATAGAAGTAATTCAGATGTCTCCTCTTGTCAGTTTAGAAAATTAAAGTTGTTATTCTAAAAATAAGCGAAGTAATGTGTTTCATTCCTTACATCAGTAGTATTATAATTCCATAATATGTTCAACCGCTTCGCCGCCATATTGGATTTAACAAAAAAAAAACCCCAAAAAAACCCTGCAAATCTATACTCAGTCGATATTTTTATTCCGATTTTCAAAAACTCTTTTTTTGTTTTGTACCTAGTTCAGGTGGCAACAAATCTTAGCGAGCCGATTTTTGTATTTCGATTTTGTGTACTTCTGGTTTCACTTTGAATTTTGTTCGAGTTTTGACCTTCTATCTGGTGACCTAATCTTTCAATAACCCTTGACCATTGTATATATGATGACCCTGATGTCAACTACCATGCAGTCAACATAAAAAGGACAGGATTTCCGGTTTTATTAAGAATTCAAAATGACAGTTTTTTCCGTTTTAATAGGTATTGGATGTTACTAGACTCAGTAATTCATGGTGTAACTTGAGTGTTGACGTGACATGTTGTGACCTGACATACCGAAACACGTCAGTACTCCTTAGGAGTTCTAGTTAAGCTTGTTTTCTGTCCACCGCTTGCAAAATGTGGGCGTATTAGCCCGTTGGTGAAGAAATTTGTCTTTTATAAAAAAGAAATATAATATGTTAAAGGAAGAAAATACCTTCTATTGAAACCTCCAGTGTGTTAGTCAACTGGCTTGGTTTCGATTCCCCGGTTGTACGTGACAAGGAGTTGGGTCGCCTGTTCAACCTCGTGAGTTTCTCCGAGTCGTTCGGTTTCCTCCCACTGCTAAAGACCTCTACGCGCAAGCGAATTATTGGAATAAAATTAAACCAGGTGTTAGTCCCGAATTGACCTAGTTTGTGTCGAGTGGACGTTAAAACCCCGTTTGTTTCTCTCTGTCTTGTTAGGTGACGGCAGTATTTTATCATTATTTGTTAACAATACTTTGTTTTATTTTTAAGTTCTCACTTTATCATTCCCTGTAACCTTTTCGCAGTGGTGGGATTCACCATCCAGATTTAATAGAAATATTGCTGTTGGTCAATTTCGTATGACTGACTTAATGCAACCCTTCTTTACTATTACAAGGAGAAGAGTCACGTCGACAACGGACGTGTATGAAGTGTCAATCATTATCGAATATTTCTGCCAGTTTGTGAAAAAAGACAAAAACCGATAAAATTAGTATAATATCATGTTGTAATTAGTATTTCCATATATAGGCTACAGGAGGATGGTCGTTAATAACAGGTGATATTATTAGATATTCAATATAGATAAGTATTATTATTATTATTATTATTATTATTAAATCATTTCATGTTACAGATCATGTTGTTAGTGATATATCAAAAAGAGCGATTGCCATAGGTGGGTATTATACATTATTTTATCAAAGACTCTGGTCAACTGTAAGAAAACTCCTGAATCCTGTGTAATTTCAACAATTAAATTATTATACAGACATACTTTTAGTTTTTAATACATAAACATTTCAATGTGATATACTGTTATATAAATACGCTTTTCTAATACATACACATTTCAACGTGATGTATCGGTATATAGATACGCTTTACTTATACATAAACATTTCAACGTGATATACCGTTATATAGATACGCTTTTCTTATACATAAACATTTCAGCGTGATGTATCGGTATATAGATACGCTTTACTTATACATAAACATTTCAACGTGATATACCGTTATATAACGTTTCATAGCGTGCATGGGCGACCACAGGAAATAACATGCCAAGGTGTGTAAATATTATTATTATTATTAAATCATTCATATTACAGACGATGTTGTTAGTGATATATCAAAAAGAGTAAATGCCATAGGTAGGTATTATCCATTATTTTATCAAAGACCTTAGTCAACTTGATTTCACAATAATAACATGTCAAGGTGTGTAAATATTATTATTATTATTATTAAATCATTTCATGTTACAGGTGATGTTATCAGTGATATATCAAAACGAGATGATGACACAGGTAGGTATTACTCTTATATCCCCTAAAAACCCTGGTGACTTTAAGAAAAGCACTAAATCACGTTAATATATATATATATATAATATATAGAATGACATTATTTATGAATGACATTATTTATGAATAGTCCCAAGACGGACGAAAAGTACTTTAAAATGTTATTAAACCAGTGTTGAAATCAGTTTGTGTCGGCATACCTTTTATCTTCACAGCATTTACCTTGAAACAAAGTAGTGCAGCTTTGCGGTTGTGCTAATAATTTTGGATATATATATATATATATATATATATATATATATATATACGCCAACAATTTCATGTGGACTTATATTGACCTCGCCCCTGTGGACACTCTACAGGTCACAATTTTTATCTGATCATGACTAAATTTGGGCTCCTGTCGATATTGGCATGTATCGGACCGTAACTTGATGGGTTATGGCCCATGATTGTACGAAAAACCATGTTCTTAGCTTGTGGACACTATAGAGGTCACAACTTTTATCTCATTTTGATGAAACTTAAAATATATGTTTTTAACCCAAAGATCTTGGTACCTTTCGATATTGGCACATACTGGACCGTAACCTCCTAGATTGTGGTCCCTGATTATACGAAAAAACGCGTTTAAGCGCGCGTTCGCTGTAGAGGTCACAAGTTTTATCCGATTTAAAAAAAGTTTAATCATATCACCGTTATACGATAATGACAGTTGAACCGAAAGTGCCTGACATAATGACAGTTCCCCGTACGCAAATAGTGTAAAAGCATGTAATACCAATGTGGTGGATCCTCTAAAGGTCACAATTTGGATCCAATTTTGATGAAGCATCCACTGCGTACTACAATCGCGGGCCGGTGGTGATACAAACTTCACCCAAAATGAAAAAAAGACAAACTAAAGCAACTCACGAAAAATGGAAAAGTTGAATAATTCCCCAAAGTTGTATGATACTATGATTGGCTAGGTGCTGCATGGGATATAAATGTAGGAACATCAAAGGAAAACACATTAATAATAGTAAATGCAGGAGAACCGCACTACACGTAAAACAAAAATCTACAAGATAAACCTGCGGACAAAACAGAAAATAGACATTGTACCAAATAAACAAATATCAAATCAAGTGAATGGATCCGGGGGCCAGCCGTAAGCGTTCACTGCGCTGTACAGTCCCAGGCCTGTAGTGACACAGACTTCACTCAAATTTGAAAACAATCAGGAATACAAAAAAGACGTAACAGAAATAATGCGACCGATCTTGCCAGTGGTCGTCTCCTCAATGGCGATAGTCTGCCAGTTGACGTCATGAGTTAGAATCTCGGAAAACGCTAAAATAATAAGTGTAGTGAGCAAACAGGAGCAAAACCCGACAACGAGAACATTCTGCAGTACGAAGGGTTAAAACTCTACTCTAATAGTAAGTGCAGGAGGACCGCACCCCTAAGTAACCATTTTGGTGAAATGTAGTACAAAGCCAAGTAAATCTAAACGACCTATTTACTAATTAAATAATAGGAATCACGTGTGTAAAGAATTCCAGTGTACTACTTACAAAGTTAAGCATAAGTCCTTATTTTTATAAAACAGAGTACAAAGAAGCAACTATGACTAGTCTTGACGGCGGTCTTCTTCTGAATGACAATATGTAAAGGCGGTAGATCGCCATTTGACGTCATAAGTTAAAATGTAAATAATGTCAACAGTAAAAAGGGCGATAATCGAGGGAGAACTACGCTGAAAGGTTTAAACCCTTACAATTAGGAACAGATGGGTGTTATTCAACTATGTCATTTCACATAATAAAATAAGCTATACGATGTACATATAAGAAATACTAACGGGGTATAATGAAGAAATAAACTATAAACAAATATACTTCACAGTAACTCTGGTCAGTCAGATCACATGTAATTTAGGGAGTTGGTCTTATTTAATAAAATTGAATCATATTTCAGTAGGTGATCTTGATTTCCGGATTACCCGACAAGAGTGTTATACAAGATTATCGGAATGTGTCCCATATCTGTCAGCTATTGCTTCTAATTTATCAGACGCCTCACTAAGTGAAATGTGTATGTAAGTAAATTTCAAACACGAATCTCTTGTGTTACTGTTCTCTTTTCTCCAGGAGAAACGGTGCTTCAGTGAGTAAGATAGTGGCTCGCTAACCTTGAGGTCGCAATGTTGCATCTCTTTTCTCCAGGAGACACGGTGCTTCAGTGAGTAAGACGGTGGCTCGCTAACCTTGAGGTCGCAATGCTGCATCTCTTTTCTCCAGGAGACACGGTGGTTCAGTAAGTAAGATAGTGGTTCGCAAACCTTGAGGTCGCAATGCTGCATCTCTTTTCTCCAGGAGGCACGGTGGTTCAGTGAGTAAGACGGTGGCTCGCTAACCTTGAGGTCGCAATGCTGCATCTCTTTTCTCCAGGAGAAACGGTGCTTCAGTGAGTAAGATAGTGGCTCGCTAACCTTGAGGTCACAATGCTGCATCTCTTTTCTCCAGGAGACACGGTGCTTCAGTGAGTAAGATAGTGGCTCGCTAACTTTGAGGTCCCAATGTTGCATCTCTGCATTGGCCGAAAACATTCATCAGTAATTTCCTGCATGGTTCCCTCTTGTCAGTGGTGCAAGACGGAGGGCCTGCTAAAGGATGCGTATAGTCAGTCGGATGGGAGGAAAAACCGAGAACCATTTCATTCCATTTCTTTGTTCTACATGGTAATGTGTGATCAAAGCAATACATATCATTTAGGAACATATATTCTTGTTTTTATTTAAATGTAGTTCAGAGTGATATGGGATTATATATAAATGTTTTCTTTTATTATTATTAAACATCTAGGCATGCAACTCAAGCTATGACTTGTCTGGAAGAGTTTTCATCTAAATGTTCAACCGTTTTTCCTAATATAAAATTATCAGAGTTGGAAGACAGTATTGTACCACTGAGAGTACTGTGTAAGTACTTATACTCATGTTGCTGCCGTCTAGAGGGTCATTGGGGATGGTTGAGGAGGGGAGGGGGCAGTTGGCATGGACTTTGGTAAATGTTTTATTGATTTTTTAAAGTGAAGGCGGATCCATTTTATGTATATTTGTATATCCATATGTGTTTAGTTTGAAATGAGGCTTTCATTTCTCGTCTGATCAGGGCTTGTAAATAATCAGATTGCACAGATCTGGGTTTCTGTATTTAATCCACGTACGTTTTACTAAAGTAACTTTGTGTATCCAGGTTATAGAAGAGTATGCGTACATATTTCAATACCTCTGATAATGATATACCATACAAACACCAGTGTCTGAAGTATACTATCCAGCTTTCAAGTATATTACATTAGCTTGACCTTCCAAGAGTAGCGATGATAGTTATTAGGTTTTGAAATATGATGTCTGTCTTGTAATTTAAACAATGATCCTGATTCAACAATAGTCTAAAGTACATATTTTCTTTCTATTAATTTCATGACACCATTTCTATCCTCAAATAACCAGGAACAGATATTCTCACCGTACCCTTTCTATTTCAGGTAACCAGGATAACAATGAAATAGGTATGTCAATAATCTGAATATATTTAGCTGAGGAAGTTCCTACCGATTATTCCTTTGTTTTATCCCCTTGTCAGTTGTATCTGGTGGAGAACCTAGTAAGGAACAGTATTTAATCTTTCAGACCAGTTGATAAACCAAGGTCTGGTGTACACTTTGGTATGCACTTAATAAAAAGGTCTGGTGTACACTTTGGTATGCACTTAATAAAAACCGTGAAGGTTGGATTTCGATGAAGAATATGTGGAAACATTTAGTTTACTTTCAAACTATATATTCTATATTGATAAACTGATAATTCAATTCAATCCACGAACCCCAGGCAACAGATGGTAGCTTCAGCCTAGACTGTTATTTTCATAGTTTATATTACTATCTAAAGAAACAAATATTCTCAACATACTAGAAGACTTGAGGCCACAATAAACTATATCTTTTTCAACATTGTCTATATCTTTTTTTATAATTAATTGATATGGGTTGTCTTTCTGATTGTAAAACAAAGACTAGATGTTTGAATGTTTTACAATAATCAGCGTTATGCCTCAGTTTGTTACTAAATATTGTTAATACTTTGTATGCTGCAATTATTAACCTAAGCTGCTGTTTATATTTTTAAATATTGAAAGATGGCTGCTTTAGCAAACCAACACATTAAATTGACAATTCTACTTGATAGGTCAGTCATTACCTACCATTTCTGGTCCTTGGTGCAGTCTGTGAAAAAAAGGCTAGTATTCCAATATATGCCTCAGGTATAATCCTTGAATGCCTCAGGTATTCTGATATTGACTGGTGACATTAATTTGTATACTAAAATTTTAAAATCGCTCGAAAGGATCGCCTGTGTGCCGATTCACGGCCACTATGATTCTTCTCGGCGAACCATTCGCCCGATCGATCGAACCTATCTAGCATGGTAGATATTTTCGGCCAAATATTTTACGTCAGCGATCAATTCGTCGGCTGACCCACTCGTCTACCACTATTAGCCGTATGGTACATGCAGTGGTCGAATAACCTGTCAGACAAATTAATGGACAGATTCTGTTTGCGTAGCTTTATTGTTTATTGTATTTTTTCAGCTCTGTCACAATATCAAGAAAGAGGTATAAATGTTTTAGATCTTTTTTACATGACCAGTAAAATTGCTACTGAGTTCATGACTTTCAATGAATTGGTCTGCATGCAATTTTACTTGATCAATTATACCTTGAAGTAAGTTGTTCCCCAGATGAATTATCATTTAAAATGAAGATTGAGAGATCGTTTGTACACTTGATAGATCTCCATGTACACGGCTTCACATTGGAATTACCTAGTGGTCGAGAGTGTACACCGCTTCACGTTGAGATTACCTTGTGTGAGCACCTTTTGAACCTCGTGGGTTTACTTCTCCCACAGGAAAGAACCCTGCATGCGTGCCAAGTATAACAAAATAAGTTAACCTGTCTGCGATATCACCCTCGTTGGAAAAGGACGTAAAACACCAACAGCAGAAGACATTCATTCAAATGTTCATAATGGAACTGCTGGGACGGCTATTCTCTTCCATATAGATTTCAAATTCCATTTAAAAGATACTGTCAACCATTTTAGGTAACACTTATTTTATTGTACTAATATTTTTAAGAACATGTTTCTGTTTTCATTTTCAGATTTAACCCAATCTAACACTTTTAATACGAGGGCTACTGAAAAAAGTGAGTACTTTTTCATACAAAACAGAGACACCCAAACATTTCATGTTTTTATCTGATTTTTCAATTTTGAATTTAAACCTGATTTTCTTCAAATAAGAAATAAATCTATTTCAGAATGCCAGGAAATGGGTGAATCATGTTTAGCTATAGTCGAATCCCTTGGTATTGCACGAGGTCAAAGAGAAGTAATGTGCAAGTAATTATATTTCTATCATTAGAAATAAAATCAAATCAAATCAAATGAGGTTTAACCTCGACCGGACTAATGAAGATGGGTATACAACCATAAATGTGCTGTGAGAGTTAGTGTCTCTAGACAGCGGTGCTACATACGTCTCTTGTTTCATATTCAAAAAGTCGAGAGTTCTTTTTCATGTACAATGTGCTGTGAGAGTTGGTGTCTCTAGACGTCTACCTACGTCTCTTATGCCACTGTAACTTCTCTATCATTAGATACATTATGATATTTCTATTATTAAATACTATGGTGTTTTTATTAGACAAGTTTATTTGATGATACTCAAAGTTGCCGACCATATTTCTAAAATACCGACTGTAGATCATTCAAGTAACTCGTATAGAATGTCCAACCAGACAATCAATGACGCATCATCGGAAAATGAATCTAGTTCTTTTAGCGTTCGAAAAGCGCCGTACGAAATGTCTGGACCTGGAAACTTTCTTGACCTTGTTTGATTGGCAGCACACCCGGTAAGTCGTATCGTGAACTATATGGTGATACTGTTTAAGTTATATACAACTTTGTAAGGCTATTCTGAGAACATAATAATGATGATGTATACATTAAACATTATTGATTATGTTCTGATATTTAACTGCCCTATATTTTGTATTGACTTGCCCAATGGCCCAAGTATTGTCGTAATGTTCATTGTTCAGAGTTCGCTAGTGAACGAATTTCTGGACTTTAAATAGCGTTTGCGGTCATCCAATTTTCAAAATCTTCCCGTGGAGGACCCCCGGATCCACCTCCATCCGGGTGGATAGAACACCCCGCACCTCACCATAAAGAGTTTACTGCAGGTTTCTTGTATTTATTTAATCAAACCTTGCCCTGGATACATTTGATGAGATATTAGCAGTACTATATAAATCAACGATAAAGGGGTAATTTTGTAATGTTCAATGAATAATGGAGATCAAAAATATCTTCATGACAACTTTACTTGAGATCTACAATTGAAGTTGATAGTGTTACATAGTCAAATTTTGTTTGTGTGAATTTTTTATATCTTATTACGCTTCATAATGCTCCCTTCATAATTAGGTTGGGCAAATATATTAACATATAATGAATAACTGATGTTTCAGCGGAATAAGGAGTATGCTAAGTTGTCTCCAAAACGTTTTGACTGAATGTGCAGATCAACTACAAAATTACAATGTTGATACCATGATGGCTGCATACCAACAACAACTTGGTATTTACTGTAAGTAGTTATTAATATGGGTTTGATGATAACGTTCTTTAGAAATGCAACAAAGATGTATGATTGTTTGTATATCTAGAGACATTTAGATTGTTCTGTCCTTTGGTGAAAATCTACTGAATATACCATATTATAAAACATTTATCATACAGTAAAAATAACATACCCTGAAGATCTCAGTAATATCGAGCTAAACCCTATAGAAATAACATACCCTTAAGGAGTTTTAAAGATCCCCACAACATCCTACAGAAATAATGTAGATCGTAAGTTATACCAAAGCAATATCTAAATTATGGTTGTCAATATTAAAATAAAAACACTGATAAGCATTGAGATTTAAACAAAGAAAATATATTCTTATCATATCTCTTCTATTTCAGGTAACGGCAATGAAAATGAAATTGGTAAGTCAAGAATTTGAATATATTTAGTCTTATATAATTATATTAACAGTATATTGATTGACATTTATAGTGAAATATAGGATCGGCCCACCTGTCAGGTCATTGACCAAGGCCCACACAAGTACGCGCCGTAGTCGCGTCACGAGCGCGGCGAAGGCGCACAGGCGCCCGAGAGGGGTCTGAGGGGGGGGGGGCTCTCCCCAGGAAAATATTGAACATTGACAACCGCAAACCCATTTTTTTTTTGTGTAGTTTGTCAGTCATTTTTTTCCTATCTTTTCTTTCTCCTGTCCTGTGTCCTGTTCTCTCCTTCCTTTTCTTTCCTCTCCTTTTTTTCTCTTTTCTTTTTTCTTTTTTTCTTTTTTCTTTCTCTTTTTTCTTTTTTCTTTATAGGCTTAGGCCCACTTTTTTTTAATGAGCTTAGGCTCACCTGTCACGGACAGGTGGACAGGTGGGCCCAGTCCGGCACTGGGATTGGTCCGATAAAAAACCGTTTGACTTATAGTTCACAAAAGCGTAGTTGGCTATCAACAGTGTCAGTACTGGTGAATCCATGTGTTGCCGGATAATGAACCTGCATTTACATGTATTGCCGTCCTGGCATTGGTTGATCTTTATTGAATTGTGTCTGCTGGAAATGGATTCACCAGTGTTATGACAACAAACCTTAGAGCGACGGCTCTGACACTCATGCCCTCATCAGTTAATGCAATGGCGTGTTCTCGGTCTTTAGGTGTCAACGTTTGCATATCTTTTGTCTTCCATTGAACTGTAGGAGTTGCATTGATCCTTTCTCTATAATTATTTCCACCTGGACTGAACTTCAGAGAAAGACCGACATTTATAATTTACAAATTAATATATACATTCACTGTAAATGTTGTTTTGATCAGATAACATAACCATTTTTTAACATTTACCGATTTTCATCGGCATTGAAACGATCCAGGATGCCTCTTATTTGCACAAGCTGTTGCATCTCCTTCAGACAGTGGTGTATAGTTTCATTTCCAAGTAACCTGACTGAGTTTTATCGTGAAAATTTAATTCTGAGACTTACTCATAGATAACCAGTTTGATTGCTCAATACTTTTAAAAAATACAAATGTGCAATTAATTAATAGTCATCTATTTATTTTGGGATTTCGGCGGGCGACACCAGCCTCGCTGTTTGCTTGTTAAATTATCAATATTATTTGTAGGTGGACCAGGACCTATGTCAGGTGGACCAGGACCTATGCCAGGTAGACCAGGACCTAGGCCAGGTAGACCAGGACCTATGGCAGGTGGACCAGGACCTCAGCAAGGTAGTTTAATGTTACTACATTTGTTTATCTAATCTAGATATTAGTACTTACTTTTTATTACACAATGGAGCTGACATTGCATGATTTTCAATTCTCCTAAAAGAGGTTTAACATTTGTGGTATAAGACTTCTGATTCACATATGAATTTGCCACTGTCATTCTCAAATTCTTCTGCTAAACATTCCGACCCTTGTCACGCCTACCTTTTAAAGTCGTGGATATACAGGTGCTGTTCGATTGTTTTCATAAAAAAATATCGAATTAAATTTAAACACACTAGGTGAATACTTGTTTATTTTAGCTCCAGCTGTATTCATCTATTTCTTAAATGAAATAAAATGAGGTCTAATGTCCTACTGTTCTGCTCTGACTTGGCTTATGAAGACGGGCATATGCCATACAGTATGATATGAGTGACATTGTGCCCAGACAGCGGCGCCACGGCCTTCGCCTATATCGAATTCCAATTGTCAAGGGATCTCTTACGCGCACGCTAATCCAACCCGAACAATTCTACGTTGTCCCTGGACAGGCCCTCGATCCTGCATCACTGACAAGCCCAATGAACTTTCTCGGCCAACGTAGGGGTAGAACATGTGACTTCCAGGTTAGGGAGTCAATGCCTTACTCACTGATCCACCGTGGCTCCCGATTTCCAAAATATTGACAGAACTTTTTTTATAATCTAATTATCAAAGTTTATATCGTCCTCGGTTACCCAGTGTACTCATTCCGTTCTACTCCACTATACTCTGGGTTAATATATGGGGGAGACACGTTTTCAAGTTATCCGCCCTTGATGATTGTGCTATTTTTATCGACCAATCCCATAAATTGTTATTTGAAAAGGAAGTTGGCAAAGGGGAATAACTCTCATCGGACAATGTTAGGAGTTAGCCTATTCTAAATGCTTAATTATTAACAGCCAATTATATATACTGAGCGCCATTGAAAACGCATCACTTAGTTTTTCGTATAACAAAATGATCCTGTAAACATACTTTATTTATTTTGCTTCTTATTGTGAACAATATTCAAATGGGAACACATCAATAACAACACATTTGTACACTTATGGATGTTTAATCTGTAATCAAGGGTACAAAGTCAGAGGGGTCAAAACCAAAAGTACGACACAGATGTCAGTAGCGCGTGTGTCCTCCACAGGCCATCATTACGGTAGGCTACAGCATTAACGCGACCCCTGCAAATGTGTAGGGCGGTCCGGTGATGAAATGTGAAGCCTCCCCACACCATTACACTTCCCCCATCCCATCGATCCGTTTCGAAGACGCAGAAGTCTGCAAGACGTTCCCCAAGACGTGTCCACACACGTTGACGGCCATCAGCGTGATAAAGATGAAAGCGACTCTAATCACTGAAGAGCACACTTTGCCAGTCTACTCTTCACCATGTCTGGTGTCCTTGAGCCCATATCAAACGCCGCTGACGGTGATGATCCAACATAAGGTCGTCGTGCACGGAGTCCTACTTCTCTTAGACGACGTCTTACGGTGTTGGCACTTACTGGTCCTTGTCTTCCGACGACTGCTGCACCTGTTCGAGTCGCTGGGCGGAATCTGTCACGCAGATGAGTGACCCAGATGTAGCGGTCTTGAGCCTGGGTTGTAACGCGTTGTGGACCAGGGCCCTTATTCACGAAAACTTAAACTAAGATACAATCGAAATTTTAAGAAATACTGCAATTCGATTGGCTTACGAGTAAAATCAATTTGCATATATCCAATTTGCATATTGGTCAGCCAATCGAATTGCAGTATTTCTTAAAATTTCGATTGTATCTTAGTTTAAGTTTTCGTGAATAAGGGCCCTGGACGTTGACGGTCACGTGTTGATCCAGTAACTCGAACACGTTCCACCAACCTTACAATAGTGGACTGATGACAATTGAAGTTTCTGGCAATAGCACGTGTAGACATGCCAGCCCTGGACATTCCCATGGCTTCATTCCGTTGATTTTCAGTAAGTCTCGGCATCTCTAGCTCGATTCCTTCACACGTCCAACAACAAATTCACAGTTCATGTACTGCACATTAAGTTAAAAACATACTTTTAAAGGGCTCACACACAATGCTGCACGCGAATATTGGGGTTTTCATGTACATCTCGTGCATTTTTTTTTTGCACACGGGCCGATATTTTTTTGTGTTTGGGAGCATTGTGTGAAACAATAGTTCATAGTATTGCATAATATTATACATACAAAACCACCTAGTAATAAAATATTTGGGGAAAAAAAGTGATGCGTTTTCTATGGCGCTCAGTATATTATGTTAATGAAGACCAGACGTTCATATAATAATGTAGGGTCGTTAGTTTTATTTAGATTCGTTCGTTTGTTTGTTCCCGAAATGTTATGCCCACGTGATATCGTAGACAAGATATTGTGAATCACATTGCCAAGTATAAGTTCAATAATAATATACATAACAGAATTACATATTTCAGTCAAAGAACGAATAGTAATAAATATAACAAAAGTCAAACATACATTTTTGAAATCAACAACACATACTACAGATTTTGATAATACAATTAAATATAAATAAATTATAAATATATACATTATTTAAATAAATCATAAATATATAAATAAATTATAAATATATACATTATTTAAATAAATCATTCAGTAAATGGACATGAATATGGTTATCCACCCTTATAAAAACGAAGGCGAAACGATTGGTATGTAAACTGTTTTCTGATTGGTTCGTAGACTGTAGCTACATTCTAGGTCAGGGCAGGTAATTTGAAATCGTGGAAACCCTATGGATTAACCCAGGGTAAGTTTGTCAGGGGTATCCCACAATGAAATATATTTATCAGTGTGTTTTTGTAATGACTGAAGATGTAAGGTACCATTTATTATGGTACAGTTTTGAGCTAATCTAGCCCAAACATACATGTCTAGAACCACAGTCCTCACGGCCACGCCCACCGCCAGACAGGCAGACTTAAATTCTGATGATACCAGATGTACATGCATTGATACCATATAGTGCGATTGCATCCCCCCCAACCTCTCAATCGCCTGGTCTATTATTATTATATAGAAATATCATCAATTATCACTGGAAACTATTTTGATGAAAAATTCCCCATGTCGACTATTAGCTCTCAGAATATATTGCAATATGTATTGAAGTATATTTCAAAAGTGTTTTACCTGCAACCGGTCCAACTACTTCTTTTATTTAGTTCTTTCCCACTGTGAAAATAAATTTAATGAATGCGGACAATATGGTGCTCAGTTAGAAGCGGCAGGTGCGCTGGACCCAGTCGCCCGTTGTGGGTAAGTATAACTTTTGTGTTTCTAATAATACCAATAATCTTTAGAGACATTTAGTAACTCGATGGAGTAATAAACTATAATACATACTTATAGAAAACAGCTTCTCAAAACTTCGCCCTAATGATTTAGTACCTGTTTCTATAAGTATGTGTTATAATTTAAAACAATTATACCATTTTTTCATTCTGCTTAATTGGTCATCACTAAACTAAGAGAAAGTGGTGTAAACATTCAGTAACTTGTCAATAAAACTAGAATGTATTAAGGCTATTTATAACCATGCGCTTCCTTAAACATGTTAATATCATGGAGCTAACTACTTGGAGGGGTCATAAAAATACATGCCTTTATCAAAATTTAGTTTTTATAACTTTGATGTTCTCCACCTGTAAATTCCACCGATATGTGCAGGTGGGTAGGTCAAGGGTCATACAGGTATATAGAATATAAAATACTTATATTTTACAGTGTTATGAGACAACATGTTGAGTGTAATGATCAATTACTAGCAGATTGTGGTTCAATCATGCCTGAAATGATTAAACAGCGTTTAGCAGCCGCCGGTCAACAATACAATCAAACATGTAAGTTAAAAATGTTGATGGTATAATTCATTGTTCTTTGTTTCAGTTGTATCATACTAAGCTTATAAATTAACAGGATGATGACTGTTGTGACCTGTGGAGGGATATGATCAATTGGTACCACTTACAATTATTAGAATTGTTTTATATGACAAGAAGACTGATCCTTGTGTGTTTTCATTCCCAGTGGGACAACTGGCCTTTACAGATTTTCATTTATTATCATCACTGGACCTCGTCCAAAATAATTTCGTTGCTGAATTTTGCTAAATGCTTTCGGAACATATCCCTGCTTCAATAATGGGCATTTTGTGTTCACACTAAGCACTAATAAGCAAAATGATCGATACTTTATGAAATTATCAATATGCAATTAAAAATGAGTGTCATCATCTAATTACTGTTTCAATTTACGGGGAACATCAGCCCCACTGTTGACTTGTTTATATCTGTTGTGTACTTATACAAAGCCTGATAGATATATACACACTTGATAGCTATATAGGAAACCAGAGTGTTAGTATTTTATTGAAATTTAGCAGTTATGTTTTATTGGCTGATCTATTAGTAGAAACCCCTCTGCCAGAATACATTACTAATAGAGAAGAACATTATAACTTAAAGTACTAAATTTGAAAAAAATGGTTCAAAATTTTAATAGGAATAAGGATTGCTTATTCATCACAATATTTTATTTTCCTTTTTTATCTTTTAGGTGTTAGATATGACCATGCAGGTAATCTATACAATTTATAAATTTCAGATCTTCTTATGTTGTTCGAATGGTTTGTCTAATCATACACTATGAGATATAATTATTGGTAAAATGAATAATCAAAATTTGCCTAAATGTCTGTCTTAAAATACAGAAACTAGGTAGTTAAACCATGTTTCATTTCATTTTAATTAATATATGTCATTTGATAGTTTATCTGGAACAGAAAGCAAATCATCCAAACAGCAAAAACAAATCTTACTTTGAAAAGTGTTACAAGTTGTTCCAAATATAATAAGGATTAGAATACATGTCACTATTGCCAATGTGCTTTATCGTAATTACTCATGGATTACAGCCCCTGGTTGTGCGAACAATTTACGTTTTGAGCTTGTTGACAGCCTAGCGGTCACAATGTTTTTCCAATTTTGAGGAAAATTAAAACACGTGTTTATATCCCACGGAACGTAACTTCCTTTATTATGGCCCCTGATTGCACGAAGAAATCGCGATTTTAGCTTGTTGACCTGTCAAAATTACCGCTCCTTGAACGCAAATTGTGTAAAAGTAGGTAATACCAAGGCGTGGACCCGCTAGAGGTCACTATTTTTATTTATAAATCTTATGTTTATACCCAAAGGATCTCAGTTGGGGTATTTGAACATATCGGACCATAAGTTCCTGGATTATGGCCCCTGAGTGTAGGAAAAATAACATTTTTAGCTCGTGGGTCCTCTAGGGGACACATTTTTTTTAATCATTTTTAAAAACCGTTTCAATATATCACCGTTTGACCATAACGAAGGTTGAGTTCGAATTTCGGGAAACACAATTTTTACCAATTTTAAAAACCCGTTCAATACATCACCGTTTTATCATAATGAGGTTCGAATTTCGGGAAAATCGAAACGAATGGCCACTTCTTGTACGCAAATTGTGTACAAGTATGTAGTACGAAGTTTGTGGACCCTCTAGAGGTAACTATTTTCGTTCGATTTTGATGAAACTTAAAATATCTCTTTTCATTCGAAAAATGTCAGACCATAACTTCTTGGATTATGGCCCCTGATGGTATGAAAAATCGCTTTTAGTTTTTAGCTTGTTCTCTATCTATCTCTTGCAAAATGTGGGCGTATCCTGCCTGGCAACGGCTGGTTGGCAAAATAAATACAGTTTTATGTTTAATTTTGTTAATATAGAAATGTTTTATGTGTGGCTTGGTTTCGTTCCCTTGTGTGAGCGCCTTTCCAACCTCGTGGGTTTACTCCTCCCACAGGAAAGAACCCTGCATGCGTGCCAAGTATAATAAAATAAGATAACCTGTCTGCGATATCAACCTCGTTGGAAGAGGACGTTAAACACCAATAGAAGAAGATATTCTCTCAAATGTTCATAAGGAAACTGCTGGGATGGCTATTCTCTTCTATATAGTTTTCAAATTCCATTTTAAAAAATACTGTCAACCATTTTAGGTAACAGTATTTTATAGTAGTTAGGACGGCTATTCCCCACTATGTAGATATCAAATTCCATTTAAAAGATAATGTCAACCATATTAGTTAACAGTATTTATGGTAGTAATATTTTTAAGAACACATTTCTGATTTCATTTTCAGATTTAACCCAATCTAACACTTTTAATACGAGGACTACTGAAAAGGGTGAGTACTTTTTCATACAAAACAGAGACACCAACAAACATTTCATGTTTTTATCTGAAATTTTAATTTTGAATTTAAATCTGATTTTCTTCAAATAACAAATAAATCTATTTCAGAATGCCAGAAAATGAGTGAATCATGTTTAACAATAATCGAGTCCCTTGGCGATACGGCTGGTCAAAGAGAAGTAATGTGCAAGTAATTATATTACTATCATAGAATTGAAATAAAATAAATCAAATGGGGTTTAACCTCACCCGTGTGCTGTGAAAGTTAGATTTTTTCTAGACAATGGTGCTACATACGTATCTTATTTTGTATTGAAAAAGTGGAAAGTTCTGTTAAATTGAGCTCATTTTTTGGACCGTCTATATGAAAGTAGAAACCATGCTGGAAATGTTTAATAAAAACTATAATTACCCCGTACCCCCACCCAAACACAGTAGGTTTCTTGTTTTTATTTAATCAAACCTTGCCCTGGATACATTTGATGAGATATTAGCAGTAATACATAAATCAACGATAAAGAGTTAATTTTGTAATGATGAATAATAAAGATCAAAAATATCCTCATGACAACTTTACTTGAGATCTGCAGTTGAAGTTGATAGTGGTATATCGTTAAATTCGTGTGAATTTTTATCTTTTTACGCTTCATGGTACCCCTTCATAACTAGGTTGGGCAAATATATTAACATATAATGAATAACTGATGTTTCAGCGGAATGAGGAGGATGCTAAGTTGTCTCCAAAACGTTTTGACTGAATGTGCAGGTCATCTACAAAATTACAATGTTGATACCCTGATGGCTGCATACCAACAACATCTTGTTATTCACTGTAAGTAGCCATTAATATGGGTTTGACGTTGGTTAGAAAAATATTTCGTGAAATAAAAATGTAGCAGGGATGTAAATGTGCTGTATGATTGTTTGTATATCTAGAGACGCTTAGACTTGTTCTGTCCTGTGGTGAAAATCTACTGAATTTACTATCATAGTTAATGCTATCGTACAGTAAAAATAACATAACATAGATCACAAGTTATACCAAAGCAATATCTAAATTATGGTGGTAAATATTAAAATAAAAACACTGATAAGCATGGAGGTTTAAACCAGGAAAATATATTCTTATCATATCTCTTCTATTTCAGGTAACGGCAATGAAAATGAAATTGGTAAGTCAAGAATTTGAATATATTTAGTCTTATATAATTATATTAACATTATATTGCTTGATATTTATAGTGAAATATAGGATTGTTCCGATAAAAGTCTCGATGTAAGGCCGTTTGGCATATAGTTCAAGAGAGCAGAGTTGCCGACCAACATTGTCAATACTGATGAACCCATGTGTTGCCGGATAATGAACCTACCTTGACATGTATTGCCGTCCTGGCATTGGTTGAACTGTGTCTGCTGGAAATGGCTTGTTCTCCGTCTTTAGGTGTCAACGTTTGCATATCTTTTGTCTTCCATAGAACTGTAGGAGTTGCACTGATCCTTTTGCTCTTGCTGCCCTGCTCTATAATTATTTCCACCTGGACTGAACTTCAAAGAAAGACCGACATAAATAATTTACAAATTAATATATAAATTCACTGTAAATGTTGTTTCAGATAACATAACCAGTTTTTTAACAGTTATCAATTTTCATCTGCATTGAAATGATCTTGGATGCCTATGATTTGCACAAGCTGATGCATCTCTTGCACACAGACTATGCATGAAATATTTGGCCCATCATCCCACCAAAACCTGTTTAAACAATTCTAATAATCCAGTGAATGAAATGAAATAAAATGGGGGGGGGGGAACATTCTATTTTCCTGTACTGAGTTCACTAATGAATACGTGCATATGGCGGTTCAGACAGTAATGTATAGTTTCACTACCAGGTACTTCAAAACCTGACTGAGTTTTATCGTGAACATTTTATGCTTAGCCTATGCATAGATAACTATTAATTAATAGTCATCTATTTATTTTGGGATTTCGGCGGGGGAAACTAGCCTCACTGTTTGCTTGTTAAATTATCAATATTATTTGTAGGTGGACCAGGACCTATGTCAGGTAGACCAGGACCTATGCCAGGTAGACCAGAACCTATGCCAGGTGGACCAGGACCTCAGCAAGGTAGTTTAATGTCACTACATTTGTTTATCTAATCTAGCTATTTTTTAACCTTTCTATTCTATCTTAAAATTAGTACAATATTGAAAAATGCAAATTTTTTTTTTACCTAAGTACTTAAAATTAGTACTCACTTTTTATTACAAAATGGGGCTGACATTGCATGATTTTAAGTTCTCATCACTGACAAGAAGGAACCACGTCGGAAAAGCCCAATGAACTTTCTCGCCCAACGTAGGGATAGACAATGTGACCTCCAGGTTAGCGAGCCAATGCCTTACTCACTGAGTCACGGTGCCTCACTATTTGTAACATAAAGACAGAGCTTGTTTTATAACCCAATTATCAAAGTTTATATTAGTAACTAATCAACATGATCCCTGTGGTGGTGCTGAACAACTTCCAAACAATTTTAAGTGGCATTTTGGATGTGTCTGTCAGGTGTACCCCACCACTAAAAATGTCTGGCAGTGGTTATTCTTGATTCAACTTTCAAGCAGATTTCAGCTAATCTAGCCCACCAGTGTGTTGTCTGCCAATTGTAATAACTGAATATAAATAAGGTACATTTTCACGTGGTACACTTTTGACTTTTGAGCTAATCTAGCCCAAGAATACATGTCTAGAATCATAGTCCTCACAGCCACACCCACCGCCAGACCGACAGACTTACATTCTAGTGATACCCGATGTACATGTATTGGTACCATACATTATCACTTAAAACGAGAACCTATTTTTATGTAGACTTTTAACTGGAAAAAATGTGTTACAATATGTATTGAAGTATATTTCCAAAGCTTTTTACCTGTAACCGGTCTCACCGTCTGATTGATAATTTCCTCCCTTCACTAATTCTTTTATTCAGTTCTTTCCCAGTGTGAAAATAAATTTAATGAATGCGGACAATATGGTGCTCAGTTAGAAGCGGCAGGTGCGCTGGATCCAGTTGCCCGTTGTGTGTAAGTATAACTATTGTGTTTACGATCACATACTATCTTAATAATACCAATAATCTTTAAAGACATTTAGTAACTCGATGGAGTAATAAACTATAATACATACGTATAGAAAGCAACTTCTCGAAACTTCGCCCTAATGATTTAGTACCTGTTTCTATAAGTATGTATTATAGTTTATAACAATTATACCATTTTTTCATTCTGCTTTATTGTTCAGTTGTGTACTTCCTTGCCTCTTGGTGTAAACATCACTAAACTAAGAAACAGTGGTGTAAACAGTCAGTAAGTTGTCAATAAAACTAGAATGTATGAAGACTATTTATAACCACTCTCTTCTTTAAACTTAAACATGTTAATACCACGAAGCTTAATACTTGGAGGGGGATATAGAAATACATGCCATTATCAAAATTTAGTTTTTAGACCTCGATGTTCTCCACTTCATATAGCCTACCTGTAAATCACACTGGTTTGGGGGGGGGGGATCACGTGGCTAAGTGGGTAAGACGCTAGCTCGCTAGCCTGGAGGTCGGGTGTTCGATCCCTGCATTGGCCGAGAAAGTTCATCCAGATTTTCCGGCGTGGTTCTCCCTTGTCAGTGATGCAGGACGGTGGGGCTGACAAAGAAAGCTGTCTAGTCGTTCGGATGTTACGAAAAACCGAGGTCCCGTGTACACATTGGCGTGCACGTAAAAGATCCCTTGGCAGTTGGAATTCGATATAAGAGTAGAATTCGATATAAGAGTAGGCCGTAGTGCCGCTGTTCGGGCAAAATTTCCCTCATAGCACACTGTATGGCGTATGCCCGTTTTCATTAGCCCAGGTTAGGAGCAGAACAGTAGGACGTTAAATTTCATTTCATTTCATTTCACACTGGTTTGGCAGGTCAAGGTTCATACAGGTGTATAGAATATAAAATACTTATATTTTACAGTGTTATGAGACAGCATGTTGAGTGTAATGATCAATTACTAGCAGATTGTGGTTCAATCATGCCTGATATGATTAAACAGCGTTTAGCAGCCACCGGTCAACAATACAATCAAATATGTAAGTTAAAAATGGTAGTCGTATTAATCAGTGTTCTATCTTTCAGTTGTAATAACATGAAGATTGTGATGGTTGTTGTGACATTGGGAGGGATATGGTTACTTGGTACCACTTTCTATTATCAAAATTGTTTCATATGACATGTACTTTCCATTTCCAGAGGGACAACTGGCCTTTACAGATTTTCATTTATTACCACTAGAGGTCACAACTTTTATCTGATTTTAAAAATCATTTGAATATATCATCGATATATTCTGATGATGATTGAGTTCGAATTTCGTAAAAAATCGGACCCAAAGGTCCACGTCAAAATGACCGCTCTTTGAACGCAAATTGTGTTATAGTATGGTAATAACAAGGTTGTAGATCCGCTAGAGGTCACTATTTTTGATGAAACTTAAATTGTATGTTTATATGTCAAAGATCTCAGTGGGTATTTGAACATATCAGACCATAACTTCCTGAATTATGGCCCCAGATTTTACGAAAAATCACATTTTTAGCTCGTTGATCCTCTAGAGGACACACTTTTTATTGATTTTAAAAACCGTTTCAATATATCACCGTTCCATCATAATGAAGGTTAAGTTTAATTTCCCGAAAATCGAAACGCATGGCCACTCCTTTAATGAAATTGTGTACAAATCTGAAGTACGAATGTTGTGGACCATCTAGAGATCACTATTTTTGTTCGATTTTGATAAAACTTATGAAATGTGTCTTTACATCCCAAAGATTTCACCCCTTTCGATTTTCTCGCATTTCAGATCATAGCTTCTTGGATTATGGCACCTGCTTGTACGAAAAATCGCCTTTATTTTTAGCTTGTTCTCTATCCATCTCTTGCAAAATGTGGGCGTATTTTGCCTGGCAACCGCTGATTGACAAAATAAATAAGAGTTTTCTGTTTAATTTTGTTAATGTAGAAACGTTTTATATCTACCTTCAAGGTATAAGGAATATTTTATTTTTTCAGGTCCAGGCGGTAATAAAGGTAAATATTTTTTCAATTAATATTTGATCAGCCAGAACTAGGCTTGTCTGACGATGTAAATAGTGTTAAAACTATGCTAAATGCATGTTATGTAACTCAGTGTTAATAAACAAACCTGAGAGTACTATGGTCAGGAACCAAGCATGGCATCTTGGAATTGTGACGTCATATCAAAAATTGAAGTTTGTCAATCGGTTCGCAATTGTCCAAGGACCAAGCATGCTAAGTTTCCAGAAACACGAAGATGATTAGAGGTTTGGTTCCTGTACCTGGTGGTTCAATCAGTCTCTAAACTAAACAATATACCACTACTCTAATGCAAAAATATATTTTCATTACATAATTTTATTTTTCTTAATTGAATTGTTTGTTTTTTATAATTAAATAGTTCTGTTTTCCTTAATTATTTTTTTTTTAATTAAATAGTTTTTTTTCCTTAATTAAATTGTTTTTTCTAATTAAATAGTTCTGTTTTTTCTTAATTAAATTGTGTGTCTTTCTAATTAAATAGTTTTGTATTTCATTTTGTTTCTTATATAGCTGTAGTGCCAAAGAAAAAAACAGGTATGTAAATAAAACCTTTGATCATTTACTTGAACAAGAGTCGTCTATTGCTATTACCATTGTCCTTTTTTATAGATATCTTGATACCTTTAAATGGAGCATGCGTGCTAGAGATTCTGTGAATTTCCCTGACATCAATTCAGATGGCCATTTATTACCCTCGCTTTACATTTCATCTTACTTTTTCTTTGATTATCTGATGTGAAAATAGTAATTTACACAAATAATAATCTGAATTTATCTTTTAAAGGACGACTTTCTCCGGCAAAGTGTGAAGCAATGATTTCTAAATGTAAGAGAAAATTACTAGGATATGAAGCTGGTAATAAGGAAAAGTGTCTGTAAGTAAAACTAAATTAACGAATCACCATGAATTTTAGTTTCATATATATTGGGACATCAGTTTTCTTGTGGTGCACCACAGTGGCTCAGTTCTTGAAGACGCTGGCTTGCTAAACTGGAGGTCCCTTGTTCGGTCCCTGAGCTGTCCGAGAAAGTTCATTGTGCAGGACAGAAAGTCTGGCAAAGGACAAGGCACATAGGCGTGCACGTCAAATATCCCTCGACAGTTGGAATTCGATATAAGAGTAAGTCGTAGTGCTGCTGTCCGGGCACAATTGTCCTCATAGCATAATGTATGGTAAATGCCTGTCTTCATTAGCCCAGTCGGACTAGAACAGTATAGGGCCCCATTTCATTTCATTTCAGGTCTAATGCACGACAAATCTCGATGTATTCAGCTTTATAATACTGACTATATTTTAGCCCAATATTTAAATTCCATTCTTACGAGTGCACTGACATCTTCATGGATCATGCGTGAATAGTCCTTCATGTCATTCTGTGATGGAGCCAAATATCTGTACAACCTAGTTGCCACAGGAAGATGGTGTATTAAAAGAACAATAATCAAGTTCTACTTCTGCTTAGAAGTTTTCCAAAATGTGAATATAGGCCAACTGCGTCTAATAACATTGCATTAGAATGATAATGTAGCGAAATCTCAACCTATATCATTCTACAATCCTGGACAACAATCACCTGTCGATCATACAACTTATATAATATATATCATTCTACAAGCCTGGATAACAAGCACCTGTCGATCAGACAACTTTTATAATATAATATAAACGTTGTATTTCACAATGTCTGTATGTAAGTTGTGGGACAATTAGTACTTGACAAAGTTTGTGACAATCTCATTAAAACACAGATTCTATTTCGTTTCGTTTTTATAGTTCCAAATTTCGTTTAACTTGTCTTTACAATTCTGGGATCTGGAAGAGTCGTTATCATTGACATGTTCTGAATGATGTGAGGGGTTAGCCAATGAAACGGTCTGTTACGGCGAGTTTATGGCCTTTTGATACACGGAACTGTCGCTAAACCACTAGAAACGTCAACGCTGATTAATTAATATCTAACGTCATAGGATCAATAGCCCCTCGTTTGACTCCTGAAGTGAACTCTCACTATAACTTGACAGATCTCCCTGTAGTGTAATAAGGCCATCAAAAGTATTAAAAAAACGAAACGAAATATAGATCTGTATGTTAATCAGATTGAATCTGTGACAGGTGTTGTTTGTCCTTTATTTTAAAAATAGTTATAATGCTCGACTTAAAAGATACTATGAATGATAGATTAATGTTTAATTTAGGCAAGGTTACAAGACAATGAGATGTTACAGAAGAGCTGCTAAAGTTTGTAAATTGACAAGACCTATTAGAAAGGAAATTAAAGCTTTCAAAAAATCTCATATAAATACTTGTAAGTATTAGTTAAGATGATGTAACTTTACAATGACTCGGATGTTGTCTGGAATAGTTCAATATATTTTAAGCATGTTATTCACTTTCCCGGGTTCCTAAATGGTATATTGTTTCATTTCATATTAAATAAGCAAGGCCTCATGAGAGGGAATTGGTGCAATGCATGTACTAGCTACATGTTTTCATCTGTATTCTCTGGCATATCAAATAATTTACTTTCTATTTTATATTGTTTGACAATTCCTGGTGTTATATAGATGACTATTAGTAACAAATTATACCTCTATTCAGCTTTTTGTATTTTTGTGAATTGTATAATATGTATATTTTATAGGTGGCAAGAAGAAGCCAAGGGCTGTAGATGATGTTTATGATCTTGATGGTCTTGATGATAGTTTTGATATTTATATTGCCTGGTTGGACGGTGATGATATTGATGCTGATTAGGCCATTACGTTTTAAATAGATAGTATTTAATCACAGTGCCTTTAAACGTTATGTTAAAATAGAAATACGTTTTTGTATCATTCATCAAGGTTGAGTAATAAAATTACTGTAACCTGTAAGAGAGGGGGAGAGAGAGAGATAGGAAAACCTATATATAACTGAAATGAAATGAAATGGGGTTTAACGTCCTACTGTTCTGCTCCTAAACTGGGCTATGGTGACGGGCATACGCAATACAGTGTGCGATGAGGGAAATTTTGCCCGGGCAGCTGCGCTACGGCCTACTCTTATATCGAATTCCAACTGCCAAGGGATATTTTACGTGCACGCCAATATGTACACGGGACCTCTGGTTTTCGTCCCATCCGAACGACTAGACAGCTTTCCTTGTTAGGCCCTCCGTTCTGCATCACTGACAAGGGGAAACCACGTCGGAAAATCCCGATGAACTTTCTCCTCGGCCAATTCAGGGATCAAACACGTGACCTCCAGGCTAGCGAGCCAGCGTCTTACCCACTTAGCCACGTGATCCCCCAAACCTATATATAAATAGCCCTGTCTAATAGAGCTATTCGCATACAGTCGTCTAATAACCACACACGCTAGCGCTATATAATCTATCTATCTATATATATATTTGTGACTGTCGTTTGTCTGTCTGTCTGTCTGTTATGACCCCTCGAGCGAAGCCGGTCTGTTTGGGGTTGGCGGCTACACTAGGCCTGCCCTGTGTCTGAAATTTAGGGTATAGGGGTAGCTCGGACCGAGGAGTAATATAGGCCAGGTGGCGTTAGTCTGATACTTCCGGTTTCGGAGTTATGACCCCCGAGTTATGGTTCAGCCTTCTGGGGGTATCCAAAGATTGACTCCATAGAAAAACCTCATTTAAAATGCCTAAAATCAATCCTGGGTGTTAATTCAAGTGTTTGTAATTTGGCAGTATACGGTGAAACTGGACGATTGCCTCCTTATGTATAGTCTCTGGAACTAAATACGAAAACAACTGGTCAGCTTTCTTATAAGTTTACAGTTGAAAAATATAACTAAAGAACGACTGTTTCTTAGATTTATATTAGTCAGTAAGTAAAGTAAGTAAGTAAGTAAGTTTATTGCATAAAAATGCATACAGTTACAAAATAAAAGAAAAATCACATTAGAAGAAATATACATAAACATAGATAAACGTTGCCTTGTTCACTACTGATTCAAGGGTCATGTGTAAAGATACCTAAATAGAACATAATATCTAATTTAATCTTATAATGTAATTTAGAAAGTACGCTCACAACAAAATAAACATGACTAGAATATATACGAATACATGTAGATTTATATTTAACGATATATAAATACATATATACATCAGGAAATGTCCTGTCAGGTAACATCTCCTGAATTAAGAGCATAACGCACAAAACGGCAGATTTCGCGAGATATACACCTTGGGGGGGGGGGGGTAAATAGATTGATGAAAGTTGTTAAGTTCCCAAATCTATAGAAACACGTTACTAACTTATAAACAAACGTACCAGTTACCCCACCACAATTATTGGATTATCGCCTTTATTTTATGCCTTTATAAATGCACTTACATAGTACGATTTCTTCAGCATACCTGTTTTGCATTTCTTGTGCGGGGTATTACGTATTGTAAAAGTGTTGTTTCTGGTATATTTTATCCTGAATATATAAGAGAGATCCAATATTGATGTTTCTCAGTAATTTATTAAGTGAAGATCAATCATTATTAAAATTCAAACATTAATAACAATATATATAAAAACAATATATATATAGGGTGGTGTAGCTTATAATAAAATATATATATATATAATTTCACAATAATATAAAATATGTATTAAACTTTAATAGAGCTAACTCGCTTGTGCTTGTGAACAGGTACAAATTACTGATGTCGAATAAATTAAATGTAAGATCTTCATCAAATATAACTATTAAATCTTTATCAAATATAACTATTAAATATATATTCTCTAGTTATCGACAATCATTAATCGATAATAAAATATGTCGTACTTTTTAGTCACTAATAGTTCCAATAATCTAAATAACAAATTTCTTTAATAAACAAGTAATCTATCGAATATATAGTACTTTTCGGTTTATTAAAAATATACATTGTAAAATATTCGCTGCTAATGAATCATATAAATTCTTACTTTTCCGGTTATTTTAGCGCGAACCAAATTTAATTATTTTTAGACACTAATTATTTTTTTATTAAAACATATTTAAATAAACAAGTATTTCGTCGACAACGTACTTTTCCAATTTTATTAAATATATATATATATATATTGTAAAATATTTGTAATTAATTAAACAAGTAATAAATCTTATAAATTCTTACTTTTCCGTTTATTAATTAATATTTTACGTAGGTTTAGAAATATGTGTTAAAGTAATACTCGATTCTATCAATCATACTTATCCGATATAAAAGGGTATAATTCTAAATCTTAAGTTAAGATAAACATATATAAAGTTTAACATTCAAATTATACATAGAGCTTACCTGAATATAACAAAGATCCAATATTGAAGTTTCTAAATAATTCATTAAGTGAAGATTAATTGTAAGTGTGTGTGTTCTTAGTGTTTAACGTCCGCTTCCACCGAAGGTGATATCGCAGACAAGTCTTATTGTTCATTTTTATTATCTTAGCGCACGCGCAGGGGTCTTTTCTGTGGGAGGAAACCGGAGGAAACCCACGAGGTTGAGAAGGCACCCCTATCTCCAAGCCACATACGCTCACATCAGGGATGGAAACCATAGCCGCAAGCCAGAGGTGACCGGCCAGCTAGAGGCCGAAGCGCGGCACTCTAGACCACTAGGCCATCCCATCCCAATGGTAAGTTTGAGCTAGCTTATTTATATCTTCGATATATAAGTCCCGGCAACTAGTGAACACGCCACGTGTAGGATTAAACTCATTTTTGATTGGTGGAAGACCATTTGCCGATACGAAGTCTGATTGGCCAGAACGAGACTCGCTTGATTTAATATGTCAGGGCTCGACAATCTGAGTAATAGCGTTAGTTTAATCCAATCGTATTGTTTAAAAGTTTAAGCTGTCACCATTAATCTTACTTAATTACTATAGATAAACAATCAATAAAGAACCCTCTATTAAAGCTCTTTTATACAGGTATACAATTTTATAATCTTGCCTAAAATCTATCGACACCTAATCAGCGTCAAGGTTAATTTATGCTTTTACTGCATTCTAGCCCCAACGTATTTAATAAACATATATACATTTAAAATAAACTATATAAACTATAAAATATACAATCTTTAAAATACATAAAAATAAAATATCTAAAATAAAATATGTGTGCAGATTTCGTCAATATGCACTGTTACAATACCTTAAATCACTGTCCAAAGTTTTAGGGAAGACCCCAGATTAAACGAAGGGCTGTCATGTTGCTGTACTTGGGGTAGATTTGATTGAACGAGAAGTATCAGAAGCTCAAGTATCAGAAGCCAATCCAGCAGTGGCCAGAGAGTGATTTCTCGGGCCGTTGCTTCAGGAATATGGAGGGAATGCTGCAGACTAGCGTAGGTCACAAGTAATTGAAGAGGGATAACTGGCTTTATGTGATTGACGTAAACAGAGACCTACATGTCACGAAGAAAAACTGATGCAAATCTAAATGACAAACACTATCAAATAAATCATACAAATAACACAAAGAGCTTGTTTTTACCCCGTATACTCTCTAACATTGACTTTACTTTCTACATAATTTATCAAACAATACTTCACGTTTAGGTAGGTTTTATATGGAGGGGATTAGTTACTCTATTAACGGACAGCTGTATATATGTATAAATGTTTAGTTTGTATTGAAATCTCAAATAATTTTATATTTTGTATGTTCTTGTTGTATATATGTTCTGTATGTACATAAAATAAACTTATTTTTGTAAATTCTGGAGAGGAGTCAACATAGGCCCAGCCTGTTCTCCAATATTATTTCAAATGGATTAAAATATTGTTTACCAAAAAAAAACAAACAAAAAAACATTGCCTGACAATTACCATACTATTCTACCGACAAGATTATATACTGTCAATTAATGAAGAGACGAAACAATAATTATAATGGTTAGTAAATAGGGCTACAACTATTCATTCATATACAAAGATCAAATGATATCCGGATGCCAGTGATTCAAATGTATAGAGAGGCCTAGTCTGCACACGACCGGTATAGCAACAAACACAACTGTATAATACTATATGGGCAATATGAATATGTCCGTGTATGCAGCAAGAATGAGTGACGATACATCATCAAAGTTCCGGTTTCGGTTAAGTGACACGTGATTGTTTGAAGGAAAAGAAAACTCGTTTGTATATGTTACGTCTAGGAATCTGAACGTGTGGGTTTTTCTAGTGTATAAATCATCAAAGTTGAATCCGCTTACATTTCTATTTCAACGTATCCGTTTCCTTTAAAGTGGTGACTTTTGAAAAACGTGCATAACATCTCTCGTTGAATATTTACTTAAACCTGGAGTGTAGAGGCTCTAGGGTTTTTACAAAGGATGGGTAAATGCTTTTGTTGCAAAACTTTCACGGGGAATGAAATTTAAAGGGACAGACTAAGTTTAGATACGCTTGAATAAGTTTTATATTAAACCGATGTCACTTGATCTTATATTTAAACATTAAGAATGGGTTTATTTAAGGGCAAGGTAAAGTAACACCATTTTGTTACAACACCTGAAAAATTTATTTCAAAAACCAGAACAGTGGCCCTTGGATACAAAAGTCTAAAATAAAAAACATTACTCACAGACCATTTTTTTACTACCACTGACCCTTTAAACAGATCTTGTGATCACTGAGGCGTAAATTTATGGTGAAAATATCACAAAATGTCCAACAAACGCGGTTACACCTACAAGAATTATTTGAACTTTCTGACGTTACTTATCACATTCAACTATTGTCTCATGGTGTGTACAACAACCTTCGAGACTCGCTTTTTCAATTAACCTCTCTCTATTAATGTAATACGTATTTCAATCCGTCGGTACATACTCGCATGTGCTTTAGCCATTTTGTTATTTCGCCTCGCCCTTCTTCTCCAGTGACCCTCTGTTGACATATCACTGAAGCACGAAAAATCGTCAGGTTGATTGAAACTACTGACGGAATATACATACCTATATATTTTTAAAAACCCTAACCGTTGCAGTTTCTTTCTGATCACCCATTATATACAATTTGTAGTTCCGAACACCGCTCAAACGACCTTCACCCTTTACAGGCATTACTCCGCGTT
Organism: Patella vulgata; assembly: GCF_932274485.2. Lineage (NCBI taxonomy): Eukaryota > Metazoa > Mollusca > Gastropoda > Patellidae > Patella > Patella vulgata. The sequence continues at coordinate 282,702 of NC_065884.2, forward strand.
CAATGAGTTTTTGGCTCAAGTTTATAATTTGCTGTAATAAGTGTCATATTATGTGGTATACTATTTGACATATACCAGTAAGAATATGTTGCTTGTATTACAATTTGTTGGTGAAGTGTAACTTATGGAATTTAAATTGGCTTTGCCGGACTATTGCCATTCGCTGCAGAATTTCTAGAAGGTGTCATTCGGTCTTCAAATGTCAACAATTAAGACATTTGGCAAAAACTTTATTTCGTGAATATTTTGAGAGAAATGTTTTGTAAGGAGAAAATGTGAAAGGTACTGTGGCATTATGTAGCATCGATGTCATTTGTGATCGGATAGCCGATCTCTGGAGATATGTTTTTTTTAGAAAGATGGGACGAACTGTCAAAAAAGTTGGTACATGTGGTTTCGTCGTCAAGTGATCTCAAATTCGTTGAATAAATTGTATTTTCATGTTGGTAAGTACACACTGCATTCTTGCATTGCAGCTTATGTTGTGGTGGTATCAATTTGGAAAAAAAAAAGTTTTTAATTGCTTATCCTGTATTTTGTTTGGGACTACGGAACGCAACAGGTAGTACATGCCAAAGACGACAATCTTCAATTTATTTGCCTAATCATTTGGGCTTTTTGAAATTAAAACTTTGCCAAAATGCATTATTATTAACTTGAAAATTAATTGTTGGATATTTTCAATTTCTTCCAGTGATAAATTTTATGGGTTTATATATAAGTTAAAATTATCAAGTTTTAGCCTAGGCCTATATTATTAAATTATTTTTTGTGTCTTACTTTATTTAAGACATGGTTTGTTGGGTTTTTCATTTTCAAAAATTATTATATAATAATTATATTATTATAATTATGTGTCTTTTATTTAGGATTTGTTTCATATAAACTTTTCACTGATATGCCTTGTAATTTTTATTCTTATTTTACAGAATTGGACAAGATAATCTACACAGATTATGGTGGCCCTGTTGCTTTAAAGTTATAGGAGGTAAATCGCTAATATTTGAGACCTAGAAATTGACACAACTGGGTAGCAACGCATATAATAATGTAACAGATTTACATTCTCAATCATTTCCGTTTTTACTCAAATTTCAATTCAATTATGTTCGGCGAAATATGTCAGAAGTCTCAATTGAATGACAATCTCTTGTGTCTGGTTATTCCAGTCTACAATAATAGTATTTATTGTGAATACTCACCAGATAAGAATAGGGCATCACCGCTTAACATGACTTGTGGAATATGTTAGCCTCGTTCTTCGAATACCTCATTACAAAGGGTCCTGAAACGCATTATGGTACACGATACGTGTATCAATGGTAAAATGATTATTTTGTCTTAAATATCGGATATCAGAAGCCCATCTTTTCCCGGTAAGATTACAACATCAATGTTGATTTAAACTGCCAAATAAATTGTATTTTCAAGGTGGAAGACTTTGGATGATATTGAGTTAGACTTGTGTAATTTGACAGATAAACAAGGAAAACTATGATTTCTATGGAATTTAAAGCAGCATTTATGATAAAAAAAACCCTTTAAAATGGTACGTATTGTCAATTTATATGAAAAAAACCCTCAAAAACATTAAACATTCCGAGTCAAATAAAATATGTGAATATGGTTAATGTATACAATGGTAGCTGTCTTTTTTAAAATCTAGCATACCAAAAGCAACCATTAAATACATGCCAATAACAACATTTCCTATCTAGACAGTTAAGTGTGGTGTCTTAATGTATTATTATTATTATGTAATGGTATAAGGGGGGTAACTACAATTATTATTAGTGACCGTATACCGGTTGTGACGTAATGAGGATAGTATGATGGCTCCAACATGTATGAATGTTATGTCGAAGAATAAACATAATCTGTATTAATGTCGTCTGTATTTTACTCATCCATACCATATTTGGCGACGAGGAGAAACTAAATAATCAACTTAATGGCTGAGAATGAAAATCTTCCCGTTCCAGCGGCAATTCCAGCCCAATTTTCATCGATTTCACAGCCTCCAGCTTTTCAAGCCAATCCCGGCAATTTGGTTATGCCTTGGGTACAGTGGGAAAGATTGTTTTCAAATTACATGGTAGCCTCCGGATCCGATACCCTAAATTCTGAACGTAAGCAAGCAATTTTATTACATTCTATTGGTGCCGAAGCTCAGAGAATATTTTACACCTTGCCAGATTTTCCAGGCGATCATCAAAGTTTTAATGCAGACGTCTACATACATATCCTCAACAAATTACGTCATTATTTCCGACCTAGAATCAACATTGTAGCTGAACGTTATCGTTTCCGCAACCGAGCTCAACTGCCCGGTGAGTCCGTCCTTGCATATGTTGCTACACTTCGTGACCTTTCATCCAACTGCTTATTTGGTGCACAGTGTGATGAAAACATACGAGACCAGTTAGTAGAGAAAACCAATTCCTCGCATATCCGTGAACGCCTACTCATGGAGTTTGATGTTCCGCTTCCAAGGGCGATAGAACTAGCTACACAAGTTGAGACAGCGGTGCGTGAAGCTAAATCTTTTAATCGTTCAACTCAACAATACATTCCACAGTTTCAACCAAATTGTGCCAAGATAGATAGGAGAGTGAAGAAATCTACAGAATTTCAACATAAATCTAGACAGCTTCCATCGGCTCCTGTCCAATACACTCCACATAGTAAATCCGAATCTTCCAGTACTTTTTGTTATCGCTGTGGTTCCCCACAACACCTTGCAAATTACCCAAAGAGTCAAGGCAAGACTGCTACTTGTCAAAGGCGTGATCGAAAAGGACATTACGCCAACGTATGTAAACATCCCCGTGTCAACATGATACAGATTGATGACCCTACCGTTTCATCTACTACTGAAGATGGACTTCAGGTTCTGTCTACTGATTCCAATAGCTCCGAGAAACGCAGTGTTGAGTGTACAGTATTTATCAACTCAATTCCTCACCAAATGACCGTAGACACTGCTTCCGATGTTTCTATAATGAATTTGAATACGCTTGACAAGTCTTATATTAGACAATCTATTGAATCTTGTGCTGCAACCTCTATTAGAAGTTACACTTCACATTCCATTAAAATTCTTGGTATTTTTCGCACAATTATAGAATATAATAGTAAAAGTTCAGAATGTGTATTTTATATTGTCGAGAATGGTACAAATTTGCTAGGCAAAGATATTATCCAAGCTTTAGGTATTAATATTGATGGTTCTACGTTAACATGTAATTGTACTACCCAGTCTTCTAAAAGTCCAAATACTGTTATTGACATGAGTACAGTTATAACAGATGTTATTCCTATCGAAGATAAGTGTAACGTGGTTGACAATTGTAATGTTTTTGAAAATTGTACATCTACTGATCCAAATGTTATTGATTTTCCCGAATTATTTAGTAATAACTTGGGTGATGTTAAAGTAGTAATAACTTGGGTAATGTTAAAGATTTTGTACATAAAGTTAAGGTTAAACTTGATGTTAAACCTGTTCAGCAAAAGCTACGTCGCTTGCCATTTGCTGTTCGTGAAGCTGTTTCGCAACGTCTTCGTGAACTAGAACGTGCCGATATTATTGAACGTATCGACGCATCTGAATGGATTTCGCCCATTGTAGTCGCCTATCGTAAATCAGGTGACATTCGCGTTTGTGTTGACCTACGGAAACCAAACGAATCTATCGTTGTCGATAAGCATCCACTTCCCAACATTGACGAAATTATAAGCGAAATGCATGGTGCTACGGTGTTTTCGCGCATTGATCTTAAAAGTGCCTATCATCAGTTAAGTTTACATGAAGATAGTCGTGATTTAACCGCCTTTATAACACATGACGGTTTATTTCGTTTCAAACGAGTATGTTTTGGTTTGGCGTCCGCGCCCTCTTATTTTCAGAAAACGATGTCATTGATTTTACGCGATTTAAAGAGAGTAATTTCTTTCATCGATGATATCATTGTATTCGGTCGCACACAAGCCGAACACAATACTAGTCTCCGCAAAGTTTTAACTAAACTCCGAAATTCAGGAATTACGTTAAACAATAAATGCCAATTTAACGTTTCTAAATTACATGTTCTTGGATACGTCATTGATGCCCAGGGTATTCGTCCTAACCCTGAACTTGTTCAAGCCATTCGCGACGCACCGGTTCCTACTTCATCCGAACAATGCCGTTCATTTCTCGGTTTAGCCGGATATTATTCCAAATTCGTAAAAAATTTCGCCATGGTTATTCAACCAGTACGCGCAGTTATGCAACTTGATAAATTTACTTGGACTACCGAAGCTCATCGCGCATTTACAGATTATCTCGAGTCCAGTATTAGCCTTATTTGATCCATTACTTCCAGTCGTCGTTACAACTGACGCTAGTGCCTATGGTTTAGGTGCTGTACTTACACAGTACAGGCATACTTCAGAGTATTTAGTAGCTTGCGCGTCACGTAGTCTAACTTCCGCCGAGAAAAATTATTCTGAACGTGAAGCATTAGCCTGCGTGTGGGCCGTCGAAAAGTGGCATACCTACCTTTGGGGTAGAAAATTTGTTTTGCGTACTGACCATAGGGCGCTTACTACCTTGCTAACGACAATGGGGCATGGTCATAAACCAATGCGTATTGCTCGTTGGAATACTCGCTTACTACATTATGATTATACCGTTGAATTCAAACCTGGTTCACAAAATAAAGTTGCTGAGGCCTTGAGTCGATTACCGCTTCCTACTACTACACCGGCAATTATTGAAGTTTGTGACGCAGTTTGTCAAATCCAACTTACGGATATCGATACCGTTATAAAATCGGACGAAATCATTCAAGCTACCTGTGATGATGTTACTTGTACACAACTAATGTCATATATTCACAATGGTTGGCCGCATGCTGCGAATGATTGCGAAAATACAACGCGTCCTTATTTCCGAATTCGAGATGAATTATGGGTTCATAATGAATTGGTATTTCGTGGTACACGTGTCGTCGTTCCAGATGCTCTTCAAAATCGCTTGGTTCATTTGGCGCATACCGATCATCAAGGAATTGTTAAAACCAAACAAAGATTCCGCGATTTTTATTGGTGGCCTAAAATGGATACTCATGTCCAAGAAACTATCAAAAGTTGTCAAACTTGCCAATTTAATGACAAGTCCGCTAACACGCGTTCTTCACCTATGATACCGGTTCGCATTCCAGACAAACCCTGGTCCAAACTTGGGTTAGATTTCGTTGGACCTGATTATTCCGCGCCTGCTCATGAACGATATGTTATTGCATTAATTGACTATCGTAGTAAGTGGCCCGAATTAGCTTTTACTACTATTGATTTTCTTATTCGTATTTTTAGTCGTGAGGGTTATCCTGACGAAATTGTTACAGACAATGGTCCTCAGTTTACCTCCCACGAATTTAAAGAATTCATAAGAAAGAGAGGTATTATTCACCGTTTTTCTTCCGTTTATTATCCGGAAGGAAATTCTGAAATTGAACGTTTTAATCGAATTCTTTCTGAAGTTATTCAGGCAGCTCGTTTTGAACATAAGAATATTAATATTGCTGTTACAGAATTCTTGGGTACCTATCGTTCCAGTCGTCACTGTACTACTGGTGAATCTCCATATATTGTATTACATGGTAGACATATGAGAACTTTATTAGATATTTCATTTGTTACACAACCTCCTACTCCTTTGTCTGATTATGAAATTAATAATAGAGTTAGTCATAAGCAAAACCTAAGAAAGACTTACACTGATAAACGTAAAGGTGTTCTTACAAGAAATTTCAAAAAAGGTGACATTGTTCGCATAAAGAAACCTTGGTATGTTCCAAAAGGTCATTCTAAATATAAAGATCCAGTTCGTATCCGATCTAGGATAGGTTCTTACACATATATTTTAGATAATGGTCAAAAATGGAATGTTAAATATATTACCTTTCTATGGGAATTATTTTGAAACAGAGGGGGAAAATGGTGTTGATATGTATTTTGATACACCTAATAATGCTATTAATAGAAATAATGTTAATCCGAATAATGTACCATTTGTTCCACGCAATGTTCCAAACGATTCAGTTGTTAATAATCCATCAAGAGTTAGATCTAGTGCAAGAATAAGATCAAACCGTGTTTGGTTTAAGGATTATGTTGTTCATAAGAAATAGTACACTGTCTTATTTGCATGTCGGAAAAAAGCATTTCTTCAGGAGAGGGGAAATGTGGTGTCTTGATGTATTATTATTATGTAATGGTGTAAGGGAGGTAACTACAATTATTATTAGTGACTGTATACCGGTTGTGACGTAATGAGGATAGTATGATGGCTCCAACATGTATGAATGTTATGTCGAAGAATAAACATAATCTGTATTAATGTCGTCTATATTTTACTCATCCATACCATATTAAGTTACACTTTTGCAAAGTGACAAATGTTGTGCATGGGCAGGGTATGCCCAAAATATCACTATTAATGTTACGCAAACCCTGTTGGCAAGTTTACAAATCTATGTAGGCCTTCTAGAAGACAGAAACATTGTACATATGTGAATGGATGTGATTCATGTATGTCAGCATCTAATTAACTAGAACATCTGATATCACGTCCCATTGGAAAGTTTGCAAATAATGCTGAATGTTTTACACATGTACATGTATATTGAGAATTTGTGTATGTGCTGGATTTAGAAAATGAATTGAAAATTACACCTTTACATTATTTATTTTTCATAAATATAGGCCAGGAACTGAAATGTGATGTAGGATTTGTTGACTTTAATATAATAACAGGTGGGTATAACAAATTGTGCACATTTAACACGTCCACATTTGATCACAAGGTCTGTTATTGAGTCAAGTGGCGTAGTTTCAGTTTTCCACTTGTATGTGACAGGCAGTCGGGTCGCCTGTCAAGCCTCATGGGTTTTCTCCAGGTCTTTCCAGTGCTAAAGACCCCTACACACTAGCGTATTATTGAAATAAATTTGAACCATGTGTTAGTCCCGAAATGACCTAGTTTGTGTCCAGAAGACATTAAACCTCTCTCTCTGTGTCTTTCCCTTTCACACAAATAATACATTCATCATTATGGTATAACTATATACGTGTAATAAGCCTTAGCAGACATACATACATTGTAATATAGCCCTGTATTCAAGTCATGAAAAATCCCTGCAAAAAGGCTGCTATTATTGTAATTAGATGTCATATCCGGAATATGAAGGCTATTTGTACAATGTGTACCTCATATCATAGGGGCAATATTGCTGTCCATTGTGCCACTAGTGGTACACCATACATCTGCAGTGAAAGTAGTGCATGAAACAAAATGGCCTTTTGTTTACAAAATATTTGAAAACTTTGAGATCCTATAACTAATTTTTGATATTTTTTTTCAGATTTCAAGTCTTGATGGTTGGAGTTTGATTATTTGAGCAACTTTTAGCCAGTTTAATTTTAATGTGTTCTTTTTTATAAAGCTTGTAGCTGCGCAGTCCTGACTTAGGAATTTGCTTCATTATTTGGTAAATATTTTATTTCAAAGTCATTATTTTGGATTTCCATCCATTTTCTATTGTTCTGTATCATCTCAGGCACATGTAGATACCAACATATTTGCATTAAAGCTGGTGTAAATCCCTTTTACGGCACACAACGCTACTATTGACATGTTATCACTGTTAACGTAACCGGGAGTGTAAAGGGTCTTCGGGTTTTGCCTATGTTGGTTGAATGCTATCTAGCAAAACTTTCAATGGGATTATGTTCTCAGATTACAATGCACAGACGAACTATTAGTGAAGGGTGTCGATGAAAGTACGATTACCTTTTTGTAATATCCCCTTCTTTAGTGGAATTTATTTTCTCCACTTACAATTGTTCAGTTAACTCATATCCTACTATTTCCATGCATGGACCACTAATTTTTATAAACATCTGGTAGCTAAGTGGGTAAGACGCTGGCTCGCTAGCCTGAAGGTCGGATGTTCGATCCTTGTATTGGCCGAGAAAGTTCATCCAGATTTTCCGGCGTGGTTTGCCCTTGTCAGGGATGCAGGACGAAGGGCCTGACAAGGACAGTTGTCTAGTCGTTCGGATGGGACGAAAAACCGAGGTCCCGTGTACACATTGGCGTACATGTAAAAGATCCCTTGACAGTTGGAATTCGATATAAGAGTAGGCCGTAGCGCCGCTGCCCAGGCAAATTTGCCTCATAGCACACTGTATGGCGTATGCCCGTCTTCATTAGTCCAGTTTAGGAGCAGAAGACGTTAAACCCCATTTCATTTTTATTTCATTTATAAACATCTGTTCGGAGTTGAAACACCAATTCTTATAAACATCTGCTCGGAGTTGGACCACTAATTATTATAAAAAGCTGCCCGGTGTTGTCTAATGAAGACGAAGAAACTACCATGGACGACTAATTCTTATAAATATCTACCAAGGACGAAATTGAAATGGGTTTAACATCTTACTGTTTGGTTCCGACTGGGCTAATGAAGACGGGAGATTATTGTGGACGATTAAGTCCTATAAATACCAACCGAGGACCTTCTCTTGAAAACCATCACCGTTACTCTCCTTAAAAACCCAGGGGTGTTCAGTTATTTCAAATTAAATAATACTGCGCACCTGTAGTCTTGTTGTATTTCAAACCGGCCCAACGGTCTTAAATTCAGTCCCCAATTCGGCCCAGTTATAGATTTTTGACAACTATTCAAATCAGATTTATTACCATTGGCCACTTTCAAAATTGGTGTAGATGTTGAAGTTGTATACTTTGTATTATGTACTTGAGGCAACGAATCCTATCAATATTCAGCATTATGCGATCTTATTCGCCCGCCCCACCCCAGCTCTCTTCAGAAGATTTTAAGGATGTTATGACTTGCGGCTGAACCACCAGCTCGGGGGAAATTGTAAGGAAGTTTGGAGAAACAAATACATTAGATTTAATTAGATTAATAATGCGACTGAACCATCAAACAGTAGTATAGATAGACACAACACAGAGGTTCGTAGTGACATCATTTAAGATACCAAATAAAAGGGCTCATTTAAGCTCTATGGATGTAGAAGGGATCCGTCATAGACCAGTGAACTGGGTCTGTATGAAATTGGCGGTTTTACGAGAATTAAAAGGTTATCATTTAGAGATCTTATCATGCGTGTGGACACGGTATCAATTAAACAATCTTGATGATATTGCGGAGACCCATCTAAGAAAAGCGCCGAAAAACAATATTGTGTACTTAATACGACTAACATTGTTTTAAGAAGAATTCGGTTGATATCCTCTTTGGGTACAGTTCTCGTTACTTTATTTTGGATTTTATGGTTGTCTAGGATACAGTTCTCTATGGTTGTCTAGGATACAGTTCTCTTAGTTTTATTCTTTTTCAACTGCCTTTGTTTGTGGCACCAATATTTAAGTTGATAAAGGTATCTACCGCATGCCAGTGTCAATTTTACGTTATTCAACATGTTATCAATAATATTGTCGATTTGTAATACAATGGTATGAATTTCATCCTGTTTCTTAATTGGTTAGGGAATAGTAATACAACTGCATGAATTTCATCATGTTCCTTGATGGGTATACAGACAACTCATCCCAAAGACAACTCATCCCAAGACAACTCATCCCAATAAAAGACAACTCATTCCAATATAAAAGACAACTCATCCCAATATATAAGACAACTCACCCCAATATAAAAGACAACTCATCCCAATATATAAGACAACCCATCCCAATATAAAAGACTACTCATCCCAACTTTCAAACATGGGTAGAGTTATAAGACAAGTTATAAGACAACTTATCCCAACAAATTTAAGTGCTTGTTTTAATACAATTGCTTTCTGTGAAGACCACTCAGACCAAAACCAATCTGATTTTTTTATCTTAAAGGAACAATAACACTTTTGCTGGCTTGACAGCTCCAGAAATAAATAATAGCCTTATTCTAATTACTAGATGTTTAAGTGTCCTACCTCTTGTGTAAATTATCCATTACATCCTATTTTACTTGTCCAGATGGTTCGAAAATAATTTTAAAACCAAGTCACATTTGAAAAGGTTTACATTAGGCTTTTCAAATCATTTAGTTGAATTTTTCCAATTTTTTAAATAAGTTGTGTTAAGATGAAATTTGTATTTAATTAATTGGAATATTGTAATATGTTACAATTTGTTACCAGAATAAAGATTGGGACATATTATTTAGTTACAACTAGAGTGGTATTGAGCCTTTAATAAAATTGATATTGTTGTTTTAATCAAATTGATATTGTTGTTGTAATAAACTGATGATTACTGTTTTAGTACTTTGTTGTTTTAACATATTGGGTAGTTGTGTTTTGTTTTATTTTTTCAACATGAAGCACTTCAAAGAAAATTAATTAACAAAACATCGATTAACTAAACTGAGTAGTAGTATTTCAGTATCATTTTTCAAAATGTATGATATCTGTATAGTCAGTTGTTCACCCAAGACACAGGAGGCTGTTCAGTGCGACGGATGTGAACGATGGCAGCACAGAACTTGTAATACTGGTAAGACTGTAATGTTATTTTTTTAAATTCAACAATATTGTATTAAATTCAACAATATTGGACTACATTTTGATGTACCGAACCAGTCATTTAAAAGGATATCACGAGGATATAGTTTACACGTACGCAGCTGGTGTAGCGTTTATTGATTCATATTCCTTGTAACAATAGTCAATATAATATATATTGTCATATACTTATAGTATATAAACAATATGCATATCACAATATATATTGAATTGTATATAGTCTTGGCAACATGGAACAATCAAAGAATTAGCATTTATTGTAGAGGGAAGTTTGAAGCCTTAAAAATCTTGTCAGCGGATGACGATTCATTGCAGCCAAAACTGGAAATTTCTAGTATAGTCCAGGCATTTTATCCCAATTTCGCACCATTTCGGACAGTTGCTGCAATAGAAATCCAAACCACGGTTTATGGTCGCGTAGACGTATATTATCACACAAAAAAAGTCCCAGTCCGAAATCCGTAATCAAATGGGTCAAAATGGCACAAATCCAAAATAGCCGCCAGTTTTGACTGGAAAATGCCAATTTTTTTCCACTTATCATAATATGATCGAGTCTGGTATCAATATATATCCTTTGGGGTAGCTGAATCTATTTCCATACACATTTTGGTGATTAGTTATACCGCGGAGGCAATATTGGGAAATAATTCCAGATGGTGTCAAAGTATACCTTTTGGAGGCAGCTGATTCCATTTTCAACATATTTTTTCATCTTGGTAATTGACTGGTTCCCCTGGGCCAAAATATGTGGAAATCCCATTGGAGATTTGGGGAGTAAGAGTAGTCGAGTTTGTCTCAGATCTAATGCGATGGCATTCATTAAGCATCAACTAAATTTCATTTAGATGCCCTGGTCGACCACTGCTCACTACGGAAGTAGCGTAGCAGGCATGACAAAAAAGGCCACTCTCAGCCCACTGTGGACGCAGCGTCGTGGACGTGTCCAATTTCGATCACCAACCTTGAAAGTTGAGCCAAGATTACCAAACCTATTGAAGCACGTGGCGAATTGATTTCACAAAATGATTCAAATGTTTAGACACAGATGGATACAGTATCGCCTGTTGTCAGATATGCAGTGAACCATTTGAACTGCCCACTGTCATTCCGAAAATGACGGAAAGATAACGAGTATTGGAGAACAACAATCATGAGTCGGCTTAGATCCCTGGCCTAAGTTCAATAATGAGCGGAGATACCAATTACAATGGCAGAGCATTTAGGACAGATAAAACTTGGTGTAAAGTCATGACAAGGTTCGACAAGATAAGTAGCGCTAGAACTTACAAATATTATTTTATATTTTTAAAACATACCGTCTATAGACCTACAGTAGTAGATATACTTTATATAACCATAATCTGTACTAATATCATAAGGCGAGGTTACATTACACGATTGTTGATCGGAACATCTGTCATAAACTTCAACACGATCTTTAAAAAGAGCTGTAGTTGATTCCTCGTCTGCTGATGATCGACAACACTCTCCAGAGTTACATTCTGTTTCACTTTGACATTGTTTTTTAGAACGTCCAATTGTGATTTTATTTGTATCGCCTATGGTTATTCTTTCCATAGTAATCACCTGACCTTCTTTACAAGTCAACGTTGTACTCGTACAGGGTGAACTACTAGGACTATAACACGCATACGCTGATTTACCATCTACTATAGTCACTGAAAGAAGTGAAATTATATCATTTTTATAATTGGGTTAGTGTACCACCAACAATTAAATGTATAACAATTGTATATTCTCTTGTGTTTTGTGAGTAAACTGATATCAAATCAATACTGAAAACTATTAAACATGAAAACAATCGGCTGAAAATGGAAAACATTGACCTCAGGAAACAAAACGAAGAATCTTGTACATTAATAGAAGATATAAAAATAAAAGATAAAGAAACTCGTGAAGGAATAATTATACTTACACAGGAAAAGGAGACATTAAAGACTGAAATGAAAACCCTTAGGGAGAAAATGGAGGATGTACGAAAAGAACACACGAGCAGTATAGAGAAGGAAGGAGTACATAGTAACAATATAGTGCATGAAAAAACTACAGAGATGGAAACTAGTGAAAGACTGGACGGAGATACAAACCAAGAGAATAGGGAAAGGATGAATGCTAAAGTAAATGCAGATATAATTGAGATAGTGGATGGCGAAAATTCAAGTGCTTACAAAGATGGGTTGATAGGAGTGCCAAAAGTCGCGAAAGTGATATTGTCAAGGGTATATGCAGACCGCTCCGAGGATGAAACCATGGATAACATATGGAACTATGCTAAGAAACGGAAAGTAGAGATAAGTTATATAAAAGTGCTAAAATATAGAGAAAACTTTGGATCCTGGCCTACATATACACTTCAGTTGATTTTGTACGATGTGGATCTCGAAAGTGTGTTAAACTCGAACTTCTGGCCGGATCAAATTTTATGCAGAAAATGGATAACCAGGAGCGGACCGGGACAGCAATACTCAAGGTAACTTTTAATGACATATTTAAATGGCGACGGAATATCTCCGTATTCTACAGTGGAATATGAGAGGGATCAGGTATGGTACCCCGTTTCTATTGGATTGTCTTGAAGCACAGGATATCGTTTTTATAAATGAACACTGGTTACTGCCAGAACAATTATCATACCTAGATAATATACACGAAAAGTTTGACGGAATCGCAATTAGTGATAGTCGAATACCTATAGATATTGAAAGCAGAACTTGTATGCGTGGATTTGGCGGTGTCGGTGTTCTGTATAGGAAAGAGTTATCAATCGAAATCAAAAACAGTCATTGTAGTGATAGAATACTAGTTTTAGAAGTGCGTCATGAAACCGTTCACATATTACTCATAACTGTGTTGTTACCATCAACTAATCAAAATATGGAGGAGTATAGAAACGTTTTAAATGATGTGCAGGCAGTTTATGATGCTTATTCGTCAGATTTTATCGTTATAGTTACTGGAGATTTTAATGGTCAGATCAGTCGTCAATTCGGTGCCAAAAACCCTGAAAGTGCTAACAATAGAGGTAAAGAGATAGAAAAATTTATCAAAGAAAATAAGCTTCTCTCTGTGAACTCACAGACTGTAAATACTACTCTCACGACGGGACAACGTGTTCTCTGATTGACCATGTTCTTGTTCCGGAGTGTTATAGCCAAGTTATTAATAAATGCTCAATAGTGGATGTCCATCCTTTGAATATATCAGATCACCATCCAGTCGCGTTTGTCCTAGACTTAAATGTTCATAGAACGCTAGAAAGCCGGAAACCATTGAGGACACTATGCATCAACTGGAGTAAGGCTTCAGAAATAGAATTATTATGCTACAAAAATTATGTTTCATCAAAACTGTGTGACCTTGAAGTGGAATGTAACGCAATAGAGGGTACTGACAGTGCCATCACAGATCTTGTATGTATCTTACATGAAGCAGCATTCCTGAATCTACCCCAAAAGCGGTTTAGAAAGTACCTCAAACCTTATTGGAAGTATCTAAATGTAAAACAATTACATGATAAAATGCGGATGAACCGTGCAAACTGGGTAGCTCCAGGTAGACCTAGGGGCATGCAGTTTGCATCCTTCAGGAGATACAAAGCATCTAAAGACTAATTCCGGAAAGAGATAGACTTAGCTAACGAACGCTACGAAAATGAACAGTACAATCTCTTAGAACGCGGATGCGAAGTCGATATAGGTACATTTTTTAACGCGTCAAAATCTGTGAGAAGGGGTAATAGCAGCATTTCAGAAATAAAACATGGCGATAAAATCCTACACGAATCATCTGAAATATGTGCCGCATGGAAAGAACATTTTGAAAAGTTAGCTAATCCTACAGAAAGTGAACAGTTTAACGACGATTTTCGTGGATCAATTGAAGACAGGTTCAAAACTCTCTGTGAAACCACATATACATTCAGGGATATGGACGAAACAATACCTATAACAGAGATTGCAGTGGTAAAAGCTATCAAACGGATGAAGAACGGTAAGGCGTTCGGTCATGACTCGATTACTGCTGAACATATGAAATATGGAGGGGCATCTGTGTCAAAATATCTGTGTGGAATCTTTAACGGCATTCTGCAACTTGAAGAGTATCCACATGCATTCAAACGACTGACAGAGGTACCATTGATTAAAGGAGGAAAGCGAGATAAAATGGATAAAAATAACTATAGGGACATTTCTGTTGCTTCGCAGTTACAGAAAGTGTTCGAAAAAAATACTATTTGGCAGACTCTATCCTATTTTCAAACAAAATGGATTCCCACATGAGTTACAACAAGGATTTAGGCCAAAATGTAGCAGTCTCACTGCTGCATTTACAAAGAAGGAGACTATAAGCTATTATATCGAAAATAACTCGTGCATATATACAGCATATCTGGACAACGAGCAAGCCTTCAATGGAGTCTGGATTACCGGATTACTATATAAGCTGTTTAATATTGGTGTAAGAGGTAGATATTGGAGGATTATCAAAAGCTCATATCAAGATATAATAAGTAGCGTATTCTTCATATCAAATCAAACAAGGTGTTGGCCAAGGACGAACTCTAAGCTCATGGATGTTCCTTCCGATGATTAATGATCTAATACTTGAACTGATCTCGCTCGGTAAAGGTGCTGTGGTTAATGACTCGCATATTCCATGTATTCTCATAGCGGATGATACGTCTTTGATTTCGCCGACGCTAAGTGGTCTCAGAGCAATGCTAGATATTGTCGGTGAATACGCATCGAAATGGAGGCTAAAATACAACGCGAGTAAAAGCTGTTTTATGATATTTGGTGGAAAGAAGCAGCGAGATGAAAATAAAAACTTTAATGTATCTCTTAATGGAACAGCGCTAGAAAGAGTGTTCAATGTGAAATACGCTGGGATAGATATTGACTAACCTTCGCATTAAGAATGCGGTCTCATCGAGGTGTAAAAAGGGCTTAACTGTTGTAAACTCTCTCGCCCCCGTTGGGTTTACTAGCAGTGGTATGAGTCCATCTCACGCGATTAGGATATGGGAGAAAGGTGTCATACCTATAATACTATACGGTTGTGAACTGTGGTCTGAAATCACGAAACAATCAATCTGTGAACTAGAGATAACTCAGAGATATGCAGCTCGCAGAATCCATGGACTTGATCGACGCAGTTCTAAAGAAGCAACTACAGTATTACATGGATTGTTACGAATGTCAACGCGAGTAGAAAAATCAAAATTAACACTATTAAATAAACTTTTGTATGAAACAGAAGAGTTTATATGGAAAAAAGTTTTTGACTTTCGTATTTGTCAATTTATGGTCGGTAACAAACAAAAGGGATTTATTGCTGATATATTTCCTGTCCTCGACAAATACCAATTTGTACATGCCACTAGCAACTACCTGGACAGAATGGAAATGGTAAGTAAACCTGTATGGAAGAAACTAATCGACAAGACGCTTTTGGTTGCGGAAAATACGTGGTGGACAAAAATAACCTCGGAGAGAGACTTGACAAGAATTGGTAACATTCATCAAGACGTTATATTGTGTGATTTATGGAAAATATGCAACCACAATAGACAATATAGGCATTGTATTAATATCATAATTAGGCTGGCCATCTTAAAAACTGATGGAGACGTTATGTGTAAATTGTGTAATAAAATGTGTGATGATATGACAAAGCATTTTATGCTGAACTGTGTGAAGCTATATAAAGAAAGGGATAGACTATATGAGAACATTTTAAATGAAATAGATATCAATTTATTTAATGATCTGTGGAACAGTGATGAAGATATTTTAATAGAAACCCTACTAGGATCCCGAACAGATCTTATGCGCCCTGATCATATGTCAGCTGCGGGATGGACAAGATTTATGTGTCTAGTTAGTGAAGGTTTAAGTGTAATGTAGACCCTCGTGACGAACTGTTTAACTGAAGTGTAAATAGACTGATGTTCTAAATTTTAACAATCTTTTTCACTCTACTTTATATTTTTTTCTTTACTCTTATGTAATCTCATTATTGAGGAAATAAAGATAATAAATCAATCAATCAATCGCTTAGATAGACGGTTTGTTTACAGATTCCAATGTATTGGAAAATGTATACATATGCATCTCGGATATATATTTTATTAAACCAGTTTTAAAACATTAATAGATTGTATTATACTATATTTTATTCAATAGATTGTATAATATTATATTTTATTCAATAAGAAGAATAGGATTGGGGAATAGGCATACTGCACGCAGCGACCCATCTACGTCATACTTCCCAGAATGTGACACTGCCCTGGTTAGCCGCCATTTAAAACGCACACGTGATCATTTTGGGGCGGGACTTATCGACGAGACGCCGTTTTGTTTAGACAACAGAGTAAAAATAACCCACGCACGTGTGTTTTATGTAAACACGCCATGTCGCTGACATTCGCGTAAAAGCGATATATAATATGTGCTATGGGTAATATTACAATAAATTCTTTACCATTGTAAACTGTCTTTAGAGTTTCAATCTATTTAACTTTCAAAACAAGGTTAGATACTCCTAAATTTGTTTTCGCAAACAAAACCGCCTCTGTGAAATTATGTTTCATGGGCGCCGCCATATTGAATAATTAGAGGACTATTTTGTGATTCGGCTTTGATTAGTTTGCCATCTTTCATACACACAGCGGCTAAATAAACATATTTAATTTCATTCAATATGACAATAGAAGAGAAATAAATACTTTTAAAAATTTTTAAAAGCATACTCAGTGTTTTCGACTAAAATCGTCGATGTAGGAATTAAAATGTCGGTTAATTAGCTTAGGGTCTATACTCAGCCGGAGCTAGCTGTAGATAGGCAGCCTAAGTTTGGGATGGGGAATAGGCTAGAGCTATCTCACCCACCTCCTTTCGACAAAATAATATAATTACAATTAATTTACTTAAATACATGTATATAGTCGAAAGTATTCATATTGTGTTATTAATTAATAAAATTCCGAAAGTATACAACATTTTAGTGACATTTGGAAAAGATTTAATAATCTCACAAAATTGCTACTTTGTGTACTTTGTGATAACAGTGCCCGATTAACCTTGGGGGGGGGGGACATACCAACTGTGCGGGGGCCCCATTGTTGTTTGTTCAAATTGTTCGTACTGACCGCGGATCGTACTAGTATGTACTTCGCCCCCTTGAGTGCTTGGGGTGTTTTCCTCCAGGATTTTTTTTTTTAAAATTACTATTAATTTCAGAGCATCTGAGACAATTTAGGCAGCGATTTCAGTGACGTTTAGAATTCGTTGACAATTTGGTTCTCTTATGATGTCTTCATTTACTTTATTTTAGTGAAATCCGGGATAAAATATTAGTATGACACAGAATTGTGTGTGTGGGGTGGGGGGGGTGGCTAAATGTGGGGGGCCCGGGACATTTGTCCCTCTTTGCCCCCCCCCCCTTACATCCGGCACTGTGTGATAAAGAGGTTAAATGACAATTCACGCTTGATACAAAAACCATTGAATATTTGGAATTCATCATTTAATTTTTGGTATTTGTAACATGCAGATGTTAAAAGAGAGAATACTCTGGCATACGCAATATGCTATCAGACAGCAAACCCCTTGTTATCTTCAAGCGTTGGGCCTGATTTTCATGTAACAGAACTCTGCATGTGGAAAGCAGATGGATACCGAACTCTTCACTACGTGTAAAAATGTATAGGAGACAAAGTCACTAAATTTCAGAAAGCAGTGCCCAGTAGTTATTACAAAACACTATACAAAATGTGCATGGGGTCCACGGAGACCCCACGTGAACCGACAAGGGTTAATAATTTCTACAAATTTTTGCACCTCAGAAAATATTAAATTATTTTGTTCAACTGAAATATCCACAGAGCCTTACAATAGAATGCATTTAAATCACTGTCATCCGAGAGTTGATTATGGGTTGATCATAATTATGTAATTAAAGTCTTAAAATTGTGTAACATTAGAGGCCAAACAAAAATTCTGCAATAGGCAGATTTAGCTCAATGCATCTTTCGGTATTTAATAGTTTTTATAACATTTAAGGCATAACGAAAGACCTGCAATAGGCAGATTTAGCTCTTGCATAATGCATGTTTTTAGTCTTTGTAACCACACAGACCTCATCCGAAAGGGGGACTGGCCATCATCTCGATGTTAACCCCGGATAGACTGGTCGTTACGCGGTACACAATGTAAAGCCCATCCTCGGTTACCTAGTGTACTCATCCCGTTCTACCTCACTATACCTTGGGCTAATCTATGGGGGAGACACGTTTTCAACTTATCCGCCCATGATGATTGTGCTATTTTTATGACCAATCCCATAAATTGTTATTTGAAAAGAAAGTTGGCAAAGGGAAGTAACTCTCATCGGACAATGTTAGGAGTTGGCCTATTCTAAATGCGTAATTATTAACAACCAATTATATATTATGTTAATGAAGACCAGACGTTCATTTAATAATGCAGGGTCATTGGTTTTATTGATAATCCTTCGTTCGTTGCCGGGATTTTATATCCACGTGATATCGTAGACAAGTTATTGTGAATCAAATTGCCAAGTATAAATTCAATAATAATAAACATAACAGAATGACATATTTCAGACAAAGAACGAATAGTAATAATAATAACAAAAGTCAAATATATAGATGTTATACATATGTGGAATTAACAACACATACTACCGAATTTGATAATACAATTAAATATAAATAAATTATAAATATATACATTATTTACATAAATTTTTACTAAAACATTAGTATTTACAGATATAATGTCAGGTAAAACATATTCCATATACAGGTAATGTAATGGGCAGAAAGGATTCGCCAGGTAAAACATTAGTATATACAGATATAATGCCAGGTAAAACATATTCCATGAAATGAAATGAAATGGGGTTTAACGTCCTACTGTTTTGCTCCGAACTGGGCTGATGAAGACGGGCATACGCCATACAGTGTGCTATGAGGGTAATTTTGCCCGGGCAGCGACACTACGGCCTACTCTTATATCGAATTCCAACTGTCAAGGGATCTTTTACGAGACGCCAATGTGTATGCCAAGTAACTTATTGTAGACGTTTAACTTGTTGCTCTAGTTTCACTTTACACCTATCAAATTCATAGGTAAATATACGAAACACGGAAGTTGGCCGAGGGTTAACATCAGCTTAACAAAACCATTATGGAAGACGAAACAGCTCTTTATTCAGTGGTCTTAATCCTTATTTCTTAATTCATAGTCCATTATTCTTATTTCTTCATTTGTTGTCGTATTTCGACATTTGTATACCAAAATTAACATTTGTGTCTTAAAATCAATATTTGTTTTACAAGTCAGACATTTGTCATATCAGATTTGTAAAATGTATTTTACTTGTATTTCAAAATATAAAGATAGTTTTCATTTTAGAAAATCAAAAAATTGCCTGCATTTACATTTCATCAGAGAAATACAACTAAACACAAATCTGGAACAACACATTTCTAAATACAAATCTCCAAATACAAATCTTGCAAAACATTTCTCCAAAAACATTTCTTCAATAACATTTCTCCAAATACATTTCTCGAAACTCATCGAACCGGAACATTATGACGACATGAGCGGAAGTCAACCTGACATACAATAAGTCACCATACAACAAAGGAGAATCGAGCGACTTTAGTGAAATCGCGTAGGCGTTATGTCTCTCTCTCTATATATAGATTGGTTAATCTGATCTAGCATTAAATAAAATAAATTGAATGTAATATATTTTCAGAAATTAGGTTTTGTCTGATAGCGACATTTTTCTGTGGACAAACAAAAGAGGGCTTGATCTATTCTAAATCATGTAATCATAAATGTGCCAGTAAAATAACTAATATTCGTATATTCAAAGAGCGATAGGCAAATACCTTCCGGTGAAGCATTATTCAATAACTGGAAGTTTGTATTAAGACGCGTATTTTGACTTTTGACCCCCCCCCCCCCACCTCAGACAATCCAATGATCTAAAATGAAATTTATCTTTATATTGAAATACAATTAAAATACATTTTACAAATCTGATATGACAAATGTCTGATTTGTACAGCAAATATTGATTTTAAGATACAAATGTTAATTTTAGTGTACAAATGTCGAAATAAGACAACAAATGAAGAAATAAGAATTAAGGACTATGAATTAAGAAATAAGAATTAAGGACTATGAATAAACAGCTGTTTGGTCTTCCATAGACCATAGACTAACAAAGGTAGACCATACGGAGATGGCACCATTCGCATGTCAACAGTTTCATTTCTATTTGGCATAGATAATCAGGTTCACAACTAATAACACCTTCAAAATAGTACATGGATACTTTCATGTCACCAGCCGTTTCAATATTTGATTTTATTCTCTGCACGATTTTTAATCATGTTATAAAATAGCACTTCCTATTGTCATATGTTATAAATGTTTATATAACTTATTTACTTTATATGTACATAGCAGATCTATTCATGTTTTAAATTCCTTTGCAGAACAGTAGGACGTTAAAACCCATTCCATTTCATTTCATTTAAATTCCTTGTATGAGTAGAAGGGGTGATATTAGCTATGTCTGTTCCCTGGTCCATTTAAATAAAATATTGTTTAAATAAAAAAAACAGTTTCACTTTAATTATTATCACGTCCACGAGGCATGCACCGAATATTTTCTCTAACAGTTAAAACCACAAAGTCAATGAAACAAAACATGGCGAATCTCCTCTCACTTTATACAAGCTGTAGTCATAGGCGTACGAGACAGAGGGGGTGGGTAGCTGCCCCCCTAACTTTCGGGAAATCTGAATTTTCTGGCAGACAGTTACGCCTATAAAAACGTGAAACACACTTCATAACAGACTTATGGTTATTGAAAAATTTATATACCCTCTCTATAGATAGAATAGATTCTTCCATACCCCATTTAGACTACAGCGTATAACAGATTATATCAAAACAAACAGGAAAAAAGAATGAAAAATTTATATAGAAATTGTATAAAATATGTAACAAAACAAGATATAATATTTACAAGCACTGGTTGGATTGTCTATTTACAAAGCACTGGCAGACAAAACAGTAGTCCAAATGGTTGTATTGTCTATTATATTGTATGATATTAATATACATGTAGCACTAGCACCCCAGAAATAATAAATAGTTCATCCCAATTTTAACACGTGTCCTATAGCATCCAAATATTGAATTGGTGTCTTTTCGTCATTTGTAAGTTGGGTCTTTAGTCTTTGCAGTGTATTGTCTATTTCCTTATATATCCGTCTCCTTTTTGCTGGTGCCGCTCCTAAGGTCAATTGACCATATTTACACACTTCCAATGAATACATTCACCGCGCCCGATATTTTTTCTATACATATATCCATCCAACAAGACTTGCGGCTTACCCCTCTGAGAAATTACGAATTCGACTTCACGAAGTTCCGCCATATACATGTACACATGAAACAATGTTATTGTTAATAAATAAATAACCAATATTTCTACTTCGAAAATACACAAACTAATTGTTATAAAATAATTCTAATAAGATAACAAAATGTTTGACTGAATGATAGTGAACTTGAAGAATAATTGTACAACATTTGAAAAAAAAATCATCTTATATAGATAAGGAAGTATTAAACTCAATGTAATCTCTACAAATTACAATTAATATATTTGTCAAAACAAAAATGTACTCTGAGTTGATATTTTTGCTTTGATGTAAAAAAAACAAGCTAAAATATATAATGAATAAGCTATTTTAATAATAATCATTACCTAAATTAGATCTCTTAATCGGTGGAACAGTTCATTGCTGATTAGTTAGGGGGGTCATGATTTTGAGGGTAATAAAATTTGTAGTCGAAATGGGGTGTAGTCGAAATGGGGTGTAGTTGAAATGGGGTTAGGGTTAGGGTTATGGTTAGGGTGAACCTAATCCCACTACCACGATTCGCGCCAGAAAAACGCGTTTGAGGCCGTCAAATGTTCCAAATTTGTTTTTTAGGGAATGGGGGTCCTATACGGTAAGCTCCGCGGAAATTATTTCGGGCATATCAGGTTCTGTCACCCCCCCCCCCCAGCATTAAATGACGACTTCTGTGATCATGGGTGAAGTCCGGAGGCGCAATGGTGCTTTTTGCGTTATGGGGTTTGAGTTATTGTCCCTTGTAAAATAGCAGATATTACGCGGTTTCAAAGCTATTTAAAATCATATTACTTAACCAGTGTTAAACATATACATCTACTCAGATGGTAGCCATGTAGACATTGTCAGTTACGTGATAGCAAGATGATTATTTGATCAAAGTAAGACGGAGATGGAAGCACCAATATTTCCTGTTTCTGTAGGAACACCGCGGAATAAGTCAGCCTTTTCGCCTTCACGATGTAATGCATTATTTGGAATGTACCCTACACAACATGAAGCATCTCCACCAACTGTTATAACCAATCCACCACTAGATCCTGGACAAGTTCTCGCTGTGTGATAAATTTTACCAATAAAACCTTCCAGTTCTACAGCCATTGTTTTACCTATGGTAACTTGTTTTGGTCCGCCATGTGGATGGGCGATAACCATTGGTACGAACTCTTTTCCTTTCGGCCAAGGCGCCACCCAGCTTACAACCATAGGAACGAAATCGGGAACGTCTGTGATTTCCAGATATAACAATTTTTCTTCTATGCGACATATTCTAACAAATGTTGCTGGGTATGCCTGACTTTCATTCTCTTTCCTAAAATTAACCTCGCATGAAACGAGTCTATCTGCATTGATGCGACGTGGGGATACCATAACAAGCCATTTGCCTTTTGTGTACAAAACGTATCCTTGACTGTATGTAACGGTAAGGTCATCATGATGTGCAATAATGTAAGAGATTCTTCCTGAATTATCACATAGATCCATCTCTTCCACTCTTTTAGGAACAGGTCTAAAGGTAAAAACTGATATATCCTGTTTTTCAGAGCCACCAAAAAAAGATTTTCCATTGCTGACCTCAATGTTTGATGAATCTGGACCGTTGTAAAAGAAATCCACTTTACAGGCCCTTACATCTTCCTTTGAACACAGCACGTGATCATTAGTTACTATCACAAAGTGTGTCCCATATTTAAAAACAACTCCGGATCCATAAATGCAGCCGCCATCCTTTCGGACAGAGAGTCTAACAACTCGATTTCCTAAGTGCTGAATATATTGAAAATAATCTTCTTTTCTGAACGGGTCAGGTAAATGAGTTATATTGAAATCGTCAAAATTCAGGAACCCTTCATGATTTGGGTTTTTTATGCAGGTTGAAACTTCATCTAAACATGGCACGCTTTCTGTTGATATTTCTGCTTTCATTGTGCTGTGAATCTAGTAAGAATGATGCCCCCTGATGAGAACCACACTGTTCGTTATTCTTCTGTGAATATATACAGCCACACTGTTGGTTATTCTGCTGTGAGATTGGTGACGCCTGATGAGAACTACACTGTGCGCTATTCTGTTGGTAACAGCTAATGCGAATCACACTATCTTTTCAGTAATTCCTTTCCGTTGTAACACGACAACTTATATACACATTCCGTATATCGTGGTTCACAAAGACGCTTTAAACTGACAGTATTGCACAAATGCGTTTACATAAAACTAAAAGCTAGGACAGTCGATTGTCACGCGGGTTGTGGGGGAAATTTCCGAAGGACACTTCATTGGGAATTCTGAAAATATGACGTATATTCGTCCAAATCTGACCCCTAACCCTAGCAAGGACACGACGAAGACTCCGATACATGTACAAGGTATTCACAAGGTATTTCTGGGCCATTTCAATCTGTCTAAAACGTTTCCGACATCCTCAAACATCGTAACAATAGACTCGACCAGTGACCCTTTCCACCATATTCCGGATGTTTTATTGTTCTTAATTTAGATATCCTGATATTCGAGACGACGTTTATTCATTGAGTCAACTGGCCAGGAGTAGGGTCGCCCGTCCAACCTCGTGGGTTTTCTCCAGGTCCTCCGGTTTCCTCCCACTGCTAAAGACCCCTACGCGCAAGCGAATTTTTGAAAAAAAATTAAACCATATGTTAGTCCCGAAATGACCTAGTTGTGTTGAGTGGACGTTAAACCCCATTTCTCTCTCTCTCTTTCTCTAGTTCTCTTAGACCCTTAAAAACATACAGTCCACCGTGAATGCGAACACTCGGTTCCAAACACACCCCCCTCCTTGATGAGAAATAAATTGAACATCAACAAAACCGATTAAGATCTACAAAAACGATGAAATTAGCGATATACAATAAATGAAACTTTTGAACTACGATTAAAGTTCTATCAACCATTACTGGGGGTTGGATGGTCGAATGGTTAGCACGTGCGCGCTGTATCATAAAGCCTGTCATTGAGTCAACTGGCGTGATTTCGAATTCTCGGCTGTACGTGACAAGGAGTAGGGTCGCCTGTCCAACCTCGTGGGTTTTCTCCGGGACCTCAGGTTTCCTCCCACTGCTAAAGACCCCTACGCGCAAGCGAATTATTGAAATGAAAATTGAACCATATGTTAGTCCCGAAATGACCTGCTTTGTGTCGTGTGGACGTTAAACCCCATTTCTCTCTCTCCCTCTCTCTCTCTCTCTCTCTATCAACCATTACTGTCTATAAAATTTATTTCGATGAAAGGTCACTTTAATTTAATCTACACGTATATTTAAGATGTAAATACATTCAGGAAAGAATAGTGTCATAATAAATGGCATCACTTTACTTTTAAGTGTTGTACTGGGTATACTACCGGTTACAACATTTCCGTACACGTCCATATTTATTGCGGGCGTATTTTGTCATCACTTAACATGACGACAATGATTAATTAAGATATAGTATGTAAGATTTAGATAAAGAGCCGACTGTTTGTGTGGTTATATTTCAAAAAGCAGATAATAAAAATGAATATATTGAAACTTGTGGAAGCAAAGAAGTGTTTGAAGTTTCGACTAAACATAGTGTTAATAGCCAGAACACTCCAGAGGGCATTCCGGGTATCAAACAACACGGCGAGGGGGTGAGTTGAGTGGCGGTGGAGGGGGGACTTTCCCCCACGGGAAATGGGGGTCGTTTTGCTAAAACACAGAAACTGAGGTTTAACACAACATTATTACATACCAAATACATGTTCTACGTTTTAGTTATACTGATGTAATAATAACTAGAACTGAACCGGCTTTCAGGAATCAGACAGGAAGTGTTTCATAAAAAAGCCCATTTATCGAGCTACCAAACGATACTTTAGATGTTTTGATCCGGTCACACCCGACAGTGAAATCCCGATTGTTGTAAGAGCACCGATTTTTTTACTGTCTTTTTTTTAAAATATCGAATATTTTTTGGACTACTTCCTGTTTACGGATCATTATCGGGATAGATTTAACAAGTGGTATGGAACTTAACTTCCTGTACCAGAAGTTTCAGAAAGATCCATTGAACAGTTTTACCTGATTTAAAGATTGTGGCCCTTTTGAACCATTTATACTATATTGAGGCTTTTAAATTTGGATTCACACCATAGCCCACCGTTAGGACTCTAAGTAACATAAGTTTAAGAAAGGAAATAAGAGAAGTTTTCGAAATAATAGCGTCTGAATAGGCTCAAAAAAGAAAATAATAGATTTTCAGCGTCAAAATATCGGAAATTTTTTTGACTACTTCCGGTTTTTGGATCATTGTCGGGATAACTTTAACAAGTTGTTTGGTTACCTTGTTTCGGATTCGTAAAACGTTTTGGAAATATATTTAAGCAAAAGCCACCACCCATTCTTGGGGTGGGGGGATGAAAGTTTCAGACAGTATCTATGGTTAGATTCTGAGATATAAGATTTGCAGGAAAAGAAAAAACAACAATACAAAAATAATAATACTAATCTTAACAAAAACAATAATGAAATAAAATGAAATAGGATTTCTGTTCTGCTCCTCAAAAACAATAAACTTTCATATGAAATATGAAACCTTAATGAAGAATAATAATCTTAGTGATAACAATAGTTTTTCATCATGTCATGGTGAAAGTCTAATTACGGAGATTTATATTATTAAAATTAAATTACTGATCTTTATTTTAGCTGAAGATTAACCGAAAATTAGCCTAATTTAAACGGCGAGGTATGATGTAGGTATGATGTGAAATATAACATTCTGTACTTACAGCCATAGATTTTCCTCATTTTAATATCAATGTAATGTTGGTTACTTAGAGTCCAATCCATGTTAACTTGATGCTATACACAATTTATCATCAACACCATTGCTTATGTCATCAAGACTATTATTTACTATAAAGACAAGATACACCAAAACATTATTTGCCACAAACACTGTTTGATGTTGATTCAGATATTTTGACTATTAAACAAAACCTAGCTTAATTTGGGACCAACATGTGGTACAATTTGGGACTAACATATTGTACAATTTGATTGGACTCATTTGCTTGCTTGTACGGGGTTATTAGCAGTGGGAGGAAACCGAAAGACAACCCACAAGGTTAGGCAGGCATCCCCACTCTTTGTCAAGTATTGGATCGTAACCACATCACTTAACTAAATGACAGACCTTATGATCTAAAGTGCATGCATTGGATCATTCGGCTTTCCAAGATCCTTTATTAAATTTGGATTTTCAATTGAAGTTTTCTGTAATTTATTTCAGGTTGGCCAAAAGAGAAAGGCTGGAATCAAAGAAAGAAAATGGCGAATCACCTTGATGAGTTGTGGTCTTGTTTGGGTAAACCCGGTCGTTATCAAACACTTATCTTTATTTGTCTGGCTTTAAACTATTGTCCCCTCGTCTTTAACAATGTTATTATGGCGTTATTCGGTTCCACGCCACCTCATACGTGTGTAGCAGGAAAACACTTGAACATTTCTGGAATCTCAGGCGTACTGGTTAAAACTCAAAATACGAAATGTGAGAGTAAGTTGATATTTGATAATAATGAAACCCGATCTCTGAAATGTTCTGGAGATGACTGGATGTTTTATGGTTAAGATCGAGAGAAGACGATAGTTACGGAGGTAAGATATTTGTATGTTTATAATACTCTTTTGCTATTTTGATACATCGACTACAATGTTATACGGAGCTGCTGTGGCACAGATAGTAAGACGCTGGCTTGCTAGCCTGGAGGTCTCTGGTTCGCTCCCGATGTTGGCCGAGAAATTTCCTCTGGGTTTCCGTCATGGTTTCCCCTTGTCAGGGGTGCAGGACGGAGGGCCTGGGACAGAACGAAAAACCCGGATTCAGTGTTGATATTGTCGTGCATATCAAAGACCCCTTGAGTAGGCTGTAGCACCGTTGTCCGGGCAAAAATACCATGTATTTTATGGGCTTTGAAAGACTGTATTTTACAAATTGTTACTCAGGTGCCTCACTACTATAATTCTATTATTTCATTTGTTTGGGTCCACAGCATTATGAAAGATTTGGGTCCACAGTATAAGAAAATATATTAGGGTCCACAGTATAAGGAAATATACTGAGCGCCATGGAAAACGCATCACTTAGTTTTTCGTATAACAAAATAATCCTGTAAACATATCTTATTTATTTTGCTTCTTATTGTGAACAATATTCAAATGGGTACACATCAATAACAACACATTTGTACACTTCTGGTTGTTTAATCTGTAATCAACGGTACAAAGTCAGAGGTGTCAAAACCAAAAGTACGACACAGATGTCAGTAGCGCGTGTGTCCTCCACGGGCTCTTACGCACGCTGTGCAGCGACGTCGCATGGAATTTACCAATGTTTGAAAGAAGGCCTAGGGCAAATTGTTCCATTCTTGGACAAGAGTAGCGTCTAAAGCAGCAATGGTGTGCATCTTTGGTCACGATACAGACGGCGTCCAATCTCATCCCAGACATGTTCTATCGGTGCCATGTCCGGAGACATGGCTGGCCATTCCAAGACATGGGGGGGGGGGGGGCTATATCTCAGCAACTATAAGAGGTAGAGATCTGAAGTTTAATTTTCTCTGGGGAAAATGGGTGGTGGTTAGTGCTTAAAGCTATTTTGAGATTTGTTCGCAGAACGGAAATTCGCTAAATCTTTAATTTGCACGAAATTTGAAAATCGGCCATAGATCTGTTATACGCTAAGGCGACGAAAAATGGGCGCAGAACGCGTCAAGATCGTTATACGCCTTGTAAAAGTGTAGTGGAAACGCCAGATATTCTGCTGTAGTCTTCATGGTCGCCAATGATCGCCGAGTCACGGCGTTTATTTTGAGCATGTTCAAAACAAACGCCAAGTTTCTGCAATCTGAACTGGAAAGCTATGAGAATGCGACTTTTTTCAAGTTTGTAACTTTTTGGGACATTTTCTTGTGTTGTGTTCACGTTTGCCGGCGACCTTGTGCATTTTCTGGTCGCCGTACGGGGACAATAAGTCTCAACAGATTTTTCACAGGACTCGGAGAAAACCCACGAGGTTGGACAAGCGACCCTACTCCTTGTCACGTACAAACGGGGAATCGAAACCACGCCATTTGACTCAATGACAGACCTTATTATACAACGCATACACGCCAGCCATTCGGCCATGCACTCCCCCATTATCCAAAAGGACAACTTGGATGTTGACCAAATTTGATTAAGATCATCTTTAAAAAATCTGATCTCTATCATGTTCACAAGCTTTTCCAGAAGTGTAATATATCTCGGGAAAAGAAACTCCTAATTTGCTGAAAATCAACAGGATTTATCCTCTCTGATCCCAATGCTTCCCCAACAGGTTGCATAAGGCTCAAATTCTATAGGGTTCTTCCTCTTATGATCCCAATGCTTCACACTCAAATGTGTTTGTATAAAAATGTCAGGTCCTATTGAAGTAATTTCCTACAGTTTTATCTTTTCACTAGAAATGTATAAATAAGATTAATTTAAAAAAAACATCTTTGTTAGATAAATTGACAGGCACCAGATGGATTGTGCCAGACACAGTCACTCTAATTTCCAGGTTTGATTACCTGTTGAGTCCATATGTACCTGTACTGCATTATTTAGCTTACCTGTTATATAATGGACAGTTTAGAATATCAACGTAGACTGTCACTGGTTGGTCAGCATTAAGCAAGTATTATTTTTACATATTCTCTCATTATATTTTGTATTTTATCATTGCTTGATAATGACACGAGAAACCCAGTGAAAACACATCCCAGTAATAAACAGTAGTAATTGTATGTCATAGAATTGAGACCTGTTTGATACTAGTATATATAACAAGTTGTCTATCTATATTGTCTTGGTTCAGAAATTTTAAACGATAGCAGTCTTAATAAAATATGACAATCGTTTATTACTTGTAACTGTTGTACATGTATGTAGCGGATCTATATCCTGACACCTGTCGTAATTATCGACCATGGATGATTAAATTTATTCAAAATAAGCAGTCATATATACACACCAGAAATGACAAAAGATGAAAGAGGACATCTTTGTATACATGTAGTAAATTTGATATATTTGTAGCTAAACGCGGGATGTTGCCTCGGTAACCTGGATGGTCCTGTGTTGACCAAGAAACTTCATTATAATTTTCTGACTTGGTTCCCCCACGCAGACACGTGGACTATAAAAACATAAATTTAAAGTAAATTTTTCAAAAGAAATTTCGCGCCGGGCAAGAGAACAACAACGGGCCCATAGAGTAGGAAGCCATAGCGAGGCTAGGATCAAGAGCCTTTCGGTCTCCTGTCCATATTTGGTATTACTAGACCGACAGTAAACATGGGGTTATTTCTCGCTGTTATTCATTTCACGAAAAGCTCGTGCAATAGTCACGGATATATTGTTTTTCGCCAGTAATGGACACTAGACAATCCAATGGATAATTTATTGTTAATTCGCGTAGAAAGATATGATTTTAAACGTTTTACAAATAAACAATTGGTACATTATTTTACAGGTATAAAAATGATTCCGTTTTATCCAATGAATAATTTATTGTTAATTCGAGTAAAAAGATATGATGTTAAACGTTTTACAAATAAACAATTGGTATATTATTTTACAGGTAGAAAAATGATTGCGCGTAGAGGTCTTTAGCAGTGGGAGGAAACCGGAGGACCCGGAGAAAACCCACGAGGTTGGACAGGCGACCCTACTCCTTGTCACGTACAACCGGGTATTCGATACGACGCCAGTTGACTAAATGACAGGCCTTATGATACAGCGCGCACGTGCTATCTATTCGGCCATCCCCCCCCCGCAATTTTATCAGACATGGAATGTGAAAATGCTTTGGAACTATAAACTAGATAACACGTTACATTAATTACTCAATTGAAGCCAATATGGAACCGGCTAATTATTTTATAGGCCACCACTGCCTTCAGTGTTTAAATATAACAATGAACACAATAGCCTAAAGTATATTTAGTAATCCTTGTTGTGGTTACAAAATCCAAAATAATTACGATTGCGTTTAACTTTCACAATGACATATTTGGTTACCGGCCATTCAGTCATACTGTTGTGTGATATAAAAGAACTGAA
Source organism: Patella vulgata (assembly GCF_932274485.2). Lineage (NCBI taxonomy): Eukaryota > Metazoa > Mollusca > Gastropoda > Patellidae > Patella > Patella vulgata. The sequence goes on from NC_065884.2 coordinate 313,932, forward strand.
CCTGTAATTGTTATATTGTACTGTATATGGCGGTACACTTGACACGTGTACGACCTGAAAATATGTTACGACTAATTACGAAAAGTAAAACCAAAAGTAAAGGGGCCTCTACAATGAATAAAACTATTAATATGTCGTCTAGCCGTGACGATATCCAAATGGTGTTTTAGATAGTAAATTAGACATATAAAACATATAACGTTGCCATCCCGACCCCAATGCCCATGAAGACGAGTTTAAGACAAACCAATCGTGGAATGGAATTAATAAAAGTAATATAACTTTTATTTTGTTTTGGACAATACGTTTTCTGGTTAAGACTTTAACCTGAAAAACCTGCGTGCTAGTGACAATTTCGCCAGTCATATCTAAATGGTTCAGTATTTTGAACTGATAATAAAAACTAGTTATATTTCTTTAACTTTTGATATACTTAAATCCAGATGTTCTCTGAAATGCTCGGGCAATTATTTATGGCAAAGATATATATAAAAACAATGACCTAAAGCTTTAAAAATGTTTATTTCCTAATTTAAAAATTGGCACTCTATATAAAAATAAATATGTATAACTTGATACACCCTAAGAACCAAATTAAATTTAAAGAAGCAAGGATATATATGAAAATAGTTATAATGCATGATTGTATTGAAACTAGATCAAAATAATACTGTAAACATTATTTAAACAGTACGTTAGTCGACAGAAAATTTCTGTAGAAAATAAACACTTACACACATCTTGGAATAAGCATGATTTAAAATGATCATGGCTAAAACAATTTTGAGCGGATCAATCATTGGTATTCAAAATAAAACCTTTGGCTATTTGTAAATAGGAACACGAGTAGAAATCTAAATAACTGAAAGATCTTTAATTTTGCACATAATATAAGTAAAGACAGCAATCCTCAAAATTTCCAATATCATGATAAACCTGAGAATTCCTCGTTCGGCATTTTTGTCCAAAAGTGGCAAAAACGTGTTAAATTTTTTGACACAATTTGCCACGTGTGTAACGTGGTAAAAACAAAATGCCACGTCTGTCTGAAGTTCCAAAACGTATTTTGTTTAAATTGCCATGTTTTTGGAACGAGGTATTTTGTCCAGAACGGGGCTGTTTACAAGGTTGGATACATGATTTTTAAAGGGTTGGGCGTGGGGTTCAGTTAAACCAAAGTCTCGTCGAGCGTATCGAGGACAGCATAATATTATTTGGTGAAACTTTCAAGCGATTATGTAGAGAAAAAAACCCTACAAAGTAAAGTCGACTAGAAATGACATTCGTTGTACAAAAGGAGTTTGTTACATTCTTTGTTGCAATTTCATATGTTCACACAATATTTCCAACAAAGAGAAATTAAAAACAGCCAAGCTCAAAGCGGAGCTAACTCAATAATTGTATTTTAGGTCTTTGAACATTATTAATTACAAATATGCTGTTCCTGATTTTATATAATAAACGGCGGGTTTAATATGAAAACGTATCATGTATATTGAGTTAGTTGCGCGGTCCAAAGGTAGAAGATTTTAAGGGCTTTAACACAAAATTAAGCAGTTTTATTCTCCAAAATATAGTCCAGATCAACCCTTTATATAAGAATCCAGACATAGGCCTGTCACCTGAAGGACGTAAATGTAATTATCATTTTTAATAAAGTTGTTCGCATCGCCCCGCTTTGCATGTCATTATATAACCCTAAATTGTGTCTATTTCATGTTTCGATGGAATTTAATTGGAAGTTTAGATACTGCTTTTGCAATTTTTATACATACCAGTGAGTGCCAGTTACATAAAATTTTATGAGATATATTAAATATAATATCTTTTATTATATAAAAAAACATGAACATTATATTTGTAATTAATAATGTTCAAAGACCTAAAATACAATTATTGATTTCGCTCCGCTTTGAACTTGGCTGTTTTTCATTTCTCACATCTCTTTGTTGGAAATATTGTGTGAACATAGAATGTAACAAACTCTTTTAATGCAACGAATGTCATTTCTAGTCAACTTACTTTGCCTTGTGTTTTTTCCTCTACATACTAGCTTGAAAGTGACGCCAAATAATATTATGTTGTCCTCGATACGATCAACGAGACTTTGGTTTGGGTGAACCCCACCCCAAACTCTTTTGAAAAATCATGTATCCGACCATGTGAACATCCTCGTTCTGGACAAAATACCTCGTTCCAAAAACATGGCCAGTTGAAAAAGAAAATATGTTTTTTAACTCAAGACAGACGTGGCATTTTGTTTTTACCACGTTACACACGTGGGGAAATTATGGCAAAAATTTTAACACGTTTTTGCCACGTTTGGACAAAAATGCCGAACGAGGCATTCTGAGGTTAATAGTGCAATATATTCATAAAATAAGATATACAGACGCGTTACATTGTAAATTAAAATCAACCCATTCCACCCTATATAATAAATCACTAATTCATTTTCTGATCGAAAAATATCTGGAGCGAAATGCTAAAAATTATCCTTAAACATAATTTTAATATAACATTAAACCAAAATAGATCCATTTTGGGTATTCAGAAATAAACAGGCTTCAATTATACGAATGAGATTTGACTATATATCTAGATCTAAATTAAAACACTTTAAGTGAGATAAGTCTCAATTTTTCGATCAATTACTACATGTAAGAATAGAGCTTTATAAGACCATAAATGCACTATACATGAAATCTGCATAAGGTTGTAGGTATGATCCTCCAATCCAATCCCCCACTTAAGTATACTCCCCGCTATTTTTTTTTCTTGAAGGCCCGGCCCGATTTGCCATACCACGCACGTGGTTTCACTAGAGTCGCGGTCATCGAGTGATTTGTCTTATTGTATATATGCTTGCTCGATTCTCCTTTATTGTATGGTGACTTGTTGTATGCAAAGTTGATTTCCGCTGATGTCGTCATAATATTCCGGTTCGATGGATTTCGCGAAATGGATTTCGCGAAATGTTTTTGGAGAAATGTTACTGAAGAAATGTTTCTGGGGAAATATTTTGCAAGAATGATATTTGGAGATTTGTATTTATAAATTTGTTGTTCCAGATTTGTTTTTCGTTGTATTTTTCTATTGAAATTAGAAATGAAATGAAATAAAATTTAACGTCCTACTGTTCTGCTCCTATGCTGGGCTAATGAAGACAGGCATACGCCATACAGTGGGCTATGAGGGAAATTTTGCCCGGGCAGCGGCACTATCGCCTACTCTTATATCGAATTCCAACTGCCAAGGGATCTTTTACGTGCATTCCAATGTATACACGGGACCTCGGTTTTTCGTCTCATCCGAAGGACTAGACAGCTATCCTTGTCAGGCCCTCCGTCCTGCATCACTGACAAGGGGAAACCACGTCGGAAAATCTAGATGAACTTTCTCGGCCAATTATGCAGGGATCGAACATCCGACCTCCAGGCTAGCGAGCTAGCGTCTTACCCACTTAGCCACGTGATCCCCTTATTGAAATTAGAAGATACATAACCATAGAACTTTATAACCAACAAGTATATTTGCTGCCCACGTAATTAAGAGTAATTTGTGAGGACTTCCTGTTTATTTCAAGTCTAAAATTTTAAAATACCACCATAACGGGATGTTATTGATGGCCAGTTTGTAATATTTGGAAATGTCAGCTAAGTCGTCAATTAACTGTTCCATTATAATATACCTATTTAAGAACCGAAAGCCTATTCCATATCCACACACATGTAAAACGTATTCGTATATCGGTATAATATCTATTTTAGTAGCACTATATTGCCATCAATATTTTTTCAGAGACAAACAAATTTTTACAAATTCCAACAAATGTGATTAAAGTAATTAACGTTTAAATTTTTTATTTTTCTTGTTCATGAGAAGCGCTTAAAGAGGGATTGAGTTCTAAGAAAATCGTTTAGGGGGATCCACGTATTATCATTGAAGGAGTCTGTAATGCCTTATTTATTCCGATTATCCAGAATTTTTAGAATATTAAGAGGAAATAAGTGCAAAAAAATATGAACTATGTGAACTTATTGTCATGGAAGGGATAGAAGTTAATGCTTTTGTATTGCGATTATCCAGAGTTTTGAGAATAGCCTTTGTTCGGAATAAGGATGAAAACATATATTTGTCATATTTTCATGATGTATTAGTCAACACTTGATAGCTCAACAATTCAGTTTTTGCCCCCCACACCTTTTACTTTCGCTAAAAAAATGTCGTTGTTATTTAAAATGTTTTTCAAATTGTTACCATTCCACAAAGCTGTCGTAAGCGATTTCACAATATACATGCAATCATTTCAGATGGCAAATACAGCCATATTAATCTTAATTGTCTGAATTCCAGATCTGTCAAATATCTATAGAGTGCGTAGTTCAAATGTTCAAATCCTTAATGTCAGAGACCTCTTCAACTAATTGCCCCATTATATTAGACCTTTAAAAGTGCAATTTGACCACCATCTTAATACCAACATCAAACTATGTTAACAGATTTCTCTGCACTTTTAGTTGTTGTAAATCACATCATCCGTCGATTGTGGATCGGAAGGTTTTACCGAATCCACCAGTGAACATGTTTTCGTTGGTAGCTTTGGGCGTTCTCAGTAAGTACCTTTTATGATATGAGTTTATATGAGTTCCGTCTTCATTAGCCCAGTTTAGGAGCAGAACAGTAGGACGTTAAACTTCATTTCATTTCATTTATATGAGTTAAATAGAAATATGAAATTGACTGAAATATTATGTTGACAGTATTACCATCTCCAGGAGTGAGTCGGAAGATGGTCAAGCTGTTAGGGTACATGACTTTTGATTGGAATCTAATGCCCCAGCCTTAAATTCCCGTGAGGGTCTAACCCTGTTGAGTTTTAAGGTTCGGTACACCATAGAAGCTTATAAAATACATGTTTAAAAGGCAGAAGAAAGGAATTGGCCCGATTAACACTAAAATTAGTCCTCATAGTTTGAATTCGATGATAAGTCAGCGTCAAGACCCTTTATCCCCTTTTATTTCTATATCCCCAGCTCTCCTTCGGTTTTCCCAAGTAAGTAATACACAGACTCAATAACTAGTAGGTTCTGGCTCGGTCCTGGCGTTGGCCCAGAAAATGCTCCGAGAATTTCCTGCCTGGTTCCCCAAGGATGGTCTGGCAAGAAATAGCGTCTAGTCGCTCGGATGGGATAGAAATATGCATGGCACAATGTATACAATGACGTATGCCCTGCTTCAATCGCGCAGTTGGTGCATTAACGTAGGCCGTTGAAACCCATGTTGTCATTCACTTATATCAGAACGTGTCATATAATATTTTAATTTACTACATAAGTTTTATGAGACGGACTCATAGTATGCTCCCCGTTATCCATGTACGCGTGTTTGCGGCGTTTTCGCCAGCGAAAAGTGGGTCTAATGCAGATGATTTGCGAAAACGCGCGCGGGAACTCCTCAAAAGCGCGTATATGGAAAACATGCTTTACAATAAGGAACTTTTCACGGACTACTTTAAATCTAGTAAATGGGTCGCAAGCCTCATAAATTAATCGATACAATTTTATATATAACACGAGTTGGATATAACCGCCAGTGTACCCGTACAGTCAAATCACTCGAAAATTATTGTTTTTACCCATGTAGAGCTGTCAAGGGCTACCGCGTAGTGGGGGCCCAAAGGTCGCTTAGTTTGGAAAATATTGTCAATATGTAGTATTTTAACACCAGTTTAAATATCAATTATTAGCATATAAATTTTATGTTTTTCAATTCTAGGTTTTATAACAAACAGTTTTGCTATTTGTCCGGAAAATCCCGAGCTACGTGCTAAAGAATGTGTTGCCGTATTTACCCGCTCTAGAAATGCGAGTCACCAGGGACCAGACGCTATTTTACAAATTTGTTCGTAAGTACACATATTAAGGATATAACCTTATTTTGTTTTATCTATCTATCTATATATATATTTGTGACTGTCGTTAGTCTGTCTGTCTGTCTGTTGGGGGTTGGCGGCTACACTAGGTCTGCCCCGAGTCTGAAATTTGGGGTATAGGGGTAGCTCGGACCGGGGAGTAACATAGGCCAGGTGGCGTTAGTCTACTACTTCCGGTTTCGGGGTTATGAATCCGAGCGAAGCCGGGCATTCTTCTAGTATATACATAAATAAACAACTATAGGCTAATGTGTGTATACACATATATATCTGATGAAGTGTTCCCAGCAAGACAACTGCCCTTTAATCACTATAATGAATTAAAATGATTCAATATCCTCATTTATATACTTTATACATCCACGTAAGCGGAACCAAATTATGGAATGAATGCCATATAGTATTTCGTAAAATGTTTAATGTCATTGTATATATTTAATGTCATTGTATATATTTAATGTCATTGTATATATTTAGTTCTGCCCGGTTTGGGTTATTCCTGTAATTTTGATTACTTGTTGAATATACATTATATTAGTGCATATTTATCACTGAGACATGGATACTTATTGTCTGATAGGTCATTCTAACATTGATCGTAACCTAGACACCTGAATATAGAAGTCGTTTGGTTAACAATTTGTTGCTCTATTCGTGAGCAAGGGAAGATTACCTGCTGGCTAATCTCTTCGCCGATCGTCCGACGAGTTTTGTCCGTGACTCATCAGATGTAGTCACTGGTGGCAGAATTACCTTTTTTTCTATTTCATTAAGTTTCTTTTGTAGGGCTTCCCAGTGTCATGCTTAAGATGTTTAGACCCCTTTATTTACGTTTCCCTTATTAGAGTATTCTTCTTGAGCTGTTTCCATTCACTATTAAAGTCCTTTATTTACTATTTTATTTAAAAGGTTAGTTTATGGAGCTTTAGATTGTTTAAGAGAAATACTAAATGATTGTGATGTATATAACAATATGGGACTACTGAATTTGCCTGAAGATTATGAAAGAATAAAATCTAGTATAAACCCAGTCTGTGCTGGTGATACACGTACATGTAGGTACAGCAATTTATTATTAACAAAATTTGATAATTGTAGAGGGATATAGGGAGCTGACATGATCATTTTGCCTGCTCCCCGATCTCACATTCATTTATAGTGAATAAAATATCTCATTTTTAAAAATTCAGAAAGGAAAGTAAATTATCAACTGTGAGAATACCGACTAAAATTGATGTTTGTGAAATGATTTATATTCGCCAATTAAATATCAAATTTATATGACCTTGGCAGAACCATTATTTCTGACATTTTTCACAGGCCAGATAATTAAATACTAGGGACCACTCGTTTAAATGTCTATAAAAGTATCCTGATCACGTGATAATGTGGTTTAGATAATTAGATAATTATATGCCAAATTAACTCACGCACAATATTTACATCCAAGCTCCGAGAGATGAGGTCTCTTATTATCTAAGCTCCAATAGGTGTCACTCGGGTAATTAACCCTAATATATTCTTTATATGAAATAATAATTAAACATACATGTAATTATTTAATATAGAATAATGAAGCTAATTATTCGACGGTTTCTATATAAACAGATATTGCACAATACTAATTATAACCTGGTTTAGTGTTGCAGTTATCTAATCTTCCAGCCAAATAACAATACTGTTATTAGTGCTTTTCACAGAGTTAAAATATTTGTGTTCATGGTTAAATTTGCAAAACTATTAAGTCAGGGAACTCATGTTAGCCAATATGTGACGGATATTTCGTCTCGTTTTCTATGGTAGCCTATTTACGTACTGATAAGTGAACCATTAATAGTTCAAAATTATAAATTTCCCCAATTAATCTAGTTCACATGCTGATATTAATTTATTACATTCTGGAAAAACAAAAGGAACCGAAATGTATGATGTGCTACTGATCCCTATCTTATAAACTTACTAGCAGGATACCCGGCTTCGCTCGGGGGTCATAACTCCGAAACCGGAAGAGGTAGACTAACGCCATCTGGCCTATGTTACTCCCCGGTCCGAGCTACCCCATACCCCAAAATTCAGACTCGGGACAGACCTAGTGTAGCTACCAACCCCGAACAGACCGGCTTCGCTCGGGGGTCATAACTCCGAAACCGGAAGTGGTAGACTAACGCCACCTGGCCTATGTTAATCCCCGGTCCGAGCTACCCCTATACCCCAAATTTCAGACTCGGGGCAGACCTAGTGTAGCCGCCAACCCCGAACAGACAGACTTTGCTCGGGGGTCATAACTCCGAAACCGGAAGTGGTAGACTAACGCCACCTGGCCTATGTTACTCCCCGTTCCGAGCTACCCCATACCCCAAATTTCAGACTCGGGTCAGACCTAGTGTAGCCGCCAACCCCGAACAGACCGGCTTCGCTCGGGGGTCATAACTCCGAAACCGGAAGTGGTAGACTAACGCCACCTGGCCTATGTTACTCCCCGGTCCGAGCTACCCCTATACTCCAAATTTCAGACTCGGGGCATATGTAGCCGCCAATCCCGAACAGACAGACTTCGCTCGGGGGTCATAACTCCGAAACCGGAAGTGGTAGACTAACGCCACCTGGCCTATGTTACTCCCCGGTCCGAGCTACCCCTATACCCCAAATTTCAGACTCAGGTCAGACCTAGTGTAGCCGCCAACCCCGAACAGACCGGCTTCGCTCGGGGGTGATAACTCCGAAACCGGAAGTGGTAGACTAACGCCACCTGGCCTATGTTACTCCCCGGTCCGAGCTAACCCTATACCCCAAATTTTAGACTCGGGGCAGACCTAGTGTAGCCGCCAACCCCGAACAGACAGACAGACAGACAGACAGACAAACGACAGTCACACATATATATATATATAGATAAATGATTGGCTTGATGTTTATCTAGGTATATAAAGGAACACATGATCAGCTAGAAGTGGAAAGCTACTTATTGGTCAACTTAAAGTAGCTAAGTCTCTAACTCAATATCATCAAAAACCTTCGACATTGAAAACACGAATTATTTGTCAATTCAAATCAACATTCAATATTCAAGACAAAATAAACATTTTACCATTGGTACACGAATCGCGTACCATAATGCGTTTCAGCGCGCCATTTGGAACAAGGGACTCAAAGAATGCCGCTAGACATAGTACACAAGTCATGTCAAATGGTGATGCTATATTCTTATCTGGAGAGCATGCGCAATAAATATCATCGGTGTAGACTGGAATAACCAGACGCTAAAGATTGCCATTCAGTTGAGACTTCTGGCGTATTTCGACGAACATAACTGATTAGAAATTACAGTAAAAACAGAAACGGTTAAATGTAAATCAGTTTATATACATTCACATTACATTATTATATGCGTTGCGACCCATTTGTGTCAATTTCTAGGTCCAAAATATTAGCGATTTAGCTCCTTTAAATCAACTTCGATGTTGTGAAAGAATGGGATTCTGATATTCAGTTATTTTTGGAATATGTCAATGTGATTCACATCGGAATTTAATAAGTAATATTGTCAATTTATTCTTCTAAACAACGATTGATTATTGTTATTTATTACATTTATGTCACATCTAATCCTACCTGACACGAATCATCTCTTTTGAGTTGAAGCGCTAAAAGCTGGCTATGCTTGACATTTTAAAACGCAAGGGCTGGCTATGCTTGACATTTTAAAACGCAAGAGGATTAACTTGGCGTCATGAAGGCGCTTTTTTTTATCTATTTTCTTGTAGTTCACTGAAGCCATGAAAAACCAAATACAATTCCATTAAAACACGCTTAAAGCGCGAAGAGGATATATTTACATTAGGTTGCACATTGTCAGAAAATATTACTGCTGAATTCCCCGATCGTCCGAATTTTGAGAGCACGTGTCAGAGATACACTCGTATAAACAATTAATTCGAATAAAAGTAGGTAGAAGTAATTCAGATTTCCGCTCTTATCAGTTGTTAAAGTTGTTATTCTGAAAATAAGCGAAGTAATGTGTTTTCAGTCCTCACATTAGAGGTATTATAGATCGCTTTGTGTTAATTTCCGTTCCTATTTATTCCTCACGTAAGGACAGTATTCTATCGTTTCCAGTTCTGGCTTGATCTTACCACGGTAATAAGGACTGTGTCGTTGTGCGCATTGGTAGGATAAAGTCTAGATATGGACGAAATTATGCGGTTGGTTGATTGTGTATTAGTTTTAAAATCTACATGTGATCGTGGATATACATGCGCTGTTCGATTGTTTTCATCTAATTAAATGTATACTCACCAGATGAATACTTTTTTATTTTTGCTTCAACTTTATTCATCTATTTATTAAATGAAATGAAATGGGGTTTAACGTCCTACTGTTCTGTTCCGACTGGGCTAATGAGGACGGGCATATGCCAGACAATATGCTATGAGGGAAATTTTGCCCAGACAGCGGCACGGCTTTCTCTTATATCGAATGCAAACTGCCAAGGGATCGTTTACGTACACGCTAATTCCACCCGAATTACTGCATTGAAGGAACCACGTCGGAAAAGCCCAATGAACTTTCTCGGCCAACGGAGGGACAGAACTTGTTTTATAATCTGATTATCAAAGTTGGTATTAGTAACTAAACAACTTCCAAACAATTGGTACGGACTTCAGCAAATCTAGCCTAGTTAGTGGCGTGGCATTTTGGGTGTGTCTGTCAGGGGTACCCCAGCGCACAAAATGTCTGGCAATGGTTATTCTTGAACAACTTCCAAGCAGATTTAAGCTAATCTAGCTCAGCTGTCATTGTTCCCAATACGAGAAATGTGTGTCAGTTTATTTTTGTAATAGCTTAATATTCGTAAGGTATATTTTCACGTGGTACACTTTTGAGCTAATCTAGCCCAAAAATACATGTCTAGAATCACTGTCCTTACAGCCACGCCCACCGCCAGACCGGCAGACTTACATTCTGATGATACCTGATGTATATGTCCACACATTATCACTGGAAACGAGAACCTATTTTTATGAAAATTTCCTTATGTAAACCTTTAACTGGCAACAATGTATTGCAATATGTATTGAAGTATATTTCAAAAACTTTTTACCTGCAACCGGTCTCACCATCTGATTGATAATTTCCTCCCTTCACTAATTCTTTTATTTAGTTCTTTCCCACTGTGAAAATAAATTTAATGAATGCGGACAATATGGTGCTCAGTTAGAAGCGGCAGGTGCGCTGGATCCAGTTGCACGTTGTGGGTAAGTATAACTATTGTGTTTACGATCACATACTATCTAATAATACCAATAATCTTTAGAGACATTTAGTAACTCGATGCCCGTCTTCATTAGCCCAGTCGTAGCAGAACAATAGGACGTTAAACCCTATTTCATTTCATTTCCTTTCTAAACATGCCCAATAACACTAGTCTTTATGAAGACTAATTATAACCATTGCAACATTTGAATACCATGGAGCTAAATACTTGGAGGGGATCATAGAAATACATGTCTTTATCGATGTTCTCCACTTCATATAGCCTACCTGTAAATCCCACTGGTTTGGTAGGTCAAGGGTCATACAGGTATATAGAATATAAAATACTTATATTTTACAGTGTTATGAGACAACATGTTGAGTGTAATGATCAATTACTAGTAGATTGTGGTTCAATCATGCCTGAAATGATTAAACAGCGTTTAGCAGCCGCTGGTCAACAATACAATCAAACATGTAAGTTAAAAATGTTGATGGTATAATTCATTGTTCTTTGTTTCAGTTGTATCATACCAATCTTATAAATTAACAGGATGATGACTATTGTGACCTGGGGAGGGGTATGATTACTTGGTACCACTATCAAGATCACTTGGTACCAACCACCTTTCATTATTAGATATGTTAAGAGCTCTTCTTCTTTTGTGTTGCCATTCACAGTGGCCTTTACAGTTTTCATTTTTTACCGCCACTGTACCTCGTCAAGATAACTTGATTTGCTTAATTTTGCTAAATGCTTTCGGAATCTATCTCTGCTTCAATAATGATCATTTTATGCCACAATAAGCAAAATGATCGATACTTTATAAAATGATCAATATGCAATTAAAAATGTGTGTCATCTAATTACGGGGGGGGGGGGGGCTGAATGGTTAGCGTGCGCGCGCTGTATCATAAAGTCTGTCATTGAGTCGACTGGCGTGGTTTCGAATCCCTGGAGTAGGATCGCCTATCCAACCTCGTGGGTTTTCTCCGGGTCCTCCGGTTTCCTCCTACGGCTAAAGACCCCTACGCGCAAGCGAATTATTGAAATAAAATTAAACCATGTGTTAGTCCCGAAATGACCTAGTTTGTGTCGAGTGGACGTTAAACCCCATCTCTCTCTCTCTCTCTCTCTCTCTCTCTCTCTAAAAAAAACGGTATAGGCAAAATAGTGTAATAAGGCAAAATAGTGTAATCAGCATATGGGCTGTTCACCGTGTACAAATTAAAACACACGACAAACAGTGGCAACAGGTGTCCGGAAGAGTAAGCTTACCCTGCCTGGCACCACACCCGCCATAACTGCATCCAAACTGTTAGACGAAATCTTGGTAACATAGCGTCATTGGCCAATGGACTATCGGTATGCAAAATGCGCGTGATAAACAGTGTTAACGATGTACTAGAAGACATAATCAGGGAGATAGTATACGCGTCATATAATGTTTTATTGGCTGATCTAAATAGAAATCCCTCTGCCAGAATACATTACAAAATTGAAAGTAATAAAATTTGAAAAATTGGTACAAAAATTTTAATAGGATTATTCATCACAATATTTATTTTCCGTTTTTCTCTTTTAGGTGTTGGGAATGACCTTGCAGGTAATGTATACAATTTATAAATTTCAGATCTCCTTATGTTGTTCAAATGATAATCTGTGACGAGCTGTCTAATCATGCGTATAAAATGAGATATAATTATTTGTAAAATGAATAATCAAAATTTACCTAAATGCTTAATACAGAAAACTAGGAAGTTAAACCATATACAGTTTGCCTAACGTGAGTTCCCTGACTTAATTATTGTTGCAAATTTAACCATGAACACAAATTTTTAACTATGTGAAAAGCATTAATAACAGTATAATTATTAGTTTGGAAGATTAATAAGTAAACTGTAACTCTACACCAGGCTATAATTATTATTGTAGCACAAATTAGAAATTTCCTCGATTCTGATTGGTCGAAAAGTGTGGTCGAATGGACAATAAACCCCCTCTAAATTTTCAAGGCGAATTACTGCGTATAAATAGAACAGTGTACTTTTTTTCATTTTTGTGCCAATGATCTTCCTCAAGTCAAATGTTTATTGGCAAATATCTTCAAGGAATTCTGCACACATGACTATCACACCAGTTTCAAACATCATCTTTTATGAAATCACATTTCTGAAATACATAAAACAGTAGAAAATCAGTCATAAATTAATTAAAACCGTTTTCAGGTATCCAAATATATTCGTAACTAGGCAGTGACAGTGTCAGTAGCCTATGTTTTCTTTTTTGGTAGGCTAGCTTCACTCACCAATTTTTATTAATCAGGTGGATTTTTTTTTAAAAAAATCATGCTTTCAAAATCTGACTAGCATGATCTACCTAATAATAAATCATTGGTCACAAGGAATCGCTTGAAAATACAATGAGGGAGTCGAATACAGCAGCTGAAATATAGGCCTAATCATTATCATTTATGCCAAAATTGTCATTTGTTGACAACACGTCAGAACAGCTACATAGCAACCACTGGCATCTTAGACTAGACATCATTGTCATGGTTTATACGGTATTTTAGAGGATGTAAGTATGAACTGCAATTGTGTAAAGAAGAACTAGCTACAACATTGTGATAACAGTCTGCAAAATAAAATAATAAATGCTGGAAACTTACATGAAACTCCCGAAGCGAAGTCATTTTTGTTGCCAAGAGTTACTCCTCTTTTAGTCTCGGATAGCAGGGCGGAATTATTTCAATCACGCTGACACTCGTCTCGAAATACCGCAATAAAAATACTAATTTCTCGTTCTTTTAAAGATCTTCAAACGTTAAAAATATTTTGTTGTTTTCGATATCCGAATAACATTTTCTTTCATAATTCATTTACCAGCAACTCGAGACTCAAAAATTTTAGATTTGCAGGTAAGCAAGAGACCGTCTATTGGAAATATTTTGAAAAATGAACGCAAGCGCGTGACCAAATAACGACTTTTTAAAATGGGTGTAAAAATGTTTTCTAAATAGTTCCGAAGAAAATCTCCAAATATTTGTGCTACAATATCGATAAACACATTCCTGTTACGTGTTTATCGGGGGTTTATTGTCCATTTAACCATGCTTGAATTATCCATTAGAACAACTCAACGCTGGGGTTAGGGTAACACATATGTTAACAAGTTAAATTATTATTTCATATAAAAATATATTAGGTTTAGTTACTCGAGTGGCATCTACTGATTGGAGCTTAGATAATACGGGACCTCATCTCGCGACCCCTATAGCATAGTTATGTTTGGAAGATGACAATGTGATTCATATCGGAATTCAACAAATAATACTGTCAATTTTGTCCTCTAAACAACAATTGATTGTTGTTATTTATTTTATTTCTGTCACATCTAACTACAATAAAGCATATAATCCTACCTGACACAAATCATCTCTTTTAAATTGAAGCGCTAAAAGCTGGCTAACTTAACGTCATGAAGGTGGGTTTTAGCTATTTTCTTGCAGCTAACCGAAGCTATGAAAAGCCAACTACAATTTCATTAAAAAAAAGATGAAAGCGCGAAGAGGATATATTTACATTAGGCTGCCCATAGTCAAAAAATATTACTGCTGAATTCCCCGATCGTCCGAAATATGAGAGCACGGGTCAGAGGTACACTCGTATAAACAATTAATTCGAATAAAAGTAGGTAGAAGTAATTCAGATGTCTCCTTTTGTCAGTTTAGAAAATTAAAGTTGTTATTCTGAAAATAAAAGAAGTAATGTGTTTTCAGTCCTTACATCAGTAGTATTAAAGTTCCATAACATTTTCAATCGTCTGGCTGCCATATTGGATTTAAAAAACCCACCTTCAAATCAATACTCAGTCGCCATTTTCTTTCCGAAAACCGCCTTTATTACATTTGTTGTGACTTATGTTCCTGTCATATTTTATTTTTGCCTCCATTAGCCTCTAGGTAAAAGAAATATAATATGTTAAAGGAAGAAGATACCTTCTATTGAAACCTGACTTTCAGATGCCAGAGTGTGAGTCAACTGGCGTGGTTTCGATTCCCCGGTTGTACGTGACAAGGAGTTGGGTCGCCTGTTCAACCTCGTGGGTTATCTCCGGGTCCTCCGGTTTTTTTCCACTGCCAAAGATCCCTAGGCACAAACGTATTATTGTAATAAAACTGAACCATGAGTTAGTCCCGACATGACCTAGTTTTGTGTCGAGTGGACGTTAAACCCCGTTTCTCTCTCTCTCTGTCTTGTCAGATGACGGCAGTATTTTATCATTATTTATTAACAATAGCTTTTTCGCAGTGGTGGTATTCACCATCCAGATTTGATAGAAATATTGCTGTTGGTTAATTTCATATGACTGACTTAATGCAGCCCTTCTTTACTATTACAAGGAAAAGAGTCACGTCGACAAATGACGGGTATGAAGTGTCAATCATTATCGAATACTTCTGCCAGTTTGTGAAAAAAGACAAAAACCGATAAAATTAGTATAATATCATGCTGTAACTAGTATTTCCATATATACACGAGGATGGTCGATAATAACAGGCGATATTATTAGATGTTCAATATGGATAAGTATTATTATTATTATTATTATTATTAAATCATTTCATGTTACAGATGATGTTGTTAGTGATATATCAAAAAGAGCGATTGCCATAGGTGGGTATTATACATTATTTTATCAAAGACTCTGGTCAACTGTAAGAAAACTCCTGAATCCTTTGTAATTTCAACAATTAAATTGTTATACATACATACTTTTAGTTTTTAATACATAATACATTTCAATGTGATATACCGGTATATAGATACGCTTTTCTAATACATAAACATTTCCACGTGATATACCGGTATATAGATACGCTTTTCTTATACATAAACATTTCAACGTGATATACCGGTATATAGATACGCTTTTCTTATACATAAACATGTCCACGTGATATACCGGTATATAGATACGCTTTTCTTATAGATAAACATTTCAACGTGATATACCGGTATATAGATACGATTTTCTTATAGATAAACATTTCAACGTAATATTATCTCCGTAAGTAGATATGTGATAAATTACCCTCAATGAGGCCGTGAGTTATTTCACATATTGACCGAGGGTAATAGTTGTCTAACATGCCGACATCAATGTTAAATTTATCCTAATTGATTCCATCTATAAGACACAGGTTTAGCCCATATTGACCCTGCGACTGATATGACAAAATTCAGAAAATAAGTCCTCAGTTGCACGTGGATTACATTTTAGTACCGTTTCATAACATGCATGGAAGACCAAAGGAAATAACATGCCAAGGTGTGTAAATATTATTATTATTAAATTATTTCATGTTACAGATCATGTGGTCAGTGATATATCAAAAAGAGTAAATGCCATAGGTAGGTATTATACATTATTTTATCAAAGACTCTCGTCAAATTGATTTCACTTATAAGACAATAATAACATGCCAAGGTGTGTAAATATTATTATTAAATCATTTCATGTTGCAGTTGATGTTATCAGTGATATATCAAAACGAGATGATGATACAGGTAGGTATTACTCTTATATCCACTAAAAACTCAGGTCAACTAGGTGCTGCGTGGAATATTAATGTAGGAACATTAAAGGAAAACACTTTTACAAGTAACCATTTTCGTGAAATGTAGTACAAAACTAAGTAAATCTAAACGACCTATTTACTAATCAGAACTAGAAATCAAGTGTGTAAAGAATTCAAGTCTGGTCAGATCACATATACATGTAATTTAGGGAGTTGCTCTTATTTAATAAAACTGTATCACATTTTCTGTAGGTGGTCTCGATTTCCGGATTTCCCGACAAGAGTGTTCTACAAGATTAATGAAATGTGTCCCATATCTGTCAGCTATTTCTTCTACTTCATCAGACTCCTCACTAAGTGAAATGTGTATGTAAGTAAATTTCAAACAGGAGGCACGGTGGTTCAGTGAGTAAGACAGTGGCTCGCTAACCTTGAGGTCGCAATGTTGCGTCTCTTTTCTCCAGGAGACACGGTGGTTCAGTGAGTAAGACGGTGGTTCGCTAACCTTAAGGTCCCAATGTTGCATCTCTGCATTGGCCGAAAACGTTCATCAGTAATTTCCTGCATGGTTCCCTCTTGTCAGTGGTGCAAGACGGAGGGCCTGTCAAAGGAAGCGTAAAGTCAATCGGATGGGAGGAAAAACCGAGAACCATTTCATTTCATTTCTTTGTTCTATACGGTAATGTGTGATCAAAACAATACATATCATTTAGGAACATAATGTTTTTTTTATTTAAATGTAGTTCAGAGTGATATGGGATTATATATAAATGTTTTCTTTTATTATTATTAAACATCTAGGCATGCAACTCAAGCTATAACTTGTCTGGAAGAGTTTTCATCTAAATGTTCAACCGTTTTTCCTAATATAAAATTATCAGAGTTGGAAGACAGTATTGTACCACTGAGAGTACTGTGTAAGTACTTATACTCATGTTGCTGCCGTCTAGAGGGTCATTGGTATGGACTTCGGTAAATGTTATATTGATATTATAAAGTGAAGGCGGATCCATTTTATGTATATTTGTATATCCATATGTGTTTAGTTTGAAATGAGGCTTTCATTTCTCGTCTGATCAGGGCTTGTAAATAATCCGATTGCACAGAACTGCGTTTCTGTATTTAATCCACGTACGTTTTACTAAAGTAACTTTGTGTATCCATTTTATACAAGAGTATGCGTACATATTTCAATACCCCTGATAATGACATGCCATACAAACACAAGTATACTATCCAGGACAAGTTGATGTAATATTACACTAGCTTGACGTTCAACTAGTAGCGATGTTAGTTATTAGGTTCTGTTGTTATAAGAATTTGAAATATGATGTATGTCTTGTAATTTAAACAATGATCCTAATTTAAAGTACACAATTTCTTTCTATTAATTTCATGACACCATTTCTATCCTCAAATAACCAGGAACAGATATTCTCACCGTACCTTTTCTATTTCAGGTAACCAGGATAGCAATGAAATAAGTAAGTCAATAATCTGAATATATTTAGCTGAGGAAGTTCCTACCGATTATTCCTTTGTTTTGTTCCCTTGTCAGTTGTATCTGGTGAAGAACCTAGTAAGGAACAGTATTTAATCTTTCAGACCAGTTGATAAACCAAGGTCTGGTGTACACTTTGGTATGCACTTAATAAAAAGGTCTGGTGTACACTTTGGTATGCACTTAATAAAAACCGTGAAGGTTGGATTTCGATGAAGAATATGTGGAAACATTTAGTTTACCTTCAAACTATATATTCTATATTGATAAACTGATAATTCAATTCAATCCATGAACCCAAGGCAACAGATGGTAGCTTCAGCCTAGACTGTTATTTTCATAGTTTATATTACTATCTAAAGAAACAAATATTCTCAACATGCTAGTACACTTGAGGCCACAATAAACTATATCTTTTTCAACATTGTCTATCTCTTTTTTTATAATTAATTGATATGGGTTGTCTTTCTGATTGTAAAACAAAGACTAGATGTTTGAATGTTTTACAATAATCAGCGTTATGCCTCAGTTTGTTACTAAATATTGTTAATACTTTGTATGCTGCAATTATTAACCTAAGCTGCTGTTTATATTTTAAATATTAAAAGATGGCTGCTTTAGCAAACCAACACATTAAATTGACAATTCTACTTGATAGGTCAGTCATTACCTAAAATTTCTGGTCCTTGGTCCAGTCTGTGACAAAAAAGGCTAGTATTCCAATATATGCCTCAGGTATTCTGATATTGACTGGTGACATTAATTTGTATACTAAAATTTTAAAATCGCTCGAAAGGATCGCCTGTGTGCCGATTCACGGCCACTATGATTCTTCTCGGCGAACCACTCGCCCGATCGATCGCCCCTATCTAGCATGGTAGATATTTTCGGCCAAATATTTTACGTCAGCGATCAATTCGTCGGCTGATCCACTCGTCTACCACTATTAGCCGTATGGTACATGCAGTGGTCGAATAACCTGTCAGACAAATTAATGGACAGATTCTGTTTGCGTAGCTTTATTGTTTATTGTATTTTTTCAGCCCTGTCACAATATCAAGAAAGAGGTATAAATGTTTTAGATCTTTTTTACATGACCAGTAAAATTTCTACTGAGTTCATGACTTTCAATGAATTGGTCTGCGTGCAATTTTAAACGAAAGGATATCTTTTTACTTGATCAATTATACCTTGAAGTAAGTTGTTCCCCAGATGAATTATCATTTCAAATGAAGATTGAGAGATCGTTTGTACTCGTGATAGATCTCCATGCACACGGCTTCACATTGGAATTACCTAGTGGTCGAGAGTGTACACGGCTTCACGTTGAGATTACCTTGTTTGAGCACCTTTTGAACCTCGTGGGTTTACTTCTCCCACAGGAAAGAACCCTGCATCCGTGCCAAGTATAACAAAATAAGTTAACCTGTCTGCGATATCACCCTCGTTGGAAAAGGACGTAAAACACCAACAGAAGAAGACATTCATTCAAATGTTCATAAGGGAACCGCTGGGACGACTATTCTCTTCTATATAGATTTCAAATTCCATTTAAAAGAGACTGTCAACCATTTTAGGTAACAGTTATTTTATTGTACTAATATTTTTAAGAATACATTTCTGTTTTCATTTTCAGATTTAACCCAATCTAACACTTTAGGTGCGAGGGCTACTGAAAAAGGTGAGCACGTTTTCATACAAAACAGAGACACCAAAACATTTCATGTTTTTTTATCTGAAATTTTAATTTTGAATTTAAATCTGATTTTATTCAAATAAGAAATAAATCTATTTCAGAATGCCAGGAAATGGGTGAATCATGTTTAGCTATAGTCGAATCCCTTGGTATTGCACGAGGTCAAAGAGAAGTAATGTGCAAGTAATTATATTTCTATCATTAGAAATAAAATCAAATCAAATCAAATGAGGTTTAACCTCGACCGGACTAATGAAGATGGGTATACAACCATAAATGTGCTGTGAGAGTTAGTGTCTCTAGACAGCGGTGCTACATACGTCTCTTGTTTCATATTCAAAAAGTCGAGAGTTCTTTTTCATGTACAATGTGCTGTGAGAGTTGGTGTCTCTAGACGTCTACCTACGTCTCTTATGCCACTGTAACTTCTCTATCATTAGATACATTATGATATTTCTATTATTAAATACTATGGTGTTTTTATTAGACAAGTTTATTTGATGATACTCAAAGTTGCCGACCATATTTCTAAAATACCGACTGTAGATCATTCAAGTAACTCGTATAGAATGTCCAACCAGACAATCAATGACGCATCATCGGAAAATGAATCTAGTTCTTTTAGCGTTCGAAAAGCGCCGTACGAAATGTCTGGACCTGGAAACTTTCTTGACCTTGTTTGATTGGCAGCACACCCGGTAAGTCGTATCGTGAACTATATGGTGATACTGTTTAAGTTATATACAACTTTGTAAGGCTATTCTGAGAACATAATAATGATGATGTATACATTAAACATTATTGATTATGTTCTGATATTTAACTGCCCTATATTTTGTATTGACTTGCCCAATGGCCCAAGTATTGTCGTAATGTTCATTGTTCAGAGTTCGCTAGTGAACGAATTTCTGGACTTTAAATAGCGTTTGCGGTCATCCAATTTTCAAAATCTTCCCGTGGAGGACCCCCGGATCCACCTCCATCCGGGTGGATAGAACACCCCGCACCTCACCATAAAGAGTTTACTGCAGGTTTCTTGTATTTATTTAATCAAACCTTGCCCTGGATACATTTGATGAGATATTAGCAGTACTATATAAATCAACGATAAAGGGGTAATTTTGTAATGTTCAATGAATAATGGAGATCAAAAATATCTTCATGACAACTTTACTTGAGATCTACAATTGAAGTTGATAGTGTTACATAGTCAAATTTTGTTTGTGTGAATTTTTTATATCTTATTACGCTTCATAATGCTCCCTTCATAATTAGGTTGGGCAAATATATTAACATATAATGAATAACTGATGTTTCAGCGGAATAAGGAGTATGCTAAGTTGTTTCCAAAACGTTTTGACTGAATGTGCAGATCAACTACAAAATTACAATGTTGATACCATGATGGCTGCATACCAACAACAACTTGGTATTTACTGTAAGTAGTTATTAATATGGGTTTGATGATAACGTTCTTTAGAAATGCAACAAAGATGTATGATTGTTTGTATATCTAGAGACATTTAGATTGTTCTGTCCTTTGGTGAAAATCTACTGAATATACCATATTATAAAACATTTATCATACAGTAAAAATAACATACCCTGAAGATCTCAGTAATATCGAGCTAAACCCTATAGAAATAACATACCCTTAAGGAGTTTTAAAGATCCCCACAACATCCTACAGAAATAATGTAGATCGTAAGTTATACCAAAGCAATATCTAAATTATGGTTGTCAATATTAAAATAAAAACACTGATAAGCATTGAGATTTAAACAAAGAAAATATATTCTTATCATATCTCTTCTATTTCAGGTAACGGCAATGAAAATGAAATTGGTAAGTCAAGAATTTGAATATATTTAGTCTTATATAATTATATTAACAGTATATTGATTGACATTTATAGTGAAATATAGGATCGGCCCACCTGTCAGGTCATTGACCAAGGCCCACACAAGTACGCGCCGTAGTCGCGTCACGAGCGCGGCGAAGGCGCGCAGGCGCCCGAGAGGGGTCTGAGGGGGGGGGGGGCTCTCCCCAGGAAAATATTGAACATTGACAACCGCAAACCCATTTTTTTTTTGTGTAGTTTGTCAGTCATTTTTTTCCTATCTTTTCTTTCTCCTGTCCTGTGTCCTGTTCTCTCCTTCCTTTTCTTTCCTCTCCTTTTTTTCTCTTTTCTTTTTTTCTTTTTTCTTTCTCTTTTTTCTTTTTTCTTTATAGGCTTAGGCCCACTTTTTTTTAATGAGCTTAGGCTCACCTGTCACGGACAGGTGGACAGGTGGGCCCAGTCCGGCACTGGGATTGGTCCGATAAAAAACCGTTTGACTTATAGTTCACAAAAGCGTAGTTGGCGATCAACAGTGTTAGTACTGATGAATTCATGTGTTGCCGGATAATGAACCTGCATTGACATGTATTGCCGTCCTGGCATTGGTTGATCTTTAGTGAAATGTGTCTGCTGGAAATGGATTCACCAGTGTTATGACACGCCCTCATCAGTTTATGCAATGGCGTGTTCTCGGTCTTTAGGTGTCAACGTTTGCATATCTTTTGTCTTCCATTGAACTGTAGGAGTTGCATTGATCCTTTTTCTATAATTATTTCCACCTGGACTGAACTTCAAAGAAAGACGGACATTAATAATTTCAAATTAATATATAAATTCACTGTAAATATTGTTTCCGATAACATAACCATTTTTTAACATATACCGATATTCATCTGCATTGAAACGATCCAGGATGCCCCTTATTTGCACAAGGTGTTGCACCTTCTGCCCACAGACGATGCAAGCCATATTTAATACATCATCCCATCAAAACCTGTTTAAACAATTATAATAACCCAGTGAATGAAATGAAATAAAATGGGGTGGTTTAACATTCTGTTTTCCTGTACTGATCTGGCTTATGAATACGTGCATACGACGGTTCAGACAGTAGTGTATAGTTTCATTACCAGGTACTTCAAAACCTGACTGATTTTATCGTGAACATTTTATGCTTAGACTAAGCATAGATAACTATTAATTAATAGTCATCTATTTATTTTGGGATTTCGTCACAGGACATCAGCCCCACCGTTTGCTTGTTAAATTATCAATATTATTTGTAGGTGGATCAGGACCTATGTCAGGTGGACCAGGACCTAGGCCAGGTAGACCAGGACCTATGGCAGATGGACCAGGACCTCAGCAAGGTAGATTAATGTTACTACATTTGTTTATCTAATCTAGATATTAGTACTTACTTTTTATTACAAAATGGAGCTGACATTGTATGATTTTAAGTTCTCATCACTGATAAGAAGGAAACAAGTCGGAAAAGCCCAATGGACTTTCTCGGCCAACGTAGGGATAGAACATGTGACCTCCAGGTTAGGGAGTCAATGCCTTACTCACCGTGCCTCCCTATTTCTAAAATAAAGACAGAGGTTGTTTTATAATCCAATTAGCAAAGTTGATATTAGTAACCAATCATCTTGATTCCTGTGGTGGTGCTGAACAACTTCCAAACAATTTTAATCTAGCCTAGTTGGTGGCGTGGCATTTTGAGTGTGTCTGTCAGGGGTACCCCACCCCACAAACTGTCTGGCAGTGGTTATTCTTGATTCATGTGGTGGAACTGAACACCTTCCAAGCAGATTTCAGCTAATCTAGCCCAGCTGTGTGTTGTCTGCCAATTAAATAAGTTTGTCAGGGGTATTATTATATAGACATATCATCAATTATCACTGGAAACTATTTTGATGAAAAATTCCTCATGTCGACTATTGCAATATGCATTGAAGTATATTTCAAAAGTGTTTTACCTGCAACCGGTCTAACTATTACTTTTATTTAGTTCTTTTCCAGTGTGAAAATAAATTTAATGAATGCGGACAATATGGTGCTCAGTTAGAAGCCGCAGGTGCGCTGGATCCAGACACACGTTGTGGGTAAGTATACCTATTGAGTTTATGATTACGTACTATCTTATAATACTAATACTCTAGTATTTAGTAACTCGATGGAGTAATAAACTATAATACATACTTATAAAAAACAGCTTTTCGAAAATCGCCCTACTGATGTAGTACCTGTTTCTATAAGTATGTGTTATAGTTTATAACAATTGTACCATTGTTTCATTCTGCTTTATTGTTCATCACTACATTAAGTGAAAATGATGTAAACATTCAGTAACTTGTAAATAGAACTAGAATGTATGAAGACTATTTATAACCATTCTCTTCTTTATACATATTAATACCATGGAGCTAACTACTTGGAGGGGTCATAAAAATACATGCCTTTATTAAAATTTAGTTTTTATACCTTTAATGTTCTCCACCTGTAAATTCCACCGGTTTGTGCAGATGGGAAGGTCAAGGGTCATACAGGTATATAGAATATAAAATACTTATATTTTACAGTGTTATGAGACAACAAGTTGAATGTAATGATCAATTTCTAGCAGATTGTGGTTCAATCATGCCTGAAATGATTAAACAGCGTTTAGAAGTCGCGGGTCAAGAATACAATCAAACATGTAAGTAAAAAAGTGTAGTCGTATTATTCAAGGTTCTATGTTTCAGTTTTATCATACTATAAAGCTCTCAATAACATGAAGATTGTAAGATTGACCTGGGGAGGGGTATGATGACTTGGTACCACTTTCAGGATCATTTGGTACCAACCACTTTTCATTATTAGAAGTGTTTCATATGACAAGAGCTCTTCTTCTTTTGTGTTTTTATCCCAGTGGGACAACTAGCCCTTACACATTTTCATTTATTATCATCACTGGACCGCGTCAAAAAAATTGCTTTGCTTAATTTTGCTAAATGCTTTCGGAACATATTCTTGCTCCAATAATGAGCATTTTGTGTCCACATTAAGCTCTAATAAGCAAAATTATCGATATTTTATAATGATCAATATTCAGTTAAATATGAGTGTCATCTAATTACTGGGGACATCAGCATCACTGTTGGCTTGTTTATATCTGTTGCATATACAAAGTCTGAAAGATATATACACACTTGATATCTATATAGGAAGTTATAATTTAGCAGTTATAATGTTTTATTGTCTAATCTAACTAGAAACCCCTCTGCCACAATACATTTGTAATAGAGAAGGACATTATAACTTAAAGTACAAAATTTAAGAAATTGGTACAAAATTTTAAAAGGATTAAGGATTGCTTATTCATCACAGTATTTTATTTTCCTTTTTACGCTTTTAGGTGTTGGAGATGACCATACAGGTAATGCATAAAATTTATAAATTTCAGATCTTCTTATGTTTTTCGAATGATAATCTGTGACGAGCTGTCTAATCCTGTTTAATAAACCACATATAATTATTTGTAAAATGAATGATCAAAATTTACCTAAATGCCTGTCTTAAAATACAGAAACTAGGTAGTTAAACCTTGTTTCATTTCATTTTAATTACGATATGTCATTTGATAGTTTATCTGGAACAGAAAGCAAATCATCCAAACAGCAAAAACAAATCTGTTACCAGTTGTTCCAAATATGATAGGATTAGAATACATGTCACTATTGCCATTGTGCATTTATCGTAACCATTCATCGATTATGGCCCCTGATTGTACGACAAATTACGTTTTTAGCTTGTGGACAGCCTAGCGGTCACAAGTTTTATCCAATTTTCATGAAAATTAAAACGTGTGTTTAACTTCCTGATTTATGGCCCCTGATTGTACGAAAAACTCGCGATTTTAGCTTGTTGACCCGTCAAAATTACCGCTCCTTGAAGGCAAATTGTGTCAAAGTATGTAATACCAAGGTTGTGGACCCGCTAGAGGTCACTATTTTTATCCGATATTGATGAAACTTAATATATTTCTTTATATTCCAAAATAAATACAGTTTTATGTTTAATTTTGTTAAAATAGAAATGTTTTATGTGTGGCTTGGTTTCGTTCCCTTGTGTGAGCGCCTTTTCAACCCTGCGTGCGTGCCAAGTATAATAGAATAAGTTAACCTGTCTGCGATATCACCCTCGTTGGAAGAGGACGTTAAACACCAATAGAAGAAGACATTCTATGAAATGTTCATAAGGAAACTGCTGGGACGGTTATTCTCCTCTATATAGATTTCAAATTCCATTTAAAAGATACTGTCAACCATTTTAGGTAACAATTATTTAATAGTACTAATATTTTTAAGAACATGTTTCTGTTTTCATTTTCAGATTTAACCCAATCTAACACTTTAGGTACGAGGGCTACTGAAAAAAGTGAGTACTTTTTCATACAAAACAGAGACACCAACAAACATTTCATGTTTTTATCTGAAATTTTAATTTTGAATTTAAATCTGATTTTATTCAAATAACAAATAAATCTATTTCAGAATGCCAGGAAATGGGTGAATCATGTTTATCTATAGTCGAATGCCTTGGTATTGCACGTGGTCAAAGAAGAGTAATATGCAAGTAATTATATTTCTATCATTAGAATTGAAATAAAATAAAATCAAATCAAATGGGTTTTAAACTCACCCGGACTAATGAAGGGTATACAACCATACATGTACAAAGCGCTGTGACAGTTAGTGTCTCTAGACAGCGGTGCTACATACGTCTCTTGTTTCATATTCAAAAAGTCGAGTGTTCTTTTACATGGACCTCATTTTTTGGACCATCTGTATGAAAGGGGAAAACATGCTGGATACTCCTAGATAACTTTCTCTGCCAACACAGAGGTCGAATCCAGCCTCTACTGGTTAGTTAGGTAGCGTCTGAATCACTGAGTCACTGTAACGTCTCTATCAGTAGATATAGGTTATAATATTTCTATCATTAAATACTATGTTTTTATTAGACATGTTTATTTAATAATACTCAAAGTTGCCGACCATATTTCTAAAATACCTACTGTAGACCATTCAACTAACTCGTATAGATTGTCCAACCAGACAATCAAAGACGCATCATTGGAAATGGAATCTAGTTCTTTTGGCGTTCGAGAAGCGTCGTACGAAATGTCTGGACCTGGAAACGTTCTTTACCTTTTTTGATGGGCAGCACACTCGGTTAAGCCTATGGTAAACTATATGGTGATACTGTTAGGGTTATAATGCTCCCTTCATAACTAGGTTGGGCAAATATATTAACATATAATGAATAACTGATGTTTCAGCGGAATAAGGAGTATGCTAAGTTGTCTCCAAAACGTTTTGACTGAATGTGCAGATCAACTACAAAATTACAATGTTGATACGATGATGTCTACATACCAACAACAACTTGGTATTTACTGTAAGTAGTTATTAATATGGGTTTGATTTCTTGTCTACAACCACGAGGCTGGTGAAAACGTATGTGACAGTATTAGTTCTTTAATCAAGTTCTGGATGACAAGACTAGTTTAACATCTTAAAATACTTTTATTCTCTGCTCCTTCTAACATATTATGTACAAAACTTAAGACTCCGTAATTAACTTGTGTTGATAGAGCCATGCCCTAGCTCGGCTAGGCACGAGTGTGCTAACTCCCAACTCTTACATTACATGGCCGTTGTCCGACGTAACTCCAGACCTGCGTGGCCTGTCCTGCCCGGACCTGTCTGTCTATTTGTTTCTTAATCTGGATTTATAAACCCTTCCAAACAAAGGATCTTATTAGGCATCTGGCTAATTTTATCATATCAAGTTTAACATTCGATACATGCTTAAATAAGTTTAAATAAAACATGCCAGTAAGTTAACGTTTACATAATCATTACATAATCACATAGACCAAGAACTCCAGGCATGTCGATAACGAACAGGTGTCAAGTTGGCAGGAAGCGTCTTTAACATCAGATAATCTGATTATGTAACACGTAGCAAGGATGTAACTGTGATGTATGATTGTTTGTATATCTAAAGACATTTAGATTATTCTGTCCTGTGGTGAAAATCTACTGAATATACCATATTATAAAACATTTATCGTACAGTAAAAATAACATACCCTGAAGATCTCAGTAACATCGAGCTAAACCCTATAGAAATAACATACCCTTAACGAGTTTTAAAGATCCCCGTAACATCCAACTAAACCCTACAAAAATAATGTAGATCATAAGTTATACCAAAGCAATATCTAAATTATGGTAGTAAATATTAAAATAAAAACACTGATAAGCATAGAGGTTTAAACCAGGAAAAATATATTCTTATCATAGCTCTTCTATTTCAGGTAACGGCAATGAAAATGAAATTGGTAAGTCAAGAATTTTAATATATTAAGTCTTATATAATTATATTAACAGTATATTGCTTGACATTTATAGTGAAATATAGGACCGGCCCACACAAGTACGCGCCTTAGTCGCGTCACGAGTGCGGCGAAGGCGCGAGGGCGTCCGAGAGGGGTCGGGGGGGGGGGGTCTCTCCCCAGGAAAATTTTGAAAATTGACAACCCCAAACCCATTTTCCTAGCATTTCAGACCAAAGCACTCTTGTAGTACATTTCTTTTTTTGTGTAGTTTGTAAATCATTTTTTTCCTATCTTTTCGTTCTCCTGTCCTGTGTCCTGTCCTCTCCTTCCTTTCTTTCTCATTTCTTTTTTCTTTTTTCTTTCTCTTTTTTCTTTTTTCTTTCTCTTTTTTCTTGTTTCTTTATAGGCTTAGGCCCACTTTTTTTTAATGAGCTTAAGCCCACCTGTCACGGACAGGTGGACAGGTGGGCCCAGTCCGGCATTGGTCAGATGTAAGGTCGTTTGGCTTATAGTTCACAAAAGCGTAGTTGGCGATCAACAGTGTCAGTACTGATGAATTCATGTGTTGCCGGATAATGAACCTGCATTGACATGTATTGCCGTCCTGGCATTGGTTGATCTTTAGTGAAATGTGTCTGCTGGAAATGGATTCACCAGTGTTATGACACGCCCTCATCAGTTTATGCAATGGCGTGTTCTCGGTCTTTAGGTGTCAACGTTTGCATATCTTTTGTCTTCCATTGAACTGTAGGAGTTGCATTGATCCTTTTTCTATAATTATTTCCACCTGGACTGAACTTCAAAGAAAGACGGACATTAATAATTTTCAAATTAATATATAAATTCACTGTAAATATTGTTTCAGATAACATGACCATTTTTTAACATATACCGTTATTCATCTGCATTGAAACGATCTGGGATGCCTCTTATTTGCTCAAGCTGTTGCACCTTCTGCTCATAGAGTATGCAAGCCATATTTGGTACATCATCCCATCAAAACCTGTTTAAACAATTTTAATAACCCAGTGAATGAAATGAAATAAAATGGGGTGGTTTAATATTCTATTTTCCTGTACTGATCTGGCTTATGAATACGTGCATACGACGGTTCAGACAGTAGTGTATAGTTTCACTACCAGGTACTTCAAAACCTGACTGAATTTTATCGTGAACATTTTATGCTTAGACTAAGCATAGATAACTATTAATTAATAGTCATCTATTTATTTTGGGATTTCGTCACAGGACATCAGCCCCACCGTTTGCTTGTTAAATTATCAATATTATTTGTAGGTGGACCAGGACCTATGTCAGGTGGACCAGGACCTAGGCCAGGTAGACCAGGACCTAGGCCAGGTAGACCAGGACCTATGACAGGTGGACCAGGACCTCAGCAAGGTAGTTTAATGTTACTACATTTGTTTATCTAATCTAGATATTAGTACTTACTTTTTATTACAAAAAGGAGCTGACATTGTATGATTTTAAGTTCTCATCACTGACAAGAAGGAACCAAGTCGGAAAAGCCCAATGGACTTTCTCGGCCAACGTAGGGATAGAACATGTGACCTCCAGGTTAGGCAGTCAATGCCTTACTCATTGAGTCACCGTGCCTCCCTATTTCTAAAATAATGATAGAGATTGTTTTATAATCCAATTATCAAAGTTGATATTATTAACCAATCATCTTGATTCCTGTGGTGGTGCTGAACAACTTCCAAGCAATTTTAATCTAGCCTAGTTGGTGGCGTGGCATTTTGAGTGTGTCTGTCAGGGGTACCCCACCCCACAAACTGTCTGACAGTGGTTATTCTTGATTCATGTGGTGGAACTGAACACCTTCCAAGCAGATTTCAGCTAATCCAGCCCAGCTGTGTGTGGTCTGCCAATTAAATAAGTTTTTCAGGGGTCTCCCACCACGAGAAATGTTTGTCAGTGTGTTTTTGTAATAACTGAATATAAGTAAGGTACATTTTCACGTACACTTTTGACTTTTGAGCTAATCTAGCCCAAGAATACATGTCTAGAATCATGGTCCTCACAGCCACACCCACCGCCAGACCGGTAGACGTACATTCTGGTGATTCCAGATGTACATGTATTGATACCATACATTATCACTTGAAACGAGAAACTATTTTTATGTAGACTTTTAACTGGCAAACATGTATATTACAATATGTATTGAAGTATATTTCCAAAGCTTTTTACCTGCAACCCATCTCACCGTCTGATTAATAATTTCCTCCCTTCACTAATTCTTTTATTCAGTTCTTTCCCACTGTGAAAATAAATTTAATGAATGCGGACAACATGGTGCTCAGTTAGAAGCGGCAGGTGCGCTGGACCCAGTTGCACGTTGTGTGTAAGTATAACTATTGTATTTCTAATATTACCAGATGCGCAGGGCCCAGTTGCACGTTGTGTGTAAGTATAACTATTGTGTTTCTAATAATACCAATAATCTTTAGAGACATTTAGTAACTCGATGAAGTAATACACTATAATATATACTTATAGAAATCAGCTTCTCGAAACGTCGCCCTAATGATTTAGTACCTGTTTCTATAAGTATGTTTTATAGTTTATAACAGTTACACCATTGCTTTATTCTGCTTTATTGTTCAGTTCTGTAAACATCACTAAACTAAGAGACAGTGGTGTAAACAGTCAGTAACTTGTCAATAAAACTAGAATGTATGAAAACTAGTTATAACCACTCTCTTCTTTAAACATGTTAACTACTTGGAGGGGTCATAAAATACATGTCATTATCAAAATTGAGTTTTTATACCTTTGATGTTCTCCACCTGTAAATTCCACCGGTTTCTGCAGGTGGGCAGGTCAAGGGTCATACAGGTGTATAGAATATACAATACTTATATTTTACAGTGTTATGAGACAACATGTTGAGTGTAATGATCAATTACTAGCAGATTGTGGTTCAATCATGCCTGAAAGGATTAAACAGCGTTTAGCAGCCACCGGTCAACAATACAATCAAATATGTAAGTTAAAAGTGGTAGTCGTATTATGGTGTTTGTTTCAGTTTTATCATACCATTAACAGGAAGATTGTGATGGACGTTGTTACCTGGGGGGGGGGGGCTATGATTACTTGGTACCATTTTCCATTATTAGAATTGTTTCATCTGGCATGCACTTTCCATTCCCAGTGGGACAACTGGCTTTTACAGATTTTCATTTATTACTTCTAGTGGTCACAACTTTTATCTGATTTTGAAAATCATTTAAATATATCATCGCTACATTCTGATGATGATTGAGTTCGAATTTCGTAAAAAATCGGACCCAAAGGTCCACGTCAAAATGACCGCTCTTTGAACGTAAATTGTGTAAAAGTATGGTAATAACAAGGTTGTAGAGGTCACTATTTTTTTTCCTATATTGATGAAACTTAAATTATATGTTTATATCTCAAGTGGGTATTTGAACATATCAGACCATAACTTCCTGGATTACACTATAAACCTTAGAATGCCTCGTTCGGCATTTCTGTCCAAACGAGGCAAAAACGTGTCAAGTTTTTGTCCCGATTTTGCCACGTTGTAACGTTGTAACGATTAATAAGCAAAGTACAAATCGGACACCATTCTCTGAATTAAAATAACTTTTGGTTGTATGCATCGAAGGGCAACCAGTTGGCGCCGAAATGTAAATCAACAATCATCACAGTATTCTGTCTTGTGGATTCAGCTAAATAAGGTTATAAGTTCCATAAATTTATAATCACCGAATGAAGGTTGTGATTTAAACTTGACGATATAATATTACTTAGGGTGTTATTTGAACATTTAAATAGTTCATAAATTATAACTGATATTTCTAATCATTATTAAATAGAATATTCGTTCACTAGTATCAAGAATATACAGTCAAAATGGGTAATAAATAATGTCATGTCATGGTTGGTTGATTAACATCCTTGATAACGTTGACCTATATAGGTGTTAAGTAAGAACTGTCGTGTTGTGATACCTGATTGGGGCCATTAATTAATTAAGAAAACTGTGTGTGTGAAATAGTTTTACTTGACGTACGCGTCCACCTAACTGATATCGCAGACAAGAAATTAGCGTTTATCTAATCTAACATATGCAAAAGAAGGACCGCCGTGTTATTTCATATTGAAACCAAACAGCATGTAATCAAAGAACGCTTTTATCCGCCATATTTAATATTGTCACGTGACATTGTTATGTTTTTTTCGCTTTGATAGCGTTTATTATACACGACAGAACTCCAGTATAGTAAACCATAGCTATGGACAATATCATGTCCCAAATAAATAATCTAATTTGTAGATCGGCAATTTGCCACGTGATGATCCGAACATTATTTGTATGGCTCAATTTGTTGATAGCAAATACCGCTAATAATTATCTTGGACAAAAAACCACGCTTAGTAAACGAGGTAATTTTACCCAGCCTCGTTCTGAACGAAATACCTCGTTCCAAAACAGGGCAATTTAAAAAACCTCGTTTTGGAACTCCAGACAAAACGAGGCAATTTTTTTACCTCGTTACAACGAGGCAAAAACGAGGCAAAAATTTTAACACATTTTTGCCTCGTTTGGACAGAAATGCCGAACGAGGCATTCTGAGGTTTATAGTGTTATGGCCCCTGATTGTACGAAAAATCACATTGGATCCTCTAGAAAACACATTTTTTTTTATCAATTTTAAAAACCGTTTTAATATATAACCGTTTCTTCATAATGAAGGTTGAGTTCGAATTTCGGGAAAATCGAAACGAATGGCCACTCCTTTAACGAAATTGTGTACAAATATGTAGTACGAATGTTGTGGACTATTTTTGTTCGATTTTGATGAAACTTATGAGATGTGTGAAAGATTTCACCCCCTTTCGATTTTCGTGCATTTCAGATCATAGCTTCTTGGATTATGGCCCCTGATTGTACGAAAAATCGCTTTTATTTTTAGCTTGTTCTCTATCCATCTCTTGCAAAATGTGGACGTATCTTGCCTGACAACCACTGTTTGGCAAAATAAATAGAGTTTTCTGTTTAATTTTGTTAATATAGAAATGTTTTATATCTAACTTCAAACTATAAGGAATGTTTTTTTTTCAGGTCCAGGCAGTAATAAAGGTAAATATTTTTTCAATTAACATTTGATCAGTCAGAACTAGGCTTGTCTGACGATGTAAATAGTGTTAAAACTTTGCTAAATGCATGTAATGTAACTCAGTAATGATAAACAAATCTGAGAGTACTATGGTCAGGAACCAAGCATGACATCTTGGAATTGTGACGTCATATAAAAAATTGAAGTTTGTCAACCGGTTCGCAATTGTCCAAGGAACAAGCATGTTAAGTTTCCAAAAACAAGAAGATGATTAGAGGTTTGGTACCTGTACCTGGTGGTTCAACCAGTCTCTAAACTAAACAATATACCATTACTCTAATGCAAAAATATATTTTGATTAAATAATTTTATTTTTCTTAATTGAATTGTTTGTTTTTTATAATTAAATAGTTCTGTTTTCCTTAAATAATATTTTTTTTAATTAAATAGTTTTGCTTTCCTTAATTAAATTGTTTTTTTCTAATTAAATAGTTATGTTTTTGTTAATTAAATTGTTTAGTTTTTTTTTAATTAAATAGTTTTGTATTTCATTTTGTTTCTTATATAGCTGTAGTGCCAAAGAAAAAAACAGGTATGTAAATAAAAAATGTGATCATTTATGTGAACAAGAGTCTTCTATTGCTATTACCATTGTCCTTTTTTTTAGAATTCTTGATACCTTTAAATGGAGCACGCGTGCTGAAGATTCTGTGAATTTCTCTGACATCAATTCAGATGGCCATTTATTACCCTCGCTTTAAATTTCATCTGACTTTTCTTTGATTATCTGATGTGAAAATAGTAATTTACACAAATAATTATCTGAATTTATCTTTTTAGGACGACTTTCTCCGGCAAAGTGTGAAGCAATGATTTCTAATTGTAAGAGAAAATTACTAGGATATGAAGCTGGTAATAAGGAAAAGTGTCTGTAAGTAAAACTAAATTAACGAATCACCATGAATTTTAGTTTCATATATATTGGGACATCAGTTTTCGTGTGGTGCACCACAGTGGCTCAGTGCTTGAAGACGCTGGCTTGCTAACCTGGAGGTCCCTGGTCTGGTCCCTGAGCTGTCCGAGAAAGTTCATTGTGCAGGACAGAAAGTCTGGCAAGGGACAAGGCACATAGGCGTGCACGTAAAATATCCTTTGACAGTTGGAATTCGATATAAGATTAGGCCGTAGTGCTGCTGTCCGGGCCCAGTTGTCCTCATAGTACACTGTATGGCAAATGCCCGCCTTCATTAGCCCAGTCGGAGCAAAACAGTAGGACATTAAGCCCCATTTCATTTCATTTCAGGTTTCGGGTCTAATGCACTACAAATTTCGAAATATTCAGCTTCATTATACTAATTATATTTTAGCACAACATTTACAAGTGCACTGACATCTCCATGGATCATACTTAAACCAACCTTCATGTCATTCTGTGATGGTGCCAGATATCTTTATAACCTAGCTTCACATGTCATTCTGTGATGGAGCGATGGAAGATGGTGTATTAAAAGAATAATAATTCCAAGTTCTTCTTCTGCATATAAGTGTTCCATAATGTGAATATAGGTCAACTGCGTCTGATAACATTGCATTAGAATGATAATGTAGCGAAATCTCAACCTATATCATTCTACAATCCTAGACAACAATCACCTGTTGATTAATTAATATCTAACGTCATAGAGTCAAAAGCCTCTCGTTTGACTCCTGACGTGAACTCTCACTATAAGTTGTCAGATCTTCGTGTAGTGTAGGCCATCAAAAAGTATAAAAATCGAAACGAAATATAGATCTGTATTTTAATTATATTGAATCTGTGAAGGTGTTGTATGTCCTTTATTTTAAAAATAGTTATAATTCTCGACTTAATGATAGATTAATGTTTAATTTAGGCAAGGTTACAAGACAATGAGATGTTACAGAAGAGCTGCTAAAGTTTGTAAATTGACAAGACCTATTAGAAAGGAAATTAAAGCTTTCAAAATATCTCATATAAATACTTGTAAGTTATTAGTTTCGATGATATAACTTTAAAATGTCATTATATTTTTATATTATTCCTAAATGGTATAATATTGTTTTTATCATTTTGAGAAATATGATTATTCCATCATCAAGTAATGATTGGTTTCAGACAGTTCACTGTGGAACTGAGTGAAATAGTCAGTGTGATATCTTATAGTCCATTCTATATTTAATAACCATGACTGCACTATAGTGATTATAGGGAATTGTGATGCGTGTATTAGCTATATGTTTTCATCTGTATTCTGTGGTATTACAAGGGGGGGGGGGGGCTGAATGGCTGAATGGTTGGCACGTGCCATAAAGTCTGTCATTTAGTCAACTGGTGTGATTTCGATTCCACGGTTGTACGTGACAAGGCGTAGGATCGCCTGTCCAATCTCGTGGGGGTTTTCCGGGTCCTCCGATTTCCTCCCACTAAAGACTCCTACGCGCAAGCGAATTGTTGAAATAAAATTGAACCATATGTTAGTCCCCAAATGACCTAGTCTGTGTCAAGTGGACGTTAAACCCCATTTCTCTCTCTCTCTCCCCCTCTCTAGCATATCACATTATTTACTTCCGTTTTACATTGTTTGACAATTCCTGGTGCTAAATATATGATTTTTGGTAACAAATTATACCCCTATTCAGCTTTTGGTGACAATGGTATTTTTGTGAATTGTATAATAAGTATATATTTTATATTTTATAGGTGGCAAGAAGAAGCCAAGGGCTGTAGATGATGTTTATGATCTTGATGGTCTTGATGATAGTTTTGATATTTATATTGCCTGGTTGGACGGTGATGATATTGATGCTGATTAGGCCATTACGTTTTAAATAGATAGTATTTAATCACAGTGCCTTTAAACTTAATGTTAAAATCTAAATATGTTTTTGTATCATTCACCAAGGTTGAGTAATAAAATTCCTGTAACCTGAAGCAAGGATTTAATTTTTAAAAACTTCTTTTTGAGTTTGTTTTTATCTTTTTGATCTCATGGGCCACCTCATACGTTTTCCCACTCAGTAATGTAATGTGATAATGCATATATATATGAGAGAGAGAGAGAGAGAGAGAGAGAGAGAGAGAGAGATTGGAAAACTTATATATAAATAACCCTGTCTAATAGAGCTATTCTCATACAGTCGTCTAATACACACGCTAGCGCTATATAAATGTACATATTATTATTATTAAATTGTAGTTGTGTCAAATATTGTTGCATTTACCGGACTCAAGATATCCAAAAGCAATTTATGATACGCTCTATAAGCTAGATCAAGCTGGTATGTCAACTTGGGCTACACATGTTAACAATTTCTGCATGAATACGGATTTGGATATATATGGAATCATTGGCCGAGAAAGTTCATCTTGATTTTCCGACGTGGTTTCCCCTTGTCAGTGGTCCAGAACTGAGGGCATGACAAGGACAGCTGTCTAATCCTTCGGATGAGACGAAAAACCTAGGTCCCGTGTAGACATTGGAATGCATGTAAAAGATCCCTTTGCAGTTTGAATTCGATATAAGAGTAGGCGATAGTGGCGCTGCCCGGGCAAAATTTCCCCCATAGCACACTGTATGGCGTATGCCCGTCTTCATTAGCCCAGTATAGGAGCAGAACAGTTGGACGTTAAACCCCATTTTATTTCATTCCTTTGTATATATGGAATCAATAGGGTGTGTTCGATGTCAGTGGATTTTCATCATCATTTAAACAGGGATTGTTTGATTGCGCAAGTGAAGTTCGAGATAATCCAAACTTGCGAATTACAGATTATTCAAATACAAATGACTATATGAAAGTTATTTATCTGAATTGATAATTTATAAATATAGGAGATCTTTAACGAGATTTAGGCGCTCAAACCATGACTTGGCCATTGTTGGGCAATATCGTCAGAGAAATCAGAATATGTAAATACTGCCAGGTCCATCTCAATATATCTGTAAGTTTTGACGGTTTTTGTGATTTCCTCGGTGTTAGTTTGTGGATACAATCCCTAACAACTTGACAGCCCGTGAGTTCGGTGAATTCAGTGAATTCGGTGAATTAAACGAATTCAGTGAATTAAACGAATTCAGTGAATTTATTAATGTGTGGGTATATACGACAATCTGAACTCATTCGGGGAACTTTTTTCATTGGTTTTACTAATGTACATCGGTTGACTGTTTGTTTTTCAGTTTGTTTGATGATCACGTATGGAATTGAGACCACTAGTTATTTTAATACATTTTGAACTTTTACTTGTGTTTTACTACAAATTAACAGTGCAATCGGCACAACCATTTACAATATTTTACGTAGGAAATGTCGCCTAATTTCAACACTTGAATCCAAACGAATCATCGGCGGACAAATTTCGTCGCACCCACTTATTTCTGCAGTGTCGTTCCACCCATTCACCCACTGCCTATTTTATTGTAAATAAGGGATATTTGTTTAAACGTCTAACCAAACTCATCCCTATTATCTCATTATCACTGTTGAACTTTAATCATGTCATATGCTAAAACAACTTTCCAACTTGCTTCTCTCTTGTTAGTGGTGTAGGACCGAATGTAAGGCAAGGGACAGCGTCTAGTACAACAGATCTGAAGAACAAAATGCGGTACCGTTTACACCTTTCTTGGCATACACGTACAAGAACCATTGACAGGTGACATTCAATTGCTGTCTCCACAAAATTTCCCTCATAGTACACTATAAATTCCACAGTGTAATTATTCATCACCCAATATATCAATACATCAATTGATTAGAAGATGGAGTAAAACAAAGCCTTTTCACCCACCCTTTTATCATCTGTTGAATAATTGATGACCCCTATGAAGTCAAGTGTCAACATTCTGGTGGAGATACGACTAGCGATAAACCTTGTGGCTTGAGGTGGGAACTCATTCCACTATGTCCAGGACTCGATGCCGGTTTAGGGCTGCGAAAGTACCTCAGGCCGACGGATTGGACGACAAACTGTGTCCGATTGGAATTCGAAATCAGAGTAAGTAATACTGCTGGAGCCCTGGCAGAATTTGTCCATATTCATTACCTCAGTTTGTGCAATATGTCTACGGGCTTGATATTCATTTATTTCAGTGCAATATGTCTATCTATTTATAAGCAGTCTCTGGAACTATAAATACGAGAACAATTGGTCAGCTGTCTAATAAGTTTATAGTTGAAAAATATAACTAAAGAACGACTGTTTCTTGGATTTATATTAGTAACTAACTAAAGTAAGTTTATTGCATAAAAACGCATACAATTACAAAAGGAAAGAAAAATAAATCACATTATAACAAATTTACATAAACATAGATAAACGTTGCCTTTTCACTACTGATTCAAGGGTCATGTGTAAAGATACCTAAATAGAACATAATATTTAATTTAATCTTATAATGTAATTTAGAAAGTACGCTCACAACAAAAAGAAAGAAAATAAACATGACTAGAATCTATATATGGATACATGTAGAATATATTAAAACATTCAAATATATTAAGTGATATATAAATACATATATACATCAGGAAAGGTCCTGTCAGGTAACATCTCCTGAATTAAGAGCAGAACGCCAAAAACGGCAGATTGATTTCGCGAGATATACACCTGGGGGGGGGGGGGGGGGGTAAATAGATTGATTTCTATAGAAACACGTTACTAACTTATAAACAAACATACCAGTTACCCCACTACAATTACTTAGTGGTTAATCCCCATCTTTATCGGGGCGGGGGGGGGGGGGGCGAATGTTTAGCACGTGCACGCTGTATCATAACATCTGTCATTGAGTCAACTGGCGGGATTTCGAATCCCCGGTTGTACGTGACAAGGAGTAGGGTCGCCTGTCCAACCTCGTGAGTTTTCTCCGGGTCCTCCAGTTTCCTCCCACTGCTAAAGACCCCTACGCGCAAGCGAATTATTGAATCATCGGTTATCTATGAGAAATTAATAGAAAGTATATCAAATAGGTATTGAACATGGCAATAGCTATTTATTAATTTAAATACTTCTTAGAACCACTATTCCTTTTTGTTGTGAAATAATGTCTTTTTATGAAAAACAAATGTGTCGAGATACATACGCAGTAACTTAAATTGCAAACCATGAAATCTGCAATGTCATTGTTTAAATAAAATTAATAGGTGACACGCTCTTATTTCTTGAGAACACGAACTTGTTTTGGTTTGTAGTTTAATCAAACGCAAGCCTTTCTTTAATTCAAGCCTTGTCAATTAATAACTTCCTTCAACTCGAGTTTATATCAATGAATAACGCCCTTTAACTCTTTAAGGCTATATCTATAAGTAACTTCCGTCAACTCAAGTTTATATCAATGAATAACTTCCTTAAAGACTTCAACTGTCGGCCCAATGAGTTTAAGGTCACATATTATTTCTTTACTTGCTTTAGATCTTATTTATAAGGGGTCGTCGCAACGTTTCAACACTTGAATGAAGACGAATGGGTTTGTGGGTTTGAACGACAAATTGATAA
Source organism: Patella vulgata (assembly GCF_932274485.2). Lineage (NCBI taxonomy): Eukaryota > Metazoa > Mollusca > Gastropoda > Patellidae > Patella > Patella vulgata. Next base: position 353,761 of record NC_065884.2, read on the forward strand.
ATTGAATGTCCCCCGTCAACATCAACATAACATAGAACAGTACATATATGCAACACAGACAACCTCAACGTAACATGGATACAACACAGACAAACTCAACATAACACATAATAAATAGTACAACCTCAAACATAATATGGACGCAGACAACCCTAACATAACATAGAACAGTACATATATGCAACACAGACAACCTCAACGTAACATGGATACAACACAGACAAACTCAACATAACACATAATAAATAGTACAACCTCAAACATAATATGGACGCAGACAACCCTAACATAACATAGAACAAACAGTACATACATTTAAATAAAACTCGTTACATATAAAGAGGACACAGGAAGAAAAAGATTTTCACGACATATGAGTCAGTTTCGTAAATGAATCCACCATTCACTAATTCTTTGCAATTAATAAACAAAATAGTAATGAACACAATAAACAGAAAGTTGAGTCAGCTTAATATTCATGGACCTCATTGATGTTTTAGTTGAGACAGTTTAACATTCATTATTTGTGTAAATTTGTTTATTATTTGTGTAAATCACTGATGTTTTAGGATATTATCCAGATATCGTTGGTGTAGTATATTTTTTATCATGGATGTTACACAGATATGTATACTGTTGTCACTTTCAGGTAAACCGTATTTCTCTTGTTACACCAGGTAAACTATATCTCCATCTAGTTTATAGATAACTGTTATTACGTCAGGTAAAGGTGTCGTTCAGATCTATTTCAATATATCAATAGCAACAGTTGTAAAAAAAAGTCTTTAAAATGATATAAAATAAAAATAAAAATTTTGTCATTAATAAGCAAGGCTAAATTCATTTCATTTTATTTAAACATTTGCGTCATAAGTAATGTAAGGTGCAGGAAAACTGCACAAACAATGGTAGACAGAGCCAACAATACAAGACGATGACAAAAACAATGGTAGACAAAGCAAATAATACAAGACAATGACACAAACAAAGGTAGACAGAACAAATAATACAAGACGATGACAAGATTAGAAATTTAAACCGACCAACTGTGGAATTAAATTGTAGCATCTGTAGATACAAAAGAGCATATACAATTGTTATATATTTAATTGTTGCACTAACACACCAGCAATTATAATAATGGTTTTATGTCACTTTTTTCAGTGACAATGGTTGATGGTAAATCAGCGTATGCGTGTTACAGTCCAAGTAGTTCACCGTGTACGAATACAACGTTAACATGTAAAGAAGGTCAGGTGATTACTATGGAAGGAAAAAAAGATAACATCACAATTGGACGTTCTGGTAAACAATGTGAAAGTGAAACAGAATGCAACACTGATGAATGTTGTCAATCATCATCAATTGATGAAACAACTACTGCTCTTTTTAAAGATCGTGTTGAAGTTTATGACAGATGTTCCAATCAACAATCGTGTAATGTGACCTCGCCTTATGTTAATAATACAGATTATGGTTATATAAAGTATTCCTACTACTGTATAGACGGTAAGTTACTTTGCCTTATATGGTTATATAAATTATATCTACTACTGTATAGACGGTAAGTTACCTTGCCTTATGCATACATGCCAACTATTCCGATTTTGTCGGAATCATTCCGATTTTCTGAGTCTAATTCTGAATTCCGATTTTACTCTTTATAATTCCGTTTTTTAAAATTTATTGGAAGAAATTGATTATATTTCATGCCTGACCTTTTTGATTGATAAAATCCCTCTCGTTTTATTTTTACATTGACGACTGTCTCGGCATTCTCGCTGTTTGTTGTGAATCTGATGGCGATACTGTTTGTCGTAGTATGAGTCGGTAAAACAACGAAAATAGTCGAAAACATGTGTCATGTTTTCCTTATTATTATATAAAATGGAATAAGCTATTATGTCTGGACTAATCAAGATCAAAATGTCATGTGGTTATTTCCGTCATTTGCCGTGTCTAATTTGCATAAGACAAACAAAATGGCTTCCAAAACAAATGTCAGACAAAAATACCGGGAAACTTACGGCAAAGAATTTCCAGGAACCACTACGTCCTCGCGTGGAGGCGACGAATTCGCATTTTGTTTAGTCTTTCGTATATAAATTGATAAAAAAAAAACCTCAGATGCATGGACCTAAATCACCAGCTGTTTTTATCCAATAATACAAGGTACTGCTTTAAATAGGTGCTAATTTCTCAATACCCCACGCCCTTCAAGTCTCCGGCGCCTGCGGCGCCTCCAGCAATCACGGTGCTTCGACCGATCGAACTTGGACCTGCGGTCCTCGCTCTACCCTCAATACAAGGCATTCTGATTTTCAATCTCCTCAGGTTGGCATGTATGCTTATATGGTTATATAAATTATATCTATTACTGTATAGACGGCAAGGTTAAAGATCTTGGATGTTGATGATCATTTCCCGGTACTTTACGACCGGTTATTTATACCGTGAAAGAGTTTAATAGATTTATGGACTTGGTTATTCATTGAAACTGTTACTAACTAGGGTTTAATGGATTCATGAATTTGGTTAATTTATTGAAACTGTTACTAATTGCTATTCGGTAACTAGGGTTTATATACAGTAACCATGCTCACAAAGTGGATTAAATGGTATACACGAGGAATGAAGTATAGATTATTCCAAAAAGCAAATAAATTATAAAAAAAATTAAATAAACGAACAATGCTTAATAATATTTGAGTAAACGTGTATAATCAGGGCGATAATCCACATAGAAATACGGAAACCGCTTTAATCTGCATAGGCAATGAAAAATTCGACGACCTTTTTTTTCTATTAACGTTTAGAGAAAAAATATAACTAACTTATTTCTATGAGATCCACACTGCCCGAAAAGTATTTTCTCGTCTTTTTCTTGTCCACTGCATATGCCCGAAAATATGCCCGAAGCTCTCTTATGATAGGTATGCCCGAAAAAACGGTATTGCCCGAAAAACGGGCATCGGGCCGGAAAGCGGCAGAGGAAACTAGCAGTAAAACGCGTTTGCGACCGTCAAATATTCCAAAATTTTCTTGGCGGGTCATTCGCCTCTCAAAGAAAACCGGCGCCGCTGTCTATATAAATCCGAAATTTTTCGGGCATTTCTAGTTTTGCTTCCCTAACTGTCATCGAGCCCTAATAAAACACTAATTTTACTTTTCTTGTAATTGAATATCACGAATTTGTACTGAGTTGACTATGGATTAAAACATTTTGTCTGGAGCCACTCTACTTTGTGCGACATTTTTCAGGCATCGATTATTATTTGTGAATGCAGATGCAACAGTCTGATTGGATGGTTAGAATTCAGAGTGGGATTTCAGTTACAAAACCATTGGATACTTTTGGAGTTGATTACACGGGCTAGAATAGCAGAAAACGCATTGACGGTGATTAAATTTTCAAATTTTTCTCCGGGAGGATGAGGCCTCCATATACCGCGCGACGATTGATTGGTTGTTTGGAAATCGGGTCAGCCAATTAGGCTATATTGGACCAAATTGAAGTTGCTGTATTCACAGACTGGAATAACAGGAAAACGCGTTTGCGGCAGTTACATGTTCAAAATTTTCTCCCAACGGTCCCGTCTTCGTTGACTGTAAACGATTGATTGGAATTCGAGTCAGCCACCTTAATAAGGCTATAATATATATTCGACCACTTTGAAGTTGCTTTGTTCACCGGCTGAAATAGCAGGAAAACGCGTTTGCGACAGTTAAATTTTCAAAATTTTCTCCTACCGGTCCCGTCTTCGAGGACTGTAAACGATTGATTGGAATTCGAGTCAGCCACCTTAATTAGGCCAAATTAGACCGCTTGAAGTTGCTTTGTTCACTGGCTGAAATATCGGGAAAACGCGTTTGCGGCAGTTAAATTTTCAAAATTTACTCCTAACGGTCCCGTCTTCGAGGACTGTAAACGATTGATTGGAATTCCGAGTCACCCACCTTAATTAGGCTATATTAGACCACTTTGTAACAATTAAGGGACATAAGGGCATTGTTCAATTATATCATTGCACAGAATGTAATCAGCTATATACTTGCAAGAAATGTCAAACTTGGCATTTTGCAGAAATGGGAGTTTCGAAATTTCTTTTAAAATAAGCAATCATGCTTCCCTGGGAAGTGCATTTAAAATAAAGAGTTCTCTATCGCGAGAGTTTGATCCCAGGGCATGTATATTGCAAAATAATAACCTTCTATACTATTACACCATTAATTATAAAGATGCTGCCATAGCATTGAAATGAAATGAAATGGGGTTTAACGTCCTACTGTTCTGCTCCTATACTGGGCTAATGAAGACGGACATACGCCATACAGTGTGCTATGAGGGAAATTTTGCCCGTGCAGCGGCACTATCGCCTACTCTTATATCGAATTCCAACTGCCAAGGGATCTTTTACGTGCATTCTAATGTATACACGGGACCTCGGTTTTTCGTCTCATCCGAAGGACTAGACAGCTGTCCTTGTCAGGCCCTCCGTTCTGCACCACTGACAAGGGGAAACCACGTCGGAAAATCAGGATGAACTTTCTCGGCCAATGCAGGGATGCACTTCTTGAAATGTTGACTAGCATGATATAATACAGTATTTACTTCGTTTGGCTTGAGAAGATAAATCAGTATTTATATAATTACTTTTATTTTGTCGGATAATTTGTATATTCTTTAATTAAAACAGATCTAAGTTGTTTTTTATTTGTGCCTTTGTACAGATCAACAGAATATAAACATTAGAAATGATATTGAAGACAGTTTTAAAGGGGATATCTACATCCATCTCAATGGATCATCTGGATCTTGGCTACCACGATGTTGTCAAATCACCAGCTTTGTTACTATAACTGTAAATAGTTATTATATCAACCTGGGTGCTGAATCCTGTCGGGGGATTAAAATAAACAACCAGACCTTATTTAACTGTAGTACAGAAAATAGATTGATTAGGTTACGTAAAAAGTTGATTTCTGGTGTAGAAATTGATATCGACATTCTACAATTTGAACCACAAGACCTTATATGGATAAACCTACATATAGGTATTATGTTGTTTATTTTCCATATACCCAGCGTGATAATTTTAAGTGTATAGATAGAGTTTTGTGGGGGTAATGTTTCGACCAAATGAATTTACACAGTTTACTCTATGACAATATGCAATAAAACACCAGACCACCAGACCAGCCCAAAAACATAGATCAAAGAGGTTTATCATCTTTTATAGGAATTATGTTTTAAGGAAATATGTCTGCTTCTCTTTTCTATTTTTAGATCCTAGGTCTCAGATAAATGTACGATGTCGTTCTTGTAATTCATATGAAACATCTTCACAGGAAACAACTTCAAACGGTAACGTACACTTGTATCCTATACCACCAATACGTTAAACAACTTCACAAATCTTAAGTTTGTGATAGAAACAGACAAATGTATTAAACCACCAACAATTAATGATAAGCTTACAATTAACTATGTTAAAACTTAATTATTATATCAAACATTAATGTTCACCTATTCCAACAAGATAAAGAATCTGCTACTTTTAATTTACAATCAATCAATCAGTTTAGTATCAATCTATTTCTTTACCATATAATTTTACCCTTAAAGAGTTCTTCCTGTATATCATGTGTATCTTTATGTCTACCCTTTGATACTTACTAATGTTTGTTGTATTATAGGTACAGATATAACTACAGCATTGTCACACACCACCACCTCGCCTAAACATAGATGTAAATATATTTATGGTATGTTAACGTATTTATTTATTTATGTGATTGAGGAGGGGAGGAGGTATTTTAATTTCTCTCTTTACTTATCCCCACAACATAACATAACTTATTTTAACATATAGAGATAGGATTGATTGAATTAAATCTACTCTAAGCTGCCTTCTTTATTCTTACTACACAGCCATCTTATAAGGTGAAGGTCTATTGAGGCCTATTGTGTTATTTATGACAGGCTATCAACTTTCTATTCATGTTTTAATATTAAAGAAACATTATGGGAGATTCGATAACGACTTGGCAGTTCTCACTACAATAGTTAAAACCCAGATAATGTAAAGGCAATTTGCTGAAAATGTCATTCAAATTGATCAACTATGAACCGATAACTAAGCGATTGAAATTTCCGCCTAGCCTCGATCATCATTACTAAAGTCAGTACGATAAACAGCATAGTCTCGATTATCCATTTAATCGTTAAATCCTGAAGGAAAGTTATTCAGTAAATCAGCTCATAATCCACTAAAGATCACAGGCTAGAGATGCCATCCAGAGTTGATCATGGTCGGGATAGGTTAATTAATGTCTAATTAAGAATTTAGGTAACATTTCAGGTCTAAAGAAAGACCTGCAATAGACAGATTTAGCTCTTGCATAATGTATGCTTAATAATTTTTGTATTTTATTACAGCTCTGTCTGGTTTCCTGATTTTAACCATAATATTGTCCGTGTTGCTAAGTATTGTCATTGTGTGTTTACTCAGGTAAGCTGAACACTATAAATAGCTTTAGTTTAAGACCTTCCATGCCATCTGGCATCGCCCAGAATCTAATTAGGTCAAGTTCGAGTTCTTTTTTCCTTTAAGTTCACGATCCATCAGATATAACATAGGGTACAATAGAAATAAACTACAATATTAACAAAACAAATATCAAACACATGTATACAACACATATTAAATTAAACGGGATTACATATTTAAATATAAGGTAGGATTATAGGAGAATATTTAATTATGAACGTTGCTTCTTTGTCAAATATAGGAATTTCCGTAGGTCAATCAATGCATTAATTTTATCAGTAGTTAATAATTATATGAACTTATAAAAACGGTGATTGTTAAAAAAGTATTTCTTTATACATTTAGTCCTAAATTCATTCCGTATCAAAATTGCTTTTTTAAGATGATTAGTGATATCCTCATATATCTGAACCGTACGATAAAATATTACATGAAAGTGTATGAAATACAGAAGGTTTTGTTGAAATATTGAAATAATCATCATTTCAAACTTTTTGAATTCCAAATAAAGCTTTTCTACCCTGGTCTACTAATTTCCGCGGTAATTATAATTAACTACAATATCTACATCAACTCCACACTCAGTGGTTTACATCTTTACACGATTTATAAAAATCATGTTTTTTTTCTTATCAGTGTTAACCCATTTCTGATTATGGCTGTAAAGAGAATTTGAACGATTTTCAAGTTAAATGTTATTTAAAATATACACAGCAAAAATAGTTAAGCAACCCCCTAATTTTTCAGAGGGATGAACTTCATGGAAGTAACTTTTTTTTTGCTGTGCATGTTTCACATAACATTTAACTTTGTCATATGATCTGATAATTAACGCCCTCATAAATTAATTTATATCCTAAGTTAGATCAACAACACAATCTCATTTTATTTAAAACTTCTATCGAGAAGAACCTGTAAAATAAATATAGCATCAACTGTGGAGTGATTTTTACGAAATCCAAGCTGGTACGCGCTAATTCTGTTATTGTTTTTATCAAATTGCAACTATTTGTTATTCAAAATCTGATTAAAAAATGAGACCAAACCAGACACAGTCTTAAATCCTGTATAATTCTCGGGATTATTGGATATTGTTAAACAATGAATTTTCATCATATTGTTCTGAATATATTGATAATCAGGAGATGTTAATTATAAATATTGATCCAATGCCTATAAATAGAATCACCTGGGGACTACCTGACTACTCAATTCAATGATATATTGTACAGGCATATTTTATATTTCACCATTGCTTGATAAGGGCAATAGAATCTAAGTCGATACTTCCAGCAGACATCACCTTACAGTTTATGAATGAAATCTAAATGAAATGGAACGGGGTTTAACGTCCTACTGTTCTGCTCCGAACTGGGCTAATGAAGACGGGCATACGCCATACAGTGTGTTATGAGAGAAATTTTGCCCGGACAGCGGCACTACGGCCTACTCTTATATCGAATTCCAATTGTCAAGGGATCTTTTACGTACACGCCAATGTGTACACAGGACCTCGGTTTTTCATCCAATCCGAACGACTAAACAACTGTCATTGTCCAGAACCGTCGTGCATCACTGACCAGGGGGAAGCACGCCGGAAAATCTGGATGAACCCTTACAGTTTATACGAAAGCAATAATAATACTATCTTTTTTCTAAATATGCTTTTATTTTATTTCAGGAAACAACAAGTCAATAAATGCTTAAAAATGAATTGTACAGATGCAAGGAATAGTAATATTATTATTGACGGTTCCCAATACCTATCTAATAAAGCTTACTATGAAGCAATAAATGGCCATCACTATGAAGATATATTATAAAACAAATAAAATCACATTGTTCACCCTGGAAACAAGACGGTGTTATTTACCTTTATAACATATGGCATAAGGAAGTGAAATTAATATATGCCTAAGTTAAAAATTACGCGTATGAATTGAATTCAAAGGATTGGTTAGTTTGGCTTTTTCGAATGTATCCAAGATCGAGTTCTTCCAAATGGGCTGTGTATTATTTTGTATGCCTCTTTTCACCCAACAAATATGCTTTGATTTAGCCAAAGTAAAACAAGCCAACAGTGAGGCTGATGTCCCCCGCCAAAATCCCAAAATAAATAGATGACATATGTTAATTAATCACACATTTATACACTAAGTTTCATCACTCTCTATCGGATAGAATCAGGATTGTCCTGTCCCAAACCATCGACCGATGAAATTGGTTAGCTCTGTTTACCTTCAGCTCAAAATGTTAATCATTAAACTCGGTCAAGACATTCACCTAATGAACATCGTTGTGAATGTTTGTGGCACGTGACCCAGGAAAGTTTTGTTGTCGTAACGTTAACGTTTTTACAAACGTTACAGGATACCTTTACTGAACATTAATGTTAACGTATTGAAAACGTTAACGTTAACGTTTCGAAAACATTAATTATTATGGTTATTTCACGTTAGTTTTGAATGTTCATCTGACGTAAGCCAGGAAAGTTTTGTTGTCGTAAGGCCAACGTTTTTTTACAAACGTAACAGGATAAGTTAACTGAACATTAATGTTAACGTTTTGAAAACATTAGTTATTCTGTTATTTCACGTTCGTTGTGAATGTTTGTGGCACGTGACCCAGGAAAGTTTTGTTGTAACGTTAACGTTTTTACAAACGTTACAGGATACCTTTACTGAACATTAATGTTAACGTATTGAAACCGTTAACGTTAACGTTTTGAAAACATTAGTTATTATGGTTATTTAACGTTAGTTTTGAATGTTCATCTGACGTAAGCCAGGAAAGTTTTGTTGTCGTGAGGCCAACGTTTTTTTACAAACGTAAGAGGATAAGTTAACTGAACATTAATGTTAACGTTTTGAAAACATTAGTTATACTGTTATTTCACGTTCGTTCTGAATGTTTGTGGCACGTGACGCAGGAAAGTGTTGTTGTCGTAACGTTAACGTTTTTACAAACGTTACAGGATACGTTTACTGAACATTAATGTTAACGTTTTGAAAACATTAGTTATTATGGTTATTTCTCGTTAGTTTTGAATGTTCATCTGACGTGTCCCGGGAAAGTTTTTTTTGTCGTTCTCCCAACTTTCTAAAAGAATGTTATAAAATGTACTCGTGGCACGGATTAAAAAGGTTTTCATAAAATGATCCTAGGACGTTATCTAAACCTTTATTTCGGTTCGCTTTATGTTATGGGGAAGGTACCGGTAACGTCTACAGCATGTATTACACTTCACCTCTTTAACGTTCCGGATAACGTCAATAGCATGTGTTAAGTTCTCCTAACCTAAACGTTACAGATAACCTCTGGAGAATGTGTTAAATCCCTTCATTGTAAGGTTTCAGATAACGTCTATAGCATGTGTTTTATTTCTCTCCTTCAACGTTACAGATATCATCTAGTGCAGGTGTTAAAATCCTCTCGGTAAACGTTCCCTATAACGTCTAAAGCATGTGTTAATTTCTAACCGCAATACGTTACATATAACGTCTACAGCATTTGTGAAATTCCTCTCCATAAACGTTCCCGTTAACGTCTACAGCATGCGTGAAATACCCCTCCATAAATGTTCTCGATAACGTCTATAGCATGTGTTAAATACCCCCTCCCCCCAACATTACCGATAACGTCAATAGCACGTCTTTTATCCCAACCCTAAAACGTTACCGATAACGTCCATAGCAGGTGTTCAATTCTCCCTCTAAAACGTTTTCTATAACGTCAATAGCATATGCTAAATCCCCACCCTAATACGTTACCGATAACGTATATAGCAGGTTTTCAATTCTCCCCCGGAACCGTTCTCTATAACGTCTATAGCATGCATTAAATTATTCCCCCTAAAAGTTACAGATAATGTATAACTCAAGTATAACCTGTAATATCATTTCTTCAAAGGTCAGCTTAATTCTATCATCACAAATATGAATATTAACCAGAATTTTTTTTTAAAATAAATTTAATAAGTAATGATAACAATAAATTAAAAAGTATAGGCCTAAATCAATATCACAGAAATCATACATCAATATCACAGAAACATTAAATAATCCTACAGTAATCAGAATCACAGATTTTTTTCATTATTTACAGAACATACAATACATGTTTTGCTCAACTTCTACTAAAGCTTTATGTTTCGATAGCAATTGTCACAAGTTAAAACCTTAGCCTACACAAAATTTTTCAAAGTTATCAAGGGCAATAACCTGGGCAGTAATTATCGGAAATCATTGAAACTCAATAGAATTCTTCATCTCGTGACCTTAAACGGTGTGTATGATATATAAACTTAATCAGATTATGATTTTGTTGACAATCAATAGGCCTTCTTCTAGGTGTTGTGGTAGAAATACAAAAATCATTCAACAGAGAAATTTGTTTCTAAGAAACTTCTAATTAGCAAAATGCACTACCACTATAATAAATAGGTTTATGTTTGTACAAGCTAAAAAGCTTATCATGTATGCTCTGGAATACAAAATTGTAAAAGGAACAAGCGGTTGTCATGCAAGATATGCAAGAGATGGACAGAGAACAAGCTAAAAAAGTGATTTTTCATACAATCAGGGGCCATAACCCAGGATGATATGGTCCGACATGCGACAATATCCAAAAGGAACCACGAGTTTCAGGATATAAAATTGTGACATACATGTACATCTATACATGTTGGTGGTCCAATACCTTGGTGTTACATAATTTTACAGTATTGATGTACAAGACGCAGTCATTTTTTTTTGTCTGGCAGTTCCGGTACCATTTTCACAAAATCCAAACATAAATGTCATAAGGGTGTAACAGTGATATATTTGAATGTTTTTTACAATCAAATAAAAATTGTGACCTCTAGAGGGTTTACAAATTAAAAACATGATATTTCGTACAATCAGGAGGCATAATCGAGGACGTTATGGTCAGATATGCGCTAATATTGATATTTAATAATCACGTTTTAAGTTTCATCAAAATCAGAGGGCCAATAACCTAAAACGCGACTTTTCGTACAATCAGGGGCTATAATCCCAGAAGTCACAATCCGATATGCACTAATAACTAAAGGAACCAAGATCATTGGTATAGAAACATATAAAGATTTATCAAAATCAGATAAAAATTGTAACATACTTTTATACTATTTCTTGTGTACAAGGACTGAGGAGCAGTCATTTTGTCGGGCAGTTTCGGTTAGATTTTCACGAAATTGTGACCTTAGGCACCACAAGCTAAAAACATGAGGGGTAATAACCAAATGGAACCAATATTTTGGGGTTATACACATACATTTCATGTTTTATCAAAATCAGATAAAAAAAAACTTTTACACAATTTGCATACACAGGGACAGTGTCCATTTCGTCTGGTATAAACGTGCTATAAACATGATTTTTCGTTCAATAAGGGGCCATTATTTGGATTCCACAAGTTACGGACTGAAAATGCCAATATTAGACCAAGGTTGCATTCTTACTGCAATGCAACGGCGACACAAAATGGCCTCAGAGCGAGTCAATATCGCCATAAGCGTGGTGGAAACGCCAGATATCGTGCTGTGGTCTCTATGGGTGCCAATGAATGCCGAGTCATAGGGTCTGTTTCGAGCAATTTTACCTGGAGAGCTGTGATACCGCAGTGGGAAAGCGAATATCGTGAGACAAATGTGCGAACATCTCCATGAACGTAGTACATGCACAAAATACCACAATAATACAGGATATGATAATAATAGTTAATACCAGTTTTCAGGCCAAATGGTCATTTTTAACTGAAAGCCGTCATGTTTCTGTGTTAAAAAACCCTCAAAATGTGATTTCCAAGCAAGTGATTTCGTGTAAAACACGAGTTACCACTTACGTACCTTGGTTACAACTTCCAAACTTGCTCCAAAATTTTAAAGGGCATATTTGACGCATTTGTCAATTAAGGGTGTTGAGCAGTCTAAAATGCACATTTTAAAGCTAGCACTGTAATTTTTGTTGATAAGATATGACATCTTTTGTTACATGGGGTGATAAACTACATATTAATCACCAAAACAATACCAATTTTTTCTTACCAGCTATGTTCCAAACTTATGATAACAAGCCAACGGTGAGGCTGATGTCCCACGCCGAAATCCCAAAATAAATAGAGGACACATATTAATTAATCGCACATTTTTCAAAAGCATCAAGCAATCAAACTGATTATCAACTATACACTAAGTTTCATCAATTTATATCAGACAGAATCAAAGTTATCTTGTCCCAAACCATCGACCAATGAAATTGCTTAGCTTTGCTTAGCTTTAGCTTGAAATGTTAATCATTAGTCAAGGTAATGATATGCTGAATCTATACTCAGAGTTTCATCACTCTCACTTAATTATAACCACTGTTATCATGCCCCAAAGCATCAACCAATCAGATTGCTTATTTCTGCTTACCGTAAGCAGACAATGTTTATCACTTAACTCCATCAAGGCATTCACCTAATGAACGCCTACACCAAGTTTGAACATTCTACCTCAATTAGAAGGAGAGTTATTGTGTTCCAAAGTCTCAACCAATCCAATTGCTTAATGCTCTGCTTACACAGAGCAGAAAATGTTCATTATCAAACTTAGTCAAGGTATTGATGTGATAAAACTGTACACCAAATTTCATCACTCTCACTTAATTAGAATTAAAGTCATCATGTCCCAAAGCATCAACCAATCAAATTGCTTATATCTGCTTACCATAAGCAGAAAATTAGGCATTGACCTAATAAACACCTACACCAAGTTTGAACATTCTAGCTCATTTAGAAGGAGAGTTATTGTTTTCCAAAAGTGTGACGGACAGACAGACGGACGAACCCATTTTAATAGTCCCGTGCTTTCTTTGGAAATGAAATGAAATGAAATGGGGTTTAACGTCCTACTGTTCTGCTCTGCTTTCTTTGAAAGGCGAGGGACAATAAAGAGGGTTGGTGAGAACAAAAGTCAAATTTTCTCAGTTATACCCGTATGGATTTTCATTAAATTGGGCATGAACAATGAACAATTCTAATTGCAAGTTCAAAAAAAAACCCACTGGACAATTTTGGGGTATAGTCTGCGGTTTGTCAGGTATCGATGGAAACGTCAAAAAACGATGAGTTTTCTAAAAATTTCTTTGAAATTCTATTAGTACTGTACATGCCGAATAGATTTAATGATAATCCCCCCAGTAGATCGAATGTAGAGGTTATAAGCGACATTTCGACACCAAAAACGTAAAATATCATCTCAAAGTCTTTTAAAATCTTTTTTCATTATTTACCTTCAAACGAGATTTTGTGATTTCGGTCGATTTGTTGAATACATCCACAACAAGTTCTAAAATACAACAATTCTGACGTAAAAGTAAATATTTACTTCTGTGCACTACTCTGCCGCTCTAAAAATCCATTTTATACATTCAAAAATGGTAATCTTTGATCATCAATATATGAAATTCAGCCATGTTCCAGTCCCGATAGATGGTAGACCTGGATAGTTGCGCCTTAATGCGAATTCCTTCTGATTTATTCAAGAACTGATCTAGGTCGGGGAAACCTTCTCGTTTGCTATAAATAATATGTTTCTTTCTGCTTGTAGCCTACCTCAATTATTACATAACAAACGGTCGGGCTGTTATTGTGTCCTCTGGGTTATTTTACACAAGGAACAAGTGTGCAAAGTCTTAATAAGTTGGGAGTTGAAAAGTTAGTGCATATCGTAGACTACTCAACGCCCTTAAAAATGACAATTTAGCATAGCAAACGGTTGCCATGCAAGATATGCCCACATTTTGCAATAGATGGACAGAGAACAAGCTAAAAAATTAAAGTGATCTTTGTACAATCTGGGACCATAAACCAGCAAGTGACGGTCCGATATGCACCAACATTGAAAGGAACCGAGATCTTTTGGATATAAACATAAAATTTTAGTAAGTTTACAACTTATAGGGGGTCCACAACAACCTTGGTATTAGGCTACATACTATTACACTATTTGTGTACAAGGAGCAGCCTTTTTGTCGGGTAATTTCAGTCTGATTTTCACAAAATTTGAACTCTGCCTTCATTTGTTCGTAACCGTGATATATTTAAACTTAAAATTATAACCTCTACAGGCACCACCAGCTGAAAACGAGACTTTTTGTTAAATCAGGGAGGGGCCACACTGTAATCCAGGAAGTTACGATCTGATATGAGCAAATGTCAAAAGGAACTAAGATCTTCGGGTTATACACATACAGTTCAAGATTTATCAAAATTGGTTAAAAATTGTGACTTCTAGAGGGCCCACAACCCTGGTATTACATACTTTTACACAATTGGTGTAGACAGAGCGGCCTTTTTGTCAGGCAATTTTGGTCCGATTTTTATGAAATTCGAACTCATCAGTATAGTAATGGTTAAAACGTTTTTGTTTTTTTAAAATGAATACAAATTGTGACGTCTAGAGGGTCAACAATCTAACCAGCGGCTGCCAGGCAGGATACGCCCACATTTTCGAGAGATGGATAGAGAACAAGCTAACAAGAAAGTGATTTTTCCTACAATCAAGGGCCATAATTCAGGAAATTACAATTCGATATGCGCATATATCGAAAGGAACTGAACGAACGGCAGCCATTTTGTCTGTCAATTTTGGGCCGATTTTCACGAAATTCGAACTCAGTCGTCCTCAGTGTGTAACGGTGATATAATAATACGTTTTTTCAAATCGGATACAAATTATGACCTCTATAGGATCCACAAGCTAAAAACGCAATTTTTCGTACAATCAGGGGCCATAATTCAGGAAGTTACGGTCCGATATGTGCGAATATCGAAAGGAACCAAGATCTTTGGGTTATAAACTTATATTTCAAGTTTCAACAAAATCGGATAAAAATTGTGACCTCTATAGGGTCCACAACCTTGATATAACATATTCTTATGCTATTCCAGAACGAACGGCAGCCATTTTGTCTGTCAATTTTGGGCCGATTTTCACGAAATTCGAACTCAGTCGTCCTTAGGGTGTAACGGTGATATAATAATATGGTATTTTAAATCGGATAAAAATTATGACCTCTATAGGGTCCACAAGCTAAAAACGCGATTTTTCGTACAATCAGGGGCCATAATTCAGGAAATTACGGTCCGATATGCGCGAATATCGACAGGAACCGAGATCTTTGGGTTATAGACTTACATTTCAAGTTTCAACAAAATCGGATAAAAATTGTGATCTCTATAGGGTCCACAACCTTGATATGCCATTTTCTTACGCTATTTGAGAACGAACGACGGTCATTTTATCTGTCAATTTTGGGCCGATTTTCACGAAATTCGAATTCAGTCGTCCCTAGGGTGTAACGGTGATATAATAATGCGTTTTTTTAAATCGGGTAAAAATTATGACTTTTATAGGGTCCACAAGCTAAAAACGCAATTTTTCGTACAATCAGGGGCCATAATTCAGGAAGTTACGGTCCGATATGTGCGAATATCGAAAGGAACCAAGATCTTTGGGTTATAAACTTATATTTCAAGTTTCAACAAAATCGGATAAAAATTGTGACCTCTATAGGGTCCACAACCTTGATATAACATATTCTTATGCTATTCCAGAACGAACGGCGGCCATTTTGTCTGTCAATTTTGGGCCGATTTTCACGAAATTCAAACTCAGTCGTCCTTAGGGTGTAACGGTGATATAATAATATGGTATTTTAAATCGGATAAAAATTATGACCTCTATAGGGTCCACAAGCTAAAAACGCGATTTTTCGTACAATCAGGGGCCATAATTCAGGAAATTACGGTCCGATATGCGCGAATATCGACAGGAACCGAGATCTTTGGGTTATAGACTTACATTTCAAGTTTCAACAAAATCGGATAAAAATTGTGATCTCTATAGGGTCCACAACCTTGATATGCCATTTTCTTACGCTATTTGAGAACGAACGACGGCCATTTTATCTGTCAATTTTGGGCCGATTTTCACGAAATTCGAATTCAGTCGTCCCTAGGGTGTAACGGTGATATAATAATGCGTTTTTTTAAATCGGGTAAAAATTATGACTTCTATAGGGTCCACAAGCTAAAAACGCGATTTTTCGTACAATCAGGGGTCATAATTCAGGAAGTTACGGTCCGATATGCACGAATATCGAAAGGAACCGAGATCTTTGGGTTATAAACTTACATTTCAAGTTTCAACAAAATCGGATAAAAATTGTGACCCCTATAGGGTCCACAACCTTGATATACCATATTCTTATCCTATTTGGGAACGAATGGCGGCCATTTTGTCTGTCAATTTTGGGCTGATTTTCACGAAATTCGAACTCAGTCATCCTTTGGGTGTAACGGTGATATAATAGAACGGTTTTTTAAATCGGATAAAATTTATGACTTCTATAGGGTCCACAAGCTAAAAACATGATTTTTCGTACAATCAGGGGCCATAATTCAGGAAGTTACGGTCGGATATGCACGAATATCGAAAGGAACCGAGATCTTTGGGTTATAAACTTACATTTCAAGTTTCAACAAATTCGGATAAAAATTATGACCCCTATAGGGTCCACAACCTTGATTTTCCATATTCTTACGCTATTTGGGAACGAACGGCGGCCATTTTGTCTGTCAATTTTGGGCCGATTTTCACGAAATTCGAACTCATTCATCCTTAAGGTGTAACGGGGATATAATAGAACGGTTTTTTAAATCGGATAAAAATTATGACTTCTATAGGGTCCACAAGCTAAAAACGTGATTTTTCGTACAATCAGGGGCCATAATTCAGGAAGTTACTGTCCGATATGCGCAAATATCGAAAGGAACTGAGATCTTTGTGTTATAACCTTACATTTCAAGTTTCAACAAAATCGGATAAAAATTGTGACCTCTATAGGGTCCAAAAGCTAAAAACGTGATTTTTCGTACAAACAGGGGCCATAATCCATGAAGTTACGACCCGATACATGCCAATATCGAAAGCAGCCGAGATCTTTTGGGGATAAACCTATATTTCAAGTTTCGTCGAAATCGGATAAGAATTGTGATCTGTAGAGAGTCCACAAACAATTGTGGGCGGACGGACGGACAGGGGCGACGGCATAATACGTCCACATGAAAATGTGGGCGTATAAAAACATGATTTTCTTTAACAATCAGGGCCCATAATCCAGGAAGTTGCATCTGATATGCACAATCACCGAAAGGAACTAAGATCTTGCGGTTATAAAGATACATTTCCATCCAAGCCTCAAGTTTCATCACAACCAGATAAAAATTGTGACCGTCCACCAGCTAAAGTAAAATCGTGATTTTCAGTGCAATCAGTGGCCATAAACAATAAAGAGGTCCGACACATGTCAATTTCAAAAGGAACTGAGATCTTTGGAAAATTTCGGATAATTGTGACCTGTCGAGTGCCCACAAACAAATTGTGGAAGTTGAATGAATGAAATGGGGTTTAACATCCTACTCCTAAACTGGGCTAATGAAGATGGGCATACGCCATACAGTGTGCTATGGCCTACTCTTATATCGAATTCCAACTGCCAAGGGATCTTCTACGCGCACACCAATGTGTACACGGGACCTCAGTTTTATGTATCATCCGAATGACTAGACAGCTGTCCTTGTCAGGCCCTCCGTCCTGCATCAATGACAAGGGGAAACCACACCGGAAAATCTGGATGAACTTTCTCGGCCAATGCAGGGATCGAACACCCGACCTCCAGGCTAGCGAGCCAGCGTCTTAGCCACAGGATCCCCCTGGACTGGCGTCCAGACAGGGAGGGGGGGGGGAGTCAGGTGGACGACATGATATACCGGTACGGTCACATGAAAATGTGAGGAACTTCCAAAATGTGAAGTAGGACGTTAAACCCCATTTCATTTCATTTCATTTCCAAAATGTGGGCATATAAAAAACAGTACGCTTATATTATCCAACATTGATATACATGTACATGTAAATTATTGTGATACGAGTTGAAATAATGGTGGATTTGGTTAAAAGTTGAACTTCACAAATTACTTGGAAATCAAATTTGGGGGGGGGGGGGCATTAGACAATGGAATGAAATTTAACGTCCTACTGTTCTGCTCCAAACTGGGCTAATGAAGACGGGCATATGCCATATAGTGTGCTATGAGGGAAATTTTGCCCGGGCAGCGGCCTACTCTTATATCGAATTCTAACTGTCAAGGGATCTTTTACGTGCACGCCAATGTGTACAAAGGCCCTCGATTTTTCGTACCATCTGAATGACTAGACAGCTGTCCATGCCAGACCCTCCATCTTGCATCGCTGACAAGGGTAACCACATGAAAAATCTGGATGAACTTTCTCGGCCAATGCAGGGCTCGAACACCTGAACACCATCTTACCCACTTAGCGCTATTAGACACCAAAACTGTTAAATAAATGTGGACCTATTTTTTTATTATTTTAAATCAAAAATGAAAATTTGGTATAAAGAACAGCAAATATTCATATAAATTACAGTTGGTAAATAAAATTGGTATTTTTTTGGTGAATGTGATTAATAATCAATGTCAATTTATAACCCTAGAGCTAGAGAGAGAGAGAGAGAGAGAGAGAGAGAGAGGAGGGGGTTAATATCCACTGACACAAACTAGGTCATTTCGGGACTAACATTTCAATAATTCGCTTACCCGTAGGGGTCTTTAGCAGTGTGGGAGGAAACCGGATCACCCCAAATAACAAACCAGCGGCTGCCAGGCAGGATACGCCAACATTTTGCAAAAGATGGATAGAGAACAAGCAAAAAACAAAAACAAGTTTTTGTACAATCAGGGGTCATAATCCAGAAAGTTATGGTCTGAAAAGCGCAAATATCAAAAGGGACTGAGATTTTTGGAATATAAAGATATGTTTTAAGTTCCATCAAAATTGGATAAAAATTGTGACCTCTAGAGGGTCCATAACCTTTGAATTACATACTTATATACAATTTGCATACAAAGAGCGGTCATTTTGTCGGCAGTTTCATTTCGATTTTCCCAAAATTCCAATTCAACCTTCATTACGGTGGAATAGTGATCTAAACGGTTTTTAAAATCGAAAAAATAAATTGTGACCTCTAGAGAATCCACAAGCTAAAAATGTGGTTTTTCGACCAATCAAGGACCATAATCCAGGAAGTTACGATCCAATATGCGCGAATATCGAAAGGAACCAAGATCTTTTGGATATAAACAAGCATTTCAAGTTTGATCAAAATCGGATAAAAATTATGACCCCTATAGGGTCCACAACCTTGATTTTCCATATTCTTACGCTATTTGGGAACGAAATAGATGTTATAGAAACTATAAATTACATCTTTATTTAAACAACAAGCCCAAAATCAACTCTGTAGACCCACGGATGGATCGGCTACAGCTCGGATTTAAATAGGATTTCACTCATTGATAAATTAAAATATGGCGCACTCTGATGAGAATACGTCAGTTAGATCAAGGCTAAATGATAGAGTGTACTTAGCGAGGCCGCTGTAGAGCGTTTCCGCATACCATTGAAAACTTTACTTGATAATCGAGATATGTAGGTGGAGTTAACGCCTGTCAATCAAACGATCGACCAAGGTGATGGCACATTTCACTAAATAGGATTTCACTCATTGATAAATTAAAATATGGCGCACTCTGATGAGAATACGTCAGTTAGATCAAGGCTAAATGATAGAGTGTACTTAGCGAGGCCGCTGTAGAGCGTTTCCGCATACCATTGAAAACTTTACTTGATAATCGAGATATGTAGGTGGAGTTAACGCCTGTCAATCAAACGATCGACCAAGGTGATGGCACATTTCACTACCATTTCTAGGCAAATATTACAACGATGATAACTATGTTCAGAATAAAGTAATTTGACTGAAATTTTCAATATATTCTTCTTTCATCATCTACTTTTGAACTGTTATAGCAAGAATGGCCAACTCTCTATAAAAATCTCCCATAATGTATCTTTAAATATTATTAATGTGGGCATTTCTATTACGGACCTCCAACTTTCACATCACCCCAGAGTACTAACTACTATAGACCTACCTACACAATATTCTACGATTTTAGTCTTGACCAGTCAAGTCCACAATGTGGTCACAGACAGAGCTGCACTTACAATTTTAGCCTGTCCCATTTGTTTCATGCCTACTATAACTATTTGTCATTCAGAATGAAGCAAAATGAATTTTTTTTTGGCATTCCTGTCCTGGGGTCTTCGTCCATCTTGCAAAGTAAATCATAGCATTCAATTAACAATTTATTGAGAACCGATTTGAATAAGGTACTGACAGTGACACGAGACCTGCGTCATATAGATCTAGGCCTTGAAATTTGTATCAGTAATATCAAAACCAATTTTTTCTTTTTCGTAAAAACTTCGAAGAATTCTGTTGAATTTTAAAACAAAATTGACTTTTCAATATCCTGATAGAGATCGGCAGGGGCTAAATACCACGCTTCAAAATACCACGCTCGCCTTTCTACTTCTATACACACGAAACGTGGTACGCTGTTTCGATACCACTTACTATTTAATTATAGGGATTTTACATTATATAAAGGTTATTTTGCAAATTATGTTGATCATTTAGTCCATTTTGATGTTTTATAGGCAATATTTACACTTTATCTTAAAATAAATTGCAATACAGATAGTCGATCGGTCGGTTAATGCATCTAGCTGTACCTATACGGTTAATAATACGGTGTAACAGTTATTATACCACATTTAAAAAAAACCTACGTGGTATCAAAGCCCTGTATAGGGAAAGTTACGACAACTCATTTACAGGCGCCATTTTGGGTCCCAACTATGACGCCCATTGACTTCATCTAAACAAATTGCAAAAGAAACCGGTACAGTTTGGTTCAATGATAAATGTCAGACGAAATCATACTGAAAATCGACCAAGGCAAAATGACATGATTAACAGAACTCAATTTGGCGTTCTTCAGGAATTATCGGGGAGCGATATCTCGTAATCAGTGTCTTTCAGTGGTGGTAGGATAAATAATTTATTTTTAAATTCCTCAAACACAGATTGGTTATGCAAGCGAAATGTGTGGAAAAATCGAATTCGACAAACATCAGTTAAATAAATGTATTTGTCATTTATTTGGTGGCGGGCATTTCTTTCAATATCACTGCCAAATTTGGTAATAGAATACCATTTAAAAAAAAAATAAAATAAAAATGAAAAAACAAACATTAATTTGGTAATAAAAGGGCAGCGATAATCTCAAAAATTTAATTTTGAGAAATCTTGATGGTAGAAATTCAAAAAGGTCGGCAAAATGAAATCCAAAATGGTGTAAATTTAATTAATCGTCATTTCTTTCCGTTGGGTATATGTGGTATATTAATCCCGAAATGACATAGAGGCTCTTAAATGAATATATTGTTAACGCGCTTTAAACATCTAGATGCAATAGACTTGGTATAGAAAAAATTCTAGGTGCATTGAAATGTTAGCAATAAACATAATATCATAGTCTTTAGTTACACATTGTAACTACCCACCCATAGATCCTTTACTACGGAGCCCCTTAAGCGCAATTTTCGATATTTTTTTTAATTATTTCGTTTAAACGAAATAATTAATTCGTTTAAACGAAATAATTAATTCGTTTAAACGAAATAATTAATTCGTTTAAACGAAATAATTCATATAAATAGACGTGTGTATGTACCAATTCCAACTAGTTGTATAGTTACAATAGCTGACCGTAGACCATTCAACAATTACGTAACGCTTTTTTTGCCATTTTTGCCACCCACCCACCCCTGTAAAACATCTCGACCACTCGGCCATACTAGGGATCTTCACCATGAGCGACAAGAATCCTAAAAACTCTGTCACACCATGAGCAGCAAGCGTCCTAACCACTCGGTAATATCGGGTTCCTGCCCCCACTCGGACACCCCCCCCCCCACTCGGCCACACAGGGACTTACTCTACTCGGCCACACCGGACTCTCATTCCATCGTCCACACCGAGCCCCCATCATGAGGGACAAGCGTCATAACCAGAACATACCACAACGTTTCAATGCAATTCATAACGACACAGGCGGTGGGTGGTAGGTGTCAAAAATTGCAACGTTTTGTCATCGTTTAGCAGTTTACATGGACCTCCAAAAACTCGAAAGGATATCAGCCAAATGGCCGCCAGTCACTATCAGCAGACGGAATGGTACTTGGTGACAAAGGGGACTCAGTCATATCGGGTTTCTACCACCACTCGGACACCCCCCCCCCACTCGGCCACATAGGGACTTACTCTACTTTGCCACACCGGACCCTCATTTCACTCTTCCACACCGAGCCCCCATCATGAGTAACAAGCGTCCTAACCACAACATACCACAACGTTTCAATGTAATTCATAACGGCACAGGCGGTGGGTGTCAAAAATGGCAACGTTTTGTCACCGTTTAGCAGTTTACATGGACCTCCCAAAACTCGAAAGAATATCAACCAAATTGGCCGCCAGTCACTATCAGCAGACGGCAGGTACTTGGTGACAGAGGGGGGTACTCTACTGTTATGTAACGGGAGGGGGAGGGGGTTTGGGGGTCATTCCAGTGGCGACATACATGCCTTACATGGGGTGGGTGGGTGTCAAAAGGTTGGCTTTTATTACATGTAATGTAGTCTACGTCCAGCCATTGTGACTATACAACTAGTTGGAATTGGTGTATACAAGTCCATTTATATTAATTATTTCGTTTAAACGAATTAATTATTTCGTTTAAACGAATTAATTATTTCGTTTAAACGAATTAATTATTTCGTTTAAACGAATTAATTATTTCGTTTAAAAGAATTAATTATTTCGTTTAAACGAATAATTATTTCGTTTAAACGAATAATTATTTCGTTTAAACGAATTAATTATTTCGTTTAAACGAATTAATTATTTCGTGGGCCTATTTACCGTGGATCAAATACCCAAATTACCTTGAACTGTACCCAAGTATCCATAGCCTTTACTATATATATAGGTTTAGCCCATACGATTACATCATGTGTACCTACTTTGAGAATACACATGATGGCAAATGGCTGCCATTTAAAATAGTACGCCCGCCTCTCAGAGACGATAACTTAATTCGCTATAAATTGTAAAATAAATAATTTACTTTAGCTAGAATTCAAAAACTCCTAACATTAACATTTGCTAAAAATTTCTAAAAAAAAACAATCTAAATATATGGAAATATATCAGAAAAATTACCAAAATAGTCCATGATAAACATATAGCAAAATTTTTTAAACTTACGCAAGCACGCGCGTTTCTAGTCAACCCCATAGCGGGCCATAGCAACCAGTGAGTATACTATAAATCGGAAATCCCCAATGACGTAAATATTATAAATTGGAAAACCGAGTCTGTCTTCAAATAAATAGTACCGACAGTAAACAAAATGTACGCCATCTGCTATCGTGTTTGGTCATGGAGTAGTCAAGCACAGTTGTCACGAGTTGTGTCGTATGTAGTCCGTAATAACTGACCTAGCATTGCCGAGGTCAGTAACAAGTGTTCTTGATACATGCGAGAAAATAAATCGAGTTCCGCAGTGATTTCTATGGGAACAAATACGATACTAAAGAACTAGCCTGTAATGTTTTTCTTCGCCTTTATCTGTAGAGTACTCCTTAGCGGTCATTTTGGGGGCATAAATAATACCGTGAGTAACTTTAACTGGCAGTAATCGAGTTGAATATTTTTTTAGTGGAGATGATTCGTCGTCGCCGCCATGTTTTCATTATCTCCCTTATTAACTCTTCACAATTAAAGTCATTGAAAGCAGTATTAGGACATGCGCACAATACGACACAAAATTCAAAATGGATGGAATGTTTTGGTAATTCTTCGAATAAACGGTTATTTTCATAGATTACAGCTAAATTAGATGATATATTGGCCATTGAGTGTTTTAAAATAGTACAGTAACAGTGTAGCAAGCCACCTAACTACTTAATTTTGTTTGTAGGAGGGTATTAAATTTTTTTGATAGACTCGCCAAGAGATCTAAGTACCTGGGTATGACCTCCGGTGGAAAAGACACCGGAGGACATAATTATGATCTATGTCGTATGGGTTTAGCCATGTCGCTACAGTGTGTATAATATAGGTAGAGATTCGTCTTAGGGCGCGGAAAATGGATCTTAAAGAGGAAAATGAGCTCTATATATATACATAATTATGTTATGTTGGGATTCTAGGCATCGAGTTTTAATTGGTTGTATGATGCGAAGAGCTGAAATTAAGTTCCATCAGCTGAATCAACTTGTACACGGTACAGTGGGGGGGGGGGCATAATCCGGGTCCCCTGCGCTAATCAGTGATCCACTCTTTAATTCAGACAACAAAAATATTATTGTTGATTTTACCAAAGCTTTGAAAAACCTAAACTTTTGGCAATTCACACAAGGTTTAAAGACTCTCTTCACTTTATGTAGTGTGTAATAACTAGACTATGTCACGTGACAGTTGTACTCTGACAGTCTATTTATTTCCTGACATAGTCTATTTATTTTAGAGCCAAAAATACTTGCGTAGTATATCCCCTCCCACCAGATAAGAATATTGTTTGAAATAAAGTTACCGGTATGGATAATATGATATAAACTTATCGAATAAGTGATTGACAAAATGTTAAAAACATTGTAACCATCTGAAAATTCCTCTGTCGGTACTTTCAAAGAGTAATATCGTCAGTGTTAGTCAGATTTTTACGATAAAGTTCATTCCTTTGATGTTGTCACGTTACTAGTAAATAACACGGTTTCTTTGAAATTCCGATCACACCGCCTCCTGTATTGTTGTATTATTATTGTCATTCCCATATTGAACTTTCAAAGAAGCAGACGTATATTATTGGTAAGGGATTTTGTTTTCTTCTAAACCTAGATTTAATTTGAAAATTCTAAATTCAGTGTATTTTGCTCACTTTTTGTCTTACTTTATAAAATTGCTCCACAACTTTAAAAAAAACCCAACAAACCACATCGGGGCATGTTGACGTGTAAGCTGGTCGATACAGAGGCGGCTTTTCGCCAATGCAGGCGATTGGGGGTTCAATTCCTGTCCTGAGCAAGAACTTTATAGTTGTATTAGTGAAAGGGAACTTCAGTCTCCCATCCAATCAGACAGGTTTCACCCGAGTTCTTCGGTTTCCTCCTGCAATAATGATCGAAACATTCCCACGATATGCGCCAAGGGCCTAATTCAAAACAGGCCTCAGGCCAAATTTGCTACCCTTGTAAAATGACGAGATTATTATTATTATTATTATTATTATTAACATTATAAGCATTTTGAATCAATATTTGGTATTTTACCTATCGTTGACATCATTCTCTAAACCGGTGCCAGTGCCTTTGTTGAAGAGTGACTAGTAACCAGTTAACCAACAGCACATTATAACGTACACATATAGCTAAACAATATTCTTCTTTCTGACATTCATATTGTTTGGTCGATTATTGAATTAAAGTACCAGTCCCAGATATATCTGAGTCTCAAAAAAAAGTCCGTTAAAGTATGCAAATTAAACGCCAAACTATAGAAAAATATTGTAAATACCTTGTCGGAAATTGTCAACTATCAACTTTGTGTGGTTTTAACATGAGCACGAAAATCGCTTAACCGAACACGTGCCCAGATAAGCATCCAGGGCTGATTACTGTAGACATTAGTGACAAATTAAACGTGACTATAATACACTATTTGTAAACTTCATATAGAAGAGTTTTAATCGAGTCTAGCTGAAAGCCGTGGTTATGTTTACTCGTGTTCTTCTAGGCGCACATTCTTCTTGCCGTTGAAAATACCTTGGTCGAGCATTTAGACCTAGCTGACTATTTTTTTTTTTAAAACGCACAAGTTAGCTTAAAATTAATTAACATTGCTAATTTAGACGTTTTTGAGGACTTTTAGTAACGCTTTACACAACATTAAGCAGTTTTATCCTCCATAAATTATCTGGAACCCTCCCTATAATAACGTTTATTCTGCGAAGCAGTATAGCTGCACTCAATCTCATCCCATGGGAGAATATACCTACAAGCATTACCCAATATATTTGTTCCAGACATTTTATGGGTACCCAATTACAGCTGGATAGACTGGAATAATATAAGTTACAGTGCATGTTGGTGACCCAATACGGGATTTATGGTGTCAGTAAATCACAGACCCTGTAACGATTTTATCTTTCCATCATGAACATTCTTAAAGAAAAGCAAATAAATTTAACAACAGTAAATATACATCTGAAAAGTTTTAGAAGTTTCAAACTTCGAAGCGTGTACCAACAGCGGACGCCATATTTAATCGATAGCTCTATTCTGCACGATAAACAAATAGCTGTTCCATATGGAATTTTTTGGTACAGCAAATCACTGGATTTTGCTAGTTGAAAGATAATAGGGATTAGGCCTATGTGTCTTATTCAAGGACACAGGAATGGACTTTGCCAGTTTCGGGGCTCGAACCCGCAACCTATAGGTTACAAGGTTACGAATCCACCCCTCTAACTCTAATCCATCTACCTCGCTAATAATACTATGCAGGGGTGTTTTCCTGGGGGGGGGCAGGGGGGCTCGGCCACCCTAGTTATTGAAAAGGCCAAACCCCGGGGGTCCCTGGGTGGGGGGGGCTCATATTTACTTTTTCAACTTGGACAGACTTTTGACTGTTGTTGAAATGACCTGAAAATGCACGAAATGCCATATGTAGGACCTGAAATGTCAAAATTTTCTATGGGAGGTCCCAAGGTATTCCTCCAGTTGCTTTGCGCCTGCGGCACCATCGGAGACTGTTGGTGCAGGTAACACACCTTCTTTATGTTTTAACCCCCTATCAAAAATTGCTTCCTTGGGCAGTGTAATGTGATCGTAGATTGCCGTCGTATAATTTTCTTTCTTGGAGAATTGTTGCCTGTAGAGTAATCACAATGTGAATGGACTAAAGGACGCATACCTTGTACACACTAATATGACACTATCAAAGCTGCTGGTGGGCATATGTCACCTCGCTTCGCAAGGCTATCTTTATTAACATTTTCAGCTGAAATGTTGATGTATATTACCGATTAAATTTACAATAAATGGCGGGAAAATAACTGTTTTATGAGAACAACTTTTTCTTACTTTTCAGTAAAAATTGCACAAATTAAGATCATTCTTAGAATGATAGTGAATCTAAATTGTCTTGCTCAAAATAGCCCAGATCGCATATACGAGCTTTCTCACTTTCAGAGCTTCCGGGGCCTAGGCGTCCCTGAACCCTTGCCTACTGGGCTGTGATAGTCGACTGCCACGCCCACTTCGGGCCCCCCTACTTCCAAATTTACCAAAACACCCCTGATACTATGAGAGCAACATATTACGACAAAACATACAATATCATACAAATACAAACTTCATTGAAAACCACGATAAATATTAATCAAATACTTATTTTTCGAGTTTGATTTATAATAGACCTATCATTATTGTTTTTTGTTCAATTTGGTCAACAGTTCAAACGTCATAATGAGAATTATTTGGATCATAATTTATTAAAGATAACAATGTCGAAGATACTATGGTATACGGAATTTGTATTGTTCCACCATAACCTTATTACATCCACCATATCATTTTGAACCTTCAAATTAATATTGGAGTGTTTATTAACGATTCTTGTCATTTTAAATGAAATATAAATGTGTATGTTTTTTTTTCTATTTTTGAAGGTAGACATGGAAAACTTTTTGAAAAGTAGAAATGATGATTCTGAATTAATAGAGAAAATGAAAGATGACGGGGTAAGCGTAAGACTTTTTTTTACCTTTTTGGATATTTACCAGGCAAAATAGACCTGTGATTAAATAATTATTCGAAAATCTCGATGTGTTCCATTATGTCTGCCTGCATTCTTGCCGTATTTTTACTTAAAAGTCAATATAGATCAGGATGTACGGATTAACATATATTATCTGTAACATAATGTCATACTTTGGACATTCTAGGCATAGTGGGTTACGAGGTAGGGGCATGGCCCCGACAAGGAGAGGGGGTGCGTCGTGGCAAGTTATGTGTTATGAACAGATGCAGTGACAGAACACCGAGAGGCGAAATGGGTCGATGTGTGCCAAAAGTTTTGCAAAAAAAATAAATTGCAGAAAAATCATCGGGATTTTCCAATCCGGCTTCCCTATGTCAGTGGAGCAGGCCGTTGGCCAATGGCCATAGGCATACGGCCCGGGGGGGGGGGGGGGCCTCCTCCAAGCTGGTTTTTGTCGGGTGTTTGTCGGGACAATCTGTCGACATTGTCGGGACTATCTGTCGGCATTGTCGAGACTATCTGTCGGGATGGACAGATTTCATAGGTTAACAGCCAATTTGTCTATCACTCGACTATAAAGTTATTTTCTCATTACAGCGATACAAAAATGTTGCAACGAATCCAATAATTCTATGTTTACGCATGTATGTATGTTTATGTCAGATTGATGCGAGCTTGCATATCTGTCCCTGAACAGAATAACTTAGCGGGTAGGTAGGGGACCTCCAAAGATTGTGTCCTGGGAGACGCTTCAGGATGTGGGTGTCATGGGTAAGAGCGATAGCCGACACCGGGTGGGGGGGGGGGGGTCTAATGTCACAACTGCATTTTTATCTGCTTGGATTGTATTTTACCATTCACGATATTTGTGAAACAACTAATATACTTAGGCTAATCTTTTCGTATTCTAGATAGATGAACAAGTTCTGGCTAAAATTGAAATCGATCAACTGCAGAAATATTTACCAAAATATGGAGACTGTTTAGCTGTAACATTATTTGCCAAACAATATACACCCGGACAGATCAATGACAGAAAGCGGAGTTTAAGAGGGAGATTAGTCTCCAGGTTACAAGGAAGCCGGAGCGAACATGGAAGACGATCAACACCACAAGAGGGAAACAAGAATGCGATAAAAGGACGAAGGAAAATAGAATTGGGTTGGTTACATGAATATGGTGCAAATGGATTGAAACAAGTTAGATCTCCAAATGGTGGTGGAACCAGAACATTTGATATGCAGTTAGATAGTTCGCTTACCGAGTTACTTGTTCAGGCCAAGCAATTGTTTTTTCCGAACGAAATATCAAAAAAGGGTCATGCTAAAGACTTCAGTTTCTACATTACTGACCAAACACATACGAAATTAGATTTGACCATAACACTACATCATATTAGTCAAACAACAAAGCTAAAAGCTCTGAGGTTTTACATGGTTACGAAAGCCATTGATGATGAAAATACATTACCAGATTTATCTTCTCAGGTGAAGAAAGTCCGAACATTGAAACCAGACAGTGAAGCAACAAATACATCGCATGAAGACGATACGGGCAGCGATCTTGAACCAACAGAATTTTTGGACAGGTATGTCTATAATGATATTCAAACGCCATCTTTTGACATTTGATAGAAAGAATCCCAGAACCCGGCATAAGCATCTCTAGACACCCCATCTGAGTCTTGCCCTAACTCATTGACAAAAGAAATATTTAAAATTAAATGTAGAATATCTTGATTTTTAAAAATTCCGATCAATTCATTTTGCAATATTGTTCGATGCAAAGTTATGTTCATACAGTTTTTAAAGAAAAGCAAATAAATTTAACAACAGTAAATATACATCTGAAAAGTTTTAGAAGTTTCAAACTTCGAAGCGTGTACCAACAGCGGACGCCATATTTAATCGATAGCTCTATTCTGCACGATAAACAAATAGCTGTTCCATATGGAATTTTTTGGTACAGCAAATCACTGGATTTTGCTAGTTGAAAGATAATAGGGATTAGGCCTATGTGTCTTATTCAAGGACACAGGAATGGACTTTGCCAGTTTCGGGGCTCGAACCCGCAACCTATAGGTTACAAGGTTACGAATCCACCCCTCTAACTCTAATCCATCTACCTCGCTAATAATACTATGCAGGGGTGTTTTCCGGGGGGGGGGGCAGGGGGGCTCGGCCACCCTAGTTATTGAAAAGGCCAAACCCCGGGGGTCCCTGGGTGGGGGGGGCTCATATTTACTTTTTCAACTTGGACAGACTTTTGACTGTTGTTGAAATGACCTGAAAATGCACGAAATGCCATATGTAGGACCTGAAATGTCAAAATTTTCTATGGGAGGTCCCAAGGTATTCCTCCAGTTGCTTTGCGCCTGCGGCACCATCGGAGACTGTTGGTGCAGGTAACACACCTTCTTTATGTTTTAACCCCCTATCAAAAATTGCTTCCTTGGGCAGTGTAATGTGATCGTAGATTGCCGTCGTATAATTTTCTTTCTTGGAGAATTGTTGCCTGTAGAGTAATCACAATGTGAATGGACTAAAGGACGCATACCTTGTACACACTAATGTGACACTATTAAAGCTGCTGGTGGGCATATGTCACCTCGCTTCGCAAGGCTATCTTTATTAACATTTTCAGCTGAAATGTTGATGTATATTACCGATTAAATTTACAATAAATGGCGGGAAAATAACTGTTTTATGAGAACAACTTTTTCTTACTTTTCAGTAAAAATTGCACAAATTAAGATCATTCTTAGAATGATAGTGAATCTAAATTGTCTAGCTTCCGGGGCCTAGGCGTCCCTGAACCCTTGCCTACTGGGCTATGATAGTCGACTGCCACGCCCACTTCGGGCCCCCCTACTTCCAAATTTACCAAAACACCCCTGATACTATGAGAGCAACATATTACGACAAAACATACAATATCATACAAATACAAACTTCATTGAAAACCACGATAAATATTAATCAAATACTTATTTTTCGAGTTTGATTTATAATAGACCTATCATTATTGTTTTTTGTTCAATTTGGTCAACAGTTCAAACGCCATAATGAGAATTATTTGGATCATAATTTATTAAAGATAACAATTTCGAAGATACTATGGTATACGGAATTTGTATTGTTCCACCATAACCTTATTACATCCACCATATCATTTTGAACCTTCAAATTAATATTGGAGTGTTCATTAACGATTCTTGTCATTTTAAATGAAATATAAATGTGTATGTTTTTTTTTTCTATTTTTGAAGGTAGACATGGAAAACTTTTTGAAAAGTAGAAATGATGATTCTGAATTAATAGAGAAAATGAAAGATGACGGGGTAAGCGTAAGACTTTTTTTTACCTTTTTGGATATTTACCAGGCAAAATAGACCTGTGATTAAATAATTATTCGAAAATCTCGATGTGTTCCATTATGTCTGCCTGCATTCTTGCCGTATTTTTACTTAAAAGTCAATATAGATCAGGATGTACGGATTAACATATATTATCTGTAACATAATGTCATAGTTTGGACATTCTAGGCATAGTGGGTTACGAGGTAGGGGCATGGCCCCGACAAGGAGAGGGGGTGCGTCGTGGCCAGTTATGTGTAATGAACAGATGCAGTGACAGAACACCGAGAGGCGAAATGGGTCGATGTGTGCCAAAAGTTTTGCAAAAAAAATAAATTGCAGAAAAATCATCGGGATTTTCCAATCCGGCTTCCCTATGTCAGTGGAGCAGGCCGTTGGCCAATGGCCATAGGCATACAGCCCGGGGGGGGGGCCCTCCTCCAAGCTGGTTTTTGTCGGGTGTTTGTCGGGACAATCTGTCGACATTGTCGGGACTATCTGTCGGCATTGTCGAGACTATCTGTCGGGATGGACAGATTTCATAGGTTAACAGCCAATTTGTCTATCACTCGACTATAAAGTTATTTTCTCATTACAGCGATACAAAAATGTTGCAACGAATCCAATAATTCTATGTTTACGCATGTATGTATGTTTATGTCAGATTGATGCGAGCTTGCATATCTGTCCCTGAACAGAATAACTTAGCGGGTAGGTAGGGGACCTCCAAAGATTGTGTCCTGGGAGACGCTTCAGGATGTGGGTGTCATGGGTAAGAGCGATAGCCGACACCGGGTGGGGGGGGGTCTAATGTCACAACTGCATTTTTATCTGCTTGGATTGTATTTTACCATTCACGATATTTGTGAAACAACTAATATACTTAGGCTAATCTTTTCGTATTCTAGATAGATGAACAAGTTCTGGCTAAAATTGAAATCGATCAACTGCAGAAATATTTACCAAAATATGGAGACTGTTTAGCTGTAACATTATTTGCCAAACAATATACACCCGGACAGATCAATGACAGAAAGCGGAGTTTAAGAGGGAGATTAGTCTCCAGGTTACAAGGAAGCCGGAGCGAACATGGAAGACGATCAACACCACAAGAGGGAAACAAGAATGCGATAAAAGGACGAAGGAAAATAGAATTGGGTTGGTTACATGAATATGGTGCAAATGGATTGAAACAAGTTAGATCTCCAAATGGTGGTGGAACCAGAACATTTGATATGCAGTTAGATAGTTCGCTTACCGAGTTACTTGTTCAGGCCAAGCAATTGTTTTTTCCGAACGAAATATCAAAAAAGGGTCATGCTAAAGACTTCAGTTTCTACATTACTGACCAAACACATACGAAATTAGATTTGACCATAACACTACATCATATTAGTCAAACAACAAAGCTAAAAGCTCTGAGGTTTTACATGGTTACGAAAGCCATTGATGATGAAAATACATTACCAGATTTAACTTCTCAGGTGAAGAAAGTCCGAACATTGAAACCAGACAGTGAAGCAACAAATACATCGCATGAAGACGATACGGGCAGCGATCTTGAACCAACAGAATTTTTGGACAGGTATGTCTATAATGATATTCAAACGCCATCTTTTGACATTTTGCAACAGGCCATGATGGGTTCTGATATACCACAGCAGCCAATCAGTATACTTGACACTCAGAGTCACAGCACCAGTTACCAACAATCTGGAAATATCGACACTCAACTACAACCCGAAAACAGTACCAATCCTTTTCAAGAACATATACAGGATACAAGTCATCGTAACGTATCCAGTTCATCTACCGATCGAGAACAGCCTAGAAGAATTAGCCAGGATCAAACTAGAATCAATCACCACAACTACCAACTTCAACAGGCAGGTTTAGCAGATGCAAACTGTATGAACATAACTTTGCATCGAACAATATTGCAAAATGAATTGATCGGAATTTTTAAAAATCAAGATATTCTACATTTAATTTTAAATATTTCTTTTGTCAATGAGTTAGGGCAAGACTCAGATGGGGTGTCTAGAGATGCTTATGCCGGGTTCTGGGATTCTTTCTATCAAAAGAATACCGACGGAGAGACTTACCGGGTCCCCATTTTAGTCAATGAATATTCCCAAGAGGAATGGGGTGCCATTGGCAGGATATTACTCAAGGGTTTTATAGACCATAAGTATTTTCCAATTAATTTGGCTCCAGCATTTTCCATAGCTTTAATACTCGGAGAGGAACATTTAACACCTTCAGTTCTGAAAGATTCATTTTTCCTTTTCTTATCTAACACAGAAAAAGACGTCCCGTGTGAAACTATAAAGGGGGGCGATTATGATAGAGATGAACTTCTGGACCTCTTGGACCGATTTCAGTCTCATGCTATACCACACAAGGATGAATTAAATGCTTTTATCTTGCAAGTGGCACATAGAGTGATTATACAGGAACCAAAATATGCATTAGATTCCATGAAGGCCGTTTGCAGTAGTGGACTTCGTGTCCTTCTTCCCGACATTGACTCGATTTTAAACATTTATGATAGCTTGAAGACAACTGTTCAAAAGGTCATCAAACTCTTCAACGCTACCCCTTTGTGTAAAGAAGAAAGTACATCTTTTGAGTTTCTTAAAAGGTTTACTAGAGGAAGAGATTCGAGGCAACTAAAGAGACTATTAAGGTTGTTAACTGGGTCCGATGTTATTTGCGTAGATCAAATACTAGTGAGCTTTGTCGTTCGGCATGGCTGTCAACGTATACCAACTATCCATACATGTGGACCTTCACTCGAGCTCCCGTCAACATATTTAAGTTTCCCCGATTTTCGAAGCGAATGGGAGAACATTTTAGAAAACAAAGAGAGCATTAAAATGACAATTGCTTAAATTCATACATCTATAACAGCCGGGATCATGTTATTAAGTAAATGATAACTTTATTTAAAGTTAGAGTCATGTTATCGGTCAGGATAATTTGTATTTTTGTATTGTTTTTTCTACACAATAACAACTGGCATGTATTTTAAGTTGTATTTGTTTATGCCATAGAGATATAATAAGGTGTATGCTATAATTTTATTTCAAGTTAAATTCATGTTATCGGTCAGGATAATTTGTATTTTTGTATTGTCTTTCCTACACAATAATAACTAAACTAGCATGTATTTTAAGTTGTATTTGTTTATGCCATAGAGAAATAATAAGGTGTATGCTATAATTTTATTTAAAGTTAGAGTCATGTTATCGGTCAGGATAATTTGTATTTTTGTATTGTTTTTTCTACACAATAATAACTAAACTAGCATGTATTTTAAGTTGTATTTGTTTTATTATGCCATAGGGAAATAATAAGTTGTATATTGTAATTGTATTTAAAGTTAGAGGCATTGTAGCTGTATGTGCATAATTTTCTTTTCTATACAATTATAAAAAAGAGAAAATTGTCGTATGTTACTCCCATTTTGTTTTCGAATAGTAATTTTGGCATCGGTAGGCGAACTCCCTTTGCACAGCAAATGGATAACTCGCGTTACTTACCAAAATTGAATACAATAATGGGGTAGGTAATAAAGAAATCACAAGGAATGGTATGGTAATAATTCCAAATTCCGTGTTGGCCTTGGGTAGTCAGTCTGTCGTAAATGGGGAGGTTCACAGTCACACTGAGAGATACAGCTTTCTCACAAGCTTCAGTTGGAAATAGCAAGGAATCTTGCACTAAATTCTGGGTGATCTTGGTTGATCGCTCTACCGAATTCGCCTGTCTATGGTGGCTGATGAGTTGTACATCTTAGTGTGTCGAGAAGCGTTCGCCTGTAAAGTGTTAAGAGTATTATACCCCCCCCCCCCCCCGGTTATATACCCCCCGGTCATATACCCCTTCGGTCAAATACCCACCGGTCAAATACCCCCTGGACAAAATATCCCCCGGTCAAATACCCCCGCCAAAATACTCCCGCCCCCGGTCAAAGTACCTCCCGGTAATGCGTAATTCTATCAGTATAGGATGTTAACCTGTTCTAAAGACAACCTGGTCGAGGGGTAATTGATCAGGGGGTAAATAGTCAAGGGGGAATTTGACAGGGGGGTATATGACCGCGGGGGTATATGACTGGGGAGTATATGACAGCGGGGGTATATGACCGGGGGGGTATTTGACCGGGGAGTATATGACCTGTCACCGATCAAATACCCGCCCCCGTCTCCGATCAAAAACCCCCTCGATCAGGTCTTCTTTAGTTAACATCCTATACTGATAGCATTACCGGGAGTACTCTCGCACGACTGGAAGTGACTGATCGTGTAAAGGTAATCGAAGGTAGTCTTGATTGATCAGTCGTGATATCATCCATCTATCTTAGACCGTAATATTTGAAATAAGCTTCTAGGCCCGACTGAAATTCGTCTCAAATCCAATATGGCGGTCACAAATCCAAAATGTCCACCAAATTACCTAAAATGCATTTTCCGAGTTCCCTTTGCCCATTTCTGATTTTTTTCTTCTTCAAGTATTTATGGAATATATTGGTGAAGAAAGATGATTCAATCATAAACAATGAACAACAGCATTTTATTAGCATGTACATTTAAGATGACCGCCAGGTCTACTTCCGTATTATAAGTTTTCAGGATAAGATATCAAGGCAACGTGAAGTTGGCACGTTATTCGGGATTCGGGATTCGCGAATCCCGAATACCGTGCTGGCTCGTTATTCGGGATTCGCCAATAACGAATAACGAATAACGAGCCAGCACGTTATTCGGGATTCGCCACTAAAACAGACCGACCTACCTTGCATCCGACCATTTCCTCGCTACCCCTGACCGTTTCCTCCCGCTCCTTGAACTAACCTGTTTTATTGCCGAATTCGGGATTCGCCACTAAAACAGAACGTCCTACGTTGCATCCGACCATTTCCTCTCTACCCCCCCGGGGGGGATTTTCGAATGGTTAAGCACGTGCGCGCTGTATCATTAAGCATGTCATTGAGTCAACTGGTGTTGTTTTCGAAACCCCGGTTGTACGTGACAAGGAGTAGGGTCGCATGTCCAACCTCGTGGGTTTTCTCCAGGTCCTCCGGTTTCCTCCCACTGCTAAAGATCCTACGCGGAAGCGAATTATTGAAATAAAATTAAAACTATATTTTAGTCTCGAAATGACCTAGTTTGTGTCGAGTAGACGTTAAACCCAATTTTTTTCTCTCTCTCTCTCTCTCTCTCTCTCTTTACCCCCGACCGTAGGGGGTAAATGAACGTTGGGTGACCGACTAACAAGGAGACGACCGTTTGTTGAGCGAATAGGGTGTTGGATGGTTTGTTGCCGTGCACGGGGCAGTTATCTCCAGCAATCACCTGTTGTATTGCCGAATCCCGAATCCCGAATAACGAGCCAGGACGTTATTCGGGATTCGCCAATAACGAATAACGAATAACGAGCCAGCACGTTATTCGTTATTCGGGATTCGCCACTAAAACAGACCGACCTAGTTTGCATCCGACCATATCCTCGCTACCCCTGACCGTAGGGGTAAGGTTATGTTTGGTGACGTTATTCGGGATTCCGGATTCGGCAATAAAACAGGTTAGTTCATGAGAGGACTGCCCCGTGCACTCTAACAAACCAGTTAGCACCCTATTCGATCGACAAACGGTCGTCTCCTTGTTTGTCGGTCACCCAACATACCCTTACCCATACGGTCAGGGGTAGCGGGGAAATGGTCGGATGCAAGGTAGGTCGGTCTGTTTTAGTGGCGAATCCCGAATCCCGAATAACGTGCTGGCTCGTTATTGGTTATTCGTTATTGGCGAATCCCGAATAACGTGCTGGCTCGTTATTCGGGATTCGGCATAACAACAGGTGATTACTGGAGATGACTGCCCCGTGCACGCCAACAAACCAGCCAACATCCTATTCGCTCAACAAACGGTCGTCTCCTTGTTAGTCGGTCACCCAACGTTCATTTACCCCCTACGGTCGGGGGTAAAGAGAGAGAGAGAGAGAAAAAAAAAATTGGGTTTAACGTCTACTCGACACAAACTAGGTCATTTCGAGACTAAAATATAGTTTTAATTTTATTTCAATAATTCGCTTGCGCGTAGGGATTTTAGCAGTTGGAGGAAACCGGAGGACCCGGAGAAAACCCACGAGGTTGGACATGCGACCCTACTCCTTGTCACGTACAACCGGGGTTTCGAAAACAACACCAGTTGACTCAATGACATGCTTAATGATACAGCGCGCACGTGCTTAACCATTCGGAAATCCCCCCCCCCCGGGGGGGTAGAGAGGAAATGGTCGGATGCAACGTAGGACGTTCTGTTTTAGTGGCGAATCCCGAATTCGGCAATAAAACAGGTTAGTTCAAGGAGCGGGAGGAAACCGGAGGACCCGGAGAAAACCCACGAGGTTGGACAGGCGACCCTACTACTTGTCATGTACAACCGGGGATTCGAAACCACGCCAGTTGACACAATGACAGGCTTAATGATACAGCGCGCACGTGCTTAACCATTCGGACATCCACCCCCCCCCCCCGGGTGTAGAGAGGAAATGGTCGGATGCAACGTAGGTCGTTCTGTTTCAGTGGCGAATCCCGAATCCCGAATAACGTGCTGGCTCGTTATTCGGGATTCGGGATTCGCCACTAAAACAGGTGAGTTCATGAGAGGACTGCCCCGTGCACTATAACAAACCAGTTAGCACCCTATTCGCTCGACAAACAGTCGTCTCCTTGTCAGTCGGTCACCCAACGTACCCTTACCCCTACGGTCAGGGGTAGCGAGGAAATGGTCGGATGCAAGGTAGGTCGGTCTGTTTTAGTGGCGAATCCCGAATAACGTGCTGGCTCGTTATTCGTTATTCGTTATTGGCGAATACCGAATCCCGAATAACGTGCCAACTTCACGTTGCCAGATATCAATTTATTATTATTATTATTATTATTATTGTTCGATTTATATAGCGCTTCATTACACATGAAGTGTTTCTAAGCACATATCACAAACATTTACTTCAAACACACAGAAACAATCAAAATCAGGAGAACATAATTAAACACAATTAAACACAGCTGCCTGTTAGGCGCTATTATTCAAAGGTTTATATCCAATAAATCAACCGGCTAATCTCTATATTGAACTCAGTCGAGGTATTACCTGATGAACACCTACACCAAGTAGAGTTCAAAAATAAAAAACGAAGTTTAAAAGAATCAACTTCATTAACAAAAATTAAACAATCAAAAACTAAACAGATAAATCAAATTCAAACGAAACAAATAAAACAAAGAAAATGAAAAGAGCAGTTCATTACCATTCTACATTAACAAAATAAAGGAAAACAACTTGTGAAAATTTTTCAAAAAATAAGAGCAAAGTAACACTAATGTTAATACTTTTTTAACGAACATATGTTATATAAAGTATTAATTAGACATTTATTCACATGACAAGCCAATAATCAACTCGTATCATACTGTTACCATTGTTCACATTTGTTTGTGGACACTCTACAGGTCACAATTTTTATCCAATTTAGATGAAGCTTACAATATATGTTTATTTCCCAAATAACTCGGACACATGTCGAACCTTAAATTTCTGGATTATTACCCCTGGTTGTACATTCATGGGAGGACGAACTCCATCAATAATCAGTGCTCCACAAAACTCTGTTCCGGAGTTAACCCCTGAAAACCTCCGAAAAGCAATAGAGGCTACAGTTTTTCAACAGATTTATATCAAATGTGGTGTTCCTGAATCCCCCCCCCCTCCTTCTCCAAACACGATAGGGGCTACATCTTTTAACAGATAGGGTTTATCTCCTATTTTTCTGCATGGTTTGGCTCCCCAAACAGCAGGGTAATTACCTACTCCTATTTCGATTTCTGTCAAGGATTCTTTTACATGTACTCCAACGAATCGAATTGACAATGTCCTTGCCAGGCCCTCCGTCCGAAATTACTGACAGTAAAGTCTTTTGACTTGCAATAAAGTCTTTTATTCATGGAGGGTTGTAGCAGGGTAGAGCTCATCTTATATTCAGAGGCCTACAAAAGAAAGTACAGGGTTTAAAGGGGTATTTACATCTTCATAAAGAAATTGAGGAGTTTAAAGGGGTATTAATATATTCAACAAAATGCTAACAGTTTTCAGATCCAGTAATTATGTATCTTTAGATTATGTAATACTGATTAAATAAATATTGTTAGAAGGCAAAAAAACCAGCGTCACTATCCGATATTTAGACTTACATTCATGGAAATTTTATAATGTCAATACAACCAATATTTAACTTGCATAAAAAATCTAAACACACTATATCTGGCTTGAAAGTATGACGAAGCATTATACACATTTTAGCTACTGAGCCTACTTTCAAGTATTTACTATTCACTTTTTTTTTCAACTAGATCATTAGATCATGTACAAAATCAAAGATGGCAACAAAATTCAAAATGGCCGTAGAACGGTGTGAACTAAAACTATTGTTGTTGTACAAATAAATTGGGTACGCTCGTGGTGTGATTAGTGTCCCAAGATCGGATAATAATTTTACCTTTATTGGGCAGCTCAACGAGATGGATAATAAACGTTAACAGCAATAATTATTATTATGTTCGAATGATACCAGTAGAATGAAAGACATTGGGTAAATCATGCCAGGTTGTAATCTGTAGGGGGTGGTGGGTATCATGTTGGGTTTAAAACCAGTAGAATGGGGGACATCTGGGAAAATATGTCGGTTTGTTGCCAGTAGAATGAGGGACATCGGGGAAATCATGTTGGGTTTGAAATCGTTGAAACCAGTAGCATGGGGGACATCGAGGTAT
This sequence comes from Patella vulgata, assembly GCF_932274485.2. Classification (NCBI taxonomy): domain Eukaryota; kingdom Metazoa; phylum Mollusca; class Gastropoda; family Patellidae; genus Patella; species Patella vulgata. The sequence continues at coordinate 394,387 of NC_065884.2, forward strand.
CATGTTGGGTTTGAAACCAGTAAAATGGCGACATCGGGGATGCAGTAGAACAGCGACCTAGGGGGGATCGTGTCGGGTTGAAACAAGCAGAATCGAGACATCGAGGGAATCATATTGCGTTGAAACCAGCATACTGGGGGATATCGGATGAGAGGAGAATAGAGATCATCTGGAAAATAATGTTGCGTTGAAACCAGAAAAATGGTAGACATTGGATGAATCATATCGTGTTAGTTTAAATCTTATTTCATCAAAAGGAAATAATTTATTATTGACAACAAAATCCAGTTTAATCATTTTATTCGTACATGATTCTAACATTCAAGTAGTTCCAGATATAAGTCAAGGGCTTTATATGCATCTGTTGGATACTGCATGTTGTTTTCATTCATCAATATCATACACATATCATAGATGTCTTCATCACATGGGATTGCTTTTCGGAACAACGCTTCTTCCTTGCAGATAAGTATTTGGTCGTTTCCAATTAACGTCTTGTAATCGTGGACATTGTAAAGCTCAGGTGCTGAAAACATGATGATTGGCCGACCAGATGGAACATATTGGTTTTTAGTTGGTCGAATAATATGATCATCCCAGACTTTAGCAACATAATCTATCTCATCCTGAAATAAAAACATGTTATATATCAGCCAAGGAAGATAATTTTGAATGTTTCCACTATAGATTTACATTTAAAGGCTTTTAAATATTGGTAGAATATCATTTCTGGTTACACTGTTTCGGCACTTTGAGCAGGAGCCGGAAGTTACGCATGCTCATGGGTATCGATTAGTACTCGGACCTCTACTCTTTGAATACACTACAGTTGACCCTTTATAGTGTAAGTCGCGAGAAGCGTTCAACCAGCTGTCAAAGCTTTAATTATGTCCTTTGAAGATAAACTCCCGCGTAATTACAAAATTTCACCTTCCAGATCCACACTTGTCAGGGTCAAAAGCTGGCGCATTACCACGGAAGGCGAATCACGTTTGTCACGAAATATGGATAATTAAGTTACTTACTTGTAAAAGAGGCAAAAAGCAGAAGATAATCAAATTTGTATCTAGACCTCCACCATCAAAATTACCATTAATTTTAATTTGTTCAAAAAATGCCATCCAGAATTCTGCACATTGTCTTCTAAGAACCCCCCAGCAACATTCAATTCTCTGATTATGAGTGCTTTTCCCATACAAAAATGAACGTTCACCAGCCATTTGATCCATTCCATCTCTGCGAAAAAAACGTTGAAATTATCCACATGACCAATTTCGGTACCTCTATCTGCTCTTACAATTCTGGGACATCCAATTTCCTCGACGGCTTTTAAAAAATATCCTCCAATTATTCTTGGGTCACTGCTGGTGGAATAAGCATTAAGCCATATTATTTTTCGCGAATATCCGTCGATGCATCCGTTTATGCAAATACCAAATGGTTTCAACTTATCATACGAGTCAAAATGCCATATATAGTTTGGTCCTTTCGAGTGATACATCCTCCGTCTTAGTCTGTGTTGCTGTCTCAGAAAAACACCTTCTGGGTCTAGAATATTCAATAGCAGCCGAACCTCTTCTTTTCTTGCCTTTAATCCATTTTCCTTTAATTTTTGGTACATCCACCTGTATCCATGTAACCCACCAGATCCAATATTTTCCTTCATTATAAACCCCACTACGCTCATAATATCAGTCCAATTACGACATCTATATACATTTTCACTATACAGAATATTTTGCAATTGTCTACGCGAAAGGGATATGTCATTTCTCTCCGACAATAGTTGTATAATTTCCCTCTGTTTCATTCCCATTAAAAAGTAAGACTTTATCAAATGTAGTCTACGTTCAGCCATTGTGACTTTACAACTAGTTGAAATTGGTATATTCAAGTCTATTTATTAATTATTTCGTTTCAACGAAATAACTAATTCGTTTAAACGAAATAACTAATTCGTTTAAACGAAATAACTAATTCGTTTAAACGAAATAATTAATTCGTTTCAACGAAATAATTAATTCGTTTAAACGAAATAACTAATTTTTATTTCAATAATTCGCTTGTGCATAGGGGTCTTTAGCAGTGGGAGGAAACCGGAGGACCCGGAGAAAACCCACGAGGTTGGACAGGCGACCCTACTCCTTGTCACGTACAACCGGGGAATCGAAACCCTGCCAGTTGACTCAATGACAGACCGTATGATACATTTAATGTCGAATATTATTAAAAATCTTCGACTTCGACTCGACAGCATTTTTTGGTTTCACTAATGTATCATTTACCGTAGAATCACATCATTTAGATATTTGCAAGGTCCCTAGATTTAGCACGTAGATCAACCTGCATGCAGACAGACAGGAAAAATATGATAATTCTTATAAAAGCTCATCAAACATAATGAATAAATTCCAGTCTTTATCATGGTTAAAATCACATCAAATATTCACCTTTGTGTTCTAGGATACACATAGATTCATAAACACGCTATACCACAACATTTCAGCGTCTAAAAGTAGCAAACAAGACGGTAAAAAGATGACGATGTTATACGGACCTTTTCCGTATGAAAGCTGTTCGATACGTGCTGCCGTATCCGTGTGCCGTATCACGTATGAGAAAAACACATACATTGATGACGTCACAAGCATAATGCGTGATACGGACCAGCAATTTACGCTTGCCAAAAGTCTCTATTGTTTTGAGAGTGGTAACGTGGCGGAATTGGTACTTGCGGTGACTTCACACATCTCATCCAATGAGCTATATATCCAGTTATTATAATATATAGATCATTGATGATAGCACATAAAATAGATAGTGAGTAGGTACAAATACTTGGGTCCCAAGATGGCGCCTTTCTGCACTTGACGTCATCAAAGCCTTGTATAGGGAAAGTTACAACTCATTTACAGGCGCCATTTTGGGTCCCAACTATGACGCCACAAAAACTATGACGTCATGGCGTCATATAGCTTTACTTAAAACGTTTTATTTTTTTCTTGGTATAACGTTTTACGGGCTACAATTTATACTTAACAAATTGCAAAAGAAATCAATGCGGTTTGGTTCAATGATAATATGTCAGACAAAATCATACTCAAAATCGGCCAAGGCAAAATGAAAAGATTAACATAATTCAATTTGGCGTTCTTCGGGAATTATCGAGAGCGCTATATCGTAATCAGTGTCTTTCAGTGGTGGTAGGATAAATAATTTATTTTTAAATTCCTCAGACACAGAGTGGCTATGCAAGCGAAGTGTGTCGAAAAATCGAATTTGACAAACATCAATTTAAAAATGTATTTTTCATTTGATGGCGGGCATTTCTTTCAAAGTAACTGCCAAATTAAAAAAAAAATGAAAAATAAAACCCCATTAATTTGGTAATAAAAGGGCAGCGATAATCTCAAAAATTTAATTTCGAGAATTCTTGATGGTAGAAATTCAAAATGGTGGAATTTTCATTAATCGTCATTTCTTTCTGTTGGTTATGACTTGTAATATGTGGTATATTAGTCACGAAATGACATAGTTGCTCTTAAATGAATATATTGTTAACGCGCTTTAAACATCTAGATGCAAAAGACAAGGTGTAAAAACTTGATGTTATAAAACACATAATTTATTCAGCTCGTAGCAAGATTTGAAATGAATAGATGCGGTTCGTTTAACTTGAATGTAGATATATCATGCATATATAGGACCTTTCGTTTGAATCATATCATCATAGGAATATCTTATTTGATAGTTTTACGTATTTGTCGACATTAAGGTGTACATGTTCTATAGTTCCATTTAGCCTATACATTTTCTTGATTCACTTGACTAAACAAAACATTGTGTAGGAATGTAGGCTTTTATAGATTAAACAAAAAGCTGATAAATGTTGAGATGTGTGGAACATGCTCGAGGCGATTTGTAACAGGCACGATATACTCTTCAAAAAAAAGTAGGGGATATTAAAATGCAAATACCTATGCAGGGTGTAATATGTGTAGTCATGGACACTAGACATGCTTTGAGAGTATGTTCACGTATGAAGGACTTATCGCCCCAACAGAACCACTGAGCGGCACATGCGACACATAATAGCGCCATACGCGAGGGTTCATTGTCAAATTTGACACTTCAAGGAAGGGTTGATGAAAACTACTGTGTGCTGGTTTACCTATCCATGTTTGCTTTCCCATCGGTTCTTGCATAATATTTACTGTTTAGCGTATCTTTGCTTTAGTGTGTTACGTTTAATTTGATCGGGCGATGTGTTCGTCGACGTCAACGGACAACACTGCAAGAATTAGCCGTCGCACTGCAAGAATTAGCCGTCGCACTGCAAGAGGAGTGGGTCAGATTGCCCCAAATCGTGACTGGACGGTTGATTAGGAGCATGCCACGACGAATTGCTGAATGCCTGAGGATTGGTTCTAGCAATTACTCATCATTAAGACAAACATCAAAAACGTTCATTTTCACTTTTGACGGTGTATCTATTGGCGAGTGTAAAGGGACCGTCAGATAAGCCGCCCATATGAACTGTTTATGTTCATTTGTAGGCAATTGGCCTGTTATTAACAGACACTGGTTACCTCTAATAAAAACAGCAGTGCATTTCCGCAGTTTTGTATTGTTTCTGAATATCCCCTACTTTTTATGAAGAGTATATATTTGATACTAGTTGAGCATCAGAAAAACATGATTATTTCACTGGGTATGGGACGCAAATACCGAAAGGTGTCGTACAAACACTAAAGCAACTGCATCTCTTTCACTGGGCACCTTCAATGTATGTCTACCTGTGGAATAACATGTACATTATTTGTATCTGTTAAATTTGTGAGGTTTATATATTAGATTAATATTATTATTTACTCATGGGCGCATGAGCGGCCCCTTTTACTGACCGCGGAGCCCGGAGGGGGGTTCCGGGGGCTCTCCCCCATTAAATTTTGAAAAATGGAACCCCAAATATGCGATTTGGTGGCATATCTGATTATAATCTCTGTCAAATAATATATCTCATCAATCGATTAATTTAGGCCAAAACCCCAACCTGCAAGTAATTTACAACCATCAACCTGTGAAATTATCATATCGTCATATTAATTAACGTATTATCATTGTATCGTCAAGACCAGCAACATCAAATTTTGCTGAGGCCTTAAAATTGATTTTTTTTTTTTTTGAGTTACGAACCATCGGCAGACATTTCTGGCGACAGCGTCGGGTGAATCCGATGAAATTTTCGGATGAAATTCGGAATCCCCATCGCAGGATTCCGAATTACGGCCCACACCCGACCGGCCCTTCGCCCGATGGCCCAATCCGCCCCTGCATGGGCGGGGAGAGATAACGTCTTACCCCAAACAAATTGCAAAAGACACCAGGAAGTTTCGCAGAGCGATATCTCGTCTCACATGTCACTGATGAAACAATATGCCCGAAACACATGTTACGCTAGACACCTTTTATTTAAAGGTAAATCGCTAATATTTGGGACCTACAAATTGACACAAATGGTACGGAAATAATGTAATATGAATGTAAATAAACTGATTCGGTATTTCGCCGAACATAACTGCTTTGAAATTAGATTAAAAACGGAAACTATTGAACGTAAATCAATTTATATACATTCATATTACATTATTATATGCTGTGCGACCCAATTATGTCAATTTCTAGGTCCCAAATATTAGCGATTTAGCTCCTTTAAATTACACTGATTTTAAGCTACACTTTAAAGAAATTTCTATTTTCGAAAAATTGATGATACAATTAATGATTGATGACCCAATCCGGAATGGCTCCAGACCAAAAAATAATGGAATTTCAGGCATTTATTTTGCCGGCTAGAAGGCAATAAGGTTTTATCTCCCAAATTACTATATAATTTAAGTTTTAATTTTTCACTTTACCCGTCTGCACAAAAATCTGATTTTTAAAAGTGTATGCAAGTTAAATATATTTAATAGCGCTTTTATCTGGTGTATCATTCATTTCATTTTCTTATGAATTGGACTATATTATTATAACAATAATGTGCGCTTATGGTTTTATAATAATAATAATAGTTTGTTCAGCTATACTTTTCGTTTAAAAATGTATATTTTATCTCTTTTTCGCGGAATTCTATGAGATATCCATCTACATCCCTGTCATTGGCAGCCAACATAAACACAACAGTATGATAGGACATAAAATAGAAAGTGAGTAGGTACAAATACTTGGGACCCAAGATGGCGTCTTTGTGCACTTGACGTCATATTTTCATGACGTCATATGAAATTTCTGGCTTCACAGTTGACGCAACTTTATCTATATACGGCTGTGGACGTCATATTTTCATGATGTCATATGAAATTTCTGGCTTCACAGTTGTCGCAACTTTACCTATATACGGTTTTGCGTGGTATATTGGAATTTTTGGATAGTAGATATGTAACAAAACCTGGCAGATAAAAACTAACGTGGTATAATAATATATGGGAACGATAAGAAAGTACCATAAGTTGATAGTAAAAAAAAGTGGTATAATAGAATCCGGGGCTGAGATAACCGTACCACGCTCGCCTTGGTGGTACCACGTCCATTTTATTTATAGGGATTTTACATAATTTGAAGCAAATTTTGCAAATTGTGTTGATTATTTACTCCATTTTGATGTTTTTATAGGTCATCTTTACACTTTATGTTAAAATTAATTAAAATACAGATAACTGATCGGTCGGTTAATGATCATACGGTTAATAATACTGTGTAACAGTTATTATACTATACTCTATTTAAAAAGACCCTACGGATCATATTGGATATGAAATGAAATGGGGTTTAACGTTCTGCTCTGACTGGACTAATAAAGACAGGCATAAATTACTATACAGATAACCGATTGTTTGGTTAATGATCATACGTTTGGTTAGTAATACTTGTAGACCCTACTGTGTAAAAGTTATTGTAGACCTTCTATACCCTACTTAAAAAAAACAACCTTAAATTGGGCTATTGGCTAGATATGAAACAAAACGTGGCAGGTAAAAACGTGGTATAATAAAATATGAGGATGACATGAAAGTGCAGTGAGTTGATAACTTAAACAAAGCGTGGTACTATAGAATCCGGGGCTGAGTACCACGCTCGCCTTGCTTGATTATTTAATCAATTTTGATGTTTTTATAGGCCATATACTGTACCTGATTTAAAAAGACCCTACGTATTATATTGTGTAGATATGAAATAAAACGTGGCAGGTAAAAACGGAGTATAATAAAATATGAGGATGACATGAAAGTGCAGTGAGTTGATAACTTAAACAAAGCGTGGTACTATAGAATCCGGGGCTGAGTACCACGCTCGCCTTGCTTGATTATTTAATCAATTTTGATGTTTTTATAGGCCATATACTGTACCTGATTTAAAAAGACCCTACGTATTATATTGTGTAGATATGAAATAAAACGTGGCAGGTAAAAACGGAGTATAATAAAATATGTGGATGATACAAGAGTGCCACGTGTTGATAGTTTTTAAAAAAAAGTTGTATAATAGAATCCGGGGCTGAGAAAAAAGTACCAAGCTCGCCTTACTGGTTCTATACAAACGGAACGTGGTACGCGACTTCGGTACAAAATAAACGTGGTACACTAGAATCCGAAACTGAGATAACCGTACCACGCCTGCCCTACTCCTTCTATACAAACGGAACGTGGTACGCGACTTCGGTACAAAAAACTTGGTATACTAGAATCAGAGACTGAGATAACCGTACCACGCCCGCCTTACTGCTTCTATACAACTGAACGTGTTACGCTCGACTTACTTCGGTACAAAATACGTGGTATAATAGAATCCGTGATTGAGATAACCTTACCACGCCCGTCTTGCGGCTTCGATATGCTCTTATACAACTGAAACGTGGTACGCGGCTTTGGTACCACGTGCTTTTTAATTATAGGGATTTACGTTATTTGAAGCAAACTTTGCAAATTGTGTTGATGATTTAATCCAATTTGAGGTTTTTATAGGCCATATTTACACTTTATCTTAAAGTAAGTTACAATAGCGTTAATGATTATACGGTAAATAGTACATGTATTGTGTAAAAGTTATTGAACTATACCCTACTTAACAAGACCCTAGAACTCATACCAAAATGGCCGCTTTATACAAATGAGTATTTAGGGGAATACTAACCCGAACCCTAACCCTTTTAAGAGAAGTAAAAACTAAATTAGACCCAAGTTCAGTCTTTTAAAAAGGGTTAGGGTTAGGGTTAGTTATCCCCAAAATTCTCATTTATATAAAGCGGCCATTTTGGACTCCGGAACAGGCATCGATATTTCCGCGCACATGCGCACGGCGTGCGCAGGCACATTTGCTTTTAAAATACTTTTTTGCAGGCACATTTTTAAAGATGTAGCCACGCCGGGCAGCGCCTGCGCCCGGCACTATTTTTTGCAGCCCAGCACAAAGAAAAAATCGAAGAAAGCCGCCCAGTCGTATTTAAACCCCTTCGTCCTTCTCTGTACACAAACTCGGCGCTCGAAATTTACCACGGCAATTAAACGGCAAAGCCATAAAAGCCGACGTACGCAAACCATGTCTGTCACGGCATAATTTATTTTTGTGTGCCGTAGTAGACCCTATCATCCCAAATTAGTTTAAAGAAAGATGTATTGGTATTTTGTTTATTTATACTAAGTGATGTGTAGGCCTAGGTCTATTCATTTTACAATTATTCTATGGTCTTTATATTTGTTTATTTGCCGTAAATAGGTCACCCAGGCCAATTTACGGCACTCCAATGTTAAAGGTTTGAATGTCGTAATTGTCCAACACGTGCCTGCAAATTTTCACGATGTTTCTTATTTTATTTCTTACCTATGTTGACCGTGGATTTGCTACGGCCCGAGAGTAGGACTAGGAGGAAGATGAGAGCTTTCTCAGTTTCTGCCTGACCTGATTCTCATTCCACCGTAATAATAATAATATTCGTGAGACACGTACAGTACAACAACTTTACAAACAAGTCAAATAATATGTGTTTTAATTATCAATATCTACCTGTTGTCATAATTCGTTGTACTCAAATACAACACAAACACCGTTTTAAGAATCGTTTTAATTTTTAATCTCAAAGTAATAAAGTAATATTTGAAAAAAAACCCCAACAAAACAACAAATACCGAAAGGTCCTCAACTTATCTATCCAGAGAAACAGAGTGGGGCGGAACAATTTTATGCTCGGTCGGGTGGTGTCAAAAAGTTTTTAGATCCCTGTATCATTGATGAAAATTAAGTGAATTTGGTAAAATTTGAATATATAAATGGAAATTTGATTTGCACTGAACTAAATACAAAAGGCAGCAGATGCTCTGAAAATACACCAAGAAGGGTTTAATTTTCATAAAAGACCACGCCCCCTCCCAAAATTTTTTTGCCTCACTCCGCTCGCCACATATATTTTTACACCACTCACCAAATCCTGGCTACATCCCTGTGTTTCAGTATGACCCTGCAGGCACATTTTCAAGTGTGTGCGCAGGCACACTCAACTTTTATAGAGCCCTGCACCCGAACCTCGATAAACTACTAGAAAGTTTTATTTGTACCGTGCGGTAAGGACGGCCAGCCCTCGATAAACTACTAGAAGGTTTTATTACTCAACAAATACCTTCTCGAAGTATGTAATAAAATCTAATCGGGTGAATAATCAACACGATTTGCAAAATTTGCTTCAAATAATGTAAAATCATAAAAAGCATGTGGTACCACGCTTTATTTGTATAGGAGCAGTAAGGCGAGCATACCATCGTTTCAGTTGTATAGAATCAGTAAGGCGGGCGTGGTACGGTTATCTCAGTCTTGGGTTCTAGTATACCACGTTTTTTGTACCGAAGTCGCGTACCACGTTTGTATAAAAGCAGTAAGGGATTCTAGTATACCACGTTCCGTTTGTACAGAACCAGTAAGGCACGCGTGGTACGGTTATCTCAGCCCCGGATTCTACTATACCATAGAAACGAAAAGCGAACGTGGTGCTGTTGTCTCAGCCTCGGATTCTATTGTACCACATTTGTTTTTAACTGCACTTTCGTATCGTCCTCATATTTTATTTTTAACTGCCACTTTTTGTTTCATTTCTACTCAGTAGTCCAATATACCACGTAGGGCCCTTTTAAATAGGTTACAATAACCTTTACACCGTATATAAATGGCGATAATTTTAACCGACCGATCGACTGTCTGAATTTTATTATATTTTATTATTAAACATTAAGTGTAAATATTGTCTATATAAAATAGTATAAAACATCGAGTTCAATTAAATAATTGATATAATTTGCAAAATTAGCTTTTAAAGGCCCAATACCACTCTTGTTGTAACTGAATAATATGTCCCAATCTTTATTCTGGTCAACAAATTATACTATTTTAGAATATTTCAATTAATTGATGATACAAATTTCATCTTAACACACCTTATTTAAAAATTTTGAAAAATTCAACATAATGGTTTGAAACGTCTAACGTAAACCTTTTCAAATGAAACTTCGATTTAAAAATATTTTCGAACCCTCTGGACAAGTAAAATAAGATGTAATGGATAATTTACACAACAGGTAGGACACTTAAACATCTAGTACTTAGAGTTATTATTTATTTTCTGGAGCTTTCAAGCCAGCAAGAGTGTTACTGTCCCTTTAATAAGGTAAAATCACCATAATTAAAAAGTACGTGGTACCAAAATCTCGTACCACTTTACATTTGTATAGAAGCAATAGGGAATGTGCGTGGTATTTTGGAGCGTGGTATTTAGCCACTGCCATAGAGATCTAAATAGTATGATCTAGGCCTATCTAGAATAGACCTACAAAAAGGGTAGGCCTAGTTTATGGGTTTATAATACATAGATTTCAAACTATTACTATTCGTATTAGATCTAGACTAGTAATACTCTATAGGGCCTAATACTCATCATCTAGTGTCTAGGCTATTTATTATTTTTTGGCTAGGGCTAGGCCTACTGACTTCTATAAGTAAGTCACGAAGTGTTTGTTGTTACACAAGGCTGTCATTGTGATTGTCAAGCGCCTACAAAAGCCCACGTAAAAAAACTAACACGCAGTTTTATTGGCAATGACTTATGGTTTAACAATAAATAAATTGTACTCACCGTCTAATTTCTGTTCGGAATGTCTTCGCATTAGATATTGGTCAAATTTCATCAACTTCGACAGTAACTCACTAACTGTGACAAAAATACCGCCTTATTTTTGAACGAGAAATTCGGTACACTTTGGGTTTTTTTCGCAAGAATCCATGACCACTCGGACCAAAGACCACTCGGGCTAAGATCAGTCGGACCAACTGATAGACCACTCGGACCAAACAAAAAAGACTGTTTTAATATGACTACTCAACCAATAATAAAGTGTTGTTTTAATTGTTGTTATAATAAATTGATAATTGTGTTTGTTTTAATAAATTGATAATTGTGTTTGTTTTAATATGCATCTGTTTTCTTTGAAATAATAAGAGTAGTCATTAATTCGTATGTATCTGTATATTCACCCGTGTTATCTACGCCTACAATTGATACACTATTCGAGGCTTTGAGCAAGTAAAACTAAGTTCTGTTCTTAAGGACTGTATAGACGAAGTTATTCCAGTTTTTCCCAATATTATTAATTCTTGTATATCATCCTCTACTATTCCCAACGTTTTCAAACAAGCTTATGTTACCCCTTTAATTAAAAACTAGATCCTAATGTTTTTAAAATATTGGAGAAATGTATTGCTTCTCAGATAAAGGCCCATCTACATGATAACTGTTTGTATGAACCATTTCGAAGTGCTTATAAATAATTTCACAGTACCGAAACAGCTTTAACCCGGGTTTCAAATGATATTTTAATGGAAATTGACAATAGAAAATGTACATTTCTAATTTTATTAGATTTATCTGCTGCTTTCGACACGATGGACCCTTCCATTCTTCTACGTAGACCTCAATTTAAATTCGGTATTTGTGGCTCTGCATTAAATCTTTTAGAAAGCTATCTTGTGGGTAGAAAGCAGTGTATTATAGTTAATTGTAAATCGTCGTCTGAATCTGTTTTGTCATCTGGGGTTCCCCAAGGTTCTGTTCTTGGTTCGATTTTATTTACCCTCTATACGTCACCATTAGGTGATATATTGTCAGAAAATATGGTCTCAGCTTTCATTTGTATGCCGACGATAATCAATTATATATTTCATTTACACCTAATTGTCCATCTTCTTTCAATTTATCAAAATTACAACTTGAGAACTGTATTAGTGAAATTAGAAAATGGATGTCAAAGAACTTTCTAAAATTGAATGATGATAAAACCGAATATTTGTTATTAGGTTCAGGGCATCAATTAAGTAAATTTGCACATGATAACCCCCCTGTTGTAATTGGTAATTTTGATATATTTTCATCTTATTCTGCTCGAAATATTGGCGCAATCTTTGATAGTTTTATGCTTATGGGAGCTCAAGTAAATAATATTTGTAAATTGTGCTATTTTAATATCAGAAATATAGGTAAAATACGTAAATGTATAACTGTAGAGGCCACTAAGTCACTTGTTAATTCTCTGGTCACTTCCCGATTAGATAACTTTAATTCACTTTTAGTTGGTTTACCTTTAAAGCTTATAGATAAATTACAAAAAAGTACAGAATGCTGCGGCTAGACTTGTTACTTTAACTAAGAAATGTGACCACATAACTCCTGTTTTATATAATCTACACTGGTTACCTGTTAAATATCGAATTGATTTTAAGATTTTACTACTTACTTTTAAATGTTTAAATAATTTAGCTCCGGTTTACCTCTCAGATCTTTTAGAACTGTATACACCTGGCCGAACATTACGTACATCAGATAAGCTACTTTTAAAGCCCAAAACTGTTCAACTAGTCTCTTACGGTCAGCGCTCTTTTAGTTATCAAGCACCTGTTTTATGGAATAATCTACCATTTAGTTTAAGATGTTGTACATCTCTATATTCTTTTCAAAACACAACTTAAAACACATTTATTTAATCAGGATACAATCGTTAACATGTCCATAATCTTGTTGTTTATGTATTATTTACATTGTCACTTTGTAAAGTGCTCCTGAACATGTTATATGAAAGGGCGCAATATAAATATGCTGTAATAATAATAATAATAATAAATAAAACATTAAACATTAAGATTTTTCGACTGTTTCGTTTAATTTAACCTTTTTAGATTATGAAAACGCAACGTTTAAAAAACTAAGATCCAATAGAATCAACATAAAGGCATGCATAAATATATTAATAACGTTCAAAGAATTATAAGTTAAAACGTTACATACTTTATTTTATAAGAAATAGTTTACTAATGTGCACAGGAGGTCTGATTAGGCTTAGAAAATAACTTTGTATCAGATGGTTCATTTGGTGTTCTTGACATAGCTTATTTGAACGTTAGTAAAGTAAACGTCAATAGATCAATACCAATTAATGTTTAGTAACTTCTCACAGTTTCAACGACGAAACGTCAAATAAAACGCGCTTGAAACATTAATCATAAGTCTAAATGCAGTTCTTGTCAGTAAAATATTTAAAAAAAACCCATCTAAATATAAAACGTTTTACGAACATTTTGGACGGTTATTTTTGTTCGTTTAATTTAAACGTTTATTATATTAGGAACATGGAATGTAATCCAATATAATCAATATAATGTCACGAACATAATATATACTTATAACGTTCAAAGAGCCATAAGTTAAAACGGTACAAATATACACTAGAAGAACATAGTTTACTAACGTTTGAAGGTTGTCTGACCAGGCTTGAGATATAACGTTGAATCAGACAGTTCATTTGACATTCTTGGAACAATTAATCTGAACGTTTCTAAAGTAAACGTCACTAGAAGGATATTTATTAATGTTTAGTAACGTCTCGCATTAATCTAAAGTCTTTATGCAACGATTGTCTAATGTAACATCAAAAAAGCATTGGAGGGTTATTTTTGTTCGTTTAATTTAAACTTTTTGGAAGAGGAACACGGAACGTTTCAAAGTAAGTATAAAATCTAATATCAATATTACGTCTAGGAAATTACGTTTTATCAGATGGCTCATCCGAAGTTCTTAGAACATTAAATCTTAACGTTTTAAAAGTAAACGTCACTAATGTTTAGTAACGTTCTACAGTATCAATGATGTAACGTCAAAGAGAAGAAAATAGTTTACTAACGTTTACAAGCTGACCATGCTTAGGAAATAACGTGTTAACAGATGGTTCGACGTTCTTGGAACAACTAATCTGAATGTTGCAAAAGTAAACGTTACTAGAACAATATTAATTACTGTTTAGTAACATTTCACAGTATCAACGATATAACGTCATAAAAAACGGAGTTGGAACATTAATCTAATGTTTTAATGCAACATTAGCTAATGATGTAAGATGTAAAGAATATGTAAAATAGAAATACAACGTTTTAGAAACTTTATTGGAAGGGTTTATTTTTCGTTTAATTTTAACGTTTTTAAATTAGGAAAACAGAATGTTTTAAAAACTGAAATCAATATAACGTCACAAACAAATATATACTGAGCGCCATGGAAAACGCATCACTTTTTTTCCCAAATATTTTATTACTAGGTGGTTTTGTATGTATAATATAATGTAATACTATTACTGTAATATTAATTACTGTTTAGTAACGTCTCACAGTCTCAACAATTTAACGTCTAATAAAACGCGTTTGAAACATTATTCTAAACTTTAAATGAAAATTGGGGGTGGGAGGGGGGTATTTTTATTTGTTTAGTTAAACGGTTTTAGATTAGAAAAACGGAACGTTTTAAAAAGTAAGATCCAATATAATTATTATAATTCGGAAATAATTCGGGATTATATGTAAAATGTAAAATAAAAATAGAACGTTTTACGAATTTTATTGGAGATTATTTTTGTTCTTTTAATTTAAACATTTTTAGATTAGGAAAACAGAACATTTTGAAAACTCGAATCCAATACAATCAATATAACGTTACAAACAAATATATAAATAACGTTCAAAGAATCATAAGTTAAAACGCTACAAAAGTTAGAAAAACATACATTAGTTTACTGACGTTAACAGGCTGTTTGGCCAGTTTTGTGAAATAACCTTGAATCAGATGGTTCATTTGACGTTCTTGGAACAATTAATCTGGATGTTTCTAAGGTAAATGTCAATAGAATTACAGGAAAACGATGTAACATGGAAATATAACGTTTTTACGAACTTTATTGAGGGTTATTGTTTTTGTTTAATTTCAACGTTTTTCGATTAGGAAACCGAACGCTTTAAAAACCAAAATCCAATATAACCAATAGTACGTACGTTACAAACAAATATATTAATAAAGTTAAAACAATCCTAAGTTAAAACGTTACTATAGTTACGTTAGAAGAACATAATTTACCGAAGTTTACATGTTGGTTGATCAGGCTTGTGAAATAACGTTGAATCAGGTGGTTTAGTTGACTTTCTTGGAACAACTAATCTGAACGTTTCTAATGTAAACGCCACTAGAACGATATTAATTAATGTTGTGTAACGTTTCACGGTATCAAGGATATAAAGTCATAATAAAACGAGGTTGAAACATTAATCTAATGTTTTAATGCAACATTTGCGAATTTTATTGTAAGGTTGTTTTTATTTTCGTTTAATTTCAATGTTTTTAGATTAGTAAAAGAGAACGTTTTAAAAACTAAAATCCAATAATCAATATAACGTCACAAACAAATCTATTAATAACGTTCAAAGAATCATAAGCTAAGCGCTACGAAAGTTATGTTAAACGATCATAGTTTACTTACATAATCCTTGTAAGACATATAGAGGTAGATTTCACAATCACATATAAGTGTTTTTAATTTGTTATTAATACTAGTTTACTGACGTTTACAGGTTGTCTGACCAGGCTTAGGAAATAACGTTGAATCAGATGGTTCATTTGACGTTCTCGGAACAACTAATCCCAACGTTTCTGAAGTAAAACTCGCTAGAACGATAATAATTACATGTAACTCTAACGTCTCACAGTATCAAGGATATAACGTAAAAAACCCGGTTTGAAATATTGATCAAATGTTTTAATGGAACGTTTGCTAATGATTTAAGATGTAAAGAATATGTAAAATAGAAATGCAACGTTTTACGAACTTTATTGGAAGGGTTTATTTTTCGTTTAATTTTAACGTTTTTAAATTAGGAAAACAGAACGTTTTAAAAACTGAAATCAATATAACGTCACAAACAAATATATTACTAACGTTCAAAGAATCATAAGGTAAAACGCTACAATAGTTACGTTAGAAGAAAATAATTTACTGACGTTTACAGGTTGTCTAACCAGGCTTGGGAAATAACGTTGATTCGGGTGGTTCAGTTGACATTCTTGGAACAACTAATCTGAACGTTTTTAAAGTAAACGTCACTAGAACGATATTAATTAATGTTTAGTAACGTTTCACAGTATCAACGATATAACGTCACAAAACACGGGTTTGAAACATTAATCTAATTTTTTAATGCAACGTTTGCTAATGATGTGAGATGTAATAAACATGTAAAATAGAAATACAACGTTTTACGAACTTTATTGGAAGGGTTTATTTTTTGTTTAATTTTAACGTTTTTAGATTAGGAAAACAGAACGTTTTAAAAACTGAAATTAATATAACGTCACAAACAAATATATTACTAACCTTCAAAGAATCATAAGTTAAAACGCCAATATAGGTATGTTAGAAGAACATAATTTACTGACGTTTACAGGTTGTCTGACCAGGCTTGGGAAATAACGGTGCTCCAGGTGGTTCAGTTGACGTTCGTGGAACAACTAATCTGAACGTTTCTAAAATAAACGTCACTATAACGATATTAATTAATGTTTAGTAACGTTTCACAGTATCAACGATATAACGTCATAAAAAACGGAGTTGGAACATTAATCTAATGTTTTAATGCAACTTTTGCTAATGATGTAAGATGTAAAGCATATGTTAAATAGAAATACAACGTTTTACGAACTTTATTGGAAGGGTTTATTTTTCGTTTAATTTTAACGCTTTTTGGATTAGAAAAACAGAACGTTTTAAAAACTGAAATCAATATTAACGTCACAAACATATATATTACTAACGTTCAAAGAATCATAAGTTAAAACGCAACAATAGTTACGTTAGAAGAACATAATTTACTGACGTTTACAGGTTGCCTGACCAGGCTTGGGAAATAGCGTTGATTCGGGTGGTTCAGTTGACGTTCTTGGAACAATTAATCTGAACGTTTCTTAAGTAAACGTCACTAGAACGATATTAATTAATGTTTAGTAACATTTCACAGTATCAACGATATAACGTCATAAAAAACGGAGTTGGAACATTAATCTAATGTTTTAATGCAACATTAGCTAATGATGTAAGATGTAAAGAATATGTAAAATAGAAATACAACGTTTTAGAAACTTTATTGGAAGGGTTTATTTTTCGTTTAATTTTAACGTTTTTAAATTAGGAAAACAGAATGTTTTAAAAACTGAAATCAATATAACGTCACAAACAAATATATACTGAGCGCCATGGAAAACGCATCACTTTTTTTCCCAAATATTTTATTACTAGGTGGTTTTGTATGTATAATATAATGTAATACTATGAACTATTGTTTCCCACAATGCTCCCAAACCCAAAAAAAAATCGGGCCGTGTGCACAAAAAAAAAATTGCACGAGATGCACATGAAAAACCCAATATTCACGTGCAGCATTGTGTGTGAGCCCTTTAAAAGCATGTTTTCAACTTAATGTGCAGTACATGAACTGTGAAACGTGAATCTGTCGTAATTTGTTGTTGGACGTGTGAAGGAATCGAGCTAGACATGCCGAGACGTACTGAAAATCAACGGAATGAAGCCATGGAAATGTCCAGGGCTGGCATTTCTACACGTGCTATTGCCAGACACTTCAATTGTCATCAGTCCACTATTGTAAGGTTGGTGGAACGTGTTCGAGTTACTGGATCAACACGTGACCGTCAACGTCCTGGTCCACAACGCGTTACAACCCGGGCTCAAGACCGCTACATCCGGGTCACACATCTGCGTGACAGATTCCGCCCAGCGACTCGAACAGGTGCAGCAGTCGTCGGAAGACAAGGACCAGTATGTGCCAACACCGTAAGACGTCGTCTAAGAGAAGTAGGACTCCGTGCACGACGACCTTACGTTGGAGCTATCCTCAGGGATCATCACCGTCAGTGGCGTTTGATATGGGCTCGAGGACACCAGACATGGAGAAGAGTAGACTGGCAAAGTGTACTCTTTAATGATGAGAGTGATGAGAGTCGCTTTCATCTTTATCACGCTGATGGCCGTCAACGTGTGTGGAGACGTCTTGGGGAACGTCTTGCAGAGTGCTGCGTCTTCGAAACGAACAGATGGGGTGGGGGAAGTGTAATGGTGTGGGGAGGCTTCACATTTCATCACCGGACCGCCCTACACATTTGCAGGAGTAGCGTTAATGCTGTAGCCTACCGTGATGATGTCTTGCAACCAATTGTTGTACCGATGTTTCTAGCGCACCCACAACTTCAGCACTTCCAACAGGATAATGCACGTCCGCATACCGCCCGTTTTAGTATGGACTACCTGACTTCTAACAACATTAATGTCTTGGACTGGCCAGCCATGTCTCCGAACATGGCACCGATAGAACATGTCTGAGATGGGATTTGACGCCGTCTGTATCGGAGACCACAGATGCACACCATTGCTGCTTTAGAAGCTGCTCTTGTCCAAGAATGGAACAATTTGCCCCAGGCCTTCTTTCAAACATTGGTAAATTCCATGCGACGTCGCTGCACAGCGTGCGTAAGAGCCCGTGGAGGACACACGCGCTACTGACGTCTGTGTCGTACTTTTGGTTTTGACCCCTCTAACTTTGTACTGTTGATTACAAATTAAACATCCATAAGTGTACAAATGTGTTGTTATTGATGTGTTCCCATTTGAATATTGTTCACAATAAGAAGCAAAATAAATAAGATATGTTTACAGGATCATTTTGTTATACGAAAAACTAAGTGATGCGTTTTCCATGGCGCTCAGTATATTACTAAAGTTCAAAGAATCATAAGGTAAAACGCTACAATAGTTACGTAAGAAGAACATAATTTACTGACGTTTACAGGTTGTCTGACGAGGGTTGGGAAATAACGGTGATTTAGGTGGTTCAGTTGACGTTCTTGGAACAACTAATGTGAACGTTTCTTAAGTAAACATCACTAGAACGATATTAATTAGTGTTTAGTAACGTCTCACAGTATCAGCGATATAACGTCATAAAAAACGGAGTTGAAACATTAATCTAATGTTTTAATGCAATGTTTGCCGATGAAACATTATAAAAACATTCAAAATAACGTTCGGTCATTGTTGAATGAAAGTAAAATTAAAACGTCAAAAGATAACATTCTGGCGATGTTTCTGGAACGTTTATAAAAAAGTACAGTCTATCTCTGAACCCTTTTCGAACGTTTGGAGAACGTGCTTAAAAAACATTCTGACCGCAACCATATTAGAACCATTTACGAATGTTACCAAAACGTTTTGTGTTTGCTGGGTGGTGATAGAAGTAATATCACCATCATGTCTGTTGTCTATTACAATTAAATCATTACCAGCACCGTGATACATTCTAAAACGACATTCATCTTTACAACTACAACTGTATTTTATTTACAGAATATCCGGTGTTTAAGTGAATCCATACCAATTAACTCACACATCTATTAAATAATTATATTTACAAAATATCAGGTGTTTGAGGGAATCTCACACACCTAATGAAGTATTTCCACATTGTTGTAAGAAATACTTTGAATACATTCCTGTTCTATTTCTTGTATAGTAAAAATAATATTTATACACACTGAACGAAGAAAGAAAGTATGGTTGGATTTGCCGAATGGTTAGCACGTGCGCGCTGTATCATGAGGCATGTCATTGGGTTAACTCTGACGTGGTTTCGAATCCCCGGTTGTACGTGACAAGGAGTAGGGAATCCTCCCACTGCTAAAGACAGCTACGCGCAAGCGAATATTTATTGAAATAAAATTTAACCATATGTTAGTCCCGAAATGACCTAGTCTGTGTCGAGTGGACGTTAAACCCCATTTCTCCCTCTTTCTCTCTGAACGAAGAATATTTCAGACAAAAAGGCAAATCATACTTTAACTAGTCCAGACGCAGTAAAAAGTTGGTTGACTAAATAGTGACGTAAACATGGACAAGGTGTGGTCCTTTCAATTACAATAAGAGATTCAATATGGCAGGTGATAAAGATGTGGTGTAAATAAAGAAATTATGTACCTGCGTGTTAAAAATAATCTCTGATGACCGAAAAATAAATTAGAAAATGTAATAAAGCATGTAAAACATTCAATGAAATATAATCAACTAATTATTCGATTTTCTATTCATTATGAGATAAACCTCATATAGAAAGGTGGGAAGGAACGACTTGTTTTAGTTCGGATGGGAAGAAAAACCAGGGTTCCGCGTAAACATTGGTGTGTACAATAGCTTTAGGTGTGGGTTTGAATTTCAATCCTTTCTATAGAAAATTGAAATGAAATGAAATGGGGTTTAACGTCCAACTGTTCTGCTCCTACTGTTCTAATGAAGACGGATACGCCATACAGTGTGCTTTGCGGGAAATGTTGCCGGGACAGCAGAGGTACGGTCTACTCTTATTTCGAATTTCAATTGTCGAGGGTTCTTTTACGTGCACGCCACCGTGGCTCCATATTTATAAACAAAATCATTTGAAATGCAATTTCTTGTATTTATAAAAAAAACATAATCATTTGAAACGCAATTTCATTTTAAAGTGAGAAGTTTGGCTTATTAAGCCCCCACCCCCCCTTAAACTACAAAATTATACATGTAATATAATAGAAGACTAAAATGAGTATTAAACAAAATCAAATCAAATATACTTGTAAAATAATTGCACGAGAAAAAGAATCGATCATAAACAAGGTACGTATTCTCAGTAAAAGTAATAGTAATAACGTTAACTGACTATAGAGTTGTAATAATCAAGTATTTACTAGATCTGTTAAAAAAATAAAGACTCAATTCCCCCATAGATGATATAACGTGGGTAAAAAGGCATCGTTTAACTCCTACGTGAAATGTTAATGGGAAATATTTACAATGGTTATTTAACCAATAAAAAAAAAGATTCATGGTAAATAATTGATGAAATGGAGTTTAACGTCCTACTTGTCTAACTTTAGACGCCTGGGGTGCCCCTAACGAGGCTTTTTAATTGATTTTCATCCTTTATTTCTTCCCCTTTCCTGAAAAAAACACAAAAACAAAAATAAATATTTAAAATCAATCATTTCCTGACAGACTATAACAAACAAAAACTACAAGCAACTAGTTAAGCTGGGAATAAGTGAGAAAAATGTTGTTACTATATATGTATTTTGCTTGAAAACTGATTCGAATTTGACCTTTCGGATATTCATTTCCTACACAGGAAGATATGATTTGATTTATCATCTCTTGGCAAGAAAGATCTAGCAAAACATATACGGGTTACATCGGTATGAGTTAATTAGCTCTCAATTTAATTATGAAACATTTTTTTTTAATTGGAGTATATATCACGATTTAAAAAATCTCCTATGTGCATAGGTACATAAAATAATACGAGGATGCGTAATGCGAGTAAAACACGGCAATTCAGCCTGGATCAGTTTGCATTACTACATCCGATGTAAACAAGCATGTGTTGGTGACGCCATAGAAGTATACTGGGCGTGACTTTAAAAGTCAGCCATTTAGAACAATAGTTAAAGAAAGTTTTCACATTACCGCTGTGAAATAGTTTGTGATTCCATATGTACATACATAGTGGCGTAATCACACAAAACTGTTTTCATTGATTTGGCGCGAAACAAATCACGATTTAGACATCGAATCCGAGCCCGACCATTTCAGTAGTACACACTAATTTTATCGATATCGAACCGAGAGGTTACAAACTCATTGAAAAGGGGCCATTTGTTCTTTTTATTGGACGTGTGTTTAACAACAGCTGATTATCCTTAATGAATATTCATACGAATATATTAGCCCTTAATGAATATTCATACAAATATATTAGCCCTTAATGAATATTCATACAAATATCTCAACCCTTAATGAATATTCATACAAATATCTCAACCCTAAATGAATATTCATACGAATATCTCAACCTTTAATGAATATTTATACGAATATATTAGCCCTTAATGAATATCCATACGAATATATTAACCCTTAATGAATAAGCATACGGATATCACTCGATAATGATCACGATTCCACTGTGGGCCCAGTTAACAAAACCATCATCTTACCTATGTAAACGAACGGATATTATTATTATTATTATTATCAACAGCAACTGTAAGGAGCACACACACGATAAAACAATTGTTGCAATTCGGAAACCGTGTCCACCTAGAATAAAATACAACAATATTATATATAATTATAGTATCCTATTATAGGTAAATATCATATCACAGCCACATTTGTGGCTGTGGGCGTGACGAGTTTTTCTCTTTTTGTGGGGGGGGGGGAGGATTTCAATTATTTATCTTCCGAATCGGGCTATTGGTTCCACCCCTGTGGATTTGGGACAAAAGACGATTTTCAATTGACCCCGACGTGATTTGAACACGCAACCTTCTGATCTGGAGTCAGACGCGCTACCGTTGCGCCACGGAGTCTACAAGAAGCATTATTATGTACCTGACTTTTCACTGTATAATAGATTTTTGACACAAATTACAGCAAAGGGAATAAAATACAACAATATTATATATAATTATAGTATCCTATTATAGGTAAATATCATATCACAGCCACATTTGTGGTATCAAATTAACAAGCATGTCGCCGTAAATGTTTTAGGTCCTCGAATTTGTGCACAGGGTGAACGTGAGGCCCTGGCGAATTTGGGACCCCGGCTAATTTGGCCCAGGACAAATTTTGACTCCTGCTAGTAATTTAATATCTTGGATGATGAAACAGCTAAGGAGAAGTCACTTTTATGGTCAATTTTGAGCCAAGTGGTTTGTGTCCCCAAAAATACATTTTGCAACCCCGCCCCGACACAATTGGAATATAATACACATATGTAGAGATGTGCAGCGGCATTAAAAATGAATGTTTTACCAAGCTCTAAGAAAATCATCATTTATATTAAAATGAACCCAATTAATCCCCCCCCCCCTCTCCGCCCTACCTTTCTACAAATCAAACCAGTTGTCCACGTCATCATATAGAGTTATTTAGAGATGGACAGTCCTAGAAATTTATCTTTCTATAGTATATAACATGACCATCATTAATTTTATGTCAACTTTATCAATTTTTTCTACAATTGTTGACATCCCCGGTATCTCGAAAACGTCCCCACAAACGCCTGATCACCGTCCAGATTCGAAATCTACTCAAAAAACTCGGTTTTATAAATTCAGCCACCGGACTAGTTGGGAAAATAAATATTAGTTTTAATCTGAGTGTGAGCTGCTGTCGCATAGAGAACGTGAACAGTAGAAATCATCCATGTCTCACTCAATATTAATTCGAAAAGTTGAACGGCCTATAAGAACAGTCTCCCGTGATGGTAAATGGATACATTGCAGTTAAGGCAACGTCAAACTAATATACTGTCGCGGCAGCGAGGTTAAATTGATATACTGTCACTGCAGCGAGGTTAAATTGATAGACTGTAATAACAGCTACGTTAAATTGATAGACTGTGTAATGGCAGCTACGTTAAATTGATAGACTGTGTAATGGCAGCTACGTTAAATTGATAGACTATGTAATGACAGCGAGGTTAAATTGATAGACTGTAATGGTAGCGAGGTTAAATTGATACACAGTAATGGCAGCGAGGTTAAATTGATAGTCTTTGTAATGGCAGCGACGTTAAATTGATAGACTGTAATGGCAGCGACGTTAGATTTACGTTAGATTTAATTGATAGACTGTCATGGCGATAACGTTAAGTAGATATATTTTCTAATAGATGTATATGCATGTCGGATATCAAATGTCGAGAAAATATATGTATTCGTAGAGGTAACGGCACATGATTGCTTATTTGCATATTTGTCATAAACAGCATGGCGATTTGTAAATCGGAGTCCAATTAGTTTATCGTCTGATAGTGGTCGACACCAATCTTCAGTGTCATTTTGATTGTTTTTAAGAACGCGACCAATTGTGATTATTTTTCTATTACGTCACCTTTTTTACAAGCTGTACTGGTAGAAGATGGACGTGCATGCGGTGATTTATCATCATTTGTAGCCACTGAAACAAAAATAAAATCAAAGTTCTAGGATACAATGAACATTGTTATATGTTATATCACTACACGGCTGGTGCATGGTAGAGAAGTATGGGTTCAAGAGTATTTCTCCAAACATAACTGATTAGATATTACCATGACGATTTTACATATTACATTAATATGTGTTTTGAGAACAATTGTCGTCTATTTTACTGATTCATTTCCGTAATATTTACAAAGACATGTTGAATTGAAAACTACATCAATCTACGATGCTCCCTACATAATCAGACCGCTGTCATCTTTATGTGCCGTGATCCACATTGGTGAACATGTTTTTAACCCAACTGAATTCCAACTGGGAAATTATGTAACGTTGCTATTTAATTACATGGTCAATAATCAATCTGAGTATACATTAACATTGATGAAGTCTCGTGAGTACAGCTGTGTACCTATGAGGGATTTCCAACCTCGTGGGTTTTCTCCAGGTCCTCCGGTTTCCCCGCACTGCTAAAGACTCCTACACGCAAGCGAATTATTGAAATAAAGTCAAACCATATGTTAGTTCCGAAATGAACTGGTTTGTGTTGAGTGGACGTTAAACCCCATTTTTTTTCTCCCCCCTCTCTCTCTGTCTGAGGGATTAGTAGCTTAGCCCTTGCCAGACTTTAAGCAAGGCATCGAATAGACTGATTCCCTGCTGAGTGACCTACCGTTATATACATTGAATCACCATGGCCCCTACGGCAGCTAAACCAATTGATTTAAACTAAATTAAAATGTTGAATTTGGCTGACCCCATTAATTGTTACCATTAATTGTTCATGTTAAAAAATTATAAGGGAATCGACTTGTTTATTATTTCTTTCGCTGTATATTTATATATAAACAATAATAAGATTATACCCAAGTTAATGTGGTCTAATAATGTTTATCAAAGAATTATACCTTATAATAATAACTACTTGTAATACTTGACGATAATACAGCGCATTAGTAATCCAATTCTAAAGATACGTTAAATTGATAGACTGTGTAATGGCAGCGACGTTAGATTTACGTTAGATTTAATTGATAGACTGTCATGGCGATAACGTTAAGTAGATATATTTTCTAATAGATGTATATGCATGTCGGATATCAAATGTCGAGAAAATATATGTATTCGTAGAGGTAACGGCACATAATTGCTTATTTGCATATTTGTCATAAACAGTTTATCGTCTGATAGTGGTCGACACCAATCTTCAGTGTCATTTTGATTGTTTTTAAGAACGCGACCAATTGTGATTATTTTTCTATTACGTCACCTTTTTTACAAGCTGTACTGGTAGAAGATGGACGTGCATGCGGTGATTTATCATCATTTGTAGCCACTGAAACAAAAATAAAATCAAAGTTCTAAGATACAATGAACATTGTTATATGTTATATCACTACACGGCTGGTGCATGGTAGAGAAGTATGGGTTCAAGAGTATTTCTCCAAACATAACTGATTAGATATTACCATGACGATTTTACATATTACATTAATATGTGTTTTGAGAACAATTGTCGTCTATTTTACTGATTCATTTCCGTAATATTTACAAAGACATGTTGAATTGAAAACTACATCAATCTACGATGCTCCCTACATAATCAGACCGCTGTCATCTTTATGTGCCGTGATCCACATTGGTGAACATGTTTTTAACCCAACTGAATTCCAACTGGGAAATTATGTAACGTTGCTATTTAATTACATGGTCAATAATCAATCTGAGTATACATTAACATTGATGAAGTCTCGTGAGTACAGCTGTGTACCTATGAGGGATTTCCAACCTCGTGGGTTTTCTCCAGGTCCTCCGGTTTCCCCCCACTGCTAAAGACTCCTACACGCAAGCGAATTATTGAAATAAAGTCAAACCATATGTTAGTTCCGAAATGAACTGGTTTGTGTTGAGTGGACGTTAAACCCCATTTTTTTTCTCCCCCCTCTCTCTCTGTCTGAGGGATTAGTAGCTTAGCCCTTGCCAGACTTTAAGCAAGGCATCGAATAGACTGATTCCCTGCTGAGTGACCTACCGTTATATACATTGAATCACCATGGCCCCTACGGCAGCTAAACCAATTGATTTAAACTAAATTAAAATGTTGAATTTGGCTGACCCCATTAATTGTTACCATTAATTGTTCATGTTAAAAAATTATAAGGGAATCGACTTGTTTATTATTTCTTTCGCTGTATATTTATATATAAACAATAATAAGATTATACCCAAGTTAATGTGGTCTAATAATGTTTATCAAAGAATTATACCTTATAATAATAACTACTTGTAATACTTGACGATAATACAGCGCATTAGTAATCCAATTCTAAAGATGAGTAAATATCAATTTTAGTGATCAGTGAACATCTATTTTTAAAGATTTGATATTAAATATGAGTAATTATCTAATTTTAAAGATTAGATTTTGAAGATTAATAAATATGTAATTTTGAAGATTAGTAAATATGTAATTTTGAAGATTAGTAAATATCTAATTTTAACGATGAGATATATTTTTTTAAAGATTAGTAAATATTTATTTTTAAAGACTGAGAGAGAGAGAGATGGGGTTTAGCGTCCACTTGACACAAACTAGGTCATTTCGGGACTAACATATGGTTTAATTTTATTTCAATAATTCGCTTGCGCGTAGGGGTCTTTAGCAGTGGGGGGAAACCGGAGGACCTGGAGAAAACCCACGGGGTTGGACAGGCGACCCTACTCCTTGTCACGTACAACCGGGGATTCGAAACCACGCCAGTTGACTCAATGACAGGACGTATGCTAACCATTCGGCTACCCAACCCCCCTTTTAAAGACTAGTAAATAGCTATTCCTAAAGATTAGTAAATAGCTATTTCTACAGATGAGTAAATAGCTCTTCCTAACCATCAGTAAATAGCTATTTCTTAAGATTAGTAAATAGCTATTTCTAAAGATTAGTAAATAGCTCTTCCTAACGAATAATAAATAGCTATATTTTTTAGATTAGTAAATAGCTATTTCTAAAGATTAGTAAATAGGTATTTTTAAAGATTAGTAAATAGCTATTTTTTAAAGATTAGTGAATACCTAAAGATTGTCGAGTTATTGAATATGACATACAGTCTACCCAACCGTAAATGGGTACTTGTAGGATGGTGTGTGGGCACCTGTAGCATGATGTAGGCAATTACATCAGAAAAAACTGCTGTATAGCATAGGTTGTATAGCATAGGTTGGTTATTTTTCTAATATTTAAAGACTTCAAGGGTAAAGGGGGGTAATCAGGTTGTATATGTATCCTACATACTCGGTAGATATTGTACCGCTTGTGGATTAATGTACACTTTATATTATTATTATAATTAAAGTCACGAAGGGAACATTTTTTGAAAAAAACAAAACATGCAATTAATCCACAGAATCAAATCCCGCGACAAGCCGACAATAATAAAACCATAATAGAGTTGTTGTCATCTGAAATTAAATGGGATGGGCTAATGCAGATTACATGTAATCTTAGTGTGGGCAGCTATATCACGGTGAACGGGAACGTTGGTAATCATCCAATCATGTCACCCTCAAAGGGGACAAAGAAACATTATTTTTAACCAATTTTCAATTCAAAAATTAAAAGGGAATAAGGAACAGGCAAATTCTATATGACCGCTCTCCTGTAAATTGATCGACTGTAATGGCAGCTACGTTACCCTGATAGACGGTACCATGGGGCGACGTTACGTTGATAGACGGTACCATGGGGCGACGTTACGTTGATAGACTGTAATGGTGGCTACGTTAAAATGATAGACTGTAATGGCGGCTACGTTAAATTGACAGACTGTGCGGATGTATTTTACTATGCTTCTTCCTCGCATTTTAAAGTTGATGGGATATTTTAATAATTGGTTGATGTAGTGTACTGCAAGAGGTAAATGAAGCGGGGTTACACGATATGGCCTTAGGTATCACAATCAGGTGTAGTAAAGTATCTAGAAGTTAGAATCAGTTGTTTATTTTGTTTATAAACAATATTTTTATTCAGGATATCTGAATTGGGGAACAGGCTTAGCCTATGTAATATTCACGAAACAATTATACTGAACCTGTTGAAGTTGTTTCAGCTGGAATACAAGATCGACATGATATATTAAACTGGGAACCAGGAGCTGAAAACATATTCAGATACTTAAAGATACATTATGTAAGATTTAGATAAAAAAAACTAGCCATTCTTGCTATAATAGTTCGAAAGTAGATGATGTAAAATGAATAATTTGAAAATTTCATTCAAATTACTCTATTGCAAGCGAAGATATTAGCCTTTGAATGTTTGACAGACGTGTGCAATAATTTCAACCACCGTACTGGTTGATCGAAGCTATATCTCGGTCCTCCATATTTGATTAAATCAAAGTATCGCTGAACCATTCTAATCTATTTAATATCGGAGAAATCTGATGCCATCGAGAGTTGATTAAGGCCTGGATCAGTTAATTAGAAAACATTTCAGGCCTAAAGAAAGACCTGCAATAGGAAGATTTAGCTCTTGCATAATGCATGTTTAATCTTACATGTTAAATAAAACTAAAAATGGGGTAAATATTATAGGCCCGTGTATGACCCCGGTGGTTTCACGTTGAAAAAAAGACATTTTAACAATGTAGGAACCAATAATTTACAGATGTTAAAAACTAAAAAAAATATTATGGGTAGCGCCAATAAGATTAAAATAAGAAAGGGGTTAAAAATCACAGAAAAAAACTTTTTTTTATCACACTCAAATATACCAGTATTGACTCAAATTACTGAATTCAAATATATATTACAGCTGACGTTTAAGACTCCTAGGCGTGGCCATTGAGAGAAATGTCATAAAGAATGTAACAATCATACCGTATTTCAGTTTTATCCAAATAATGTCACGTGGTTGAACTGAGAGATTATCGATATCAATTCGTTTATCTTCCAAGCCCAATTTCTTTTTCAACACAATGGCTCGATCTCCACTACAATTGAATAGAGTTCCATTCCCAATCTTAATACTTGTACAGGATTCCACATGAAGGTTGACGTAATAGGTAATGATAGTTATTGGT
Organism: Patella vulgata; assembly: GCF_932274485.2. Classification (NCBI taxonomy): domain Eukaryota; kingdom Metazoa; phylum Mollusca; class Gastropoda; family Patellidae; genus Patella; species Patella vulgata. The sequence goes on from NC_065884.2 coordinate 423,955, forward strand.
TCAGAACTGGTGAATTGACAACATCTTGGTGACTGTTTCCGTGAGTCAGGTGTACCATTAAGATAGATGAACATATCTTTGTTAATACCCATGTCAATATCATTCTTAATATGAATGGATTGTTTCTGTGGATCTGTGCAAATATAGAACACAAAACACCAACTAAAATGTACATTTAATAATAATAATAATAATGATATTTGTATCGCGCAACAATTAAATCCTCTAAGAATGCACTAGGTGTTAGAAAATGTTCTCACTTTGGAGTGTTAATGATAGCGATAGCTGTAAATCTAATTAATCCTTTGAGCGAAAATCAAATGAATTCAAGTCTTCAACTTAAACAAGATCACAGATAGTTTGGTTCAAAATTTAACACCAAATTATGAGGGATAATTTTATCACTTTACTGATCTGGAAAGTTAATGGAACACACAGATCCAACATTTAAGAATCTAAATCCAGGAACTTACGACACAAATTAACAAAATGTGAGTGCACTTTCACATGCGCAGCCACAAGGACACCATCTTGAACATAGAATATGTAACCAGGATGGTGTACAGAAATTAACCACTACTGTTTTTACAAAATGTACGCGCATAACATAGATGGTGTATGGAAATCAAAATAAATAAAAGTTGTTATCAGAATATTATTTGTAGTCATTTCTTTCCAATATGCGTATAACTATTGAGCTTTAGTTCTTAGCAACTTACTACAATAACCTATTAAATGCATATCTGAACTATTATAACACGAAATTCCTCCGTTCGCACTAGTGCCTAGCATAAAAATGTCTTTTAAAGTAATAAAAAGAAAAATGCAAATAGGTTAACGTAGGTTTTCTTAACTTTCGCTTAGTAGTCGTGTCAGAACTCTCGGATCCCGTGACGATGGTTGCTAATAGAAGGCATCCTAGTAAACATATTTGTAGTTTGTTACCTCTGAAAACTACGGGCTAAATCCAAGAGAGCTGAAAATCCAAATGATCTGGAATTGACCTTGACAAACATTGTTGACGAAATGACCTGTGTAATATATAATTTTCTATGGTTAATCCAAAATGGCCGCCACAATCCAAAATGGCGACATAAATTGGCTCGAAAAGTATTCGTTCAGTACCATTAGCAACATACACGTGTGCGATGCCGTTTCAGGGGTTGTAGTGTACGGGAAGCATGGGTATGCCATTTACAAGTTGAAGGAACTAATTTGAAAAGAGATGGCATACTAAAATTAAGCATTTTTACAACAGACAAGGCATCCATGAATCTTATCCTTCATATATTACAAAATGAAATGAAATGAAATGAGGTTTAACGTCCTACTGTTCCGCTCCTATACTGGGCTAATGAAGACGGGCATACGCCATACAGTGTGCTATGAGGGAAATTTTGCCCGGGCAGCGGCACTATCGCCTACTCTTATATCGAATTTCAGGGGATCTTTTACGTGCATTCCAATATATACACGGGACCTTCATATATTACAACTACCATAATACATTATAATGCACTATATAATAATGTATTTCGCAGTATGACTCGTTCATCTCAGAAAACATGTGTTCAGAATCTGAGTATTTTAAAAAATCTATCGGAATTGCGCACTCAGATTGAGAATTGATGTTATTTTGGGAGTATTGATTGAGAGGTTGTTTAAACACTTAGACATAGAGCATCAGGTATGTATCATGAAGACAAACACCTCCTATTTACTAATCATTCCAAAGAGCCAATGGTGGATTATGAAGTGAGGTTTTTTTTCGGGACGAGATACTCGAAAATGCCTTTTCCAAGCTGATAGAACCACTTTGAAAGGGGATAGCATACTAAAATTAAGCATTTTCGCAACTATAAACCTACACGTGTAATAATAACAACCATAAATTGTCCACACATCCATGAATCTTATCCTACATATATTTCAGAGAGAGAGAGAGAGAATTAAGGTTTAACGTCCACTCGACACAAATTAGGTCATTTCGGGACGAACATATTCAATAATTCGCTTGTGCGTAGGGTCTTTAGCAGTGGGAGGAAACCGGAGGACACGGAGAAAACCCACGAGGTTCGACAGGCGACCCTACTCCTTGTCACGTACAACCGGGGAATCGAAACAACCCCAGTTGACTCAATGACAGACTTTATGATACAGCGCGCACACGCTAACCATTTAGCCCCCCCCCCCCTCACATATCTCAGTTATCATAATACATTATAATGCAATATATAATAATGTATTCCGCAGTATGACTCAAAATTCGCAGAAAACATGTGTTTAAGATTTTGACGGTCATATTGGATCAACCATTTTTGAAATAAATCGGAAACTGTCCAAAAGGAGTGACTAACAAACCCTATGGAATTGATTAATTTCGCCAAAAATGCTTGTCCAAGTCAATTTCAGATCATTTTTGGATACCCTGGAGTTTTCCCGTAGATTTCGGAGGTAGCAAACTGCAGATACATTGAATAGGAGTCATCCTATCCGCAACCAGCGTCAAACTTTGTTCCCCGAGAAATGGCCAGGAATCTGGGGGTTGTGACCTGACTATTTGGTCAGTCTCTTCAGAAGGTCTACTGGTACTTACCGTCGATACAGAAGGTCTACTGGTACTTACCGTCTATACAGAAGTAAACATACTGTATATAACCAGAATTACTCGGTATATATGGATACGAAGCGGTAACGGTACACGATTGTTGATTTGCACATTGGCCATAAACTGGAAGGCGATCGTCATCTCGGGGTACAATTGGTTCACCGTTTGGTGATAGTCGACAGCACTCATCATTACTACATTCTGTTTCACTTTTACATTGTTTGTCGGAAGGTCCAATTGTAATTTTATTTTTATCGCTTATCCCTTCCATAGCAATCGCTTGACCATCTTTACAAGTTAACGTAGTATTCGTACACGGTGAACCAATGCGACCATAGCAAGCATACGCTGATTTACCATCAACCATGGCCACTGAAAGAGAAATAAAATCAACGTTCTAATCACAAATATGGAACCAAATATTTAAATAGATATCCTATAAATAATTAAACTACAGACATTATACAAATTAAAATGATTCAATTGTGCGATTCTTTAAAAGGGTATTATATAAGATTTAGATAACGGTTTTGCTAAAATTAACCCGGTTGGTGCTGACATGCCATAAAATCACATTTTATTTCATTTTCTTGCTATCCTTGTTCAACAAAAGATAATTCCAAAATGAATGTATGGTGTTTTGACAAGAAATAGCATAGATAGTCGAGAGTGTCAAGTACAAAGTCTCGATTATCCATTTAGTTTACACAGAAACGGTGTGACAAAGTACTCTATACCATTCATCAAATTGAACGACCATTTAGGTGCATAGAACTTATTGACCTCCAGCAGTTTTCTGATAATATATATGATATTGACTTTTCAACTCTGTATATACTTCGGTTAAGTCACGGCTGTCTCTGTTCTAATTAAACCTGTAATTAATCTAATATGTCCTTTACGGGCTACACATGATCTGTGTACAACACTCGGCATAACTTCAAAGGAAATGCAGTGGTCATTGCATCATACCATGACCTGGTAATGACTTCAAAGGAAATACAAAGTGCAATCACAGATACCATAATCTGATAAATAAATAATACCATATATGATGATGACTCTTATACATTTTCCTGACAGTATACGTCCCTGAACCTAGGTCGGACATGTGACGGGCCCTACCACACCTGAGATCGTAGCATTATGGCAAAGCGCTCCAGACTGCGCAGACTATAGCTATTCTTTCTTTTCTTACACCTGGAGCTTCCCTGCAAAGACATTGTGTCTTATCCAAATAAGCTAGATCAAACCTATTTTGTGGCTTCCTCTGGCAAGTTTCTTAGGAAACACTTGTCTAAAATTCCAGGACGACAGTTAGACAGACGCACAGGGTGGAGACGAGAGAAGTAGAGAGGCTTGGACGAGTGCATGGACTCACCGGAGTTCAGCCGCTACCTTGGCAGAAGAGAGGAATGGTGGATTTACTATAGTTAATGTACCGTCCTGATGTGTTTCTGTATAGTTTAAGTTCCACTATTGTTGATATTCGTATTGTATTTATGTATTTATTTGATTTTCGGTTCCCGTTGTAAATAAATGCTATATTTATTAAACTGATCTACTGTTATCCAATTAATCCAATTAATAATTGACAGAGAAGTTGATGAAAGGTGCTATTTATATTTAATATTTTCCTTGCCCAATTTGCAATGAAGAGCATGACACCTTTTTACATTATATATCTATGTTTAAAAAATAATTGCAGTAATAAAACATATATTTGGCAATGTACTAAAATTATATCCTCCAGTTAGCTGGTTTGGGTTTATTTTGAAACATGGTTTATGTAAATACACTGCATTTATAGTCGATGGAGGTAAATATTAACTTTATATCTTTAAGACATTTAATGATTTTAAAGTAGCAATTATTACATCTACTACAAACAGATTTGAACTGATTCTTTTTACACAATGTTTAAAACTTCTGTAAGCAGTCATCAAATAAAAGTAAATAAACGTTGCCAGTGGACAGTATGTGATTTAACACAGCCATTCTCATAGAGCATAGATTCCACTTTTAGAGGCAAAGTGTTTGGGTTTATTGTAAAATTTATTGTTTAAAGCTATATTTTCGTTATGAATCGACCTGCTTTTGAAACTGTTTGAGGTAGGCTGGCTCAAAGGATACTGCACGATGTTCGTGCACTGTAAAAAAGAAATTTTTTGAAATAACACAAACTTATGTTATTTTCAACACAAGTTAGGTGTGAAACTTGGGTAGAAATTTAAGAAACTTGTGTTGTTATATACAAACTTGTGTATAGCCACCAACAAACACATGTATTGTATTTTACAATTTATATCCTGTAGAGCAACCTTCCACATGCACCACACCTCCTTTTGGTCTGTTTAAACTGTAATGTTTGATAAATGACATAATAATAAATTAATAATAAATTGATAGTAAAAAATTAAATTAATACTGCCAAATCAATACTAAATATACATTTGCAATGCTATTAAACTAAGTTAATTCCAATACTAATAAAATTGTGTTACATAATGACAGATTCCTCCACCCCAATCACAAAATAAAACAAAATTCAATAGCAAATATCTCAGTTCATAGCTAAGCAATTTGACTGAAATTTTCAGTATATTCTGTTTTCATTATCTACATTTACTTTTGAACTATTATAGCAACAACTGTCACCTCGTTAGCTAATCTTTCACAATGCCCCTTTAAGTAAATTTATGGATCATTCTTTGCTCATTTCTTTTTCCGCAATTGATGCTATTTAAGATTGCCAATTTTCTCACAGTTCGACCTCCAGTTTGTGATACCATGGGGAATCCAGTATTTTTCTAGCAAGATGAAAGTCTCTTCACTCTTTATATGCCAAATATCATTTCAAATAAGAAGTACTTTTATTTTATATGGGGGTGGGGGGTAATGGTCTACTGGAATACCGTATACGTGAAGGTCAAGGTCAAGGCATATAAATAAAAAAGGCTGAAAGAAATGTTTGAGGAAAATATATATTTATGCGTTTGTTATTTATTATCTAGTCCATGCCTGGGTTTATTTCTATGTTTGGCAGAATGTAAGAACAAAATAATTATGAAACAAACAAAGATGTTCAATCCTTAAGCAAATACATTCAAGACAGATTCTTACCTGCTGGATCGATCCTAAGTATTCGGACAATGGCGCGGCGCCGAACATCTGATGGTAATTATGCACGATTTCAGAAACATGAAGTTATCGTTGTTTCTTTTAAACGAAACAACTCATTAATATACATAGAAACAAAATCGACGCTATTGGTATTAAATTTGTAAATATTTACAAACCCGTGTTCTTGTATTCTCTGTGACCATTATATTTTTAAAAAATATTACTACTCAAAAACCATATTACTCAGCACGCTGTTGATGCCAACTTAAATGGGCTAAATATAGCCTACTCCGTTCAGATATCTAACTGAACGTCGCCAATATAATATCCTAGAATTTGCAGTTAACCAATAATGTCCAGTTTCGATTTGATCAACCAATACATCAAAAGAGAATTTAACTAAGATTTTTAACTTTAACTTTTGAAAACACCAGTGTTCTACAATTCACAAATTATATATTCCTTTTGATCTACAAATTTATTGGGTCAATAACAATAGGCATCTTGAAAACATTTTTAACTACAGACAACTTAATACATTCAAGTATGTCTGGCTATTGTTTGAGTAAAGGAACTAAAGTAATTTTTAAAAAAATGAAGTATTACGTACGTAGTCATAATTCGAACTCTTAAACTTGTGGACTCCCGAATTCAGACTTTTTATGGAGACATTCATGTATGTCTGACTATTGTCTGAGTTAAGTAACTAAAATATTAGGTTTTTTTTTAAAAAAAAAAAAAGTATTACGTACTTAGTCATAATTCGACCTCTTTAACTTGTGGACTCCCGAATTCAGACTTTTTATGGAGTTCATTCATTATTTGTTGACGGTACATATTATTTGTGTTAATTATGTGGAAAAAAACAATATTTTATAAACCTACCCAAGTTTGTTGTTGACGGTACATATTATTTGGGTTAATTATGTGGAAAAAAAACAATATTTTATAAACCTACCCAAGTTTGTGTTAATGCATGAAAAAGAACACAAGTTTGTGTTAATACAGTGCAAACCAACACAAACTTGTGTAGAATAATTTTCACACAAGTCTCTGTGTTGAGATCCAACACAAGAGCTATTTTCTGTGTGGTTTATTCCAGGTGTTGGCCGCGAGCCTGACACAAGAAGGTGCTTAGTCAATCCCGTCTTCATAAGCCCCATCGTAGCAACAACTTAGGGCGTTAAACCCCATTCCATTGCATTTCGGGTATAATAATAATAATGGATTTATATAGCGCCTTTATATATCCAAACATTTGCTCACTGGCGCTGAGTTGGTCTGTAACATTTACGCCAGATTTCCATCATCTGCATTGATTAGCAAGGATTTGAATGTGTACATTGACGTGCACGTAATAGATCCCTTGACAGTTGGAATTCGAGGAGGGGTAGCCACCATTTGTGTAGACAAAAAGCACGTCAATTGCCACTGTATGTTATTCTAAACAAGGAAAATGTGTCCAATAAAATGAGGAAACTTTCACCGTGACACAACATAACACCAAATACTCTTAAAGGACAATATTGGTGTCAATCATTATAAAATATGTGATAGAACTGGTTAAATACATCCCAAATATAATTTTAACACAGAGATCATTGTATAAGGGATATATGTAACAAGCACGTGAAGAAACGGGAAGTGACGACAAACATGACAAACACGAGTTATCCTTCTATATAACTGACTGAAGTAACGAGCGATAACTGACACACGAACGAATTTCATTTCACTGATAATTCCGTTGAAGATCGTTAGACTAAGTAAGGCACAGACTGACCATTATAAGGGTAAAATGATACCCGGGGTCAAACAGCAAAGTTACCACAGCATCACAACCAAGTCAGTAACGGGTAAATCCTCCTCTGTTTGCCAAACAAGCATTGATCCGACGTGGCATACTCCTAATGAGACGTCTAAGGTCATTTTGGTCCAGATTGTCCCATTCCTGTTGCAACGCAGCAGCAAGTTCTTGGACATTGGCAGGACGTTGTTGACGTTGACGTAACCTCAGTCCAAGCATGTCCCAGACATGCTCGATGGGGGAGAGTTCGGGACTCAGTGCTGGCCAAGGTAATGTGGTGATGTTCTGTTGTTGGAGGTAACCTGTAACGATCCTGGCCCTGTGACATCTTGCGTTGTCATCCTGGAAGATGAAACGGCGGCCATGACGTCGTGCGAACGGCACAACATGGACTGCCAAGATGTTGTCCCGGTAGTACTGGCCTGTAACACGCCCTGCAACAACATGTAAAGCCGTTCTTCCAGCAACAGTGATGCCTCCCCACACCATAACAGAACCACCCCCAAATCGATCATGTCTGATGACGTTAACGTCTTGGAAGCGCTCGTTTCGACGACGCCACACCCTCCTACGTCTGTCCAAAAAATCAACAGTGAACCTTGACTCATCTGAAAACATCACATTGCTCCTGCGTCGATTATCCCAGTGTTGACGATCCCTACACCAACGACGTCTTGCCTGAATGTGATGATCTCTCAAACAAGGGATCACGCGAGGACGTCGGGCGCGAAGGTGACCCCTATGCAGTCGATTCCGAATCGTCTGGCCACTCACTTTCACACCAGTGTCTGTTTGAAGACGAGCGCTGATCTGATTTGCTGTGATGACACGATTTCTCAAGGCCAAGGTACGAATAAATCGATCCTGGGCTTGAGTTGTCGCCCTTGGTCGACCTGAGCGTGGTCTGTCCTGTACAGATTGTGTATTACAGTATCTGGACCATAGCCTGCTTATGACAGACTGAGAAACATTCATCGTCCGCGCCAAAACCGCCTGTGTTGTGCCGATCTGTAGCATGCCAAGGGCACGTAACCTTTCATTTTGGGTAAGCCGACGCATATCAAAATTCAATGCCACAATGACTGTAACATTCAAAGTCAGAGTCGTGCAAATCTTGGGTTGGACCCCCATGATGATCCCAAGCATCACCTGCATTCCATGCGGTAGCTATTGGTGCGTTTGGGCGTCACATGTAACTGGAAATGTTTCTTCTGTTAGGTTCTATAGTGACTTTTTTCGTAGTCATTTGCATATTTTAGTATTATGCCCCAAAATCAAATATCCCCTACTTTTTTTGAATAGTATAGAAAGGGTGATGTATCATGTCCTAAGTTAGAGAAAAACAAATAACATAATAAATGCTATTTACCTGCAAGTGACAGCCATATGTATATCTGTATTATCTTCATTTTAATATTAAACTAAAGACAATGATTTTCCTATGAGTGTTAAGTGTAGGAAATGACTAACACGTGATAAGGAAATGTTTACATTATTTAATATTTTTCTATTTTCATAACCTTAAATGCATGTATGAAACATAGTTTATAATAAATGTTCTTATTTTGATATAATTTTTAACATTATGTGATCAAAGAACTACCTTTAATCATGGCTATTTTAATACGTAGGTTTAGAGAAGGATGAGTTTTCTTACCAATTGGTGCATACCTGAAATGATCTCTGTTTGTTGTGATGACAATGTTTGCTACTAGTGTTTGTTTAGTGCTTTAAACAATCACTATTGTTAGTGTTTGTTTACATAACAATTAGTGTTGTTGTTAAACTGTTTCATTCTAGATTGTTTGTCTAAAGAAGGGGATTAATGCGTAAACAGGTGTTTTCTGCTTTCATAACATACCATTTACTGCTGCTTAATGAAGTTAATGATATAAAAGACATATCTGTGTGTGGATCCTCACTATTTCCAAAATGGATTCAGATAGAGAGGTACAGTTTAGAGATCAACTGTATCAGATGCACACTGTCAACAAGCGCGTCCTCATTCCTAAAGATGATTACCAGAAGATCGTTAGTGAGTTGCTTGATGCTAATTCTTCAAGCAAGAAGTCTCCACACCAGTACTACTTACTAAAGAAGTATGAAGTTCTTGAATGTGGTGACGTGAAGAAGCTGATTCGCAAGAGAGATGGTAGTGAAGAACCAGTATATTTTGCCTCTATTGAACATAGCTTTGACATCATCCAGAAAGCCCACATTGCAACAGGTCATGGTGGAAGGTATAAAATGATGAAAGAACTCAGCAAGAAGTATGCCAACATCACCCAAGAAGCTGTGACTATCTTCAAATCTTCCTGCGTTCCCTGTCAACAGAAGAAAAAGAGAACCACAACCAAAGGTGTTGTTGTGAAGCCCATCACCTCTACAGATTTTGGAGCCAGAGCCCAAGTTGACCTGATAGATATGCAATCGATGTGTCACGGACAGTACAAATTGAGTATGCATTATCAAGATCATCTCACCAAGTTTTCTGTTCTCAGAGCGCTGACATCGAAACGTGTAGTCGAAGTTGCATTTCAGTTGTTAGACATATTTTTGATGCTAGGCGCTCCATCTATCCTCCAAAGTGACAATGAGTCAGAATTCACTGCTCAGATTATTGAATAGCTATGGCCACGTCTTGTCATTGTTCATGGCAAGCCCAGACATCCACAGTCTCAAGGTTCTGTAGAGAGAGCCAACTGCGATGTAAAGGATATGCTCACTGCCTGGTTATCCGACAACAACACAACTGAATGGACTGTTGGTTTGAAATTTGTCCAGTTTCAGAAGAACTCAAGTTATCATAGCGGTATCAAGAGAACTCCCTTTGCTGCTCTTCTCGGTTCCGATGCAAAGGTCGGCCTTACAACACCCAGTCTTCCAGCAGAGATCATATCCAGACTCCAAACTGAAGAAGATCTGCTCAACATCATCTCCCCAGCTCCAACAACAGAACCAGACACAGAACCAGCACCAACTCCAACAACAGAACCAGACACAGAACCAGCACCAACTCAAGATGTCATTGAAACCCGACAAGAAGAAATTCAGACCCAGAGGAAGCGTGCTGCAGAATCCCAGTTGCAACAAGCTGAGAAGATGGTGAAAAGAAGTAAAGTTGTGCTGTCAGAAGTGAAAGTTGGTGACAATGTAACAATCTTAATTCCCGCAGTAGATAGAGGTAGAGCTGATCCTCGCAATTTGATTGGTGTTGTGACTGACATTAGTGACACTGACATGTACACTATTGCTGTGAAAGCTGGAATCCTGAGTGGGAAGTATTCCCGCAACCAGTTTGACGTGTATGCCACAGCGCTGTACAATCTGACCGACATGTCTACCGACTGTACTGTGTCTCTGAGATCAGCTGTTCAGTCTGAATCGATATGTAATGGACAGGGATTTGCCAAATGTAACTGTGCTGGGACAAAAAGATGTCAAACAAATAAATGCAAGTGCTACAAGTCTGGTGTCAAGTGTAATTCAAGGTGTCACCCCTCACTCTCCTGTAAAAACAAAAGTTAGTCTGATATCCATGTCAGAAGTTTCATGCGATACATGCATATGGCATTTTGTACAATTTATACCCTGTGTTGATGACAAATATCTGAAACAACTGTGTCTAGTTATTTCATGATGTTATAAATTAGTTTGATGAAAACATCAGAAATGTCATGAGATGTTTCTTTTGGTACAACTGATGAATACATATTTGAGACAACTGTGTACACTGACATGTGTCATGTGTGACATGTCGTTTAGGGTTGGAATGTAATAAAGAAAACAACTGTAAACTGTGTTGGTATCTCATTTATAAGCATTCAGGGAATATGTATAATCCCTGAAAATTTCAGGGAATATACATACTCACTGAGTGAATCAGGGAATATACATAATCACTGAAATTTTCAGGGATTATACATATTCCCTGATTATACATATTAACTGTAACATATATATATATGTTTGTAACTCACTACCAATACATATGTCCACCCTTTGTTTATTGTAAACATAAGATTTAACTATTTTATATGTTTGGAGAGAACTTATATAGGCCTTTGCCTGTTGTTCAATCCAGTTCAGTTTATTTAATGAAATATTGTTTAAATTAGATTGACAAAGAACAATATGCAAATTCTTAAATTTCAGTTGAGCCCATTTCATTGCAAGTTGAAGTGAGTAGTTAGGGGGCTTGTACAGCCATTTTTTTGCGTGTGCGTGCATGTGCGTGCACGTGACCTTGCACGTGCATGACCCCGTGACATTGCAGGTGCGTGACCTTGCATTGAGTGACCCCTTGCAGGTGCGTGACCTTGCATGTGTGTGACCCCCTGCACGTGCGTGGGAAGAGAGAGAGAGAGAGAGAGAGCAGAAGAGGAGAAGAAGAAGAAGAAGAGAGCAGAAGAAGGGAGAGGAGGGGGAAGGGGAAACAACGCTTTTGCATTGATTAAGTTGGCCCTGAAAAGGGCCGTTGGTTGGCCCTGAAAAGGGCTAACAGGAGCACTTCGGCTGCTCCCACCGATTGGGTTTTTTGGTGCATTTCACTGAATGCTTGCGCCGTCTATGGTCGGTGTTCCCAATTTCGGTTCCACACCAGAAGCAGACTAGGTAATCTGCTTCTGGTCGGTTCCCCTTAAACATGGGGTAATATCCCCGACAAGTCGTACAAAATCTACGATCTGTTTGAGGTCGATCCATTTTGCTTGTGACTTCTTTTGGTTAGTTAGTTAGTTGTTAGTTGTGTTTTACGTCCGCTTCCACCGAGGTGGCTTCGACACTCCTATTTATGGCTCGGGACGGGGCGAGTCTAAGGTGTTGGGACGATACCATTTTTCACCAATCAGAATAGCATGACGTCACAAAAAACCATGAAGTCACAAGAAAAACAGACACGTGATATGTTGTCGACATTTTATTGAACAAAACTTTTTATCATGACAAATCTAACTTACAAAAAACATATTTACAGAGCAAAAAAGCATCGACATCGTTGACCCTTTTTCTGTTCCTCTTACAAGTTGGGAAAATGATCCCTAGCCCATTGTTCGACGAGTATATCGTTTACACGATACAAGCGACCGAAAACGGAAAGGGGATATGGGGAAGGAACGTGAAATCGATGACACAGAAAATACAAGCAATAATATCCGCACACGACACTGTCGAGTCCTTGAATCCATCTGGGTTGGTAGTCGAGTCGTTGATCTTGAACGAAACGTCGAAAGGCGTCTCCATAGATATCAGGGGGGCAACCATAGGAATCAAAGAAGGTGACGTGATTTGGCCCTTCACACACAAACACGGTCCAATGTTTGCCCGGTTGGTCTTCGTCATCCGTGTTGATGACGTAGGCTTTGGGGTACGAGGACGGGTGCAGTATATCCAGGTGATTACGAGCACACACGCCTTCGAAAATGGGAGCGGGGAGATGTTTTTTTAAAGCTCGTGTCAGTTGTCCATTGGAGAGAGCCTCACCAATCGGTGATGATGTTTCGTAAGTGGTCGATTTCCAAGACATTGTCGTAGTCGGCAAACAGAACAAGACTGAGGTGATTTGTCGGGGCCTCACCGAACTTGAGTTCCAAATTCAGTTCACCTGTCTCTTTCAGATGAAAGTAGTTACCGTCGGCTCCGTGGTCGTTGGTCAAATCAAAACAATACAGGTTGTACCCATTAATATAGTCGTGGAAAGGGGGTCCATGTCTTCTCTGGTGTTTAAGACGGCCACCCTTTTCATCAAATCCAGGTAGGGTGCGATGGCTTGTCGCTGGGGAACGTTCACGTCGTATTCGCTCACGATTTCCCCGTGCTTGGTCAGCTTGATGTTTTCCAATTGATTGTGTTTGAAATGGAACGGATTTCTGTTTTTTCTTCCGTCGTAGGCCGTATTGCGCACCAACCCCACGACCAGTCTCTTCGGCAAGATTTCCTTGTCGAACAGATTACCTAGGATGTGATGAGTGCGGTTGTCGGGAATGACCATGTCTCGGACCACCACGCGATTCACGGGATACTTGGCGTTGGACGATAGAAGTTGCTGTTCGAGGCGTGTCCGGGTACTGGGATTCAGTGTGACGAACGGGATATTCAGGTAGGCTTTGGTGAATTCGACTTTGTAGTCTTCTGCATCGTTACCTTCGCCGTACATCAGAAAAACTTTCGGGGATTGTTTTTCCAATTTCAATCGCACGTCCACACCGCTAAGCAGATACCGATCTTGTAGACACATGTCCAAGTGTAGACGTGACTGCAGTTCAAAGGTGCGACTGGCAGCGATGACTTTCTGACGTTGTTCCAATCCTTTGTTATTCGGCGCCTGTCGTACACCGTCCACCGTGGTGGCGACGGATCTCGTGGAATCGAACTGACCGGCGGTGTCTTTTTCCCACAGGACTTGTTTCGACAGGTGATCGTTCTTGGCTCCCTTACCGAAACTCAACAAATTCTCCAAGTAAGCCCGGTAGGGATAGTTCGGCAGAGAAGTGGTGACCAAGGTTTCGGCAGCTGTTCCCAAGCGTAATTTGACGTCTTTGAATAACGAATGAAACAGGTTGTTAACGGGTGCGACTTGACTGTCCGCATCCAGGTCACTCCCGTCGTTCTTGGTCACCTTCAGGGCCAGGTGCAGCGTCATGTTGGACTAATCCATGTAATCTTTAGGGTGATATTAAATATGTAATTCGATGGGCCTGTCGTGGTTCAAGTCGGGTGTCAACGGATACTTTCTGATATTTGTCACTTTGTGTATGGCCGTCTGCGTGTCGAGTACGATGAACAAATTCTGCAATTCGTCTCGCGCACAGGGACAGGAATCATTACGCATTACCTGCGTAGCCATGATCGAAGATATCTAATTTGCGTCGTTTGTGAGAGGTGACCTGTGTCTTCTTCTTCCTCTTTGGACGATGTGAAGTGGACGGAGGGGTCTTTTATAGGTTCCAGGTGGGCGACCACGTTCTTGAGTGTGTCGGACATCGTGTTGGACACCACGGGCCGAAGCGTGTCCTGAGCGACTTTCTTCAAATTCCATTTGGGTAACATTCTTTTTCACGGCCGCTTTGCCGGCCGACCACAGGGTCTTTCCCACGGATTTGACGGCATTTAACAATCCCGACCATCGCCCGGCACCCCGTTGTCGCAGAATTACCCCTCTGTATACTACCAGACCAGCCCCTCGCTGTCTCAGCGCTCCAGTTTTGTACACTTGAATCATCGTTGGCGACGGAAATGAAGTTGGACCACCACCTTACCGTCGAGAAATGGCACGGCGTTTCCCATTCCGTTCCTTATATAGAGACCAATGGAGTTTAGTCGACTGTACTTCAATGGTAATTATTGAATCCTGGCGGGACGATGATACAATCGTCGACTGGGAATCACGTCCAACAGGGGAGCCTGCATGTCGCCCACAATCTGAGGTGCAATAATGTCCGTGTACACGTAAAACAGATCGTACTGGATTTGAAGATTTGGGGTGTGGTGAGCGTAGTAAGGCAGGAGACTTTGGCCATCGTCGCCGATCATTTCTATGGACTGTAGGGAAATCATCATTTCGTTTCCCGTCCATCCCAACATGGACACGATGGGTCCCCGCAGACGAACATCGATTCTCGGCAATATGTCCAAGTAGAAAAGCGTCTGCACGTGATTGATTTTCAGATACACTCTATCGTTGGTGTTGTCTTTCTTGAAAGAAACGAAGGAACCTCTTTGCACGGCCCCGTGACGCATTATCTCTCGAGTTTCTTAATCGCTCTGCTGTTTCTTCTCGTGGTCGGTCATTTCCTTGTTGTTGGGATCCAAGCGGACGGGTTGATTGGCCAAATGATTGTAGATGGGAGCCAGATTCCACAAATCATCCAGTCTAGTGTTCAGGACATCCAGGATATGTCTGAGCGACTCGTAGTCGTCACTCTTGACGTGTGTTTCCATTTCGATCGATCCCTTGGCCTCTTCGCCCTTGACACCCTTGAAACAATACGAGGGATCGATGCTGTGGTGTTCTCGGCATACCTTTACTTCGGGTTCTTCGCTCGAGGGCGACCAAGAATGAACGCGTAAGCCGATCGTATTGTGTCGGTGATCGATGTTGTTCCATTGGTCAGGTAACGTGATCATGGGCAGCCCCACTTCCCATTCCCGATGATCGACGAGAAGGGGCGGATCCAGGTGTGTTTGATACGTGGACACGGTGTTGTCGGGATACCACGACATGGAACTGTCACTAGGGAGCGTGAGGTAAAAGGGTCGGTCGTTGTTCATTGTGTTTGGTTTTCAAGGTCGGAGAAGGTAACAGGTAACCCAGGGTACTGGAGAGCAAGGCCGTCCACAACGTGGTCTGTGATCCGTCGGGTTTGAAAGCCAATTGGGACAAGGAAACACCTGCCACGACGTACACTAAAATCACTTGACAGAAAAAGACGATTTCCGCTTGGGGCACACGTTTTCCCAAGAGTGACCAATTGTGGGATGTCGCGGATGTGGACGTGGTTTCGTCTTGCATGTTGACTGAGGTGAGCGTCTCTCACTCCTATTTATACGTTTTGGAGACTGGTCCTGTCGATCCACGAATTAAAACTCGCCGGATAACCCAACCATTTCACCAACACTTTGTCTTTTTTTCTTTCGAGTACTCTTTCGATGGGAAAGATCTCGTCGTCGTTGACTTGAACCGCTTGCAATTCTTCGGGATAGAAGGTGCCTTGTATGGGTTCGCCTCTTTCGTCTAATAGCTTGTAACCGGAACCAACGTTGGGTGCGACGTTAAACGTTTCCAGAGTCCAGTTCGGCCAGTAACCTTTGTCGAAGGCACCGTGTTTCGATAAAGCCAAACGTACGGTCGTACCGACGTCCATTGTTCTCTTTTTTCTTTTTGAGGGGGCGTGGAGGTGTTGTCAACATCCATTCGTGTTCGGGACGAACGTCTTGGGGTGCCATACCGTCTGGCGTTGTAAGCCCGAACCAATTCGTCTAGCACGTCAATGTACCGTTGTGTTTGTCGATGAGTAAAGTATCGCCACATGCGCTCTTTCAGTGTCCGCTGAAATCGTTCCACCACACTGGCCTTGGTTTCGACGTTGTGTGTCACGAAAAAATGTGTTTTTTTTCTTTTTCAGAAAAGCTTGCATTTTTCGATTGAGGAATTCGGTGCTTTTGTCCGTCTGAAGTCGCTGGGGTTGTCGACTTTGAAAGATGCGACGAAAGGCGTCCACCAAACCATCTCCCGTCTTGTTTTTGAGGGGCAACACCCAAGCGTACTTGGAAAACACGTCGATGACACACAGCAAATACCTGTATCCCTCATTCTGTTTGGCAAAGGCCGACATATCGCTCAAATCGGCTTGCCACTGATGATCTATGCCGGCCACCACCGTGGGAGTCCGAGAGAATTTCTTTTTCAGTGGTTTGTGCACGGTGTACGGCCTTTGTTGTTTCAACCATGTTTTCACTTTGTTCAAGGGCACACCGGTAGCTTTGTGGAGACCCAGGACTCCACCAAAAGCGGCCGGGTGTTTCGGGTCGTAATAGACTTTCTTCAGCTTTCGTTCCTTGTTTCAGTCGGTTTCCATGTGATCAGGCTATTTATAGTTTTTGCAAGGGGAGCCTTCGGGCTCGCTTGGTAGGTGTAGATCTGACTCGCCCTGTAGGTGTACTCGTAGTAGGGGTATCCGTACTTGAGATTTTCTTCTTTCTCGGGCGTCGCGGCGGAACGGGAGTCCGTGCGGGTTGCGTGGACAACACGTTCCTTCGTTCTTGATTGCCGATGGCTTCGCGCGGTACGTTCGTGACTTTCAAACTTTGCATCACACCAAACCATCCAAGTGGAGCCTGAGTATTCTTTCGCCGACGAACCAAATCGTTCACGATGTCGATGCCTTCGTACCGTGGGATCACGAAGGTCCGGTGCCAGGGTCGGGAATGTCGCTTTGGGAAGGGTCGGAGGCGGGTGTTTCCGCTGCGTATTCTTCGTACGAGCCATCGTGACTAACAGAATCAAGTCGAGTGACAGGTCCCTGAACAAGACCAAGTAATGGGCATTCAGGCTGATGGTACGCTGTTGCTTGTAAATGACACTCGTGTGTCTTCTCCCATCAAATCGTCCACGACCAAGACTTGTGGACCCTTGACTTGCTCCATCACGTCGTCAATGTCTGTCAAACCTTTGACGTAAGTGTAAGGAAAGCGATCGTAACTCTCTTGCCATTCCCCGTAGGCCCACACGATGCGTTGGGGAGGAATGTCGAACAGGGACGCTTGAAGAAATTTCTGTACAAAGACCGTCTTTCCAACACCCGTTGGACCGCTGACTAACATGGTAAAGGGGATGTTTGAACGCCACATCCATCTTGCACTGTTTCCCCCCCTGCCTTTTCCCCCTGCCTTTTATACCTTCGCGCCCTCCACAGAACAACAAACATGGGGTGAAATAAGAACAGAATTTATTTTACAAAAAATACAAACATAGCATGGCATTCAATACAAATACAAAAAAAACATGGCCTATAGTACAAAGGAAAAGAAAAAATGTTAGTTATCACGTTGTCTCTTCAGGATTTCTTGTCTCAGCCAGGGTACGTTTCGCAGGACGCGAGGAATCCAATACACATGTCCCAAAAGCTTCTGCATCGTATCGTGCGGGTGCCAGTCTTCCAATTCGGCAAACGTGACGACGACGGGTACCCATTCGCTCATATCGAAACAGGGGGGATACGACAAGACTTCGGTCATATCTCTCGGACCCGCATATTGGATGAGTGCTCGGGAAAAACTTTCTGCTTCCTTCTCCGCCAACAAGAGAACGGTCGGCTTCGGGGTTTCACTGGTTTCACTGGTAGTCGGGGAAATAACTGGTGGACAGGAAAGCGTCGTCGGCTGTTTTCTTTTTCTCTTTGTAGCGCCTGTAGAGTTCGAACGCTTCTCCGCACCAGTACCAGTATCGCTGACTGCGGGTGTTGTCTCTGGGCACATCGATGTTGTTGTCGAACATGCGACTGGCGACGGCTTCAAAGTTGTTTTCTGTTTGGATTTCTTCTTGGCACTCGAGCAGGCCGTGGCCGAGCTGTCGACAGTTGAGGCACTTGTGATTGTCGTCGGTGGGTTTCTTGACTCCGTAACACTTTCTTTTGACAGTGTCTTTTCTTTCTTCGTCACTCTTCGCTTTTTGGGCTTCGGCTCGTTTTCCATACTGGGGTGCCCAGTGTCCTGGTTCTCCACAGAGGTAACAACTTCCATAGGAGCCATTAGCTGGTCTGTCTTGTCTTGGTTTTCGTTGCTGTTGTTGGGAACGAGTAGGGCAGTCTCTATACCAGTGTCCGACATTGTTACAAGAGAAACAAGCTTGACTAGCCATCGAGAGCAGAATGAAATTTTATTCTGACACTTCGCTTCTTATAGTCTTGGCCGTGACGTCACTCTCTTTTGATTGGTTCTTTCTTTTCCTTCGTTTCTATTGGTTCGTGTCTAGTCTTTGATTTCCAGGCTTTCCACGTACTTTTGCACTTCTTCCCAATCGATGACGGCTTCACTCACGTGACAGGCCTACAACAACGTCACCAGGTCGGCTCGATTACCGTGTTTTTGTCGCCACTGGTTGAACACGGTGAAAATCTGCATGCGCGCGTTGTTAGGATGACTCCTCTTGGCTTGGCTGATCCGCGCTTCTCTGATTCCTAGATGTCTGCCAATACATTCCCAACCTTCTCCCAGCTTGCCGGACATGACGTTGATATCCAGTTGATCCAGGGACCATCGTTTCTTTTTCTTCGGTAACTCGTCTATCCACCGTCGTATGGGATTCTCTTCGTCTTTGGGTTCGAGGAACTCGTCTTTGCGTTTGATCAACCCCGTCTTAAATCCCGGAACCACACGCCAAAACTTTTTCAAGGCTTCGTCGACGTCTTCTCGCCATCGTTGTTCATCCTCCCACTTCTTGACTCGGTCCCGTGGATCGTCCATCATACTGCCTAGCACGCTATCGATGTCTTCTGGTTTCGGCTCGTCCACCCAGATGTAGTGACTGTAATCGTCGACGGGATGTGAGGGTACGCCCGTTATGGAACACACGCCCAATCCCAGACACGAATGGTATCTCTGACTGGGGTGCTCGTACTTGCAGCCGATACACTCCTCGCGTTGCTTTTCCTCTGTGATGAGTAAGTAACAGTTGCAGACCCGAACGTTGAGCCATCGTCGTCTTAGTTTCTCGATCAAATCCGTATTTTCTGCCGGTTCGTCATCTTCTCTGTTTGGTCGCCATCGTCCTGACACACGAAAGTCAGTATCCATAGGGGTAAGTGTTGATCGGTTGGCCACCGTCGTTAAATTGAACAAAACGTTTGTCGTACACGATTTTATATCTTTTGTTCTCGGGGCGTGTCCAGAGACGTCGGTCACGTGATCTGGAAATCTTGAACGGATTGGCGATGACAAGCGGTTCGTTTTGATTGACGCGCCGTACATTCTCTTTCATGATGTTGTAATTGAGTTGTTGGGAGGCACGATAATTCAAGGTGAATCACCGGACTTTGCAGACAGTTTTTCCATCACTCTGGCGGTACGCATAATTCTTTGGCCCTCCGCTAACAAATTCCCGAATGGTAACATTCTCGGGCAACTCGTTCTTCCACTGACCCAAACTCGAACCTTCCGGGGGATTCCATGAGGTGGAGTGGTATTGGTAGATGACGCTGTCTGTGTCAAAATAACAAATACGTTCTCCCAACTTTTCCAAGACGGAATAGAGTTTCAAGCGGGCCTGGGCGGTGACAAAGGCGGCGATAACTACGTTGGTGATGGGACAGGGTGCGACGTGTTCATCTTTCTTCAGTGTTTCTACCAATACCATGTTATCATTGACTAACTGGACATCTCGCACGGTCTGTGTCACGTCCAACATTTTCTCGAAATAGTCGCTGGGCTCCGTGATGTATTTTTGTTTTGTATAAACATATTTTATTCAAACAACATGAATGGGATTGGGTAACAGACAGAGCCTATGTGAAAACCCTCTCCCTATATACAGTATAATTTACAATAATAAAGTATTTACATATATACAAGGTATTTACAGTACATGTAATTATATTATATAAAAATGAAAAACTTGTAGTAAAATATCTATTAAATTAGGGAATTTTAAAGAGAATTGAAAATAATAATTTTTAGAATCGTTGAGAAAGGTTAAAAAACTCATGTATGGTCTTAAAAATGGTAATATTTTCAGCAACGGAAAGATTATTTGATCCAAATAACAGATGATTGCTATTTCTGTATTCGAGAGGCAAAGTGTTTATCGTTCTGTGGCGTGCATCTGAGTGCTTTGTACATATGAAAAGAAAATGTTCAATATCTTCAAATGGATGACCACAAGTACAAGCTGGATCTTCTGATATATGTCTCAAAAACAAGTGACCTTTAAGATCGCTACATCGGAGTCGGAATTTTGAATGAATAATTTCGTTTTTTCGCGAACCCAAAAAATAATATATCGGAATGTTTGTGTCATTTTTGGAAAGTTTTTGTTTAAAGCCAGATAGTGATGTTGTTCTACGAACCGAGGTGTCTAACTGGTTCCATTCCCTGATGGAGGACGGTATAAATGTATTAGAAAAGAGATGTGTTCGGGATTTAAATTCCGTAAAATCATTATGGTTCCTTAATGAATATGGTAATGTTGGAGACTTTTCAAAAGGATTTAAAAGGTATTTGGGAACAATATTATTGAAGACTTTGTACATAAGATGCAATTTGTGACGTTTCCGTCTCTCCATCAAAGTAATAAAACCAGTTTCTCTGTACAGTGATTCGCGATTGGTTCCTTTAACCGCCCCGCAAATAGTCCTAAGTGCATCAAGTTGAAGGCTTTCTAATTTATTAGCTAGTACATTTGAACAACCGTCCCAAATAATATCCGCGAAGTCAAAATGGGGCAAAATAAAGGAAGTGTAAATTGTTTGTAGAGTTTTCCGCTTTAGTCTGTATTTTAGCGATTTTAGACAATTTGTCAATTTTGAAATTTTCTTACATAAATTCTCAAGATGGACATTCCATTTTCCGTTACTTTGAAAAATTAAACCAAGATGTTTGTGACAGGCGACCTCTTTAATCTGTGATGTGCCAAAGAACAAAGGTGGATTAGTTGTTTGTGATTTTGTGCTTATGGTCATTGTTTCCGTTTTTAGAGGATTAAAGGTTACCAACCACAAGTCTACCCAGTCATTTATTTTCTTTAAATCATTATTCAGAATATCCGAACTTGTACAAGGGTCATCCATTTTTACAAATAGTGAAGTGTCGTCTGCAAATAGTCTAACATTGGAATCAAGGTTGTTCACAATATCATTAATATAAATTAAAAACAATAGCGGTCCCAAAACAGATCCTTGTGGTACACAAGCATGGATGGTTCTTGGATCAGAAGATAGACCTTCTAAAACAACTGATTGTTGTCAATTACAAAGATAATTTTTAAACCATTCTAAGAGGCTACCCCTGATCCCAGCTCCATCCAGCTTCCAACAAAGTCCGGCGTGCCAGACTTTGTCGAATGCTTTGCTGATGTCACAAAAAACAACTCGAGTAGAAGAATGTTGGTCAATGGCTTGACAAAACATATGTGTTAGTTCTATTAGTTGAAAGATGGCGGAGTCACCACGAAGAAAACCACTTTGAAAAGACGTTAGTATTTTGTTCCCTCTCAAAAAGTTAAAGACATGTTTGTATATAACCTTTTCAAATACTTTTATGATGATACTAAGAAGAGAGACTGGCCTATAGTTACCACAATCGTTTGATGATCCTTTTTTGAAAATAGCCGTGACATTTGCAAATTTCCATATACTGGGTACTTTACTTACTTTTAATGACAGTTCAAACAAAGAGCATAGCGGAGATGAAATTTCGGTGGATATTTTCTTTAGTAATTTGGCACTTATGTCGTCCGGACCGGAGGCTT
This sequence comes from Patella vulgata, assembly GCF_932274485.2. Lineage (NCBI taxonomy): Eukaryota > Metazoa > Mollusca > Gastropoda > Patellidae > Patella > Patella vulgata. Next base: position 446,452 of record NC_065884.2, read on the forward strand.
TTGAGGTGTCTAAACTGTCAATAATGTCTTTAACTTCTTGGGGGGTTGGTACAATCTGTTCTAATGAATTAGCATTTCTGTCAATGGAGGGTAAAGATTTATTAGTATAATTAAGTTTAGATTGTTCAACAAAAAAGTTATTCAGTGCGTTTGCCTTGTCTTGCGGTGTGAATAAAGTATTGTTATTTACAATTAAGGGTGGTGTGTCTTGTTTAGTACAGCCTTGGGTTTTTACAAATGAATTAACAATTTTCCACCAGCTTTTATTGCCAAACTGCGATTTGTCATTTATCTTTTCATCTAAGTTATCATAATATGCTTGTTTTGCTTGTCTAATCAAATTTATATATTGGTTCCGAATGTTCCTAAAAGATTGCCATTGATTGTCATAATTGGTGCTGGTGGCACGTTTATGAATTATATTCTTTTTCCTTCTAATTTTCCGAATTTCGCTTGTCATCCAAGGTTTGTCGTTAGGTCTAATGGTTACTACTCTATTTGGGATATTTCTTTTAGCTAAATTGATAAATTCACTTGTAAATTTCCTACTCGAGTCATCAATGTCGTCATCTTGTATCAGATCGTACCAGTTTGTCGAAATGACGTAATTTTTTAGTTTGTCATTATCTATGTAATGTATGTGATGTATTCGGTCCTGGGAAAGTTGTCTCTCTGTCCGAATTTTCCCCACGCTGTGTTCAATTGAAGCTTACTAAACGCCCGCATACCTTTGTTGGGTTTTATGGAGGCGGGATCCAGGCGAATACCTTCGGTGTCGTACACGTCGTTCACGAAACGGGTCTTATCTTCTTCGGTGTGACAAGTGTCGGGATAACTGCTACTTTCCATCTTCTTCTTCAGGTAGTGATTGATGTAACCGGTAAACAGACCGCCCGTTTTGGCCTCGGGATCGTAGGTGCTGAATTCTTTCCAGTGCCAGACTTCGTACACTTTCAATACGCGGTATCCCAGAGCCACCGCTTTCTTCAGTTCCAGGGTGACAAACGTACCCACCCAGGCTCGCTGTTCGTCGGTGTGATCACAAGGTTGGTATTCCGCAATCTCTCCTTGTTGCATGTGTTCGTCGACGCAGCTTCGACACAGGGCAAACACCAATTTCTGTTTGCGTCGAAAAGGAAGCACCGGGTGGTACAGGCCACGAGGCGGCAAAACCGAACACTGGACCAACCCTTCGTACTGCTGCCACTGGTCTTGATCGGGCTGTGTGACGATCGTGGGTTCCTTGATGGGAAACGTACCGTACTTGCAGATGTAGGGGTAGAGAGACACCACGTCGATATACCGCATGTCTTCAGCCGACTCGTTGACCATCAGTTGAATGGCATTGGTTCTCCCGCCGAAGAAAGCGTTGCGGGGCATCAAAGGTTCGGGGGCTGGCCATTGCTGATCTTCCAATCCGCTCAGAAATTCGTTCATCTCGGGATCTTGGCGTCGTTCTTCCTCCATCTCACACTCCCACATGACACGGATGGTCTGCATACCGTACTGCTCCTGGAGTCGACGGTGACGTTCTTGTGTCTTCTGGTACAAGTCTCTCATACTACGAGAGGGATCGTAGGAATGTTTATGTTGAACGTCTTGGACGGGGCCCGGAAAACATTTGGGACAACCGTGAAAGGCACACCCGTGAAATTCGTACACTGTACCGGTGGACGTATCCATACCATCTAAACTGTAAGGGCCGACTCGGCATTCACTACCATTGCGGGCGTGTCGAATGTTTGGTAGAGGGTCTGGTTTCGGAAAGCGGTCATGGTCTGTCGGTGTTGTTCCCATTCCAACCATCGAAGTGCTTTGTTGGACTGCTGTCGAGGATGGAAGCGATGCCAGTCTTTACCAGTTTCAGCTATTGCATCAGGGCTCGAGGAATGACGACGAGGGTGTCTTTCTTCAGGTAGTGTGTGCGTAGTACGCGACTGCAGGCAGAGGCCAGGGTCAGGCTCTTCTCAAAGGGGTCGATGCCCGTGTCCATGTGGAATATCTCGCGAAACACGCCACAACATCGGCGCAAGACATCGACGTCACTTTTACAGTAGGCGAGAATTTCCTGGCGAAAATCAAAGACGTCGTGACTGTGTTGTTGGTACCACTCGTGAAATTTCTCTCGTTCCGATACACTCATGCCATCTGGATCGAAATCGGTGTCGGGAGGATAGGCGCCCACGTAATCTTCATTCTCCGGTCTGTTAAAGTGGTGAGGGAAATAACCTTTCTTGAGTTCTTGCAGGCCAAAAGTCTTGGACATGTCCCGTAAGGGCGTGGGTAAAAAGTTGAGGGAATCGATGAATTTTACTGTGCCGACAGTGATCGTCATCGCTTTACCCCCGTTCATAATTACTTCGGGTTGCGCCGCGGAATGTTTGTGCAGCGTCTGTAAAATCAGCAGTCCGTCGTAACCTTTGAAACTGTGCGCCACGGCGATCACGGGACTCGATTCGTGACTGTCATTTTTCCGACCATCTACCACCGTACTGTGAGCAGCGAGTTGTAAAAACCATTTTCCCGCATCGTCCAGCGTGTCTTGACCTTTAAAAACAATTTCCCGTTGGTGATTCCAATATTGGTCGCAGTGCTCGCAGGGTACTTGATTATCGAGACAAAAGTGACAACAGGCTTGCAGGACACATAGGTTGGGAATGTGTTCACCGGAATCTTGCTCGCATTCAAAGTCAAAGAAGACGAAGCGGGTCAACGTTGTTTTCTGCTGTTTGTCGATTTGTGTCTTTCTGTCTCCGTCCATGTCGATGGGTGATTTTAGCTGTTGAATGTAGCAAAACTGTTTTTCGGCCGTGTGCCACTCTCGGCAGATGGAGCACTGGTATTCTCCGCATCGGTGTTCTTCCAAATTTCGCTTGGCCTTGATGACGTCCCACTCCTTCTGGCATTTTTCACATTTCTTCCAGCGGTGACATATACTGCAGTTGGCTCTGGAACGGGTAGCGAGATGGTTGTCGAAACACTGCCGGCTCATAAACACACGATGACATCGGTAACACGTCTTTGTATTGGGATCGGGTGGACAGACTGGACCTACTTAAAAACACCTCCCAGGAAAAGACCCCTCCCGAATTAGTGGAGACCATCAGACGCAACCGACATAAAGTGCGTCGCACCCTCGCTTTCTAGTGAGGACAACGGCCCTTTTCAGGGCCAACTTAATCAATGCAAAAGAGTTTTTTCCCCTTCCCCCTCCTCTCCCTTCTTCTGCTCTCTTCTTCTTCTTCTTCTTCTCCTTTTCTGCTCTCTCTCTTCCCGCGCGCGCCCCCCCTCTCTTTTCTCACGCACGTGCAGGGGGTCACACACGTGCAAGGTTACGCACCTGCAAGGGGTCACTCAGTGCAAGGTCACGCACGTGCAAGGTCACGTGCACGCACATGCACGCACGCGCAAAAAAATGGCTGTACAAGCCCCCTAACTACTAAGTGGTCCATAGAACCGTGAAAAAGTCAATATCTGGTATAACCTTCGCCAGCCTGGATCCCTTGCTGACATTTGATCTGAGCCTGCGTTAGACTGTTCCATTCCTGGTGTAGTACCTGATCCAAATCGTCAAGATTCTACACAGATGAAAGCCTCCAATGGATTCATGGGTTGGTTTGGTAAACCGACGAGGAATGAGGAACTTCCCAAATTTAAACAAACTGTTAATATATCAAAGACACTATCAATTGACTGATAAGAACTTATAACCACATTCCGAAAGCATGGTTAGTTTACCCTGAACTATCAAATAGTTAAACCCGCGCTTAAACAAACTCCAAACTGAGGGGTGGGGCGGTTCCGTCGTCGTAAAACTGATTTCACACATCTCATTGAAACTAGGTTTCGCAACCCTCGATTGAGTAAAGTTTAAACGAACCGTCAAATCGCATTTTTTTATATTCTGTGTTAATTTTTATGAATGCACATCTTATTTACACACAGATTTTATGTTATGGAAGTATACTCTTGGGTGTGTTGTTGTTTTTCTTCACTTTCAGCTTTTAAATACAGCCATGTGTATGAATATTTCAGGTATATGAATAACTTGAAGCATATAAATAACTTGTAGCTCACTGTTTACATCTGCTATTTTTAGAATATAATTTTGGTATTTCTTGTGAGCTATTTCATTTTTTCCATATATATCGCTACATACATACAATTATGTTATTGTACGGTGTTATCAATTGTTATAAGTTGTACATTTTACTAATCATACGGTACGTTAACAATGAACTCTACAATATCATAATTATAGCCTGTCGTTAAATACGATAGGTGTGATGATACGCGGTACTGGTCCTCGGTGTAGGTGGTAGGTGCCACGGTGGGGAATGTGGCAGTCAGTGTTCCAGTATGTGAGCCGTGGGGCTAAATGGGTCGGAATGTGCAATGTCTAATATTGGGCTACAGACAAAACAGGTGAAATATTGATTTTTCACAAAATTGAGTTTATAAATATATTATCTATCGACCCAATATATCAAAATAGAAATAAAACATTTAGAAACACCTTTATTTGGACGTTTTGTGAGAGTACCGTATTCATAATTAGCTATTTTTCTTCGCTCGTTGTGGGAAAATCAGGTAATCCCCTTGACATCGTTGTGAAGCATTACATCTCTACCCTATAAATATGACCGAAGTACTACCGATGATATCATTTTAATCGAGTACAAACGGGTTTAAAAACGTAAACAACCTTAACTTGTTTCAAGTCAGCGCAGCGTAACTAGTTATTTGATACTTCGTTTCGTTTAAAAAAAAAACCTAAACTAATAATAAAGACTGAATTTATAAAAATCATTAGAATTACGTCCCAACGGAAACTTTTTATTTAAAACTGCCTTACGTTTTATTAATCTATTTTTTATCAATATAATTTTATCTCTGTGGTTTTCTGCTTTTTCTAGCCTAGAACACTCCTTAAATATAGGCCTTTGCCGCCAATGATGTATAGAATTACATTGAAATCTAAGTCATTTTTCGGTGATATATTTGAACGGTTTTAAAAATAGGATAAACATTGTGGCCCCTAGAGGCACCGCTATATAAAGACATGATTTTTCGTACAATCAGGGGCCATAATCCAGAAAGTTAATGGAGGCAACCAAATCAAATATGTCATACGATGCAGTTCTTTGAGTCTCTGGCTAAAACTCCGCACATCCAACGTGTGACGCATAATCTCTTCTCTGCTACATAATTTATTAGTCTTGTATTATCTATAGTTTCTTTTTGTAATTCTTTTTTCATTCTTGGTTAGGAACCTTTAAATGTTTCTTTGACATCTCATGTTGTGTATATCTTTTTATCAGTCCCAAACATATCGCATGATTAACAAACAAGATGACAGGAATAAATGTACTGTTTCTACACTTTGATTTCAAGCACTGGATAATAGGTTACAAGCATAGCTTAAGAATAGGGTGATTCTCTCCATCTTTCAACTTGCCATCATTTAGCTGTGGTGGGTGGACGAGGTCCCATTGTGAAATACATAGAGTGAATACAGTTATTCGAAAACTGACCTCCAGCCTTGGCTGATTTCCTAAACATGTTCGCGCCGTAGGTTTTCATCATACGCACGTCCGTAATTGAAGCAAAATATTACATAGAGTGAATACAGTTATTCGAAAACTGACCTCCAGCCTTGGCTGATTTCCTAAACATGTTTTGTTCGCGCCGTAGGTTTTCATCATACGCACGTCCGTAATTGAAGCAAAATATTACAGCTTACGTTTAAAACTCCCGAGTCTGGTCTTATAGATGGTAAAAATTATACACCCAATTAGATTACTGAATTAAAATATAGTATCTGAATTGTAAGACCACGAGGCCTGGCCATATCTTTATGTGTATGGCTAGTGAACTTTAATTCTTAGCAATGAATGAATGAGATGGAGTTTTATGGGACGTCAGCTCTAACCGGGATATATTACGCCAAACATATGGCGTCGTCTACGAGACAAATTAAAAAAATATCACAGAAATATGGAAGCTCTAGTAAGAATTATTTTTGTTTGGTTTTTTTCCTATTTTTATTGATTATCTAATTTTGAAAAATGTTTTTATAATATCTATTTTTAGTTTTTGATTTTGTAGAATAGTTTTTAATTTTTTAATTTTTTATTTCCTATTTTTAATTTTGTTAAATAATTTCTAATTTTTAGAAAATTATAATTTCTAATTAATAATTATTCAATTATATCATTACCCAATATGTAGTCGGTTATAGAATTATAAGAAATGTCAAACTTGGTATGTTGAAGAAATGGAAGTTTCGAAATTTCTTTTAAAATACGTAATTGTGTTTCGCCTTTAGAAACTGACTATATATATATATATATGTTGTAAGATCAATATATATATATATATATATATATATATATATGTATATATATATATTGATCTTACAACATCCGATAACGTGAGAGAGAGAGAGAGAGAGAGAGAAAAAAAATGGGGTTTAACGTCCACTCGACACAAACTAGGTCATTTCGGGACTAACATATGGTTTAATTTTATTTCAATATTTCGCTTGCGCGTAGGGGTCTTTAGCAGTGGGAGGAAACCGGAAGACCTGGTGAAAACCCACGAGGTTGGACAGGCGACCCTACTCCTTGCCACGTACAACCGGGGTTTCGAAACCACGCCAGTCGAATCAATGACAGACTTTATGATACAGCGCGCGCACACTAACCATTCAGCCATTCAGCCATCCAACACATCAACCCGATAACGTAACACGACGATCGATAAACTAACAGTCAGTGTGACCTAACCGCAATTATGTCGATTTTGGTTGGTTTTTCTTGCCTCTCATGCTGCAAAATGTGAAACACGACTCATAACTACCCCTCCGCCTACACCCTACCCCCCATTCCCTCCTGTCTCTACACACACACGCACCACATCGTTTATAAAATAGAAGAGAAAAAATAACATGTAATACCAAGTGCATTGCGGTCATGTTTAGTATCTATTCTTTTCATTCAATAATAGGCTACCTTCTATTCAATATCTTGAATTAATGACATATGGTAGCAACACACTACCACATAATCATCATTCTGTCTACCCCACTAACTCCTTTCTTGCCATCTACCAATCAAAATACAATAAATCTGTACTTTACCTGTAACTAAAACCAATATAAGATGTAGATGGGCCATTATGCATGGCGGTAACAGCTGCAGCGGGGGGGGGGGGGAGGGAATAAAACTAATTTATATCTCAAACGCTGTACAAAATAACAACCAATGAACGGGACTGTTCATAATTCAACATACTATAGATACGACATCACGTTTGTTTTGTTTTATTTTGGAAACGTTTGACAAAGCCGTCGCTCAAATTCAATCATAATGAATAGTTCGCCGTGAATTAATTCAGTCATTGACTGATTGTTATTATCACGTGGTTTGTCTGATAGAGCTCGTGCAAGTGACACAGATGTCGTCTGCTTGGGTGTTATGTATTGTTTAATGGTCTCGAGCTTACGACATTGCGTAATATATTGTAACAACATGAGGGCCGTACAACATCTTAAAATACTGACACTCCGCACGAGCTTTTACGTCACACTAGTCCAATATCTCACTGGTATGAATAAAGTACTATTGGCAAGTTGCCCGTACGATTATTTGAAATAATGGTACGCCAACATCAAAGGGTGACGTCACATCTGTATTTTAAAGCGCTTTATTATCGTGTATTTCCTCATAAACAGATAAAAATAATGGGTATATGAGACGTATATAGAGCATTTTTGATGTCGACGCGAACTTTTCATCCATTTCCTCTCATGAATGGCCGGTCTGTAATCTTTCAGCGCGGACAAAAACTATATGTTGTCATATAGCGATGGGATTTTCCGTTGAAACGGACACGTTTTATGTAAACAGTAATTGTTAGTTTAAGCGAACGTGAAGTCTTTGTAGAACGATACACACTTTAATCAGATTAGACAAGAAAGGTCCCCATGAAATACTGTCAAACGAATACATAATTATATTATTCTGACCTAATATTAAGGCTGTTCTATTTCAAAAATCGTCGCTGTAACAAAAGGGGGGGGGGGGATGGGGTTTAACGTCCACTCGACACAAACTAGGTCATTTCAGGACCAAAACATGGTTCAGTTTTACTTCAATCATTCGATTGCGCGTAGGGATCTTAACACTGGGAGGAAAACGTTTTTTAATTTCCTACTTTGATAAAATATAGGTCAAATACAGGTTAGCCCGACATCTCCTGTGCTGTGTCTAACTCGACTCAAAGGGAACATCCCTCAAAAATATGTCAAAATTGCAAAATGTCTTTTTTTTTAACAAGATAGAATTATTTATGTAAACCATTTCCTCAGATTGTAAATAAATTTACTTAGAGACTTAGAGTGTATATGCATAACTGTATGGAATCTATTGGAATATATCCGACCGACAACTTATACCAAAACTGATACTCGTTCACGCAGAATGGTAAACCTTATTAACTGGGTCGATAAGATTCACTTGTTCTTGTTACCATCGACTAAAATGATAATCTATCCAAAAGATTACTGGTTGCCCCAGGTTATTGTTGTTGCTGACAATTGTTTCCCAAGAAAATTACCAGGAAATGCTTGGAATACCATTGGTAGGAGATTTAGAGTGCACCACGTTTCGACCAATCTGAATCCAGGAAATTTCCATTTTTGGCTACAATGAATAATCATCCTCTGACAAGATTATTAAGGCTTCAAACTTCCCTCCACTAATTCAACAATAAATACTAATTCTTTGATTCTTTGAGTTTGTCGAAACTATATACATTTCTATATATATTGTGGTATGTATATATATACCACTTGTTTATATAATATTGTGCCCGCAGCCGATCAATTTATGTATTTTAGTTTAACGGTTAGAGGGAGGCAACTCTCTTTATTAAAAGGGATGATGTAAGCAAGCGGGAAGCGTGCAAACGAAAGATGGCGAAGTAAACAGCGGTCTCAAACTATTTAAAACCGTTGTCAACGGTATTAACGTTAAAGTTTTCCTATAGATGCTCAATGCTTATGTCACACGGTTAACGGATATTGAGTGTCGATGGCGAACTGTATAAGCTGCTAGTTTAAGGTCTCAATTCGTCGTGTCTATGTGAAAGGCTAACGGTAAACAAGACATCGGCTATTGAGTATTGGTAACGGCATGGCTGCAGTTTCAAGTTAAAGGGACGGTGACGCGTTTCAATACCGCTATGTACAAGGTTTAAGGTTTACTTATAAATCCTATGGTGGACAGAATAAAGAAATTTTATGGTTTAAATGTATTTACTTTATCGAGTTTACGGCCACCATATTAGTTTCAAATAGTAAAAATTATTGACTTCTCGCCATACATACGTATTGTCAAATGGTTGAAATAAAATAGCCGCTCATATAGACTGAATGAACGTTGTAAAACTGTTTCGTTTAATGGTTATTAAGTGACTTTCCATAGATTAAAGTGCATGACACGTCCTATAGTGTTTTGATAGTTTGTCTACAGTCAATTGTCGACAGTTTATCAACATGGATTCACGTAAAGACTTGATAATAGAACTTCGTAATAACAATAATGAAGATACGGTAGCAGAACGGGATAGCGATGATGATAGTACTTTACACACCAGTTCAAATAAATCAAGGCACACGAAGAAAAGTCACAAAAGTTCAAATTCGTCTAGTTCGTCAAGATATTCAAGTTCTATGATCCGAGCAAGGGAAAAGGCCAAAGTTGCAGAACTGCTGACTGAACAGGCGATGTTGTCTAAAACTCAACAAATTCAGAAATTAGAACTTGAAGTGAAAATCGCTAAAGCCCAAGCCAGAGAGAAGGCTTTCCGTGAAATCGTTGATGAAGATAATGTAAACAGATTGTCAAACGAATATATTGTTCTTTCAGAAGTCAACGGATCCTCAAGTAACAGTGATCATTCTAGTACGGTAAAACCAAGTGATCTTCCACATACAGCCATACCGCCATTGATACATGTAAATGATAAACAAACAAGTGCAAGTAATTTAAATCAACCCATCTCGAGTACACCGCTTATTTATCGTCAACTTCGAGAGCAAACCCTGCCTAACTGCACAAAGAATACCACACCGCAAGGTCAACGTCTTAACCCCACAGCCAATGAATTTCAACCGACAAACACTAAATGTTTGGATTCAACACAGTTACAGACAAGGTCAAACGAAAATCAGAATGCTACAAGCTCTAATATTCAACACGATGTGGTTTTGATGCATAGACAATTAATGGCTGCAATGACATTACCTCAACCGGAAGTAAATAAGTTTAAAGGCGACCCGATAGAATACACGCCATTCATTAAAGCCTTCAACGCAAGGATTCGGTCTAAAGTCTCCAACAGTGCCGATTGTCTCTATTATCTTGAACAGCACTTAGAAGGAGAGCCTAGACATTTAATCGACGGATGTTTACATCTAGATCCCGAAGAAGGATTTGAAGAAGCGTTACAACTTTTGGATCAAGAATATGGCGACCCATACAAGCTTTCAATATCGTACACAGACAAAGTTCTTAATTGGTCCTTAGTTAAAGAAGATTCGTCAGCATTAAAGAAATTTTCTCTGTTTCTCATCAAGTGTAGAAACGCCATGAGTAGTTTATCTTATATGTTAGTCTTGAATCACCCACCAAATATGCAGTGCATTGTACAGAAACTCCCATACAGTCTTCAAGCAAGATGGAGAGAACGTGTTGTTCGAATGCGAAAGGTTGAAATGAAAACTGCATTATTCACTGACCTGGTAGACTTTATAAAGGATGCTGCAGAAGCTGCAAACGATCCCATATACGGTAAAGACGCTTTGGTGAAATCGAGTTCAACGAACAGTCAAGCTACTAAACCACATTATCAGCATAAAGATTTACACGGACATGGTAGGAAACCGTTTATACCCAAACAGAAAAGCTTTGCTACAAATACGAGTTCAGTATCATCGAATTCCGGGTGCTCAAACGGGACCGGGTACAAAAATCAGTTATCAGAAGTTGGACTAAGCTGTAAACTTTGTAAGGGCGCTCATGGTTTAGATAATTGCCCAACCTTTGCGAAGAAAACAATGGAAGATAAGAAGACTTTCTTGGTAAACAATAGACTCTGCTTTAGTTGCTTCGGAACAAATCACATGGCTAAGGGATGTTTACAAAGGGCCACATGCAGTAAATGTCAAAAGAAACATCCAACAACTTTACATATTGATGGATTCAGTCTTCAAATGGTTGATAATCATCTTGAATCGTCTAAGGCTAGTGAAAATACAGCTAACTTGATATCAGATGTTATTCCTAAAACAGTGTGCAATGTAACCAGATCAGTAAACTCTATTATTTTACAACCCATCCTTCCAGTACGTTTACAGTGGAAAGATAAAATGGTTATTACGCTTGCCTTTTATGATAATGGCAGCAGCGGTTGTTTTCTACTAAAAGACACCCAGACGAAATTAAATGCCAAAGGAGTCTCAACGAAAGTACAACTGGGCACCATGCATGGTCAAGACATGTTAGACTCAGAAATGATAAATAACCTGTTGGTGCTTGACATCGATGGCAATAATGGAATAGAATTACCTAAAACGTACACAGTAGGTGAAATACCCGTCACACTCTCACAGGTTCCTACACCAGAAATCGTTAGTAAATGGGAACACCTTCAAGATATAGCAAAGAAAATCCCTCAACTTATTCAAGGATGCGACATTGGGCTTCTCATCGGTAGTAATTGTCCCGTAGCTCTAGGGCCGTTAGAAGTAAAACCTAGTGAAGGAAATGGACCATTTGCTATGCGCTTGCCTCATGGTTGGACCGTGTGTGGGCCAGTTGCCGTAGAAGAATCTTTGTCAACAAACGAAGTCTCAGTAAATCGCATAACTGTTAGAGAAGTAGAAAGGTTCAAGGAAATATTCTCACCGCAAACAGTTCTTGAAATGTTCGAAAGAGACTTTAACGAGGATCCGATCAATCAAAACTCAGAAGAATATGGTTTGTCTCAAGACGACAGGAAGTTTATAGAAATTGTCAATGATGGTATAAGTAACGTAAACGGCCACTATCAGATCCCACTTCCTTTTCGTAAAGAGCATATTCTCTTCCCAGATAACCGACTTCAAGCTGTTAAACGCTGTGAATGGCAGAAGAAAAAGATGTCAAGCGATTCTCAGTATTATGAACATTATAAACGTTTTATTCAAGACAATATCGATAAGGGTTTTATCGAGAAAGTTCCTGAAAATGCCTCACCGGAACCAGGACATTCGTGGTATCTTCCTCATCATGGGGTCTACCACCCTCGTAAATTAGACAAGATACGAGTCGTGTTCGATTGTAGCGCGCAGTACCAAGGTATCTCTTTGAATAATCAGCTACTACAGGGCCCAAACCTGACAAACTCATTGATTGGTGTATTAACTCGATTTCGGGACGAACGTATCGCATTCATGGGAGACATCGAATCAATGTTCCATCAGGTAATGGTCCCACCTCACCATCGAGACTTTCTACGACTTCTATGGTGGAAGGACGGCGACATTGATAACGACTTAGAGGAGTTCCGTATGTGTGTACATCCGTTTGGAGCTGCCTCATCCCCCAGCTGCTCAAACTTCGCATTAAAGAAGACTGCGGATGAATCAGAAGAAGAGTTTGGTAAAACTGTCGCAAATGTTATTCGTAATAACTTTTATGTAGACGATTGCCTCAAAAGTGTCAAGACTCCAGAAATCGCTAAAGACTTAATACGAAGGTTACAAGGTGCATGCCTTAAAGGCGGATTTAGGTTGACCAAGTTCATCTGTTCTGATAAAGAGGTTCTTGAATCTATTCCAGAGGACGAAAGGGCTAAGGAAGTTCGGGAGTTGGATTTGAATTTAGACCTACCAGTAGAACGAGCACTTGGCGTAAAATGGGTTGTTTCATCGGACACTTTTGGTTTCACAATCACCTTAAAGGACAGACCTTTAACTCGCAGAGGTATCTTATCCATGGTATCGTCAATCTATGACCCACTCGGATTTGTTTCCCCGGTAACGTTAACAGCCAAACGAATATTACAGGATTTATGCCGCCTTGATCTTGATTGGGATGACGCTATACCAGTGGAGTATCAACGACAATGGTTAAACTGGAAAGATAATCTTCTGGCTTTAGAGAAGATAGAGATTCAACGATGTGTTAAACCGGTTGAATTTGGACCTATACTATCAAAGCAAGTTCATGTATTTTCGGATGCAAGTTCTACAGCGTATGGAGCGGTTGCTTATCTTCGACTCAAGGATAATAACGATCGAATACACTGTTCATTTTTACTAGGTAAAAGTAGACTCGCACCCATAAAGACAGTTACTATACCGAGACTCGAACTAACGGCCGCTACAGTATCAACACGCATTGGCCAACTGTTGTTAAATGAGTTGACTGATAAACCGGATTCTGTCTTTTATCACACAGACTCAACTACTGTCTTAAGATACATTCATAATGACCAACGACGATTCAAAATCTTTGTTGCGAACAGAGTTCAAACGATTCGTAACTGCTCAGAACCATCCCAATGGCTGTATATCGACACTAAAAGTAATCCAGCTGATGACGCCTCACGTGGTTTAACAAGCTTAACATTCCTACAGTCAAACAGATGGCTTAAAGGTCCCGAATTCTTATGGAAGCCAGAAGAGGAATGGATCAAACAACCAGTGTTACCTGGACTAATTCCCTCATCAGATCCTGAAGTAAAGGATGAAGTTTCTAATTGTGTAACGAACGTAACTTGTTCTGATAATAATCCTGTGAAGTTGTTTATTGAACACTATTCAGATTGGCACAGATTAAAACGTGCTGTTGTTATATTTTTACGGTTTAAATCAATTCTACTGCGTTTGAGTAAGGACAGAAAAGATCATAATCATTTAAATAGATCAGAAGAAGCCTTTATGACTGAACGGAGGAAATCCTCATTCAGATCCTTAAACTTACCCATAACTGTATTAGAAATGGAGAAAGCAGAAAGTAGTATTTTTAAGTACGTTCACGAACATCAATACGCTGAAGAACTTAAAGTTCTTAGATCAACAGACTTCAATCAGAATAATCGTCGCCAACAGTTTAAGTGCAAAAAGTTGTTAACGAAGAATTTGTCAAATTTATGGAAGCTCGATCCAGTTATCGATAATGGTGTTCTCCGCGTTGGTGGACGGTTAGACAGAGCCGACGTCTCGGAATCCTTAAAGCACCCTGTAATCGTTCCCAGAAAGGGTCACTTAACAGAACTCATCATTCGCCATGCTCATCAACGACTTGCTCATGCAGGAAGAGGTCATGTTCTAGCATCGCTACGAGAAAAGTATTGGATAATAGGAGCCAACGCCGCAGTACGCCAGGTGATAACTAAATGTGTTCCCTGTCGACGCAACCGAGCTAAACCAAACATACAGAAAATGGCGAATTTGCCAGCCGAAAGAGTCAACCCCTCACCACCGTTTACCTACGTGGGATTAGATTATTTCGGACCGTTCTATATTAAGGATGGACGACGTGAACTTAAACGTTACGGAGCTATTTTCACTTGTCTAGCTAGCAGAAGTATTCACATCGAAGTTTCGAACTCTTTGGAAACGGATTCATTCATACAAGCTCTTCAACGTTTCATAGCCCGAAGAGGACCCGTTAGACAGATACGAAGTGATAATGGATCCAACTTCATTGGTGCCGAAAAGGAGCTTCGTCAGGCATTAGATGAAATGGACAAGGATAAAGTTAGAAATAAATTACTGCATTTCAACGTTGATTGGATATTCAACCCCCCAACCGCAAGCCACATGGGAGGAATTTGGGAGCGCCAAATTCGCTCAATTAGAAAGGTCTTCAATTTTCTCCTCAAGGAACATGGAAGATGTCTAGATGATGAATCGTTTAGAACTTTAATGTGCGAGGTCGAACAAATCTTAAACTCTAGACCTCTTACATTCTTTTCTTCTGATAAAGACGATTTAGATCCCTTAACGCCCAATCACATCTTAACTACTAAGACTCAAGTTGTTTTATCACCGCCTGGATGTTTTCAACGTGAAGATCTATATCTACGTCGCAGGTGGCGCAGAGTCCAGTATCTCGCCAATCTGTTTTGGACCCGATGGAAGAAGGAGTATATGATATGTTTACAGGAACGCAATAAATGGTGTCATCCTCAACGTAATGTCCAGATTGATGATATTGTTCTTGTGTGTGATGACAGTCTCCCTAGAAACGAATGGATAATGGGAAGAATCGTTTCAACAGAAACTGATAATAAAGGACTAGTTAGAGCTGCTAAAATTAGAACGTCAACCACTCAACTACGCCGACCTATTGCTAAATTGGTTCTACTACTTGAGAAGGAAGATGGTGATTAACGTGTTAAAGTGACTTTTAAGTGATTTAATGTTTAATAGTATATAAATGACTTTAATGGTATTACGGTTTAACGTGGACAATTTTTAATGTGTTTAAACGGCTGCAGTTATTAAGACTGAATATTAGTTTGTAAATTGATTTCCTAATTTAGGGACCGGGTATGTGCCCGCAGCCGATCAATTTATGTATTTTAGTTTAACGGTTAGAGGGAGGCAACTCTCTTTATTAAAAAGGATGATGTAAGCAAGCGGGAAGCGTGCAAACGAAAGATGGCGAAGTAAACAGCGGTCTCAAACTATTTAAAACCGTTGTCAACGGTATTAACGTTAAAGTTTTCCTATAGATGCTCAATGCTTATGTCACACGGTTAACGGATATTGAGTGTCGATGGCGAACTGTATAAGCTGCTAGTTTAAGGTCTCAATTCGTCGTGTCTATGTGAAAGGCTAACGGTAAACAAGACATCGGCTATTGAGTATTGGTAACGGCATGGCTGCAGTTTCAAGTTAAAGGGACGGTGACGCGTTTCAATACCGCTATGTACAAGGTTTAAGGTTTACTTATAAATCCTATGGTGGACAGAATAAAGAAATTTTATGGTTTAAATGTATTTACTTTATCGAGTTTACGGCCACCATAAATATAAGTATATGACAATATATATTTTATTGCTACAGGGAATATGAATCAATAAACGCTACACCAGCTGCATACGTGCAAGGAAGGAAACCTGATCATGCGAGATTCATTATTCATGTACGTCGTATATCACATCAAACAATGCTAATGACATAATTTCCGCACGACCCTTAATGAACGTCACATTTTAACAACTGAAACATTTCCTCGTCCATCAAGGAACATGGTGAAATGCATGCAGTTGTATTTCTATTCCTTCACCCATCAAGAAATAGGATGAAATTCATACCATTGTATTAACCCACCAAGAAACAGGATGCAATTTATACCATTGTATTACAAGTCGATTATAACATGTTGAATAACGTGAAATTGACACTTGCCTGCAGTGGATACCTTTATCAACTTAAATATTGATATAACAGGTGGGGCTATAAACAAAGGCAACACTATATCCTAGACAACCATAGCGAACTGTATCCTAGACAACCACAGGGAACTGTATCCTAGACAACAATACAATCTAGAATAAAGTTACGAAACCTGTACCCAAAGAGGATATCAACCGAGTTGTTCTTAAAGCATTACTGGTTCCTATTAAGTACACAATTGTTTTCTGCGCTTTTCTCAAATGGGCCTCCACAATATCGTCAAGGGTGTTTAATTGATACCGTGCCCACACGCACGATAAGATCTCAAAATGATAACCTTTTAATTATCTTACAATCTCCAATTTCATACAGACCCAGTTGACTGGTTTATGACGGACCCCTTCTATATCCAGAAGAGCTTAAATGAGCCCTTTTATTTGGTATCTTAAATGATGTTACTATCGACCTTTGTGTTGTGTCTAGCTATACTACAGTTTGATGAACAGCCGCTCCCCCCCCCCACCGCACTGAGCCTCTAAACTATACAGTTTGATGGTCCATTATTAATCCCATTAAACCTAATTTATTTGTTTCTCCAAACATCCTTACAGTTTTTCGGCACGAGCTGGTGTTTCAGCCGCAAGCTACAAGATCCTTAAAATCTTCTAAATATTGATATTGATTCGTCCTCACAAGAACATAATCCTTCATACCAAATCTGAAAATATTCGTTTAAAAAATGTCGCCTCTATCGCGTTTACCAGCCAATTATTGACGGATATAGATGGTGACGACGACATATGTAACAACTTTAGCGTCTACACCAATTTTGAAAGTGACCAATGGTAATAAATCTGATTTAAATAGTTGTCAAAAATCTATAACTGAGCCAAATTGGGGACAGAAATTAAAACCATTGGACCGGTTTGAAATAATACGTTGTGAAATTTGCGACTGCAAGTGTGCAGTATTATTTAATGTGGAGTAACTGAATAATGGTAGTTTTCAAGAGAAGGTCCTCGGTAGGTATTTATAAGATATAATCGTCCACGATAATCTCCCGTCTTCCTTTGCCCAGTCGGAACCAAACAGTAAGATGTTAAACCCTATTTCATTAGACAACACCGAGCAGATTTTTATAAGAATTAGTGGTCCAACTCCGAGCAAATGTTTATAAGAATTAGTGTTCAACACCGAGCAGATGTTTATAAGAATTAGTGGTCCAACTCCGAGCAAATGTTTATAAGAATTAGTGGTTCAACACCGAGCAGATGTTTATAAGAATTAGTGGTCCAGCTCCGAGCAAATGTTTATAAGAATTAGGGGTTCAACTCCGGGCAAATGTTTATAAGAATTAGTGGTTCAACACCGAGCAGATGTTTATAAGAATTAGTGGTCCAACTCCGAGCAAATGTTTATAAGAATTAGTGGTTCAACACCGAGCAGATGTTTATAAGAATTAGTGGTCCAACTCCGAGCAAATGTTTATAAGAATTAGGGGTTCAACTCCGGGCAGATGTTTTTAAGAATTCGTGGTTCAACTCCGAGCAAATGTTTATAAGAATTAGTGGTTCAACTCCGGGTAAATGTTTATAAAAATTAGTGGTCCATGCATGGAAATAGTAGGATATGAGTTAACTGAACAATTGTAAGTGGACTTTCCGAAGTGGAGAAAGTAAATTCCACTAAGAATCGGGACTGGATATTACAAAAGGTTAAACGTACTTTCACCGACACCCTTCAGTATAGTTCAAGATTTGTTTGTACATTTCAATCTGAGAACATAATCTCATTGAAAGTTTTGCGAGAAAAACTCGAATACCCTTTACACTCCCGGTTAAGTTAACAGTGATAACATTTCAATAGTAGCGTTGTATGTTATACGTGTTTCAAAATTCACCACTTTAAAGGAAACGGATACGTTGAAATAGAAATGTAAGCTGATTCAACTTTGATGATTTACACATCAGATAAACCCACACGCTCGCTTTCTATTCCTAGACACCATCAAAAGTTACTTTAACGGAAACGGGAACTATGATGATGTATCCTAGATAAACCCACACGTTCAGATTCTTAGACATTATATAAACGTGTTTTCTTTTCCTATAAACGACCAAAAGTCACTTTAACGGAAACGGAAACTTTGATGACGTATCTTCACTCATTCGTCGAGTCACCTCGCTTGCTGCTTACACGGACATATTTATATTACCCATATAGTATTATATAGTTATGTTTGTTTCTAGTCGTGTGCAGACCAGATCTCTTTATACATATGAATCAATGACATACTGACATCCGGATATCACTTCATCCTTGTATACGAATGAATATTTGTATCCCTATATTTACTAACCATTATATTTATATGTTTATTGTTTCGTTTCTTCATTAATGTTGTCAATATAAAATCTTGTCGATAGTATTGCCAGGCAATGTTAGAGAGTATTCGGGGGCATAAAGCACGCCATTTCTGTCATTTGTATTATTTATTTGATAGTGTATGTCAATTAGACTTACATCGGCAGTGCTTCATGCCATGGAATCCTCTGTTTACGCCAATCACATAAAGCCAGTTATCCCTCTTCAATTACTTTGTGAACTACGCTAGTCTGCAGCATTCCCTCGTGACTTTTGCGATACAAATATCTTCATCATGATCATCACCATCATTAGAGTTAAATGTTTTATTTATTTATTATTATTTGTATGCTATTTTACATTATATTTACCAGATGTGTTATGCTAATTAATACCAAATATTCCATAGTCTTCTGCATCTTGAGAGAGAGAGAGAAATGGGGTTTAACGTCCAATCACACAAACTAGGTCATTTCGGGACTAACCTATGGTTCAATTTTATTTCCATAATTCGCTTGAACGTGACAAGGAGTAGGTTCGTCTGTCCAACCTCGGTGGGTTTTCTCCGGGTCCTCCCACAGCTAAAGACCACTACGCGCAAACGTATTATTGAAAAAAAGATGGGCCATGTGTTAGTGACAGTCTCAAGTGGACGCGACACCCCATCTCTCTCTCTCTCTCTCTCTCTCTCTCTCTCTCCACGTAATCGTAAACTTTTGCATCCCCACATGGGATATACACCCTTACTGATACGAGATTTAATTACCGGGATTTCTCCTCACACTGTTTTCATATAATGAATTGTAACATGGTATGGTTGTATTATATACAATCAAAGGTAAGGGCCGAGTATGCTTCCAGTCAAATCCAAGGTTCTTCGCGTCCCTGGTCGTTATTTGTAATACCGTGGAAACTACAATATTATGATAATTGGTTCAATTACGTTCATTATTCTCCAATATTTAGCATCCATCGATATAAAGCGGATATTACTAAAATATGTCGCTACAATCTTATGAACCTCCGCTTTCAAGTGGACAACAATTTCAGTTCAGATTATATCCATTTTGACCAAAATTATCTTGTGATATGAAATTTAGAGTGAACCAATTTGGATGGTTTTATTTATAGCTATAATCGATCATGAAGATTTGAGTTTTTCTACCATTTTAGCACCCCGACACTCACAGTGGCATCGCCAACGGCCCCCTCGCCTCTTCCCCACCCCATTAATACGCTACTGATTGGTATCTAAACATCTCGACTGGGCTAGAATGCTTTCTGGGTGAATGAGGATTCGTTACGGGTTACTTACATGATGTAAACAATTAATGTTCTTTAGAACAAATAAACATATATTCAGAATAACTTGCATATTCAAATTTACTCTGAAAATATTACACTTTGATACTAAGAATTGTCAAATAACTTCAATCTGTTTTTAATAATTAATACAAATGTGATCATAATCAGACTGGCTATTATTAGCCGATTTTGAATTTTTGTCGGATCCCAGATGATCATAATCTGGATCAGATATGGAATCCATCGAGTTACTTCTTTTATCTCCGGTCATGTAACTAGGGTTCCCATTGTGACTTTGTGACTCCACCCGAAACGTCTTGTTGACTTGGGTGTATCCCAGATCAATCTCTCGTTTCCTTGAATCAGATCGCGAACAATCTTCTTGTTCTTTACTATCAACAGAGACGGATCGTTCCAAATGATAGAGTAGGGATGCACCAGTGACACTGTCTTGTTCTTGTGGTTGAAGAATATCTATGGGATCAGCATAGTGATGTGATGTGTTTTTAAATGGTATTTCTTCATAATAATCGTGACTAGATACTGACTGGGAACCTTCATTAATAATATGGCTATTTCCATCCTCTGTACATTTCGTTTTAAAGCATGCCGTGAAGAATATATATATATTCACGTTTAGTTTCCTGAAATACAATAAACCATATTTAGAACAGATATTATAAAACTCGAGTAATATTAATTTGAGGAACACAATAAAATCGTCGTTTGTGAAAAGATATTATTATACATGAGTTCTACAATATAACCCTGGTATTGAGTCACGAACACTAAAACTGTAAGGTTGTGTTGTAATAAATGGGTCATCGGTTTGGGGCTGATGCGGGGATTGCATAGTGATAAAGCATTGCATGGATATTTGTATGATAAGATGTTGAATGATTCTACAGGAGTTAAGAATACACAGGCTATAATTCCATGGAATACAATTACTGTTAGCTACTGAGTGGCGATTCCACTATCACTCTATAGTCTTTCATAAGGAAATGAAATGAAATGGGGTTTAACGGCCTACTATTCTGCTCCGACTGGGCTAATGAAGACACGCATACACCATACAGTGAGCTATGAGGGAAATTTTGCCCGGACAGCGGCACTACGGATCACTCTTACATCGAATCCCAACTGTCAAGGGATCTTTTACGGGCACGCCTATGTGTGCACGGGAGCTCGGTTTTTCGTCCCATCCAACGACGACTAGACAGCTGTCAAGGGGGAAACCACTCCGAAAAATCTGAATGAATTTCTTTCCTAAAAGACTGATGAAATATAAAACATATCGGTAAAACATTTACATTGAGTTGGGTGGTCAATAATCGTCGTATAAAAGGGGATATTTGTCCTCTTCATATTACGAAGTCATATAATTCGTTAGATTGTCATATATAAGAGAGTCAAATTCGTCAGGCCCCCGCGTGACCAACGTGTTCACCACATCTAATGTGTTTCATCTATGCTAATGTGTCACCTACTTTTCATAAACTTCGCCTTTGTACCTATTCTGACTTGGAAAACGTCTTCATCCGCTGAACGCACGTGCAAGTAGTCCACAGGTGAATGTATATATAGCTATTGAGTCAACCTATCTAGATGATTGATATCCCCTGATTAACAATGTTGGCACGACAACATGACTATATGATGAACATCCCCTTCATAAACATGGCTATGTGCACGTCATCCAGTTAACGTAATGGTCTAATTATATTCACAGTGAAACCAGTTAGCATGTGAAGTTGTATCAAAACTAAAACTACTTGCTTGAATAAATACACCATGACAACAATTATCACACATAATACACACAGCAACACGGACAGTATTATCTTGGTATGCTGGAAACCGGGCTCACCTGTAATACAACAATTATTAATAGTAGTAAACATGAATAGAAAGTTGATAGCCTGTCATAAATAACACAATAGGCCTACAGTCAATAGACCTTCACCTTATAAGATGGCTGTGTAGTAAGAATAAAGAAGGCAGCTTAGAGTAGATTTAATTCAATCAATCCTATCTCTATATGTTAAAATAAGTTATGTTATGTTGTGGGGATAAGTAAAGAGAGAAATTAAAATATCCCCTCCCCTCCTCAATCACATAAATAAGTAAATACGTTAACATATTATAAATATATTTACCGCTATGTTTAGGCGAGGTGGTGGTGTGTGTACCCATAATACAACAAACATTAGTAAGTATCAAAGGGTAGACATAAAGATACACATGATATACAGGAATAACTCTTTAAGGGTAAAATTATATGGTAAAGAAATATATTGATACTAAACTGATTGATTGATTGTAAATTAAAAGTAGCAGATTCGTTATCTTGTTGGAATAGGTGAACATTAATGTTTGATATAATAATTAAGTTTTAACATAGTTAATTGTAAGCTTATCATTAATTGTTGGTGGTTTAATACATTTGTCTGTTTCTATCACAAACTTAAGATTTGTGAAGTTGTTTAACGTATTGGTGGTATAGGATACAAGTGTACGTTACCGTTTGAAGTTGTTTCCTGTGAAGATGTTTCATATGAATTACAAGAATGACATCGTACATGTAACTGAGACCCAGGATCTAAAAAAAGAGAAGCAGACATATTGCCTTATGGCATATATATTAATCTATAAAAAGATGATAAACCTCTTTGATCTATGTTTTTGGGCTGGTCTGGTGTTTTATTGCATGTTGTCATAGAGTAAACTGTGTAAATTCATTTGGTCGAAACATTACCCCCACAAAACTCTATCTATACACTTAAAATTATCACGCTGGGTATATAGAAAATAAACAACATAATACCTATATGTAGGTTTATCCATATAAGGTCTTGTGGTTCAAATTGTAGAATGTCGATATCAATTTCTACACCAGAAATCAACTTTTTACGTAACCTAATCAATCTATCTTCTGTACTACAGTTAAACAAGGTCTGGTTGTTTATTTTAATCCCCCGACAGGATTCAGCACCCAGGTTGATATAATAACTATTTACAGCTATAGTAACAAAGCTGGTGATTTGACAACATCGTGGTAGCCAAGATCCAGATGATCCATTGAGATAGATGTAGATTTCCCTTTTAAAACTGTCTTCAATATCATTTCTAATGTTTATATTCTGTTGATCTGTACAAAGGCAAAAATAAAAAACAACTTAGATCTGTTTTAATTAAAGACTATACAAATTATCCGACAAAATAAAAGTAATTATATAAATACTGTTTTATCTTCTCTTAGACCAAACGAAGTAAATACTGTATTATATCATGCTAGTCAACATTTCAAGAAGTGCATCCCTGCATTGGCCGAGAAAGTTCATCCTGATTTTCCGACGTGGTTTCCCCTTGTCAGTGGTGCAGAACGGAGGGCCTGACAAGGACAGCTGTCTAGTCCTTCGGATGAGACGAAAAACCGAGGTCCCGTGTATACATTAGAATGCACGTAAAAGATCCCTTGGCAGTTGGAATTCGATATAAGAGTAGACGATAGTGCCGCTGCACGGGCAAAATTTCCCTCATAGCACACTGTATGGCGTATGCCCGTCTTCATTATCCCAGTATAGGAGCAGAACAGTAGGACGTTAAACCCCATTTCATTTCATTTCAATGCTATGGCAGCATCTTTATAATTAATGGTGTAATAGTATAGAAGGTTATTATTGTGCAATATACATGCCCGGGGATCAAACTCTCGCGATAGAGAACTCTTTATTTTAAATGCACTTCCCAGGGAAGCATGATTGCTTATTTTAAAAGAAATTTCGAAACTCCCATTTCTGCAAAATGCCAAGTTTGACATTTCCTGCAAGTATATAGCTGATTACATTCTGTGCAATGATATAATTGAACAATGCCCTTATGTTCCTTAATTGTTACAGATTAAAGCGGTTTCCGTATTTCTATCTGGATTATCGCCCTCATTATACACGTTTACTCAAATATGATTAAGAATTGTTCGTTTATTAAATTTTCATTATAATTTATTTGCTTTTTGGAATAATCTATACTTCATTCCTCGTGTATACCTTTTAATCCACTTTGTGAGCACGGTTACTGTATATAAACCCTAGTTACCGTATAGTAATTAGTAACAGTTTCAATGAATTAACCAAATTCATAAATCTATTTAAAGGGGAAGACCAACGATTTTCAATAAGGTTTCCATAAATAATAAATATATATTTAGAAATAATCCCTCCTATAACATATGCAAAAAATAATTTGCAAGCGAGAAATTAATTTTTATTAATACCGGAAGTGACGTAGTTGGTTCGACACGCTCACTGGTCACTATAGTAAACATACAAGTTTGGAGCAAGTTTAGCGCTGTATTTTGTGTTCGTTTCGCCGTTTGGCAGAAAATCTGATGAAAGGTAATCTTTATTAGGATATTAAGAACAAGAACTTACGGTGTTTTGAAGGTATAATATACAACGCGTTTGTGTAAATTAAGTTTCTAAACTGGACACTGTGACACAATTTAAGCCACATGGCTAATTGTTTACATCACGTGATAGCTGGCACGTGACAGATATTAACCGAACACAAATTGGCGACCTATTCGGCTAGCGACCTATTCGACCGATCCAGCTGGCAACCTGTTCGTTGGCAACCTATTCAGAATGAGAGCGCATCCCTTTAATATGATTGTGCCAACTTTTACTAATAATATTTCAAAAGCTTATTTAATCAGCTTTCGGAATATATTTAGTTGAATGTCCAGAATTTTGTAAGATAATGCGAAATTACATCTCTATTCTGAGCTAAAGGAATGGATAAATGATAATATATTCTACTTTCATTTGATAGACGTTACGTTGGATTTTATTGGTTGATAAAAATAGATGAGTTTGGGCGACTGTTGAATTTATTCTGAATAGGTTGCCAACGAACAGGTTGCCAGCTGGATCGTTCGAATAGGTCGCTAGCCGAATAGGTCGCCAATTTGTGTTCGGTTAATATCTGTCACGTGCCAGCTATCACGTGATGTAAACAATTAGCCATGTGGCTTAAATTGTGTCACAGTGTCCGGTTTAGAAACTTAATTTACACAAACGCGTTGTATATTATACTTTCAAAACACCGTAAGTTCTTGTTCTTAATAAACTTACTCCAAATTTGTATGTTTACTATAGTGACCAGTGAGCGTGTCGAACCAACTACGTCACTTCCGGTATCAATAAAAATTAATTTCTCGCTTACAAATTATTTTTTGCATATGTTATATGAGGGATTATTTCTAAATATATATTTATTATTTATGGAAACCTTATTGAAAATCGTTGGTCTTCCCCTTTAACTCTTTCACGGTATAAATAACCGGCCGTAAAGTACCGGGAAATGATCATCAACATCCAAGATCTTTAGCGATATATAATGTCTAGAGGAACCTTGCTGTCTATACAGTAGTAGATATAATTTATATAACCATATAAGGTGAGGTAATATACCGTCTGTACAGTAGTAGATATACTTTATATAACCATAATCTGTATTATTAACATAAGGCGAGGTCACATTACACGATTGTTGATTGGAACATCTGTCATAAACTTTAACACGGTCTTTAAAAAGAGCTGTTGTTGGTTCATCTTCTTCTGATGATCGACAACATTCTCCAGAGTTACATCCTGTTTCACTTTCACATTGTTTATTGGAATGTCCCATTTCGATTTTATTTCTATCGCTTGTCCCTTCCATAGCAATCACCTGACCATCTTTACAAGTCAACGCTGTACTCGTACACGGTGAACTACTTGGCCTATAGCAAGCATACGCCGATTTACCATCTACCATGTTCACTGAAAGAAGTGAAATAAAAATATTATTATAATTGATGGTGTGTTAGTGAACCATCAACAATTAAATATATTTTAGTTGTATATTCTCTTGTGTTTCTATAGATGTCAATATTTGATTCAATAATTCAACAAGACGTTTGTCAATGTTCTGTATAAATAATCATTGGCTGTTTCATATTTTGAATAATATACTATTCAAAAAAAGTAGGGGATATTTGATTTTTAAGTGTTATTAAAGTCACCTAATGAAACTGACGAAGAAACAAATGACAAAATGAAATGAAGTTCACATTCATCGATCTATTCCAAATGATCGTTAGACTAAGTAAGGCACAGACTGACCATTATAAGGGTAAAATGATACCCGGGGTCAAACAGCAAAGTTACCACAGCATCACAACCAAGTCAGTAACGGGTAAATCCTCCTCTGTTTGCCAAACAAGCATTGATCCGACGTGGCATACTCCTAATGAGACGTCTAAGGTCATTTTGGTCCAGATTGTCCCATTCCTGTTGCAACGCAGCAGCAAGTCCTTGGACATTGGCAGGACGTTGTTGACGTTGACGTAACCTCTGTCCAAGCATGTCCCAGACATGCTCGATGGGGGAGAGTTCGGGACTCAGTGCTGGCCAAGGTAATGTGGTGATGTTCTGTTGTTGGAGGTAACCTGTAACGATCCTGGCCCTGTGACATCTTGCGTTGTCATCCTGGAAGATGAAACGGCGGCCACGACGTCGTGCGAACGGCACAACATGGACTGCCAAGATGTTGTCCCGGTAGTACTGGCCTGTAACACGCCCTGCAACAACATGTAAAGCCGTTCTTCCAGCAACAGTGATGCCTCCCCACACCATAACAGAACCACCCCCAAATCGATCATGTCTGATGACGTTAACGTCTTGGAAGCGCTCGTTTCGACGACGCCACACCCTCCTACGTCTGTCCAAAAAATCAACAGTGAACCTTGACTCATCTGAAAACATCACATTGCTCCAGCGTCGATTATCCCAGTGTTGACGATCCCTACACCAACGACGTCTTGCCTGAATGTGATGATCTCTCAAACAAGGGATCACGCGAGGACGTCGGTCGCGAAGGTGACCCCTATGCAGTCGATTCCGAATCGTCTGGCCACTCACTCTCACACCAGTGTCTGTTTG
The DNA here is from genome assembly GCF_932274485.2 of Patella vulgata. Taxonomy (NCBI): domain Eukaryota; kingdom Metazoa; phylum Mollusca; class Gastropoda; family Patellidae; genus Patella; species Patella vulgata. The sequence goes on from NC_065884.2 coordinate 473,566, forward strand.
AAGACGAGCGCTGATCTGATTTGCTGTGATGACACGATTTCTAAAGGCCAAGGTACGGATAAATCGATCCTGGGCTAGAGGTGTCGCCATTGGTCGACCTGAGCGTGGTCTGTCCTGTACAGATTGTGTATCACGGTATCTGGTCCATAGCCTGCTTATGACAGACTGAGAAACATTCATCGTCCGCGCCACAACCGCCTGTGTTGTGCCGATCTGTAGCATGCCAAGGGCACGTAACCTTTCATTTTGGGTAAGCCGATGCATATCAAAATTTGTTTTCTGGTCACTAAAACAATTAAACTGATGTTTCCACCCTGGAATTCAATGCCACAATGACTGTAACATTCAAAGTCAGAGTCGTGCAAATCTTGGGTTGGACCCCCATGATGATCCCAAGCATCACCTGCATTCCATGCGGTAGCTATTGGTGCGTTTGGGCGTCACATGTAACTGGAAATGTTTCTTCTGTTAGGTTCTATAGTGACTTTTTTCGTAGTCATTTGCATATTTTAGTATTATGCCCCCAAAATCAAATATCCCCTACTTTTTTTGAATAGTATATTTAATAAGCAGACTGGTATATATTGTGATAGTATTTAATATATTTTTAGTATCATTTGAACGATTGAATGGTTGAGTGCAGATTTATGTCATATCTCAATGGTATGTCTACATGCATGTATAGAACGATAATTATAAACTAACCACCAGAACCGAATACCTGACTTATTCAACTGTCAAAGTACCTTTTTACAAATGTTGCTTTATGGATTTGAATGCGTACCTTTTGACAAATGTTGCTATGGATATATATATATATAAATAGATTTTAACTACTTGTTTACCTCTAGTATATATAAACTATATAGAGATATGGTTTACCTGGCGTAATAACATTAATCTATAAACTATATACAGATATGGGTTACCTGACGTAATAACATTAATCTATAAACTAGATAGAGATATAGTTTATCTGGCGTAACAAGAGAAATATGGGTTACCTGAAAGTGACAACAGTATAAATATCCGTGTAACATTCATGATAACATATATAGCACACCAACGATATCTGGATAATATACCACACCAACGATATCTGGATACTATAATAAACTAACGATATCTGGATAATATCCTATACCAATGATTTACACGAACAACAAACTGACTCAGACGTTGTAAAAAATACATTTTCTTCCTGTTCATTTTGTTTATCATTATGTAAAGAAGTAGTGAATGTTGATTCATTACGAAACCGACTCATGAATATCTTTTACTTCCTGTGTCTTCTTCTTTATAGCTAACATGTTTTATTCAGGTGTAATATTTAAAGTGTCCATGTACTTGTTGTTTTTTATGTTGACATTATCTGTTCCGTTTGTTCTATTTTATGTTGAGATTGTTTGTTCCGTTTGTTCTATTTTATGTTGAGATTGTCTATTCCGTTTGTTCTATTTTATGTTGAGATTGTCTGTCCCGTTTGTTCTATTTTATGTTGCTAGCCTGGAGGTCGGGTGTTCGATCCCTGCATTGGCCGAGAAAGTTCATCCAGATTTTCCGGCGTGGTTCCCCCTTGTCAGTGATGCAGGACGGAGGGCCTGACAAGGACAGCTGTCTAGTCCTTCGGATGAGACGAAAAACCGAGGTCCCGTGTATACATAGGAATGCACGTAAAAGATCCCTTGGCAGTTGGAATTCGATATAAGAGTAGGCGATAGTGCCGCTGCCCGGGCAAAATTTCCCTCATAGCACACTGTATGGCGTATGCCCGTCTTCATTAGCCCAGGTTAGGAGCAGAACAGTAGGACGTTAAACCCCATTTCATTTCATTTCATTTCTATTTTATGTTAATATTATCTGTTCCGATTGTTCTATTTTATGTTAACATTATCTGTTCCGTTTGTTCTAGTCGAAATTGTCTATATTTTTTATAAATGCACTGTTTGTTCTGCATGGCCAGAGTCACATAATTCGAAATGTTTTTTATTCATTTTTCAACAATTGTCCAAATCTTATGTACCTGTTTTCTCTCGGGATGATTAGGATCTTCCATAACCTGACCACAGCATAAAAAACTGTTAATGATCCAATTAAAAGACGGCAATTGACTTGTTAAAGTTGACGGTGGCTATTTCTGCTGACTGGGCGAATCGGATGGACCATTAACTTGTAACTTGTAAGATCGTCGCCACTCAGTGTGCCAGAGTTTAACAAATAATGACGTCATAACGAAAAATAGATGTGATCTATTAAAACAATGATATCTATAACCTACAGGTAGACACCATACTTTCTGGGTTTAGAGCTCAGTATATCTATGCAGGTCGTGTGTTCGATACCCGCATTGGCCGAGAAAGTTCATCGAGATTTTCCGACGTGGTTTCCTCTTGTCAATGGTGCAGGGCGGAGGGCCTGATAAGGACAGCCATCTATTGGTTCAGATTTGACGAAAAACCAAGGCCCCGTGTACACACTGCGTGAATGTAAATGATCCCTTGGCAGATGGAATTCGATATAAGGATAGGTCATAGTGCCACTGCCCGGGCAAAATTTACTTCATAGCACACTGTATGGCGTCTGCCCGTCTTCATTATCCCAGTATAGGAGCAGAACAGTAGGACGTTAAACCCCATTTCATTTTACGTTATGTTGATATTGGCTGTGCTGTAGTCGTGTTATGTTTATATGTTGAGATTGTTCTGTATTCATGTACTGTTGTTTTATCTTGACTTGGAAAAGGAGAATCGTGATAATTGTTTGACTAATCATAATCATATCTACATTGTAAAGCGCCACAGAGCAGTCAGACTGACTGAATTTTCAGCGCTATAGAAAACGATTATTATTAAAGCGAACAAACCCTATAGCGATTCATTAAGGAACTTACAACCATATAACCATGGCAACCTTCACTGCCCCATTGTCTAATTATCAATATACATTATCATACAAAATTTATTTACATTTCCGTCACTTTAAATTTCGGAACCACTCTAAATCCCCCCCCCATCCCCCGGTATTTCTTCCGCGATATTTTCTGGAGGCATTTTCCCTCATGGGTGATGTAGGACGAATTGAGGGGCCTTTGACAGTTAGAATTCAAAATACTATTAGACGGTGAGCCGCTGTCAATACAAAATATCCCACATGTGCACATCGTGTGACGTATACTCGTCTTCATTCGCCCTGTTAGTACAGAAAAGTAGGATCTTAAACCCCATTTGATTTCAGCTATTTATATTCAGGTGTCTTTAAATTTAATGCACATCGTTATTTATATTCAGGTGTGTTTAAATTTCGTACGGGTATTATATTTGACACCTCATTAAAATTGAATTTATAACGTCACGTGTCTCTTTTTAATGATAGAAAATAAACTACATCATGATTCATATCTCATGATTGTATGACTACGCGTGTTTTATTCTTTTCAACTCATATAAAAAGAACAACCGTATTCATATGTTAATGAGGATCTTTTTTATCACGGGTTGATTATAGTATAAAGTGTGCAATTCATTAAAGTGGGCTGGTCTAGATTATAAGCGTGGTTTCATTCCCAAGTTTGTTAAAACCCCTAACAACGATTGACATTTTACCATATTTTAGTCTCTAAATGTCCTAGTTTGTGTCGAGTTAACACGTTACACCGCCCCCCCCCCCCCTCTCGCGTCTTCGTGTAGCAGAAAAGTAGAACCATTTTACACGGTTAACGATAGCTAGTTATTACATCTAATTAAACAAGTATGACTAAAATGCAGTTGAACGAAACTTGAAATGAAAGGAAATATGGTTTAACGTCCTACTGTTCTGCTCCTAACCTGGGCTAATGAAGACGGGCATACGCCATACAAGGTGCTATGAGGGAAATTTTGCCCGGGCAGCGGCGCTACGGCCTACTCTTATATCGAATTCCAACTGCCAAGGGATCTATTACGTGCACGCCAATGTGTACACGGGACCTCGGTTTTTCGTCTCATCCGAACGACTAGACAGCTGTCCTTGTCAGGCCCTCCGTCCTGCATCACTGACAAGGGGAAACTTCAAACCTGATGACTAAGTGTTTGTCCTGCTTCCTATTTTATCAAGAATAATTATCAGCCATAGACAGTCAAAATGAAACCGATTTTATTACCCTAAAAGGGATATATAAACCGTCTTGTCTCTGTGAAAGACAGGGCACATTCTAATCTCTATAAAACCAAATTACTCGAATATTAAAGTGAAATACATATCGACAATTAGTGAATTGTAATACAATAAGTGCAGACTTCTCTTAAAATCGAAACTAATGGCACAACATTCAACACCACCAAATTATTTTCGTTTGGGTCGCGAGCAAACCAAATCATTCAATGTAAGCTGCGTCCCTCTTGCGGCAATATATTTGTTACGTCATATTGCTGACAATGCAATTCATAAATACGATCCTCACTAAACACCCTCTTTGGTTGTCCCCCTTATATCCAGGAACCAGCAACAATACAATAAACAAGCTGTATTTTTCACCATATGTTTGGCGCAATATAGCCCGGTTGGAGCTGACGTGCCACAAAACCACATTTCATTTCATTCCATTTCATTGATTATTTTTTAAACTATCACCACGGGCAAGGATAACACCAGCGTTAAAACTTGTAAATTGTTTGTTTATTTATAAAATGTAAATATAAGTGTCTATATCTGACATGGAGAGGGGTTTAATATAGATTCGCCTGTTCCCCAATCCTGAATAACAAATATTGTTTATCAAAAATATGATTCCATTTTAGAAGAGGGAATTTGGATTTGCACAATGTAACGGTCAAATTGCACCTTTCGTTGTATTATTGACTTAAGTCCCGTATGTATTTTATTTGTTTGATTTCCTTTTGTTTTATGTATTCCTAGATTTGGTTCAGCCTTCCAGGAAATGGTAGCATTGAATGCCAAGTAACCCTATTCAACTTGTTCTCTTAGACAAGCCCAGTATAACCTAAATCTGACTCGATGGCATACATGCAAGAGGCCTGCAAACGAATTTGTGTTTTGTGACGGAATAATTATTTCATAATATTACTTTAACATTTTATTGTTGCATGTCAATGCTTGTACATGTATTTATGTCAGGAATTTTAATATATATCAGTCAATCATTTGTCAACATATTCAGTGAACATTCATAATTAGTATTCCATTATCAACACATTGTCAACATTGTCAACCTTTTCATCATTATCAACACATTGTCAACATTGTCATCATCATAGTTACCAGTACCATCATCACATATTAATCCGCCTACTGCCTAGAATCACCTGTTGATGTTTCTGTAAGTGTATTGACGTTGCACCACTTTTGCTTACTCTTTACACAAAATGACAGTTTCAGGACATATTGCAGATCAGGTCAGGTCAAATTAATTAATGCCAAGCTTAATTGATATGTACTCCTTCTTTCTTTCCCGTTTATAATATCGAAGGCAAGTTGCGACAAATGGCTCTAACCGACTCCGTGGCTATGAGCTAAGCCGAATCACTGCATAGATTGATGTTATTCCTTCATCGCCTTGCTTTGAGTCCGTAATCGGAAGAATGAAAGGCAAGAAGCCGAGAAGATATTTAATCCATTGTGCCTTGGGAGGGATATTTAATCCATTGTGCCTTGGGAGGACAAACTCTATTTTAAATATCCAGCCACCTGTCCATATATCTTGTTACCGTGATAGAGGCTACAGTTTTCAACGGATTAGACAGAAGCATTGGTGTTATGAGAAGACGAATCCTATTGATTTTCAGCATTTCTCCCCGCAAACTTTGTCATTGAGTCAACTGGCGGGGTTTCGATTCCCTGGTTGTACGTGACAAGGAGTAGGGTCCAACCTCGTGGGTTTTCTTCGGGTCCTCCGGTTTCCTAGCTCCCACTGCTAATTATCTTACCGTGTAAATATAGGCAACTGATATCAAATATATAAGACGGAGTGAACACGTTTAACACCAGTACAACTTGGTGTGTACTCGAGCGCGGTTTGTAATGATGGGAATTGATGATCGAGGTCAAACGTCAGTTCGTAATTGAAATGCCGAAACGTACTTCCGATTAGACTGGACTAACCAGGTGCATTATATATAACGTCTTAAATTCAAACAAATAAATATTTGATTCAGAGGCTAGAGTGACATCACTTCTGGTGATACCCAATATTTAATTGGTTTCATATGATCACACATTAATCATGGAATGGTGAATTAATTTTGAATGGTGACATAAGGTAATTAATTTGAATGGTGACATATGGTAATTAATTTGAATGGTGACATAAGGTAATTAATTTGAATGATGACAAGGTAATTAAGTGGTAGTGTATATATGACCCTTTACATTTTAGCTATATTATATGCCGATTCATATAAAAAATAAAATGAACTCGATACGTGTTTTCACATAGCAAAATATATTATTATAGATTCTATTCATTTAAACATAATATTAAAGTAGCTAAGTCTCGAACTCAATATCATCCAAAGTCTTACACGTTGAAAACACGAATTATTTGTCAATTCAAATCAACATTGATGTTGTTATCTTACCGGGAAAAGGTAGGCTTATATCCAATATTTAAGACAAAATAAACATTTTACCATTGGTACACGAATCGTGTACCATGGGGCGTTTCATCGTCATTTGTAACAAGTGACCAGAAAGAGAGATGCTAGACATATTCCACAACTCATGTCAAACGGTGACGCCATGAGAGCATGCGCAATAGACTGGAATAACCAGACGCTAGAAATTGACATTCGTATTTCGCTGGATCTAACTGATTTGAAATTAGAGTTAAAACGGAAACAATTGAATGTAAATATACAAGTTTATATACAACCAGATTACATTATTATATGCCGCTAGAAATTGACATTCGTATTTCGCTGGATCTAACTGATTTGAAATTAGAGTTAAAACGGAAACAATTGAATGTAAATATACAAGTTTATATACAACCAGATTACATTATTATATGCGTTTCGACCCATTTGGGTCAATTTCTAGGTCCCAAATATTAGCGATTTAGCCCCTTTAAGTATGTTATACATTGTAACAGCACACCTCGTTATGCAGGCCGTTAAACACTAACGAACAGAGGTGTGATATTCTCTGGGATTAAATCGCAAGTTCGTTATCTTTATATCATCATCATTTCAGTAGTTGACAGACAATTATTAAGTTGAGTATTACATGTATGATGAATATCACGTTGATTACACAAATAAACACACGTGAAAACTTTTTGACTTTACCCCTTTCCGCAACGCACAAATTTGGCTGCCATGCTTGATCCCAGGCGAAAGACCACAATCTATAGGAGTAACTAATAAAGTACACATGCAAATTCGAACTAAATATTTATAATCATAATTTAATTAACTGAATAATTATGTACATATTTATTATTTACTCTCATATATAAAATATACCAATAAACACATCTATACTTCGGATATAAAATACAATTAGGAAACTATAGAATGTAAACAATTGGTGCTCCCAATAGCTACCCCTCTAGGAAGTCATACGGTCTATACTTGACTATGCATTCATTCAACGGCAAGACGACAGTTGTTACATAAATTACGTGCGATGACATAGCTAAATAAAATGTTACATAGATAAGATATATTCATAGCTGTGCAGCGTTTGTCCTTTGTCCTCATATTGCAGATTAACATCGAGGTGATTTCGAGACATATGGTAAGACAAGTAAGGGTACAAATGACATCAAATGAAATGAAATGGGATTTAATGACCTATTGTTCTACTCTGACTGGGCTAATAAAGGCGGGAGTATGGGTACGAGACCAGGACGGGTATATATTGTTAGAAATAAGGGCACCGTTAGGGATCAGGTATATATTGTTAGAAGTAAGGGCACCGTTAGAGGAAGGGTATATATTGTTGGAAGTAAGGGCACCGTTCGAGGACGGGTATATATTGTTAGAAGTAAGGGCAGCGCTAGAGAACGCGTATATCTTGATAGAAAAAGGGGGTAGACCCGGTATATATTGCTAGAAATAAGGATACTATTCGAAACCCGGGTAAAAGGTATATTTTTAGAAATAAGATCACATGATCGGCAGGTATTAATTAGACTGGTAAAGCAAGTTGGCCATTCAGAAGCGAGCATGGTCTCACATTCATTCATCTTCTGTATTGTAGCATAACGTAGTTTTCAACAGTCCGAATAGCACGACGTAATAAGATGGCTTCATTGAGAGGAACAGTTGTTATTATAACAGGTAGGCGCATTTTATGACTATATTAAAGTACAACTGTCGACGTTAATATTTGAGACTCATTAAGTCGCATTGATGTCATCCTTATCAGTGGGGGGGGGGGGTGGCCGAATGGTTAGCACGTGCGCGCTGTATCATAAAGCCTGTCATTGAGTCAACTGGCGTGGTTTCGAATCCCCGGTTGTACGTAACAAGGAGTAAGATCGCCTGTCTAACCTCGTAGGTTTTTCCGGGTCCTCCGGTTTCCTCCCACTGGTAAAGACTCCTACGCGCAAGCGAATTATAAAATAAAATTAATCCAAATCTTAGTCCCGAAATGACCTAGTTTGTGTCGAGTGGACATTAACCCCTCTCTCTCTCTCTCTCTCCTTATCAGTGATTGTAGCTGCCTAGCGATAATTCACTACTGATAAGTGTGGATAGATATATATATATATAAGTATAATCAAGTCCAAATGTCAAAGTGTTCTTCACTAAAATATCACTGAAACATTGGTATACAATTACATGTATAGAAATATCTAAGTGAAACAATATACCCATTGTCGGGATTTTCTGACGCGTATGCTGTCGGTCTTCAGGCAAGTTTCTATTCTTGTCTACGATATGACGAAAGGTCGAAGCGAACATAAAGCCTGAAACACACACACGCACGATCTACCCAAAATTAGAGACTTTTGGCAAGCGTAAATACCTGGTCCGTATCGCGTATCCGTATCGTTTTTGCGTGTGATGCCAGCAATGCGTGTGTATTTCTCATACGGGATACGGCACACGGATACGACAGCACGCATCGAACAGCTTTCATACGGAAAAGGCTCGTATAAAATCGTCGTCCTTTTACCATATCTTTTGCTACTTTTACACGCTGAATAGTGCTGCAGCCATTTTTATGAATCACGAAGGTGTATATTTGATGTGATTTTAACCGTGATAAAGACTGGAATTTAATCATTACTTTTGAATTCAGATCTGACTTGCTAAGTTCAACTCTTCTTCAAGATCCACCCCAATCTGTGAATGATCTTGCCACTTTGTATAACAAGACTCTGTCTGACCTTCTAGACACACATGGTCCTCCAAGAAACAGAACTGTAGCTGTCAGACTTAATACACCATGGTATGACCCAAATGTTCTAGAAGCAAAACGTGCTCGACGCCGAGCAGAGCGAAAATGGCGTAAATCTAAATTGGAGATCCACAGACAGCTGTATTGCTCTCAGTACTCTTACTTAACCAACGTTATCCGAAAAGCTAAAAGTAACTAATGTTTAGCTAAACTTGAGCACTGTGGCCAAGTAGCACGCAGGATACACACATTCATGCATTTATCAGAACCTGATAAACAAACTTCAAATTGTGCAAAACACTGCAGCCAGGATCGTCTGCAGATCTGACAGAAACTGTCAAATTACACTTGTTTTAAAATAACTGCACTGGCTACCAATCACCCACAGAATCCATTTCAAACTCCTGTGTATGGCCCATAAATGTTTAAATGGAAAAGCCCCAGAATATCTTAGTTCAATGCTATCTGAATAAATCCCCAAACGCACCCTAAGGTAAAACAAAATCACCACCTTCTATTGTTACTGTTACTGTTATTTTAATCCATGTTGATGGTGGTTTCACTATGAATTTTGCAGGGCCGGCGGTAGCAATTCTTGATTGGGCGGGGGGGGGGGTGTCTACCATCCTTGGTCCTTAGGCGAGGGTCCATGGGGATCCCTTGGGGGTCTAGATCGTCGGAGATGCTTTCTGAGCGATTTCTGGCTGATAAAACTACTCAGCAATGAAGTGAAATTGTATTCCTTTTTGAACTCTCTTACCATAAAAACACAGTCGATTGTGGTTTACTCCTGTGATGCTGCATAAAAATACAAAGATTGTGGACCGATTATGGCCACTGTTTGTACGAACAATCACATTTTAGTTTGTGGACACCATAGAAGTAACAGTTTTTATTTGATTTTAAATACCGTTCAACTATATCAGGTCACAATTTTTATCCGATATTTACGAAACTTGAAATATAGGTCTTTCTCCCAAAGTTCTCGGTTTTGTTACTTTCGAATATTTAAAAGGCGTTCGTATAAATCTCCGTTATACCATAATTACGGTTGAGTTCACATTTTCTGAAAATAGGACAGAGCTGCCCGATATAATGGCCGGCCCCATAAACGCATGTAATACCAATTTTAGATCTAAATATCAAGGCTACCTACATATTAGGATAGCACCAATCCTAACCCAAGATCTAGCCCCCGGCCTGATTACTTCTCGTGATCTCCTGGTGGCTTTAATATTTAATCTGAACATACACAGGTTGTAGATCATCCAGCCGCTGCAATTTTTTATACAATTTTGATGAAACTTAAAATATATATTTACAATCCAAACTTCTGCTGTGTTCCTTTCGATATTGGCGCATATTGGATCGTAAATTTCTAGATTATGACCCCCCTGGTTGTACGAATTATCATGTCTTTGGCTTATGGGCCGCCTAGAGGTCACATTGTGTACCTTTTTTTCAAAGATGTTCAAATATATCACCATTACACCATAATTATTTCCTCAAAAACGGACCAAAACTTCCCCGTCAAATAGCCACTCCTCTTTACAAAAAAAGTATGCACGATTTAGATGAAACTTAAAACGAGTATCACTAGTTCTTGGGTGAGTTCAACTATCACGCGCATCTGCCCCTGCCTTTTACATGAATGAAGTTTGTGGACCTTTTACGATGAAAGTTAAACTGTGTGTTAAGGATCAGAAGTTCTTGGATGAGTTCGACTATGGTAGCATTAGACCGTACATTCTAGAGCTATAGCCCCTGCTTTTCGCGCAAAATTTGAAATATGTACGGATTTTATAGGCTCTCCATGGGGGGGGGGGGGGGTACCATTGTTGTCCCATTCTGTTGAAACTTAAATATGTTAAGGATCAAAAGTTCTTGAATGAGAGGATAAACCCTATTGATTTTAACTCTTCCCCATTCATTTCTTGCAAAACGTGGGCATATCTTGCTAGGCAAACCCTTGATTTAACTGGCCATAACTGATAGCAGTGAATTATTTGATGGATAAGTGACACGGGGAAAGAGTATAATTAAACTATCTCGTCGTTTTTCTAATTACCTAATATGTCATAGATACAACAGACGTGAGATGGACTTGAAAAATAAAGATCGGCTGTTAGTTATCTAATCGCGACCCTCGCAACCGTTGGTTTCTTAACCCAGAGATCAGTATAGAGCATAGCAGGGTTTTCTTCTTATGGAGGTCTACGTTCTAGAAGTCTCATTCAATAGTTACGTGCGTGCAATAACCTGGAGAAAAAAATTACGTGCGGTCAAATTATTGGGGGGGATGGGTGGGGGGTGCTAAAGATCCCCCACCCCCAGGCCCCCACTCCGCCGGGCCTGTTTTGTATATATTGACCTAAGGTTTACTAAAAGTCATTGTGCTTGACAACGATAAGACGATATTTGTCGAAACGTCGTGCTTTTAGAATAAAACTAGTGATTGTTTCCCATAACAATTGTGTTCTGTTAATCCATATCTGTAGTTCAACTAGAGACGTTCAAGCAGATATGAAGATAAATGATTATTCAGATGATGCAAAATCACCTAGACTAGGGCACCAACTACAGACGTTTGCAGCCGATACGAAGATCAACGAGTTATTAAGATGATACCGAATCACCTAGTGCAGGGGGCCAACTAAAAAAAACAGTAATCCCGATGAACGAACTGATTTGCCTGGTGAATCTGTTTAAAAACCCGATCTGGTAAGCAGACAGACACCATCCTAGTTTAATACGTTTTATTATTATTGTGGCTTTACAGGTGCGAGCTCAGGTATAGGAAGGGCAATAGCTGTCCATCTTGCTCCATACAAACCCAAGTTAGTTCTAGCTGCTAGACGTATCGCTGGTTTAAAGGATACAAGTTTACAGTGTCAAGATAAAGGATTGGCTACAGATAATGTAAGCATATCATTTATATTCTTTTCTTGTCTGTTTGGTTAGTTTATCTGAACATTTTTCCGTATACGATAACATGGTAGATTTCAAACTGGATAAGAGTGATTCAGCTACTATAGCAATCCGTTATTCGGGTAGCGGTTCCGATCGTAACTAATAGTTTAGAATATTTACATTTTGCTGGGAGTTGCGAAAGGCATTTCTATCGCATCTTTTTGTACGATGTCGCTTGTCATTACGCAGCATTCTGTACGTTCTGCTCTTTTCGGGATTAATGACTTCAGGATCATCTTCACGATAGTTTGAAGTGTCAGTAACTTTTGTTAATCACAACGAGTTGTTGATCTTTCTAACTGACTGTTGTAACTCATCTGGGAGTTCCGAAGCTTGATATTTATGACATGGGTGTAAATAACAGAAATTCTGAAAATCAGTTTCATGAAGAATTTGGTAAAAAACAAAACAGAAATATATCATTTTGTCGCCGTGTTCAATCCGGGCTATTGACCGAGAAAGTTCATCTGGATTTTCCGACGTGGTTTCCCCTTGTCAGTGGTGCAGAACTGAGGGCCTGACAAGGACAGCTGTCTAGTCCTTCGGATGAGACGAAAAACCGAGGTCCCGTGTATACATTGGAATGCACGTAAAAGATCCCTTGGCAGTTGGAATTCGGTATAAGAGTAGGCAATAGTGCCGCTGCCCGGGCAAAATTTCTCTCATAGCACACTGTATGGCGTATGCCCGTCTTCATTAGCCCAGTATAAGAGCAGAACAGTAGGACGTTAAACTTCATTTCATTTCATTTCATTTCATTTCAATCCTGGCTATTGCGACCACACGATAATCGACGGTAAACATCTATATTTATCGACCTTTCTAAGATGTTCAAAAACTTATAACGTGTTCATTTCTAGTATCACGTGACGAATGTTTCCATGCTTTAATTTAGGGCAGTATTGACAGTATTGTTCTTTGTGAACACACTGGGTGTAACAATTTGATCTGATCTTATTGATTTTCATCGGTGTCCAACGGTATACCGACGCCATTTTAACATCTCGAGGCTAGATCTGTTGTGGTTAATTATAAACGTATAAATAATGCACGTGTATTTTATTTCTAGATTTTGATAGTAGAATGTGACGTCAGTAAAGATGATAATGTACAGAATTTAGTTGATAAAACAATAAAAACATTTGGTTCTATTTATGGATTGGTAAGCACAGTTTTTATTTTATTATGTCGATGTTCAACCTAATGATCCAGTCCATCCTGTTTCAGCAGGATCGCACTGATTGGTCTTTAGTAATTCCCACTCATTGAGCTTTAGTAATTCCCAAATATTGAGCTTTAGTAATTCCCACATATTGAGCTTTAGTAATTCCCACATATTGAGCTTTAGTAATTCCCGCATATTGGGCTTTAGTAATTCCTTATAAGTGGTGGCCCAGTGTTTAAGGTGATGGCTCACTGAAGCTAACCAGGTTTCCAGTGATGCAGGGCGGAGGACATGGAAAGTAATGAGGTTTAGTCGTTAGAGTGGGTCGAATTCCCGTGTTCACTTGTATCTACATGACAGAACCCTTGACAATTGGAATCATTCGATGGACAGGCGGAAACTTTTTTTTTCGTTTCATTTCATTTCAAGAATTCCTGGATATCGACACCTATCCGTCGGCGTATACCTAAAATGGACACACATTCTTTTCCAGGCTGCATACGTTCCGAATACCCGACTTTTGGTTTTAGATTTTTGCGGAAAATATATGCACGGTTGTTATGGCCAACAGTAAAAATGTACGGTTGTTATGGCTAGAGTATAAATGGCTTTTACCTAATTCAACTTTTACGGCATGTTTTTTGGGTTTTTTTGGGGGTTTTTTTTAGACGGTACGACATGCGTCAACTCGAGAATGTAGATAAAATAACTGTCCATTCCGTGACTAGAAACTTTGACCGGCTTCGTGAGTTGGAGTCGCGCGATGACTCAGCGAGTAAGATGTTGGCTAGCAAACCTGGAGGTCCCATGTTTCGATCCCTGTGTTGGCCGAGAAAGTTCATCGGCATTTTCCAGCGTGGCTTTGTGGACAACGTATGGTCGTCCAAATGTGACGACCACCGAGGTCACGTGTACACATTGGCGTGCACCTAAACTATCTCTTAGCTGTTAAAATTCGATATAGCAGTAGGACGTAGCGCCGCTGCCAAGGCAAACTTTCCCTCATAGCACACTTTATCACCCATGTCCGTCTTCATCAGCCCAAGCGGAGCTGAGCAGTGGGTTGTCAAACCATATTTCATGGATATTTTACAGGTTAATAATGCTGGATACAGTAGAATGGGAAATACGGAACAAACGGACATGAAAGATTTTGATGAAATTATGAGAGTCAATTTTAGAGCTCCGTTTTATTTGTCCAAACTCTGCATGCCTTATCTAAAACAAAGCAAAGGTAAGGATTCAACTGTAAACTTTGTATATAACATTTAAAAGGGAGTAAGGATTCAACTGTAAACTTTGTATATAACATTTAAAAAGGGAGTAAAGATTCAACTGTAAACCCTGTATACCTTATCTAAAACAAAGCAAATGTGAGGATTCAACTGTAAACTTTGTATATCACATTTAAAAGGGAGTAAGGGTAAGGGTGTATCTGTAAATACGGCATTGCCCAAGAAAAGAGGTGATGTAAACCTTAGATAAAACCTCGTGTATTTTATTGTCTTGCATTAATCCGCAAAGTTCTGCCTTGTGACGAGATTCTTTTGTTAAAAGAACACTTCAAATTTGACCTGTTATTTTAAGATAACAGTTGAATATTTGTTTTACTGACCAGATAAGAAAGCTGTTGGTAGGCACGTATCTCGTTGCAAGGAAACCTACCACTTTCTGAAATTATCATATTATTCATTGTCGGGGAAACTCAAATTATAGAAACAAATGTCTTCAGTTTTATGGGTGCTTGTAAAATGTACTCCAAGTAGATCAGATTATGTCAATTAGAGCATTCAGTGTTAGTGCGGATATTCTGACATGTTAATTATTTTGATTTTCTCGGTGAAATTGGCTCCTGCACAACTTTTCCAAAGATGTAATCAGAAAATAAAAATGATTATGAAAATATATATATGAAAAATAACCTCTGTAGTTAAACATGGACCACAGTCAGTGTTCGGAATGTGGCATTCTTAAACATTGTAGTCTTAATTTTACACATTGTTGCCCTGATTTTAAAACATTGTTACCCTAAAACATTGTTGTCCTGATAGCCCTGATTTTAAAACATTGTAGTCCTGATTTTAAAACATTGTTGCCCTGATCTTAAAATGTTGTTGTCCTGATTTTAAAACATTATATCTCTGATTCAGGCACTGAGAGATATAAGTACAATACTATGGAAGGGCATCGCTGCCAATACTAAATGCTCTGCTAAAATGTCTTTTCCATTGATTATATGTAAAAAGTATAAAGTGTAAAGTTCGCTTCCATCGAGGTGACACCGCAGACAATGTAAATATCTTATAGTGTGCTGGCTTATAGTGTGCCAGGTTAAGTCACGTGATATCCTACATTAGCATATCGAACTTAGCGCTGTGCTTAAGATGCTATGTAAAAGGCGTGAAGCAAAATGAGATGCGACAGAACGCAAATGTAAAATGTGATAAGGAAAATGTCAAATGTAGACACGTCAGAACAGCATTTTCCAATAAAACATTTGACGTTCGACACATTGTATTTGACGTTTTAGATTTAACTTTGGCCTTAGAAGTATTTTGACTTTATCATTACCGGTATTCAGACTTTGTACATTGTACTTTTTACACGTAATTAACGGAAAAGACATTGTAGCAGAGCATTTAATATTGGCAGAGATATCCTTCCATACAATACATGATGGGTGTGTTTATACTTATAGGTAGTGTGGTCAACATCTCTAGTGTCGCCTCAAAAAAAGGGGTAAGACCTTCTTGTCTCGTTTATTGTTATACTTTCTTTTCTTTTTTATTTGAATAAGAATAAAATTATCTCATCAATTTCTTCGGGTCAATTTGCAATAAAAAAAATTGTTAGACAGTTTAGTTACACTGAAAAAGAATTGTGTTGAAACAACACAAACTTGTGTTATTTTCAACACAAGTTAGATGTCTCTATTTAACAACACAATCTTGTGTTAAATGTTGAAACAACACAAGACTTGTGTTAAATGTTGAAACAACACAAAACTTGTGTTGAAACTTGTGTGAAACTCTATACATTATTTGTGTTGAAATTTCTGAAATTTCTGAAACTTGTGTATAACAAAAACTTGTGTTGTATTTTACCAATTTATATCCAGTATAACAACCTTTCGAATGCAACCTCTTCCATTCGTTCTGTTTAAACGGTAATTATTGATAAATGACATATAATAATTTTGTTTGTTAAATTATTATTTATTCAATAAATGATATGAAAAAATAAATTAATGCCAAAGTAATACCAATACAGACATCTCGAAGGTTAATAAACAAAGTTAATTCCAATACTAATAAAATTGTGTTATACAATGAAAAAATACCCCACCCCCCATTCCCAATTATTAAATAAAAAGTAGCTATTTAAATTGAAAAATAAAGCACCAAGACATTTGGAATATAAATCAACAAAGTTAATTCCAACACTAATAAAATTGTGTTCAATAATAACTGAGAATATAATATATATGTTCACAATATCCCTAACCCATGGTCCCAAAACATACATTTTAAATATATCTAAATTTAATATCAACCAAACCAAGCTCTTAAGACATTAATAATGCACTAAATTGAAATACTTTTAAGAAAAAATAGTCCCTTTAACAGATTAGGAATTCAAAATTTTCTACAGTATATAAATGGGAAATAATAGATAAAGCATAGGCAAATAATTATAGATAGATAAAATAAATATAGCATAAAAATCAAATAAAATGGAGAAAATTAAAAATTTGTAAAACAAAAATTGATTAATTAATAAAAACATTTCATATAAAAGAGGCATTAACATTCGAAATGTTTTAATAAATGTTTAAAAATTAAGGTTGATTTCATCCTACAATAATGTGGATTTAACTTGGTACACCAGTCATGGGTATAGAGTTATTTAGATGGCAGAATAAAAGTAAAATAACCCATTGAGCAGGGGGCGGCGGCGGGGCGGGGGAGTTGAAAAGAGCATAATTTAACAATATATATTATTTTGAGACTCATATGTATGGCTACATGCGAATTCAAGGGGGGGGGGGGGGGTATTCTAGTCAGGTAGCATTATTGCTTACTCCTCTTTGAAACACAAATTAATAATTAATAATAATTTATTGATTATAGTCAACCATATATACATCTCGATGGACTTTACAGAGTAAAATACAAAAAATGCAAAAATATACAAGATAAGACATATAAATAACATTATAAAAGTTAAGAAAGGTAGTAAAAGTACTATACGGCTCTTTGGCCTTCATGAACTGTGCGCCAAAACTCTTAAGTAAGCTTGACACCATCCAATACAAAGCTCTGTGTATTGCGACCGGCGTAGGGCTTGGGACTAGGAGAGAGGCATTACTACAGGAAGCCGGGGAGTTGCCCCTATCCCTAAGAAGAAAAGAACTAGCGACAAGATATTGGGCCAAGATCTCGCAACTGGGCGAAAGATCCCATACTTTTGTCAGTCTACAAAAGACAAGATATGTAAGAGATCCTAGACAGAAAGGCTTCGGCCAGGGTATCAGGGAAACAATCAAGGAACTGCAACTGGGGGAGCTCGTGATAAATGAACACGACCCCTACAGAAAACTGACAAGAAAAACAACCCCACTGCTGCACGTGCTTTCTCTCTAGAACACCTGGAAGACAACTGGCCGTCTGATGACTGGGACCATGTGTACACGGATGGCTCACACAATCCTAAAAGGGCACCAGCTCGTTTGGAATATACCTGCCAAACGGGAAACAGGGAATAAGCAGGAAACTGCCCAATAACTATTCGGTGTACACTGCAGAGCTTGTGGCCATTCGTGGCGCTATATCATTGATTTCCCATCAAAAGACTAGTAAGTTCGTCATTCCAAGCGACTCTCTGAGCAGTCTGATTTCAATCCAAAATGACAACTCGGACTAAAGACCAGAAGTCATTTTGGAAATCAGGCAGCTGTACCAGAGGGTTATAGAGAAGGGAAGCAAAGTAGAACTCGTGTGGATTCCATCACATGTCAACATTAGAGGAAACGAGGAGGCAGATCGACTCGCCAATGAAGGTCTCAAGGACACAGCACCACTCCGCACCATAGACTACAGCACCACGGAAATCTACAGTATGGTCAAAAGACAGGTCAATTCAATCTGGGAATTAAATCTCGTTGAACTTGACACATACAGATTCCGGCTGGATGACAAGATCTACACAAAGACAACACTCAATCAGCCTAGAAGAGATATTTGTAGACTTATATCGAAGCTAAGGGTGAAAGAGCGGCTGCGAGACTACAAACACCAAGTCATCATCTGTGAGTGCGGAGAAGAATGTACCACCAACCATGTCCTGGTAGACTGCGAGGTATACGAGGAGGAGAGAAGGGAACTAGTGAGAACAATGGAGACCAACAACATACCATTCAACACTAAGAACCTACTCTTCCCGAGACCAGATCTGAAACTGCAAATCTTCGAACAAATCCACGCCCTAATGGACACAGTTGGACTAAGTAGAATAGTGAAGTAAGAGGGGGTCACGGTTAGACGGGCCCAGCATCTAAACACTAAACTACATATGGGATTTATACCAAACTGGCAGGATAGTGGAGTAAGGGGGAGTCACGATCAGACGGACTCGGCATCTAAACACTATTCCACCAAAAACAGACACCAAACCTACAGAGTGGGATAGTGGAGTTAGGGGGGGTCACGATAAGACGGGCCTGGCACCTAAACACAAACCCCACGAAGATGACATCTACCAAACTAGCAGAATAATGGAGTAAGGGGGAGTCACGGTCAGACGAACTCGGCACCTAAACACTATTCTGCAAATAAAACTGATACCAAACCCAGAGAGTGGGATAGTGGAGTAAGGGGAGGCCACGATAAGACGAGCCTGGCACCTAAACACTAAAACGATGACATCTACCAATCCAGAAGCAGACGAGATCATCTATCAAACGATATGTTTTATATTAAATAAAGGGAAGAACTTCCCACTAAACCAAATCCATGGCCTAAGGCCAAATGGAAAGATTGCAAAATCATATTCTAAAAAACAGGATTCAGCTTCGGCTCTCCTATGTCTTGTCTGCGATATCACTTATGTGGAAGCAGACGTTAAACACCAAGAACGAACGAACGATGATGGTCATTATTTGCTTGATAAAGACGGGAGAACCCTCGTCGAAACGTCGCTGTAATAAACTCTTTAAGTAACTTGTATTCCATATAATTGTGTCATGTCTGTCTCTGTATATTGTCTGAGACAAGATGTGAAAATAAACAGAGTAGAATCAGAATAATCTTTAATTATGTCTAATTAAATAAATAGTTTATAATTAGATAATAATTGACTAAAACTTTGATTTCTTTATATCAGTAAACTGTTATAAAATACGTTGTTTTAAAAGAGATATTAAATGCATCGCACGATACATACATTGCGATACATACTTAATGTTTGTAATAATTAATATATCCTTTTAGATAATTAGAAATATTAAAAAATAAATCAAGCGAATTACTCGACATTCAAATTCAGGAAGAGTGGTTTTACATATAGGCTAGGCCAGATCCCTAATCCAGTTCCCCAATCCCATTCAGATTTTCTCAATAAATAAAAAACATCATATGATAAAGTAACATAATAAATGTTATCCTTAATGTCGATGTAATTAATTATATGGAAACACACAAGATTTTATAAATGTACACAAGTTTGTGTTAAGACATTGAAAAGAACACAAACTTGTGTCATTGCAATGCAATACAACAAAAACATGAGTTAAATATTTTTAACACAAGTTCTTGTGTTGAGATCCAACACAAGGGTTTTTTCAGTGTATACTATAATGCCATGATGCTGGCGTTTAACGGCAGACATTAAATATTATGACGTTACTCCCCTTAAGAGATTCAATAGGCAGAGTTCCCTCAACATACAATTCAAGACCATTGGTTATTGAACTAATATTGTCCCAGAACATAAGTAATAACATAGATATTATATGACTTGTAATTGTTTTAGATGTTTAGTGTTAATTTTGGAAAACCCCGCTGTTGTACTCCGTGCATCACACTTTCGTTCCAGGTTATAAAATTTCGTAAAATATTTAATATGACTTGTAATTGTTGTACATCTTTAGTGTTATTTTTGGAGAACTCTGTTCTTGTACTGCATGTGTCACAATTTCGTTCAAGGTTATGGCAAACACACATCAATCTGTGATGTTTTGATTTACTGATGAAATCGGGTTGGATGGCCGAATGGTTAGCACGTGCGTGCTGTATCATAAGGTCTATCATTGAGTCATCTGGCGTGGTTTCGATTCCCCGGTTGTAATTGTAAAGGAGTAAGGTCGCCTTATCAAACCTGACGGGCTTTCTCTCGGTCCTCTGGTTTCATCCCACTGCTAAAGACCCCTACGTGCAAGCGAATTATTGAAATAAAAATTGAACCGTGTGTTAGCCCCGAAATGACCTAGTTTGTGTAGAGTGGACGTAAAACCCCACCTCTCTCTCTCTCTCTCTCTCTCTCTCCCTCTCCCTCTTAAAGATGAAACGTGTACTTACTCGTCAGAAGAGATGATAAATAATCAATAATATATTTTATATTACAGATGACCAGTGTAACACCGTACAGTCTAAGTAAAGCTGCCTTGGACAGTTTCACTCATTTATTGGCAGATGGTAAAACATAATATATTTATTCAAATAATTCAGTTATTTGCCACTAAACATAAACATAAATTTTAAAAAAGCACATTGATGTTACGTAATAAATTGTAATAAATCTTTGTTTTAAAATAGAAATTGGACCATCTGGTGTTCGAGTTAACAGTGTCAAGTGAGTAATATTTAACTCTATATTTTAAAACAGTCTAATTGGATGATCTTATTTAGATCGGCATAGAATGGGAGGGGGATTTCGGTTCCAAAACCACTGGCCAACTCTGATGTTGCTTAACTCACGGGCTACAATAACACAAAATCGCAATTGCAGCGGCTGAATTTTAAACTCACCAGATTGCATTGATAATTTTTGAAAAATGCAATAATTCTCCTTCAAATATAAAATTCGGCAGTGGCTATTTGCCACATGAGGTAAGCAAGAATTTCAAAATAGCCTTACGACTACAGACCGCAATTGTTACCCGATTTTAATGAAACTTACAGATTATGATAACATTGATAACATCTCTGAGTAGCAAAACTTTCGGCCACTTCCGGTTGGCGGTTTCCGAGATATGGGAGTTACCACACTTTTCATGTGGCACGGCTACAGACCGCAATTATGACCGATATCCATGAAACTTACAGAATATGATAACATTAATAATATCTCAGAGAAGCCAAAATTTCGACCACTTCCGGTTATAATCTGCAAGTTTCATTGAAATCGGTTGATAATTGTGGTCTGTAGCCGTGCCACATGAAATGTGTGGTAACTTGATATCTCCGAAACCGCTAACCGGAAGTGGTCGAAATTTCGGCTACTCTGAGATAATATTAATGTTATCATATTCTGTAAATTTCATGGAAATCGGTTAATAACTGTGGTCTGTAGTCGTGCCACATGAAATGTGTGGTAACCTGATAACTCAGAAAACTCTAACCGGAAGTGGTCGACGACATTTTGCCTACTCTGAGATATTATTCATGTTATCATATTCTGTAAGTTTCATGGATATCGGTTGATAATTGTGGTCTGGGGCAAATATCCCCAGCCATAAGTTTCCTGTTGAGATGTAGTAAATATTATTGTTAAGGACATAAGCCTACATACGATACAAGAAATGAAATCACGTCTTATCCGTTTTACACCAACTGGGATAATGAAGACGGTTATACACCTTGCCCACACAGCTCGGTTTCTTTCAATTCCAACTGCTACGGGATCGTTGGCCTGTCATGTACACGGCACCCCGGTTTTATATGGCATCTGAACGAATATTGATGAGATTGTAAAGACTAACATATGTTTTTTATTTTTATTTCAATAATTCGCTTGCGCGTAGGGGTCCTTAGCAGTGGGAGGAAACTGGTGGACCCGAGGAAAACCCACGAGGTTGGACACGTACGACCGGGGATTCGAAACCACGCCAGTTGACTCAATTTTATTTCTGTTTATTACAAGGGCTTGGTTCCTCCTAGATAATTATGTGATTCATTTCATTCTTTCAGTCCTGGTTTTACTAGAACAGAATTTATCGACAAAATAGGACTGTCAGAAGAAGCTAAAGCGGAGGTAGATATAAATTCCTCTTGTCGAAATATATTAACCATATGCGAATTATTACCAACTTCACTTTCACTGGCACAAACCAGAAGCAAGTGACGGAGAAAATTCTTCTGGAACTCTGCCTTTAAAGGGCGTTTTTCTCTATTTTGGGGGAACCTTCAAAAAGATAAAAATGGTTCTAAAAGCCCATTTTGATGTAATATGAATATATCTAAAGTAATTTATATTCAATTGTTGAAAACAATATTGTAATTTCCAATCAATTATGTTCGGCGAAATAGGTGAACAAGTCAAATTGAACGACAGTCGTTTATGCCTGTTAAGTGTATTCTACACGTTTTTTAAATCATTATTTTGTCGTTTGTGAATCAGTCTTTACTTCCACATTGTGTTGTAGGATATGTTTTTATTTGTTCATTACAAAATGGAACCCGAAACCATAGCGTACATGACTCGTGTACTGATTACAAAATGTTTGTTAAATATTGGATATTAGGATCTTATATTTTCACGGCAAGATATTGATTGAAATTGATGAATATTGAATTCTAATCCATGTTTTTAATTTCTGTTTTTATGGAAAATATTGAGTTAGAGACTTAGCGCCTTTAACAGAAGTTATTGTCCCATTGACACTCACTTGAAGCTTCACTTAATTTTGCCTGGACAGCGGCGCTACTCTCCACTCATATATCGAATTCAAATTGTCATGGGCTCTTTTACGTGCATGCGGGGATCACGGTGGCTAAGTGGGTAAGACGCTGGCTCGCTAGTCTGGAGGTCGGGTTTTCGATTCCTGCCGTGGCCGAGAAAGTTCATCCAGATTTTCCGGCGTGGTTCCCCCTTGTCAATGATGCAGGGCGGAGGGCCTGACAAGGACAGCTGCCTAGTAGCTCGGATGGGACGAAAAATCGAGGTCCCGTGTACACATTGGCGTGCCACTGTCCGCGCAAAATTTCCCTTATAGCACACTGTATAGCGTATGCCTGTCTTCATTAGCCCAGTTCGGAGCAAACAGTAGGACGTTAAACCCCCATTTCATTTCATTTACGTGCATGCAAATGTATACACGGTACCTCGGTTTTACACCCCATCCGAACGACTAGATAACTGTTGTTGAATACGTGTCTCCCCCATGAATGAACCCATGGGTTAGTAGAGTGGAGCGGAATGAGACCACTGGGGATACCAGGGATTCAGTAGGCGAGGCTACCAGTTGGAAGCTATACATGTAGATCCATATAAATTCAAAGATTTATAATTAAAGCTACCATTCATATTTCTTCTTCAGATGATAGCCAGCAACGTGAGAGCGACACCACTGGGAAAAATAGCCGAGTCAGAAGATGTAGCTAAACTGGTTAAATTTCTTCTCTCGGACGAATCATCATTTATAACGGGGGAGATAATTTGTATTGACGGGGGAAGGGGTAACCCAGTATTCTAAAAATATGATTTATACTGACATATAATAAATGTAATTTACCTAAAAGAACACGAAGTATTGGTTACAGTCTTTGCTGAAGTATCGACTATAGTTAATTCCAGACCATTAGTACCAGCTAGTTGTGATTATAGACAGTATGTGGTCTAATAAAGTGGCGTGCAGTGTGAGGACAGAAGGGTGACGCGCCCGACCATCCATTTAAGTATTTTGAATTTTGAAATTATGTTGCTCTCTTCGTTGTACAAGCTCGCTACTTAAATGTGAATTCAAATTCATTTTCTCTATTTTCACATCATGTCCCAAACTTTTCAGGCCATTATATGATATTCGTATTATAGAATCATGATGTAATTGATAAAGAACGAGTCCGAGGTTATACTGGGGAAGGACATACGCGAAGAATAAAGGTTTCTTTCCGAATACTTTATCTAATTTATAAACCGTTTGAGATACACTCGAGGAACCCCAGATGAGAAAACAGATTCAGACGACGTTTTACAATTAACTAAGATACACTGCTTTCTGCCCACAAGCGTTCTATAAGACTTAATGCAGAGCCACAAATACCGAATTTAAAATGAAGTCTACGTGAAAGCGGCAGATAAATCTAATAAATTTAAAAATGTATATTTTCTATTATCAATTTCCAGTAAAATAACATTTGAAACCGGGATTAAAGCTGTTTCGGTACTTTGAAATTGTTTATAAGCACTTTGAAATGATCCTTTATCAGACGATCCTTTCTCTGAGAAGCAATACATTTCTCCAATATTAGTTTATAAGGAGTAAGATATCTCCTGTACATTGCCGCAGCTTGATTAGGTCATTCATTATGTATTGAATGTCGGGCATTGCCGATGGTCTAGAGAGTTGATTATAGACTGTTCCTTTGTGAATAAATGTCTACATAATAATTTATATAATATATGAGGCCAGCTCTTACATAATGTGCCTTTAAAATACAACAGTTTGTATAAAGTGGTATAAAACATTACAAGAAAAGGGGATTCAATCTGAATTATGGTTTGGTGCCGAGTTGACATTTCCTATACAATTCTACAGAAATACGGTACACACAACACTATACCAGGGAACTTAAACCCACTGATCACCATTTCAGGTGTTTTGAATCCATTGTGCATCTATAACCCACTTAGACCCAAAGGTACTTATACCATTCCTAAAATTATTTCCTATAATATCTAGGCTATTTGGACAAAAATAAACACATTTTGGGCATCAAAATTTTATTTTTGTCTCAAACAGGGGTTTTGAATCCATAGTGCATCAATTAATGTTGCAAACGTTGAAAATTTTAAAAGGAATTTGGGAGGCGCATTGGCTCAGTGCGTAATAAACTGGCTCGTGAACAGGAAGGTTTTGGGTCCGCTCCCGGTGTTGTCTGGCAAGTTCCCAGGGTTTTTCCGCCATGGTTTCCCCCATGTGAGTATTCCAGAACGAAGGGACTGACAAGGAACAGTCTCTTGTCATTCGAATGAGACGACAACCCGGGGTCTCGTGTACACATCGACATACACGTAAAAGATAACTGTAGAGGCAGCTGGAGACCTAGACGAACGCACCCAGCCTGTGATCATGATAACAGGAGTATAACACCATAGATTGAAAAGGAGACTCGACTAACTGTAATACACCATATACATATCTTTATTCATTGTCTCTTTAATGCTTCATGACATCGGACGAGGATATCATCGTATAAACATTGGAAATAGCCTAACGTAGAATATCATACATGATGAACGCAAACAACTTAGACTCGAACTTCCAGACTTGAATTAAAAGACATGCCGGTAACACAGACGTGAAAACTGAAAAATACAAATTAATACAGTTTAACACAACGCAAAACCTAGCAGGACAAATAAATGAATACTACATTAAACGAAATATGACATACAAATGCAATATTACAGAATTATTTACCTCCAAGAGCCTGTTAACTTGACCACACGCAAAAACGAAAAAACATGGTTTCTAGGAAAGCCATTTGCAAGACTGACACAGGGAGCATTAATTACGCAGGGATATTAAACAATTTAACAATCAATGCGTTAGGTTACTATTTTACGAAGCGTAGCGCAGCCTGGAAGTTTATAACGTTATAAATTAATATACATAAAAAACATACATCAAAAAACATTACAACAGTCCAGAGAGTTCATATTATTAGACAATAACAATAACCTATCCCTTAAACTAAAAGCTCTTCTATCATATTAACTTAAGGCTGTTCCAACGTACAAACTGACCCGATTTATGAATCGGTTACATGGCTCCTCAAAATTAAAGACATTTAATTTTCATAAAATGAAGCATGACAAGACACTCTGCAATCTGCGCAGAAAGATATTACATGTTACATGTACATAAATATACGCACATTACCAAGACTAAAATTGACAATTATTACAGAATGTTCGAATTCCCATATTCGTATCGCACTAACCAAATCGCAACGAAAATGTACATAGGCCTACATCTATATGTATGGCTAGATAGAACAACAAAATGTCCCGCAACGCACTAACGTAATCGTAATCGCAAAAACGAAGGCTCCTCGATGGGGAACACCCCGGTCTAGTTTTCCAATAAAACAACTAGTTTATGAATTGGACGATCCAGGTATGATATAGGATTAACTCGCTTTCCGTTATCATCCAACGCACGATCACCAATCATAATCTTCACCTTTCGCACATGTCCATCTGAGTCTGGATCCGCAACAACAACTCTTCCTAAGTTCCAACTATTTCGGGGAGATTCAGCATCCTTAATCAAAACAACGTCACCAACTTGAACATTTCGAATGGGTTGAGTCCACTTCTGTCGAGTTTGTAGATTCTGTAAATATTCTACTCGCCAACGGGACCAAAAAACATTAGCCAAATACTGTACTCGTCTCCAACGTTTTCTAGAGTAAACGTCAGGTTGTTGAAAATTACCAGGTGGTGGTAACAGAATTTTTGATTTCATAGTTAATAGATTGTTAGGCGTGAGAGGTTCTAAAGAATTGATATCATTTAAAGTATCAGTCGTTAAGGGTCGGCTGTTTACGATTGCAGCTGCCTCGCACATAAATGTCCGAAGTGACTCGTCATCTAGTTGAGTACCGGATTGGTCCATTAATGAAGAAAGAATACTGCGTACGGTACGGATTTGCCGTTCCCAAATGCCTCCCATGTGACTGGCAGAAGGGACGTTCATCTTGAACTCAAAATAATCGCAACTACGTTTAAGCAGGAACTGTCGGATGTGTTGATGATTCATCTCTTTGAAAGCATCCATAAGCTCTCGCTTAGCTCCAACAAAGTTAGTTCCGTTGTCACACCGAAGCACTCGTATTGGACCACGAAATGTTAAGAACCTACGCAACGCATTGATAAAAGAATCAGTAGTCATGGTATTGACAGTCTCTACATGAATCGCGCGACAATTTAAACAGGTAAACAGAACACCATATCTCTTGAGTTCTTTACGCCCCTCTTTGATCAACCAAGGGCCAAAACAATCAACTCCGCAATACGTAAAGGGCGCCGTGGATTCCAATCTGTCCTCGGGAAGATTTGACATCTTCTGGTCTTGACATCGACCACGCAATTTCCTACATTTAACACATTTATGAATGTATTCCGAAACCGCACTGGTACATCCCAGAATCCAATAACCGTTTAAACGAAGTTCATTCACAGTAAGTCCACGACCTTGGTGTTCACACAATTCATGATGATGAGCAATTAAAAGTTCTGTCACGAAAGACTTACGCGGCATAATAATTGGGTATTTCTCAGCACAACTTAGTCTTGAGTTACCAAGTCGTCCACCAACTCGTAAAAGGTTATGATCATCCAAAAATGGATCTAACTTACTCAAAGTTGAATTCTTTTGTATATACTTCCGACGCAAACGAATGTCATTTCTATTAGACTCATTTTGAAGCTGTTTCACGGATCGCAAAGTTTCCAACTCCTTACTAAAAACTTCTGATTGAACTAGCTTCAATAACACAATTTCTGCTTTATTAAGTTCGTTAACCCTTAAAGGTCCAACAGGATTTTCAATATTAGTGTCCTTAGCAATTCGATTTCTAAGAATAGACATGTAACGTAAACAGTAGGCAATAACCTTTTTAAGTTGAAACCAACTAGAACAAAAACTCAGTCTCATCACATCAAAACTGTTCTCGGTTTTCAGAGCGAAAGAGTTAATTTTACGAATGTTAGGATCATCTGCCTCAAAGGCGATACTCGAATAATCTTCCTTGTCATCCGGTATTACAGATTTCCACAGAAACTCTGGTCCTTTAAACCACATTGAATTTTCAACTAAGTCATTAGCAGATGCGCCCCTAGACGCTATGTCCGCAGGATTTGCTTTCGTTGTAACATGATGCCATTCTCTCGGTTGTGAATGATCTCGGATTTTCTGGACGCGATTTGCAACAAATGTTTGAAAGCGACGAACATCATTGTTTATATACCCTAATACGACACGACTATCAGTCCAAAAATATTGAGCAACTGTAGGGTATCCTAATTCTTTTTTAATAAGTAAGTTCACATTGACAGCAACGACAGCTGCAGTCAGTTCAAGACGTGGAATAGTTATAGCTCGCAACGGAGTCACTCTGGACTTCGACATGACTAATGAAACATGAACACGTTGATTAGCATCCACTAGTCGCAAATAAGAGCATACTCCATAGCCGAATGTACTCGCATCCGAAAAATTATGAATCCCTACGGAAACCACAGTTCCAAAACCATCAGGCTTGAAACATCTATCAATCTTAAGAGTCTCAATTTTAAACAGTTCATCTCTCCACCGTTGCCAACGTGGTAGCAAATCTTCAGGAATCACATCATCCCAACCAGTGTTAAGCCTACACATTTCTTGTAAAACTTGTTTCCCAACTAATAACAAAGGAGATATGAAGCCAAGCGGATCGTATATCGAACTTATAATAGAAAGTATACCTCTTCTCGTTAAAGGTTTATCCGAAAGTTTGATTCGAAATCGGAACGCATCCGACTCAATGCACCACTCAATCCCTAGTGCACGTTCTGTTGGGAGATCATCGATAGTCAAATCCAGATTCTTTACTCCTTCCGCACGATCATGACACGGTATAGATTCAATAACTTCTGCTGAATTAGATAGAAATTTATGCAAACGTATTCCACAACACAATAAAAGTTCCTTACTCTTACTGATTAGGTCGATAGCTTCACTCACAGACGACACTGACGTTAAACCATCGTCAACATAGAAATCCTTCTGAATGAAATTTGAGACAACTGTGCCGAAATCTTTCTCGTGATCTTTCGCGGCTTGTTTTAAAGCAAAGTTTGAGCATCCCGGAGATGACCCAGCCCCAAACAAATGAACGGTCATACGGAATTCTTGAGGTGTAGAGTCACAATTACCATTTCTCCACCAGAGAAATCGAAGGTAGTCTCGGTGTTCAACATTAACGTGAAACTGGTAAAACATCTTTTCGATATCGCAAATAAAGGCAACTCGTTCTTTCTGAAATCGACAAAGTACACCAACTAAGGCGTTTGTTAAGTCCGGTCCTTTCAACAGGTAGTCATTCAAAGATTTATCTCGGAACTTAGCTTGACAATCGAATACCACACGGATTTTTCCAGGTTTCTTTGGGTTGTAAACGGCGTGATGCGGAATATAATTAACATGTTCAGATATGTACGAATCATCACTAACCCTTTCGGCATATCCTTTATCAATAATGTCTTCCATAAAACTTACGTAATCTGAGCGCAAATGTTTATTCCCTACGAAGACGTGACTCTAAATGATACAAACGACGAAGTGCTAAAGTTTTATTATTCTGCATAACTGGTTCAGAACTCCGAAACGGTAATGGCATTTCGTAATGTCCATCTGGCGCAATATGAATCTCTCGCGACATTATGTCCAAAACTCTCCGGTCGTCACTAGACATAATTGAAGAGTCATCCAAGTGTTCATTGAAATCCATTTCCATGAGCTTAAGAATACAATCTGGACTGATGACTTCCTTTATCTTGTTGCGAAACGAAATATGAACTTGACCTTGATCGCAGCGATCGACAACATCCTGTCGACCATCAATGTCCGCAGTGTTCAAATTAGGCACTTCACAAGTTATAATGCGATGACTCAAGCCAATATGATCTACTTCATTAGTCGAATTAAAATCTACAATACCAATGATGCCCCAACCCAAGTCTGTCCGTTCAGCGTATGGACCATTACTCTCGGGGGGTATGACATCGCGTGGAACTAGAGCTCTTGCGCAATCGTAACCAATGAGCAATCCAACGCCGCAACTCATCAAAGGTTGAAGTTTATTTGCAACGGGTTCTAAATATGACCAACGCTTCGCCACATCAGGTGTCGGTATATGAGTACGATTAGCCGGCATAATATCTCTTGTATAGGTATCAGGCAGCGGAATTCTAACGTCAAAATTATAGCCACGCACAACAAGACCATTAAGTTTACGACTGTCGATAAGAGTGTCTTTAGAAAACATAGTAGACAAAGACAATTTAACAGGAAGTCCTTCTATGTCAAGAGCATCACATGTTTTGTCTAAAACAAATGTTGTGTCGGACTGAGAATCCAAAAGAGCATACGTCAAAATTTCTTTACTTGGATTATCTTTGTGAGACAACCACACGGGTACGATCATAGCGCACTTATCAGTCCCAGTTCTTAAAGTATGCGAAACAGCAGACTTGACTTCAGTATTTTCATTACGCATTGGCCTACTTGGTTGACCAGTATCTCCATGAAGTAATGAAGGATGCAAATGATTACAAATTCTACACCTGAGTCTTGATTTACAAGCACGTGACACATGCCCAAGACATAAGCAAGCAAAACATAATCTGTTTGACCTCAGAAAGTCTTTACGGTCAGACATTGATTTTTTAGTGAATAAAGTACAATCATTAATGGAATGACTTGATCTATGACAAAAGGCACAATTTTCTGGAACATAACTCGAATATTCCTTTATTTCAGTTGAAAATGCAGTTCTACGTTGATTTGTTGAAGGAACATGTTCTTTCTTATTAGGCGCATATGTAATGGAAGTTAAAGGGTCACATGCAATGTCTGCTTCATCAGTCACAAAGCCAACAAATTCACTAAAGGGAGGGAACTCTTGTCTCTTTTTTCTATAATCACTAACAGTTCTTCCCCAACGCATCACCAACCAATCAGGGAGTTTATTTAACAGTTTTCTATTTTCACGCATATCATTCAGTACATTAAGGCAATTAATTGTTCGCATCGCAGTGTAACACTGTTTAAGAAAATCCGCAAAATGACGCAGTGCAGGACCATCTCGGTTAGGTACTTTTGGCCAAGCCTCTAATTTGTCCCTAAATGCATTAGCCACAATAAATGGATCGCCATATCGCTTTTCAAGCAATGACTTTGCATCTTCAAATGCTGTCGGAGTGTCAAGAAGACAGTAACTTTCAATGGCTTCCTTAGCTGGACCACTGATATATCGATGCAGATAATGCATACATTGTTCTTTCGGAATGTTCTTATGTTCGATCAGTGTTTTAAAGGCACACTTCCAGTTTGGATATTTCAAAGGGTCACCGGAAAACACACCTGGTTCTGGAGGGGGTAATCTATTAAAGTTAGCCTGATCTGTCAAAATACGAACCAAGTCACTGGCAGGTACATGTACAGCGGAAGACACTTGGGCAGGAGCGGACTGTGACGCATGAGAGTGATCAGCATTGTTCATAGGTGGGGTATTATTATATACATCACTAACTGGCATTTGGGGCGGCGGTAAAGACACCAAAGGTGAACTGGCAGGAATGACAGGTTTACTTATCGAACTCACAGGGTTAATAGGGTTAACTGCAGGAGACAAGTGAGGCAGATCACCATAATCTGTAGAAAAATTATGACTATTCACAAAGGTTGCGACAAGTTCTGACTTATTTTGTTCACATACTGGTACCATGGATTCAACTTTAAAATCTTCATTTTCAAATCTTCGAAGAGCATTCACCTTTGCATTCGCAATATCCAAATCTTTACGTAGCTGAATATTTTCAAGTTCTAATTTCTTTTCGGCTTCTATGGAATGATACTTTAATTTCTGTTCAATAACAGCTGCTTCCTCGGCTGCTTGAATTAACTTCAATGAAATAACAGACGATCTTTTTGATGAACGTTCAGAGTTTTTCGCTGATCTTGATTTAACAGAACCGTATGCACTCTGATCAGTAGGATCAACTGGATCACTCGCAGACGTAGCCATTGTAAACAATGCGCAAACGAAAAAATATAATGTCCTCTTCATCAATACTGCCGCAATTTTTATAACAGTTCAAATAATACTAAGGACGCACTAATGTCAGAAAACTTCAAAGTTCACTTACATATTTACCGCATAAAGTTCCTTTCATTCCATTCGAAAGGTGTTCGAACTCCGTGCTGAGGAGTTTTCACTGTAGAGGCAGCTGGAGACCTAGACGAACGCACCCAGCCTGTGATCATGATAACAGGAGTATAACACCATAGATTGAAAAGGAGACTCGACTAACTGTAATACACCATATACATATCTTTATTCATTGTCTCTTTAATGCTTCATGACATCGGACGAGGATATCATCGTATAAACATTGGAAATAGCCTAACGTAGAATATCATACATGATGAACGCAAACAACTTAGACTCGAACTTCCAGACTTGAATTAAAAGACATGCCGGTAACACAGACGTGAAAACTGAAAAATACAAATTAATACAGTTTAACACAACGCAAAACCTAGCAGGACAAATAAATGAATACTACATTAAACGAAATATGACATACAAATGCAATATTACAGAATTATTTACCTCCAAGAGCCTGTTAACTTGACCACACGCAAAAACGAAAAAACATGGTTTCTAGGAAAGCCATTTGCAAGACTGACACAGGGAGCATTAATTACGCAGGGATATTAAACAATTTAACAATCAATGCGTTAGGTTACTATTTTACGAAGCGTAGCGCAGCCTGGAAGTTTATAACGTTATAAATTAATATACATAAAAAACATACATCAAAAAACATTACAACAGTCCAGAGAGTTCATATTATTAGACAATAACAATAACCTATCCCTTAAACTAAAAGCTCTTCTATCATATTAACTTAAGGCTGTTCCAACGTACAAACTGACCCGATTTATGAATCGGTTACAATAACAATTGACACAAGACGACCGGGTAAGAATTATTTTTCTCGGTAATATTATCAGATTAATAAATTATCTAATTTGGTAATTTTACAATCTGATTAAAACACAGACCGTATTTCGTTTCGTTTTTATTGTTCAAAATTTCGCTTGTCTTCACACATTTAGGATCTGGAGGAGTTGTTATATAACATTCTGGTTGATGTGAGGAATTAGCCAATGAAACGGTTTGTTACGGCGAATTTTTGCCGTGCTCACTAGAAACGTCAACGCTTATTGATTAATCAATGGCTGACGTCATAGGGTCAAAAGCAGCCCGTATGACCCCTGACGTGACCTCCCAAAACAATTGGTCAGATCTTCATGCCATCGAGAGTATAAAAAAAAAACGAAGCTAAATATAGATCTTAATTTTAAAGCTACTTGCCCAGTAAAGTATTTATCGGAGGGTTATTTCCAATAAAAGTATGGCAATTCTGGTATATATGGGAAGTAAAAATATCAAATCTTACTAGAAAAACACTGGATTCCCTGAAAAACACCCATGAAGCGTATACGCGACAAAAATGTAAGGGTTCCCCTAATCGACACCCCGACGATTAGGGATGTCTGCTCGAGTGACGTCAAAGCGTACACGAGAAGATCCCAGCATTAGTGAGCGCTTGGTGTATGTGTTGATAAAATTGATGGTTAGCTTAAGCGTACAACAGTTTCTGAGATAAAAAAAACCGCGGAAAAAGACGTGGGCAGTGGATAATCAGAGAATTTATTTAGGCTTCGATATTTATGATAAATAATCAGCGATTAAAGACAACATCGTCTTGTATATGCAATGAATTCTCCTCCGGATTCACGTACCTGTTGCTAGGTACTGTGACACGTGATACAAAGATGACCTCTTTTAATCGATTTTTTAAAGCAGGGTTTCCTTCACAAATTTAATGTTTTGAAAAAGATTTGAAGCAAAATTTGGATAGATTACTTAGTTTGAATATGTTTTTAGTCCAAATATCATCAATTTTACTGAAGGCTAGTGAAGTATATATAATATCTTTGTAAAACAGCTTTTGTTGTCGGTGTGAAAGTGATAATAATGCCGATTTGAAATGAAATGAAATGGGGTTTATCGTCCTACTGTTTTGCTCCTAAACTGGGCTAATGAAGACGGTCATACGCCATACAGTGTGCTATGAGGAAATTTTGCCAAGGGATCTTTTACGTGCACGCCAATTTTTTACAGGGTACCTCGGTTTTTCGTCCCATCCGAACGACTAGACAGCTGTCCTTGTCAGGCCGTCCGTCCTGCACCACTGACAAGGGGAAACCACGCCGGAAAATCTGGATGAACTTTCTCGGCCAATGCAGGGATCGAACACCCGACATCCAGGCTAGCGAGCCAGCGTCTTACCCACTTAGCCACGTGATCCCCAATAATGCCGATTTAGATAGCTAGTGTGGTCATTCTTCTATCTGGAACATGATTGTAGCTCATTCTGGTTTTATTTTATTGGAGTTTGGAGTGATTTGCGACATTAAATAAAATGAGGTTTTGCCCCGTAGCGAAGTGACTCAGTGAATACGATCTGTCCCACACTGATCCGCAGTGAATATTTGCTTGGCCGCGACAATCCCTGATAAGGATGACATTGATGCGGCTTAATGAGCTAGAAATATTAACTTTTTTCCTGCGACAAATTAAATTCTAAAACATTTTTTGTATATATTGGAAAAATAAATAAAGGCGTTTGACGTATTTGTAGGTAAAAATTATTTCCGATTTAGTGTAAATGGGTATTAAATTGACTAAAATGCAGCATTCTCTCCGAAGCAGTTATATCTTATGTAAACAATGCACGCGCCATTCAGCCAATGATTCACACTGCGTGCTGTGACAGCACGTGTTAAGGCAGTCAGATTGGATCTGTCCACTGACAGTGGTAAATATGGCCGTATGAAATCGTAACCGAAGAGTAGCGATCGATTAGTCTCAATTACCCAGACAGACAAGATCAAGCGCATGCCTTTCTAAAGCTATTCTCACCTCGTAACATGGTCATTCGGTTCAAGCATACAGCAAGCGCTCGTTCACATTTTTTAAAAAACTTTTGACTAATATAATACCTTTCCGTTAAAACCAAAATTTGTTTAGATCAATACAATGTCGAGCGATTAATGCACGAAGAGTCTGACTTCGAGTATTTATAGAATCTGGTTAACCAAGACACGAGGTGAATCGGTAGAGTTGAAAGGCGAAGGGTGAAAGGTGAACTGGAGTTGAGTTATGAAATAAAGCACAACCGTGATTTGTTTGATCTAAAGACTAGAGTAGATAGTATTTATAAGTAGTCAACAATCAGAATGTACCGTTAGTTTGACGACAGACCAGCAGGACGAGTAAAGATGGCGACAGATATATTGTTCTTCATACCTAATATTATAGGTGAGTAATACATACACCTACTCATGATGAATGACATGACAACTTTATTATATTTATTAATTCAAATTGTAACAAATGTGATCACTGACATAAATAACCCTGCTGTACCAGCCCTGGCAGCAACAGTATAATTTGCGTTTGGAACAACACTTTAATGTCTTTATAGTTTATGCCCTCCGATATGTGAACCACCGGTACCACTTATAATTTCACTCCTGTATAGTGCAGACAGAGCTAGGGTAGGAGCGGATGGATAGTTCTGCAGTCTCATTGATAACAAATGGAATGGCCAAGTTTTAAGTTTATAATTACATGTATCATATGTTTCAGAACCATTAACTAGGCTAATGAAGAACAGGCATACGTCATATATTTGATATAAGTGTAGGTCGTAGCGGCGCTGTCCGGGCAAGATTTCCCTCATAGCACACTGTACATGGCGTATGCCCATCTTCATTAGCCCAGGGGGGGTTGGATGGCTGAATGGTTAGCAAGTGCGCGCTGTACCATAAAGTCTGTCATTGAGTCAACTGGCGTGGTTTCGAATCCCCGGTTGTACGTGGCAAGGAGTAGGGTCGCCTGTCCAACCTCGTGGGTTTTTTCCGGGTCCTCTGGTTTCCTCCCACTGCTAAAGACCCCCCTCGCGTAAGCGAATTATTGAAATAAAATTAAACCATATGTTAGTCCCGAAATGACCTAGTTTGTGTCGAGTGGACGTTAAACCCCATTTCTCTCTCTCTCTCTCTCTCATTAGCCCAGGTCGGAGCAGATCTGCAGTAGGACATTGAATTTCATTTCATTTCATACACCATATTGAGCATGCTATGAGACAATTTTTACCTGGACACTATCATTGAATTCCAACTGCCAACCGAGATAAAGAAGCCGAGTATACACTATACAGTGTGCGATGAGAGAAATTTACCCCAGGAGACTAAGTGTTTACACACATGTATCTACAAACTGTTTTTCTGTAAGGTGGGAGGAGTGCAATGTCGTTTAATGTGTGCACATTTGATCAAAAGATACATTTGTATATCTTTGAGTCAAGGGGTATGGTTTCGCTTCCCCGCTTATACATGACAAGGAGTAGGATTGCCTGTGGGTTTTCTCTGAATCGTCTGTTTTTGCCCACTGCTAAAGACTCACACGTGCAAGCGAATTAGTGAAATAAAACTGAACCAGATGTTAGTCCCAAAAATTACCTGGTTTGTGTCAAGTGGGGGTTAAAACCCATTCGCTCTCCCAATCTAGATGTCTGTTATTTAATGTAGATTGTAGATTATTATACTGTACCATGGATCTTATAATACATGAAATCTAGAGATTAAAGCTGACCTATTGTTTATATGTGGATATACTACACATGTATACTGTACTATAGATTATAGGTGACCTACTCCGTACATCAAATCTGATAAAACAGATAATAAATGGATTAACTTGGAGCATAAACAAACATCCAGGTCATGTATCAACCCTACGTATAGAAAAATACCTGATAGATTTGTATACTTAAATTGTTTCAATGGCATTTAATAATTCAACTGGAATATGTTGATAAAGTCTAGAGAATGCTAGTCGAAACATTGCTCAGTACGTGTATTCCATAGAATTATCACCAGTCCATTTTTAAAGATGCATTATGTAAAATTTTTGTAAAGATCTGGTCGTTCTTGCTGTAATGGTTTTGAAATAGATACAGGTGATGAAAAATGTATCGGAAAATTTGACCCTTATTTCTTTATTCTAAGCGAATTTATGAATGTTTGAAGTTGTGACAAGAATTTGCTTAAATTGTGTCCCCCAGATTGACAGTCTGTATTCTCAATTGTCAAGTACCATTACCATGGTAATAAACAAAGTCTCTATTGTTAAGTACCATTACCATGGTAATAAACAAAGTCTCTATTGTCAAGTAGATGGCCGAATGGTTAGCACGTGCACATTGTATCATAAGGTCTGTCATTGAGTCAACTGGTGTGGTTTGCGATTACCCGGTTGTACCTGACAAGGACTAAGGTTGCCTGTCGGTTTCCTCCGACTGCTAAAGACCCCTACGCGCAAGCCAATTATTGACATAAAATTCAACCATATGTTAGTCCCGAAATTATTAAACCCTCCCTCCCCTCTCTCTCTCTCTGTCTCTCTCACAGATAATGCATCTTTAATAGAAAAGATTTTATTAGAATTATAGTACAATACATGTATAGTATATGTGGGTCACGTCCAGTTGATGGGGTTGTCGACTGATCTGAAGCAGTCACTTTGGATCATTAGGTCTGTTATTGAATCCAGTGTTGTGGGTTGGATCCCAAGCTTGTACATGACCTGCCTAACCTCATGGGTTATCTCCCATTGTTAAAGACCACTCATTGAAATAAAAATTGTACCATATGTTAGTCCCATTGAGTGGACATTCAACCCAATTTTTTATGTTTTTATATTTTCTAGGTTATATAAGAATAGGACTGGCGTTAATATCATTTATATTGTGGAATTATCCATTTTACTTCCTCTTGTTTTACTGTCTGTCTGTCTCCCTTGATTGTAAGTATAACCTCTTGTTTTAAAATATGAAATCTTATCACAATGCAGATTATTTGTCATGTTCCTACAGAATATTCATCAGCCCTTGTATATAAAATACGCTGGTTCAGCCCTTGACTATAAAATATGCTGGTTCAGCCCTTGTATATAAAATACACTGGTTGTATATAAAATTCGCTGGTTCAGCCCGTGTATATAAAATACGCTCATTTAGCCCTTGTATATTAAATTCGCTGGTTCAGCCCTTGTATATAAAATACACTGGTTCAGCTCTTGTCTATAAAATACACTGGTTCAGCACTTGATAAGGGAGCCACAGGGGATTAGTGAGTAAGATGCTGACTGGCTAACCGGAGGGTCTCGAGTTCGCTCCTGGTGTTGGCCGAGAAAGTTCCTCAAGATGTTGTGAAGGACGGAGAGTCTGACAACGACAGTTGTCTAGTCGTTGAATGGTGCGAAAAACTGAGGTCCCGTGTACACATTGACATGCACGTAAATGAAATGAAATGAAATGGGGTTTAACGTTCTACTGTTCTGCTCCTAGCCTGGGCTAATGAAGATGGGCATACACCCGACAGTGTGCTATGAGGGAAATTTTGCCCGGCCTACTCTTATATCGAATTCCAACTGCCAAGGGATCTTTTACGTGACATGCACGTAAGAGAACCCTTGACAGTTGGATCTCGATATAAGAAAGAGAGATAAACAAATGTGACTGAATTTCCTGGCCACTTTGAGTGATGCCACATGACAAAGAGTAATGTTGCATGTCAAACATTGTGGGTTTTCTGTGGGAACTCTTTTATTACTACAAGGAAACCCGAGCCCCGAGAGAAAACCCTGGAAGATAGACAGGCAACATTCACCTACAAAAATGAGGTCTAAAAATATATTCTACTAAAATTCACATACTCAGCTATTCCTCCACCCCTTTGAATTAGGTGGAAGCATTGGTATCTGGACTATAGCCTGGCATTATATATTATTACCTTAGTCTCATTCAGCCAAAAATATATTGTTAACAAGATGTTAAATGTCTATTTGAAATTTGATTGTTCTAGGTGTAGATGGTTACGCAGCCAGGAAATTTCAACAAACATCCAAATTTGGTGCTTGGGTAAGATTATATTTTACAGTTAGTTATCACATTCTTGGTCATTCTGGTTACTATTACAGCTTGGTGTCTGAAGGAGGCAAGGATTTGACAAACAGATATGGCTTCTATAATCTCAATAATTACTCTGATCCCATGGTGCAAGAGTTCAGGGTCGACACTCAGCTGTGACTTTAATAACTAGAAAAAAATATAATGATTAGGCCCATATTTGTTGAGTCAGGGGTAT
Source organism: Patella vulgata (assembly GCF_932274485.2). Taxonomy (NCBI): domain Eukaryota; kingdom Metazoa; phylum Mollusca; class Gastropoda; family Patellidae; genus Patella; species Patella vulgata. Next base: position 513,315 of record NC_065884.2, read on the forward strand.
TTATATATGTGTTTATATTTGATGAGTCAGGGGTTTTTATGTTTATATTTGATGAGTCAGGGGTTTTTATGTTTATATTTGTTACAGTTTGATGTAATTATAGATTTATTGAGTCGAGGTTTTTTATGGTGTGGATTAAGTAAGGTTAGTGATAAACTTTTATTTTATTTATAACATAACAAGTATTGCTGTCATATTAACAAACAATTGCTATATTCCATTGTCTCGGAACTGTTGTAAGTGTCTGCCTTTAACATTCCTGTCCAATCACTTTTATGACTTTCATAAATAAATCTACATTCATGATAGAGGGCCTGGCAAGGGACAATGTATAGTCATTCTGATGGGACAGAAAACTGAGGTCCCGTGTACACAGTGGCGTGCACGTAAAAGATCCTTAGGCAGTTGGAATTCGATATAAGAGTAGACTGTAGTGCCTCTGTTCGGACAAAATTTCCCTTGTAGTACACTGTATGGCATATGCCCCTCTTCATTAGCCCAGTCAGAGCGGAACAGTCGGACGTTTAACCTTATTTTATTTCTTGTTTTCCCTCCAATCTCAACAACTATCTTTTATCCCCAACAAATGGCAACCTGACTTTATATATTGTAAATATAACATAAAAATTGTAGACCTTGAAAACCATTGACAATCCACAATAATGTCTATAGCTGTTCATTCCACAAAAACTAGGTCATTTTACGACTAACATATGGTTCAATTTTATTTCAATAATTACTCTTTGTCATGTACAAGCAGGGATTCGAAACCACGCCACTTGACTCAATGCCAGACCTTATGATGCAAATGCATGCCGCATCCGACCATATTAACACACTTCTACTGTCAGTGCACAGATCATATTCACTGAGTCACTTCACAAAGTGGAGTGAAAGAGAGAGAGAGAGAAATGGGGTTTACTCGACACAATTTAGGTCATTTGGGAGGAAAACAAAGGACCCAGAGAGAAACCGAAGAGGTTGGACAGGTCACCCTACTCCTTGTCATGGACAACAGGGGAATCGAAACCATGCCAGTTGACTCAATGACAGACCTTGTGATACTACGCGCAAGCGCTAACCATTCAGCCATCCAACCTACAGTTGTATAATGATATATTTTTAGTGGGGTTATACACTGTAATGTTGTATAATGATATATTTTTAGTGGGGTTATACACTGTAATGTTGTATAATGATATATTTTTAGTGGGGTTATATAATCGTAATGTTGGAATGGATGACATTTGTTTCAACTCATTCTAAAGGACCAAACTGGAAAGAAACATCCAAAGATTTTCCTGCTTTAGTTAAAAGTGTCATGGCCGGAGGTAAGTTATCTTCAATAAAAGGCATAGTCCCTCTTATCCTCGGTATCCCCAGTTTCTCATTCCGTTCTACTCCACTATACCCTGGGTTCATCCACTGGGGATATCGAGGATGAGTCTCGCTATAACTCGATCAGTTATTAACTGGTTTTATTTATTAGGTCACAGTTCGTTTCTTCCAGATTATTTATCATGTTTTATATAGATATGAAATGATGATTTGAGGTGATGTTTGTAATGTCTGCACCACTAAAGGGAGGATTAGTCTAAAGCCACCATTTGTACTAGACAAGGAGTAGGGTAGTCTGTCTAACCTTGTGGTTTTTCATCGAGAAATTTCAGCTTCTCGACACTTCTGAAGATCCTTTTGCACAAATCGATGATTAAAATAAAAATACACCATATGTTAGTCGTGAAATGACCTGATTGATATACACCACTAGGGATGTTGGTAATATCATCATGTTATATATTATAGGGTTCTATACACCACTAGAGATGTTGGTAATATCATCATGTTATATATTATAGGGTTCTACACACCACTAGGGATGTTCATAATCTCAGGACTTCATGTTTTACCGATCTGGTTATATGGTCTACAGTCTGGATATTTGGATAGTCTCAATCTACCAGTCCTAATACAGATAATGGTAGTACTTATATTAATAGGTGGACGAGGTGTCTGTTGTATCGTTGAGGTAAGATTTCACAACGTCGATTACAAATCGTATTTATCACTCGCAGAAGCCGCTTGCTAACCTGGAGGTCCTATGTTCGGTCACTGTATTGACTGAGAATGTTCATCAGAATTTTCCTGCATGGTCCCCCCCCCCCTTGTCAGTGGTGCAGGATGGAGGGCTTTGCAAGGGACAATGTATAGTTATTCAGATGTGACAAACAAACGAGGTCTTTTATAAACATTGGCATGGAAGTGAAAGAACACTTGACAGTTGAAATTCGATAAAAGAGTAGACAGTAACGCCACGGTCTGGGCAAAACTTCCCTCGTAGCACACTGTATGGCGTATATGCTTGTCTTCATTAGCCCAGCATAGGAGCAGAACAGTAGGACGTTAAACCCCATTTCATTAAATTTATCACTCAAAATCAAAATCCATGTATGAAATAATTTTACCTCTAAGTCCTAGAAATGTTTCATAGAAATGTTTCTCTCTGATCATTTATTCTGTAACTGAGGATCATCTTTTAGGCTGTGTTTTCACAAAAGATAATAAATTGTTGGATTAATCCTCCCCCAATAAATTGGTTGAAATTATTTATAAGGATTTCAAGCATGATTTCCCCTTGTCTAGCATCATTTGAGTCAACTGGCGTGGTTTTGATTCCCCGGTTGTACGTGACGAGGGGTAGGGTTTGCCTGTCTAACCCTGTGGATTTCCTCCCACTGCTGAAGACCGCTATGCACAAGCGAATTATTGAAATAAAATTAAACCATATGTTAGTCCTGAAATGACCTTAAGGCCTTAATATTCCAGACAATTACCTGAACTTTCAGACTATAGAAAATGGCTGAATATAGACTTTCAGACTATACACAACAAAAATTAGTTTTACCAAAATAAAACCAGATGTATATTTAGGAATTATGCTTAAAGTTCAATACAATTATTGTCTCAGTATCAAGGGATATGTTCACAATTGTTTTTATTTTCAGTTATTTTACAATAAAAAATATGTGGAGTTTTTACTTGATGAAAAGACAGAAGAAGACGTGAAATCCTGATGAAATATGATTTTAATTATTGTGATATCCGTAATGATGTGTGGTGTGTGTTGTTAATGATGTTTATGTATTGTTAATGATAAGATTATATCATCAGATAGTATTAATATTTTACTACAATAATTAAATATAATATAATATAAATGGTATTGATATTTTACTACCATAATTAAATATAAAATATATACATGTATGAATGGTATTGATTATAAGAAATGTTATATACATGAGTGGTATAATTTATCATAATTTAATACAAAATATATTATATATGTGTATAAGTGGTAAACATATTTTACTACCCTAGTTAAATATATAAGGTAATGTTATAATTTACCTTAATTAAATATTAAGGTCAAACACACCTGTTTAATTTAGAAGTATTTAGTTTGGAGTATATCTATAAAAACAAATAAAGGTAACTGGTTTCCAATGTTAGTAAGCCACATATTTTATTATTTTATAATCATGTTTTATTATTTATGGAAATCAAAATGTAATAATTGTGAAATTAGTTGAGATATCAGCGTTGATATTATGTATTATATATAATCTTCAGGTTTTATGTAGAGAATATCAAAACTTTTATGTTTTTTTATGAAATTGAAAAAGTAAATAATGACTATTGTTTAGTGTCCAGTTTAGAAGTGTTCAGTTTTAAATACATTGTTTAAAAACCAAGAGTATATAAAGGTAACTGGTTTCTAGTGTTAGTAAGCCACATATTTTATGATTATATTATGGAATATATTGTAATCTTTTATCTTTTATCAGTATATGAAATTGTCAGGGTAGTTTTAACATACTAAATATTAATATATTAACTGTTGAATATCAAAAACAAGTCGTGATATATTTGTCAGTACAACGAATATAATAATATAGAATGTAAAATATATTAGCATGTTACATGCACATCCTCTGCTCTTAGCGGCTTGGTTCCCCCTTGTCAGTGATGGAGGTACAGACAAGGACAGCTGTCTAGTCATTCGGATGGGATGAAAAACTGAGGTCCCGTGTACACATTGGGGTGCACGTAAAAGATCCCTTGACAGTCGGAATTCGATATAAGAGTAGGCCTTAGTGCCGCTGTCTGGGCTAATATTCCCTCATAGCACACTGTATGGCGTATGTCTGTCTTCATTAGCCCAGTAGGACGTTAAACTCCATTTCATTTATTCCCCTTCTCTTTGTCCCATTTTTGCCAGTTACATGGAAAACAGGCCTAAGTCAGTCAATTTCCTATATGTCTTTTCTGGCCTATGATTTAATTTAAATAGAAATAATATAAAATGACAATTTAATATAATTATATAGAAAGTAATATACAGTATAATGACCGGTTAATAATTACTGCCAGCATTAATGAAAAACTAGCTAATGTGATGCACAACCCACTGTATGTCCATTTCAGTATTCATTTTTTAGCCTACAAGGACAATTAACATTAAATATTTCCTAAGCCTGCAATGATGATTGACAATTATTTTGTTGTCCCCCGCCTTTCGAAGAAAGCAGGGGACTATTAAAATGGGTTCGTCCGTCTGTCTGTCTGTCTGTCCGTCTGTCCGTCCGTCTGTCTGTCCGTCACACTTTTTGGGACACAATAACTCTCTTCCTAATTGAGCTAGAATGTTCAAACTTGGTGTATGTGTTTATTAGGTCAATGCCTTGATGAAGTTCGAAGATGAGCATTTTCCGCTTAGGGTAAGCAGAGATAAGCAATTTGATTGGTTGATGCTTTGGGACACGATAACTCTCTTCCTAATTGGGCTAGAATGTTCAAACTTGGTGTATGTGTTGATTAGGTCAATGCCTTGATGGAGTTCGAAGATGAGCATTTTCCGCTTAGGGTAAGCAGAGATAAGCAATTTGATTGGTTGATGCTTTGGGACACGATAACTTTTAATTGAGCTAGAATGTTCAAACTTGGTGTATGTGTTTATTAGGTCAATGCCTTGATGGAGTTCGAAGATGAGCATTTTCCGCTTAGGGTAAGCAGAGATAAGCAATTTGATTGGTTGATACTTTGGGGCACGATAACTCTCTTCCTAATTGAGCTAGAATGTTCAAACTTGGTGTATGTGTTGATTAGGTCAATGCCTTGATGGAGTTCGAAGATGAGCATTTTCCGCTTAGGGTAAGCAGAGATAAGCAATTTGATTGGTTGATGCTTTGGGACACGATAACTTTAGTTCTAATTAAGTGAGATTGATGAAACTTGGTGTATAGATTTATTATATGAATACCTTAACTATGTTCGATAATGAACATTTTTTGCTGAGGGTAAGCAGAGTGATAAGCAATTTGATTGGTAGAAACTTTGGAACACAATAACTCTCCTTCTAATTGAGGTAGAATGTTCAAACTTGGCATAGGTGTCTATTAGGTGAATGTTTAAACTTGATGTATATGTAGATGTTCATTAGGTGAATGTCTTGACTGAGTTCAATAATTAACATTTCGAGCTGAAGCTAAGCAGAGCTAATCGATTTCATTTGTCGATGGTTTGGGACAAGATAATCTTGATTCTATCTGATAGAGAGTGATGAAACTTAGTGAAAAAAATAAATGTGCGATTAATTAATATGTGTCATCTATTTATTTTGCAATTTCGGCGGGGGACATCAGCCTCACTGTTGGCTTGTTTTTCTTAGCTCAACACAAGTTTTACACAAATTACAAAAAGTATCATTATTTTATGATCAACAAATGCATAGGTTTGTTCAACTAGACAAGATTGTGAGTTTTAAATTTTAGTAATTTTCAAGACATGAACACCATGACCCTTACAGAGAAAGAAATGGGGCAGAACATTCACAAACTAGGCCATTTTGGGACGAACATATAGTTCAATTTTATTTCAACGAATTGCTTGTGTGTAGGGTTTATTAGCAGTTGAAGGACCCAGAGAAAATCAATGATGTTGAATTGGTGTTCCTACTCCTTGTCACGTACAAGAGGGGAATCGAAACCATTCCACTTGACTCAATGACAGACCTTATGATGTAAAATGCACATGTTGTCCCACTTGACCACCCAACCCCCCTGACCACACCAGACCATTATAGTTGTTATTATAATGTAAATCATTAAAACTGTTGGTTTTAATTTGTAATTAGACAGTTAGATGCAATAGACTAACACATTCTGTCATACACACTACAGGGTATGCTTATTATTTCTACAACACATTCTGTCATACACACTGCAGGGTATGCTTATTATTTAGTTAAACATAGGTATTTATATAAATATTGATATAGCTAACCATTGATTTATATAGCTAAACATTGAAATAGCAAACTATTGAAATAGCTAGCCAGTATTTATATAGCTAAACATCGGCTTAATATTTAGTTTATTATTAAACATTATTAGACATTAAGTAACTATCCAGACCATAATCAACTCTAGATGTCAACACTAGCCTGCGATATTTACTGGATTAGGATCCCTTTTGCTGCACTTTCATTCATGATTTAATCATGAAATGGATAATCGAGACTATGTTTTTTATCGTATCGACTTTAGTAATAATGATCGAGGCTAGACCGAAAATTCAATTACCGAAATCTCAGTTCAGAATGGATCAATTTGACTGAAATTTTCAGCAAATTCCCTTTACCTTATCTAGTTTTTAACTATTATAGTGAGGACTGCCAGCTTGTTATCTAATGTCTCATAATGTATCTTTAACATAGTGAAACATGGTAACTACATGTATTGATAAAGCTAACTGTTTAAAGAGCTACCGTTTATACCATTCCTGTTTTATGATGTCTCTATTTACAGTGTTTATTTTGTGATTCACATCTTGATTGTTATAATTATTGTTTTTTTTTATAATCTATTTAATAAAATTGTTATATATTTGATAAAGATTGTGTCTTTGTTAATTTACTTTACATCAGGCAAGGTTGGCACTATCCTAACTCCTTGAAAATCCTGTAAAAATGAAAACGTGATTTCCACTATTGGAAAATCCTGGAAAAACAAGATTACTTCTTGAAACTCCTGGAAAATTAACATTTGTGGTTTTGCTATATATTTTAAGATATAAAATGTTCGTCGCCTTAAATGTTCTTCAAGCATAAAATTAAAATAAATTATGATGTAGAATTCTATACAGGGACTCATGGAATCTGGTAAATAACTCCTGGAAAACTCCTGGAATTTTAAGTGTTCTGAGTTGTGCACAGCTTGCCAGGCCAAGGAAATATCGTCATCAGACTAAGGAAATGTCGTCATCAGATCTAGCATATCTCATCATCAGACCTAGCATATCTCATCATCAGGCCTCACTAGGATATCTCATCATCAGGCCTAGGCCTAACTAGGATATCTCATCATCAGGAGTTAGGGTCTACTATGTAAATTTTTTGGGGGTCCAAGTATATTTGGCCCCCCACCGCCATGTGTGACGCCCATGCATGTAAGTATAAAATAAATCGGATGATCGTTTCGTACAATCGACACATTCACACCACGTGTTCCTTTGTTTACAAACAATAAATCACGTGACGAGTGAAGGTCAGGTGATAATCACATGACTTGTTCAAGATGGCCAGGGTGGCTGGGTCGGTGTTGATTCTAGGGTTGTGCTGTTTATCGCCAGCATCAGTATGGGGGAAGGGAATGTTATTTCCAAGAGATTCGGAATCCAGACAGATCAGGAATTTAGATGGAATGTGGAATTTCCGTATTGATACGTCGTCAAACCGGAATCAAGGCTTTGAACAAAAATGGTTTTCGTCACCACTCCAGCAGGTTTGTGGGTTATTAATGATTCTCTGTATATTCAATCTAGTTTATTGACCTGCAATATCTTAGTCCTTCATCTCGGCTATATTCCAGGCTTCGTGATATTAACTCAATTGCTGGGTATGAGTCTAATATTTCAGATATGCATGACATGTGTAGATACCCCATATATTTTTTTAATTAGTTTAATTAGTGTAAAATACTTCTACAGATGACTACAGTGGCAGATAGTGTATAATTTAGTTATTGTATTTCAAAATTCATACTTGCCGAAGTTATTGACACAATTTGCATGTATAAATTTATATAAAATGTTAGATATCCATAAGGACTATGTACAGTTTTCAGAACCTATACATGTATATAACTTATTATTGGCTGTTGACATTATAACAGACTTTGTGGACATGGTGTCCAATCACAATTTTATTGCAGTACAGTTTCATTCATAGTTAATTCATACATGACAACCATTTTGAAATGTTTTAATTTTAGTAATGCTTGACGTGATTTGTGTGTAATGTGGTCTGAAGTCAAATTACTGAACAATAAATATAATTTAATGAACAACCTGTGCTTAAATAAAATGTAATGTGCCAGTAGAATTATGGCTGAGTTGACATGTCATGTCAGGTGTCAGTGACAGGTGCCAAGCCAGTGAGAAGTAGCTTAATTATAATAAAACATGATTAATATCATACCAAATTTTATCCTTCTAGAACAATGAAGGATTTATTATAATTGCTGATGATTGCAGTTTTTGCGACTAGACTATTTCACGGTGTATAACTATAATGATTTATTATAATTGCTGATGATTGCAATTTTTAATACTAGAGTATATATCACTGTGTCTAACTATAAATACATGACCAACATTGTATCTCTATAGCTATCTCTGACCTGATATCAACCCAAATAATGAACTGTTAAGATACAATTGTTGATAAGACAACTATATTGTGTCCTTCAGTCTACACTAGATAAAACATTTATCATTAAATATGGAAAATCTCAAGTGTTAGTTGTCTATATTTTTATCATTTTAATTAATACATGACTAGAAGCTGTCTTCTCTTTCTAGTCTTTGTTGTTTTCTTCACAATGACTTTTGCCAGATGTTTTCTTTGACAACCTGGTTAGTGCCCTTGATCTGAACATCACCCTAACCCGGAACCCTAGCATGAAAACCAAAAAACAGAACCAGACTCTCTATAGAAGTATTAGTTATCTCATGCTACTGTACTTATTTGATTGGTTTTTGTATATTGTTCAAAGACTGGGTCTCGGAAGTAGAATTCAAGAAATCAGAACTTTTGGTGATTTTTCTACAATTTCTGACAAAAATAAATTGGACATCACACAACCAGATCAACATTTCTTCTTTATATTTTAATTTCATCTTTTCATCCTGGTCCAGTTGTCATAATGCGATGCCAGTACCATCAAGTTATAAATATATTTATTTGATCTTTTCAGTCTGGTCCTGTGGTTACGATGCCATGATCGTCAATATATAAATCTATATTTTTTTATTTGATATTTTCAGTCTGGTCCTGTGGTTACGATGCCAGTCCCATCAAGTTATAACGATGTCTTGGCGGATAAAACAATCCGTGATTTTGTTGGATGGGCGTGGTATGATAGAGAATTTTTTGTGCCCTCTGATTGGATGAATAAAAGGGTTGTATTGAGATTTGAAAGTGCTCATTATTATTCTATCGTGGTAAGTAGAGATATTGATGTATGTCATACAGAAAATACGAGAATTGTCTTATTTTTCTGCTCCGACTGGACTAATGAACATGGCCATAGTGGCATGTAATACATCCTGTATAACAGCCATCTCAGTATTAGTAACTATTCTTGTAGTAGTCTCAGTTACCCAGAACCTCCTGTCTTCAGCATACAGAGGAGAGTCTGGGCCAGTTGTCCACATTTGAACTGGATACATGAATAATCAGCCTCCCAGTTACTCATATCCAATGGAACTTTATAGCTAATGTAAACAAAGAGCTGCATCCCTTCTCCTGATGAAGAATGAAGAGAGAGACCGAAGAGAAAAATGTGGTTTACCTCCCACTCGACACTAACTAGTTCATTTCGGGACTAACATATTGTTCAGTTTTATTTCAATAATTGGCTTATTATCCTACTCCTTGTCATGGCCCCCCTTGTCAGTGATGGAGGATGGAAGGCCTGACAAGGACAGCTGTCTAGTCGTTCAGATGGGACGGAAAACCAAGGTCCTGTGTACACATTGGCATGCACGTAAAAGATCCCTTGGCAGTTGGAATTCAATATAAGAGTAGGCCGTAGCGCCGCTGCCCGGGCAAAATTTCCCTCATAGCACACTGTATGGCGTATGCCCGTCTTCATTAGCCCAGGTTAGGAGCAGAACAGTAGGACGTTAAACCCCATTTCATTTCATTTCATTTCCTTGTCATGGACAAGTGGGGAATCGAAACCGCGACACTTCACTCAATGACAGATCTTATGGTGCAAAGCGCATGCAGTAACCATTCAGCCACCCAACCCCCCACAAATTAAGTTAAAGAAAATCCCTATATATGACCCTAAACGAGAGAACAAGCAATTCAAATAGATTTGTCTCATTCATCTAATATTCATAGAATATTTATCTGAATGATAGAGACTACTCTACTCAGCAGTCTGAATGATAGAGCCTACTCTACTTGTCAGTCAACAGTGCAAAACAAAACAAAAAGCACTACACAAACCAACTTAATGATTTTTAAATTTTTTGTTTGTATGTATAGATATATCATTGCTAAGGAGATCATCTGAATTTAAAACTTTGGCTTAATTCATTGTGTTTGGTCTGAAATATCAGGGGTTTAATTAAAGTTAGATGTTTTTTCTTCCCTGGCTTCATTAACCTTGTTAAACCACATTTTATACTCTGTGTACCTTCTGCTTCTCGCACTTTATGCCTGACTTCATTAACCTTCTTAAACCACATTTCATATCATATCACTCTGTTATTCCGCCTGCTTCTACTGTTATTCCATATCTAATTTCAGTACGTCAACTCTCAGCAAGTTATGACTCACAATGGAGGACATTTACCGTTTGAGGTAGAAATCAACCAGTATGTTAATGCTAACGGACCAAATCGTGTGACCTTGGCCTTGAATAACACCTTGACCCCAGATACCCTACCACCTGGAACGGTTCGATATGAGACCGACACAAACAGGTAAATAGCAAAGCGTATTAGAATAAAATATCACTTAATCCTAAATTGTAATGAATAAATCCAGACCAGGGATAATGATTCAATCGTACAAGCCGGACATGTCCTACAGGGAATTAGCCCAATCGAACATCAAGATATCATCTTCAAATTCCAATTTCAGAATGCATGCAGGCATATGCAGTGCCGTACCTGCCATTCAATAGATACAACAGGGTACATGTTCAACCTGTTATACCTTAAATATGCCACTGTATGTGCCCTAATTGCCACAGTCATAAGACAATGTAAATGAAATGAAATGAAATGGGGTTTAACGTCCTACTGTTTTGCTCCGAATTGGGCTAATGAAGATGGGCATACGCCATACAGTGTGCTATGAGAGAAATTTTGCCCGGACAGCGGCACTACAGCCTACTGTATATCGAATTCCAACTGTCAAGGGATCTTTTACGTGCACGCCAATGTGTACACGGGACCTCGGTTTTTTGTCTCATCCGAATGACTAGACAGCTGTCCTTGTCAGGGCCTCCGTCCTGCATCACTGACAAGAGGGAACCACGCTGGAATATCTGGATGAACTTTCTCGGCCAATGCAGGGATCGAAGACCCGACCTTCAGGCTAGCGGGCCAGCGTCTTACCCACTTAGCCACCGTGACCCCCATAAGACAATGTATTTGTAACCTAGAGAAACAACTTTACAAATTTGAATTATTCCAACAGTAGTAAAAAATTAACTAACAAATTTAATGTGATGGCCCAAAAATATAATGGCATTAAAATAAAATATTGTACTTTAAGTTATATGACTTGGTTGTTATAAGACTTTAATCCACAATGGTGTTAAAGTTAGATTAGTTACACAATAAAAGATATCAAAATGTTGACACTAGCATGCCCATTGGAATGAAATTTACCTGGGGAGGGGCTGTCCGAGGAGTGCTTCAGGTTTTTTTTAAAAATATATCCTAAGGTAAATGCAGTGCCCATTCATGAATGCTATTTAATATATTATGCAATAATGACTGACATATTTAATATGTATGTGTTACACTACAACTTGGGAATCATTTAGTTGTGTTGTTTTAGTAGAAGTTTCTATATTTTATGTTTAGTTTCAAACCATTGTAGGCAAATTGTTCAAATTCATTGAAAATCATCAAAAAATATTGGGTTGCTACTGTTGCGTAGTTTAAAATGTTCCATCAGGTTTATAACTGTTTAGTTTCACTAGTGGTGTTGACAATAGTAATCAAAAATAGAATTGGTTTCACATCAGTGTATTTGTTGCTCTTGACTACTATAATATTTATTTATCTGTTCTCCTTTAACCATTGTGAATGATGAAAACTACTCTTGCCCAAAACAAAGCCTTCTTTCCATTTGGGAGCCACAGTGGCTCAGTGAGTAAAGCGCTGGTTCACTAACCTGAGATATAGGGTTCGATCCTGATTATTCCTGATGTTAGTCGAGAATATTCCCCGCCATTTTTCAGTGTGGTTCCCCGTGTCTAGTTGCTCAGATGGGAGGATAAACCGAGGTCCCAGGTCAATTGGATTTCGAAATAAGAGTAGGCTGTAGTGGCGCTGTTCGGGCAAAATTTCCCTAGTAGCATACTGCATGGTGTTTGCCCATCTTCATTAGTCCAGTCGGAGCAAAACAGTAGGACATTAAATCCCATTTCATTTCCCTCCAAGAGCAGGATAGGTTCCGTTCCAGTCAATGCCAATGGAATACGAACATCTTATTGTCATTGATTTTAATTATTCTGCTGTTTTTCAGATATCCAGCAGGTTATTTTGTACAGAATGTTCAAATGGATTTTTTTAATTATGGCGGCATCCATCGACATGTTCGAATTTATTCCACACCGAAGACATATATTGATGATATTACAATAACAACAGATATACAGGATACCACAGGTAGGGGCTTTAAAGGGCTGTTATCAAATAGATTGTAAAGTTTTACAGTGTTGTGCTTATGTTCTTATCTCTTGATAATGGTTGAGAGCGAGACATTAAGTAGAGACATTAGGTAGTCCCGAGCTGTTGTTTCAATATATTACGCAATGTCTTAAGCTCGAGACCATTAAACAACTTAAAATACAAACACTAGCACATGCTGTGCAATGAAATACGTCACGCGGGTCCAAAATTTCAAATAGTATAAATAATGTATGCTTGGCACATTAAGCATACCATTATTTGAAATAATGGTACGCCAACATGAGAGGATGACGTCACATCTGTATTTTGAATATTCTTAAGTAGTCGTTTTTTCTCTGTCATGGTGGGAAGTTGCCTTATGATTGTTCTAATGTACATGTCCATGTGTATATACAGTACAAACATGTTGTGATTGAATAATAACTCAGGAAACCACAAACAATGTCAGTGTTATAATATACAGTACAAAAACTACCATCCACATTGGGAACCTAAATCACAACAATTCACTCGTCCTTTCATAAACACTGTATGGCGTATGCCCGTCTTCATTAGCCCAGGTTAGGAGCAGAACAGTAGGACGTTAAACTCCCTTTCATTTCATTTCATTTCATTTCCTTTCATAAACAAACTAATATGAATTATTGACTAGCAATCCTTAGTTGTTCTCATATTAATCTAGTCTCATATCCCAAAAGAGAAATGGGGTTTAGAGTCCAATTGACTCAAACTAAGTCAATTTGGAACCAACATATATATTGAACAATTTTATTGCAATTCAGAGGGGGTTTTTTGCATCAGCTAAGCCTTTTTCCCCGATCTGTTCAGACAAATAAAAACATTGTTTAAGAAAGAAAATTGTTATTGCAATAATTTACTTGTGTGTATGGGTTTGTAGGAGATGGAGGAAACTGCCTGACGCGGAGAAAACCAACATGGTCATACATGCGACCCAACTCCTTGTCACAAGCAAGTGTGGAATCAAAACCAAGCCACTTGACCCAATGACAGATCTTATGATCCCTCTAACTAACCTAATTTCCCAAGACTCTGTTTTTTGACATTATCATATTTTGTTATGCTTCCAGGAATTGTGAGGTATGAAGTTACAGCGGGTGGTCAACCAGGGTTTGTAGCTGGGGAAGTAGCCATCTTGGATAAAATGGGGAACGTTGTAGGAAGTAAACAATCTTTAAATGGGACAATAGAGATACCAAACGCTAATTTCTGGTGGCCGTATACCATGAATACATCCAGTCCAGGCTACCAGTATACACTAAAGGTATGGCCTATAGTAGAGAAGGAGAGTGGGGGGGGGTGGAGGGTGTATACCATGAATATGGGCAGTTCAGGCTATCAGTTTAATTGAAGGAACGGTGTAGGGTAGGGATAGAAGGTTCAGGGGTGAAGGGTAGGGATAGAAGGTTCGGGGGGGGGGGGGGTGTACCATGAAAACGTCCAGGGTATCAGTATAACGGGAAGAAGGGAGTGAGGGTTCGGAGTTCGGTGGGTGTATACCATGAATACGTCCAGGTTATCAGTATAACTTTCGCATTAACAACAGGACTGGATAATCATAAATAATTGGCCATTTAATTTTCCCATGTATGTCACTTGCCTAGTATTAATATGACACGATCAGTTTTCTTCCATGTTACTGACACTTCTACAGAGCCGTCAGTGTCGCGCTGACTTGCTTATAACCAGAAGGTTCCTGGTTGGAGGCTAAGAAAGTTCCCCAGGAGTTTCCCCTTTCAGTGGTGGGGTAGGACCGAGGGTCTGGTAAGGAGCACTGTCTAGTCTTGGGATGATATGAAAAACATGTCCCATGAATACTTTCGCTTGCGCATAAAAGAACCCAAATTGACTGTCGGAATTTGAATTAGGAGTAGATTGTCACTTGGCTTTCCTGGCAAAATTTTTCCTCTTTTCATTAGCCCAAATGGAAAAGAAAAGTAGGACATTAAACCCTATTTGTAATCATTTCATATCATGCATGATAAATGTATAGTTTAACTGCTGGTTCAATTAGATGATTTATTTTTCGTACAGGTGACACTAGGTCAGTCAACAACCAATGATAAAGATGTTTATCGTTTACCGTTTGGAATTCGTACCGTAAACATGACAACCAATCAATGGTTGATAAATAATCAGCCATTTTACTGTCATGGTGTCAACAAACATGAAGATGCTGATGTAAGAAAAATTGTTTTCACTATTTGTATGATACCCAAATTTCAGTACTCACCTAATACCACCTAATACTCACCCAATTCCACCCAATACTAACCTAAAACCACCCAATACTCACCCAATGCTAACCTAATACTACCTCAAAACCACCCAATATTGTGACAAACTTACAGAATACTTCAATTATACCAAAAACAATCAGATAGTTTGTGGAAATTTTGTATAATGTGTACAGCAAATGGATTGTGATGGTCAATGTCTCACCATTCCAGTTATCTCCCTTTATCACCAAATACACATAATAACTAAATATTTATCCATACCAACTATACCTAATTCCTAATTTGTCTGTACCTAGTTTATCATTATCCCTAGTGTTAAATTTACTGGTTTTTATGCTGTTGTAATCCTTCATTCACTTTAAAACTCAAACAGCAATCAACATTGGCCATTACAGCAGGCCCACTTGTGACTCCATTAAGTGCTGGTTTTTTTTTTAACTCCGCTGTGCTTTGAAATTGTGAGATCATGCACAATTTTTAAAGGAACAAGTATTCCATGTTTTATTTTGATTCTATTTGAATTGGTGGAGCACTTAGTCGCAAGTATGGCTTGAGAGAATGTGAATAAACAAGAAAGGCATTTAGTGACTCTTGCATCTATATCACGTAGTATTTCAAACTATTGTCCATTCTGTGTGCATTGCTGTTCTTTCCTGACTTCCTGTTTTCAAGACTTAGGTTTTGTTCACCTTGTGAGGCATGGTGGTTTGGTGACTAAGGTGTTGGCTCCCTAACCAGAAAGCCCTAGGTTCAACTTTGTCCCCAGGTTCAACTTTGACCCCAGTGTTGGCCAACGAAATGCCTCATGACGTTAATGCCCATTTTCTAGCTGTTTATCTTCAACATTTGTGTGTAAATAGTGACCATAGAGTACATAGTACGCGCCTAGAGCATGCATTTGTGGATGAATTGGTGCTTTACAAATATACATTATTATTATTATTATTATTAACATGTTTCAAATATAAAATATTTCCTGATGTCTAAATAATGTATCTAATCATATTTTACAGATACGAGGTAAAGGTTTAGATTACGCCCTGATAGCTCGTGATTTTAGTATGTTAAAATGGCTGGGTGCCAATTGTTTCCGAACGTCACATTATCCATACGCGGAGGAGATCCTGGATCAAGCCAGTGAACAGGGTATCGTTATTATAGATGAAAGTCCAGGTGTTGGAATAACGGAGTAAGTTATATATTTTAGTCATTTCTAATTTTGAACATTAATTGCATCTGTTCTAATTTTTGAACATATAAATTGCATACATTGTAATATTTGGATATATGAATTATACATGTTCTAAATTTTAGATATAAAAAGGGCAATCAGTATTATTCACAGGCCACTTTCATTCCATTGTACTAAATTCATTTAAAATGTGGATGAATCGACACATTGACGTTATTTTGTTGTAAAATATTTGGATAATGATACAAGATGGAAGTAAATTTACATAATAGTATTATGATTATTGTAAAAGTACAAACATATTGTGTTAGCTATTTGATCTGTTCAAATGAAAACTAATATCAGGTGTTATAATAAGAGTAAGCTTGATCTGCCACAAGCACATCAACAGTCACTATATATATGAATCAATGGTTTAAACCTTGATACACACTCTCCGAAGCAATGCGTTAAACTTCAATAAGACCTATTGGAGCAACAGTTTATTCCTGCATTTAAGAAACCCACGAGGATAACGCCAGGTCCAAAGACCACCTGCAGAGTCAGCAGCCCGGTTGTTTAAATACAAAACTAGAGCAACAGTTTGTCAGCCGGGTGAACTCCTCAAACGAGAACTGGTATCGAATGTTCCAACCCAATCCAAAGTATTTAACACGCAGCCAACTCCATGCCCATTCTCCTCACTACTGATAAAATACACCATTTGTTAGTTATGTGAACTCAAATGGGAAGTGGTATGAGATGATAGGGGTCTATTCCAGTGTTGATTAATAAAGTCCCTTATGAATTTGAATCCCATTTTATTTCATTCCTTATTCCCCAATCCAAAGAGCTTGTTTCATCCATCATTTGAAAAAATAGACTTCCTCTAGCATTAATCGGCTATTGTAAATACCTCGTATTTGTTTATATGTTTTTAAAATCAGATAATTTTGTTATTTTTAAGATTAGATAATTTTGACAACGCATCGTTATCACATCATATGGAGGTTATGGGAGAAATGGTTCGTAGAGATAAAAATAAACCAGCTGTTCTTGTCTGGTCTGTGGCCAATGAACCCCGCAGTGGACTCTCTGCTGCTGGACCTTATTTCAAGTAAGTTCCTTGACATCTTATTATCCAATTTTAAGTATCAAAAATTGTAATCACACAATCAACATTCTGTCTTGTCAGTACTTTCTAAATTACATTTCTTGATGAAAAATTTATTGCCTTTACCTTTAATACTATGTGAACACTTCATAGACTTCATTAGTGTACCCAAACGTGAACAAAGTCTCCTATGTATTGTTAATAGGGTTATGATGACAAACTTTACCTTAGTTTCCCTCTTTCACCATTACTAAATAAAATATTGTATTTAAAATAAGTTATATCCATTGAAAATACAGTGATATTGTGATTTCACAACCACTTTTCAGTATCTTACCAGTTACTTGATCATAGTTTAAAATCAATCTTGTAAGACCAGTCAACTAACTAGATTATTATCAAGATTAACAAAGATTTAGAATCACTTTGAAATAAAACTACTAAATGTTTGTTGGTTCATATATCAACTGTTGAAATGCCCTCTATATCACGAATGGTTAACTAGCACGTGCGCGCTTTATCATAAGTTCTGTCTGGCGGGGTTTCGATTCCCCGGTTGTAGGTGACAAGAAGTAGGGTCGCCTGTCCAACCTCGTGGGTTTTCTCAAGGTCCCCTGGTTTCTTCCCACTGATGGTAGCCACGGTGGCTAGGTGGTTAAGACACTGTCAGTGGTGCAGAACGGAGGGCCTGACAAGGACAGCTGTCTAGTCCTTCGGATGAGACGAAAAACCGAGGTCCTGTGTATACATTGGAATGCACGTAAAAGATCCCTTGGCAGTTGGAATTCGATATAAGAGTAGGCGATAGTGCCGCTGCCCGGGCAAAATTTCCCTCATAGCACACTGTATGGCTTATGCCAGTCTTCATTAGCCCAGTATAGGAGCAGAACAGTAGGACGTTAAACCCCATTTCACTTCACTTCACTTCCCACTGATAAAGACCCCTACGTGCACGCGAATTATTGAAATAAAATTGAACCATGTGTTAGTCCCGAAATGACCTAGTTTGTGTCTATTGGACGTTAAACCCCATTTGTCTTTCTCTATATACATATCATGCAACTAGAATATTTTAGTATTTCTTTATATATTAAATAAAACACTTGTTCTTAACTTTTAGATCTGTGATAGGTCATACACGAAGCCTTGACCCCACACGACCTGTGACCTTTGTATGTAACAATGATTATGAAGATGATTTTGCAGTAAGCACTCTTTATTATTATGATATGTAGTATCCATGAAACCTTATATCAGAGTATTCAGTAGTTCTGATATTAAAAAAAACCAGCTGTTTTAATTTGGCATCATGATCCCTAACAAGCATGATAACCACATCCAACATTGGTCAGGGCCTGTTCATTATTGACATTGTTTTCAAAACTTGTCTATTTTGCAACTTTTTAATTCAGTTTCAGCACATCATCTTGAGAAGACACAAAATATCAAATGTCCTAAAGGATTAAATAAAAATCATGCATGAGGGTGTCTTAATCTTCTGTTTTATGTCTGCTTAAACCTTGGGTGATTGTTATTTGTATTGTCTTATATTGTATAGTAGTGCATTGTATTGTATGGCATAGTGTATTGTGTATTATTTTGTATTGTATAGTGTATTGTCTGTATGTCCTAAAGGATTAAATAAAAATCATGCATGAGGGTGTCTTAATCTTCTGTTTTATGTCTGCTTAAACCTTTGGTGATTGTTGTTTGTATTGTATTATATTGTATTATATTGTATAGTAGTGCATTGTATTGTATGGCATAGTGTATTGTGTATTATTTTGTATTGTATAGTGTATTGTCTGTTCTATTCTATTCTATTCTATTCTATTCTATTCTATTCTAGATACCATATGTTGATATTATATTGATCAACCGTTATTACGCCTGGTATTCCGATAACGGCCATACAGAAGTTATACAACTACAACTAGACTGGGATTTAACCAACTGGAGAAAAAAATACAACAAACCTATCATGGTATCAGAATATGGTGCTGATACTATAGCTGGTCTACACAGGGTAAGTCATACTATGGTACTAGTCCATACAGGGTAAGTCATACTATAGCAGGTCTACACAGGGTAAGTCATACTATAGCTGGTCTACACAGGGTAAGTCATACTGTAGCTGGTGTACACAGGGTAAGTCATACTGATACTATATATGGTACTGATACTATTATGACCAGGTAGAATTAGAGCATAGTTAAGTTGAGGTCCCAACCATTAACCCCGGATGATACTATAGCTGGTAGCATTATGTTGCCATAGAATATACAATCATACTTGTATGTAACACCACAATCAAATAAAGACCTCATATGGTGGGACTGGCCACTGACCTGCATCAAAGTTTATACCCACTAATATCAGAATGAATTTTAATTCAGGCATACACCTTTTCTCTGTATGCAGGATTAATATAATGTTGAAAATAACTAAGAACAGGATTATATCCCATATCTAATACCCACATTGGATGGGAGTAGAAATATTAGAACTATGCGTCGCTGGTTAGATGTGGAAAGTACAGAAGCTAAAAAATCCCCACATCCAACGTGTGACGCATACACAGAACCAGCTACGTTTCGGTTTTATAAATCTTTTTATGTCTCAATCCATCACTCATTCAATTTAAGCGTGTGAGATATGACTTCTCTACAAACTAATGCTATTATTAATTTAAAAAGCAATCTTACTACACAAGCCAACCCAGAATAACATGATGTGTCTCATTTGTATATTAGGTATTTGCTTGAAATCGACTTGTGATGTCTTGTGTCCTATTATAATATTATAAATCAATCGCCTCTCATGGATTATAACATGTTTCTTGTAGTTTCTATGTATTTTCTTATTTTCAGGAACCATCATTTGTATTTAGTGAAGAATACCAGGTGGATTTTATGTCGGAATATCATCAGATATTCGATAAGCATCGAAATAATTTCTTTGTAGGAGAATTAGTGTGGAATTTTGCTGATTTTATGACAGTTCAAGGTTAGTAGACACTGTTGTTTCATCCTTATCCTTTTTAAAGTGTGGATTATTCCATAACGTTTTCTATGATGATTTCTCTCAATTTTAGCAGCCTACTTTTATATAGAATTAAGCAAAACCACCAGCTTAGAAAGTTTGAATAGTCAATGAAATTGAAACAAAAACATACAGTTGATTAATTCAGTGGTATAAAAATATGCTACAATACTATGAGGAGAAAAATCGTCAAAGTTTTGATCCAAAATAAATCTTGCCTAGAACATCAACCAACTGAACCTCTTATTGGAATATTATGATAAAAGTGTTACCTTGATGTTTTTCAATTTTCAGGTATAACTCGAGTTAATGGAAATAGAAAAGGTTTACTAAGCAGACAACGAGAACCAAAGGCTTCGGCCCATTTACTCCGAAAACGCTATATGGCCATGTTTAATTCTACAGCTGCCGATCAAACTTTTAAACCATGTTCTGGTGTTTGACGATTATCTAGTAGAGAGAGAGTTTAACAATTAATTAACGAAATCTTTTATATTTTTTTAAAACTATGCTATGAAATAATTTTTGCAGTTTTTCTAATTTTTTACTTTTTACTTCATGTTTTATCTTTAAAACAGGGATTTAAAAATGTCAGAATCGGTAAATGTTTTAAGGGTCAAATGTAATTTATATTTAATTCATTCTTCTGTCTCCAGCATTTATAACATAAACCATGACTTTTAGTGTTACATTGTGTTTGAGTAGCATACTAATTTCATTGTGCCCATCATCTCAAAGCTATGATTGTGTTCAATATTTTACGCTTAACACACATATACATGTGTAGTGATGTCCAAAGAAACTGCACCAAGAAAACAATTGCTTTAATCAACTGGGTTTTGTCTTCTTTCGATTTATGTGTGTTGGGGAGAAGGGATTTTTTTATGAGAAACTTGAATGTTTTTTAAATGCCTACTTATCATATAATGAAATCCGTTGTATATCATTCCATGCCTTATATTTACATTTTAATTATTTATCATTGGCAATAAATCAAAATCGTATTTTTATAAACCACCAAAAGTGCATATTAAACACCTATTTCAAGATCAACTGACCTTTCTGTGAGGAACAGGGTAGAAATTGAATGGTCATAGAATCACGAGAACAGCAAAAGGTTCATACATGCATGTAGTCTCAATACACAGACACTTGTAACGTACAAGCGGAGTATCGAAACCTGACTCATTAACGTCAGTCAGTTTCAATTGGGCGAATTTTACACGGCTATCCTCATTTTGCATTATCTCAGGGAATAGGGAGGACTATAGATGTACCTTAGAATTATAAATAATATAGGGAATAACACAGTTAATAACTACTACATAACTACTTTATTAATGTGTAGACATATTTATCTTATTTATAAAAGAGGAAGACACAGAAATAGCACCGTCTCATCAGATGTTATAAAAGAGGAAGACATTTTCAGATCAGATTAATTGAACATCGTATTCCTTATATCAAAAGTTTAAATCCTGCGCATGTTTTCCTAGTCGTAAGGCTGGTCGTCTGCCGGCTGTTTTCATGGAAAACAAATTCTAACGTCGAACTGACGAGAGTTGCCAGGCAACAGCAGCTACTTCGTAGAGACCGTTAAATTCTATACTTTTGCAGATATTGTTTACAGGAATTATTATTTACAGAAATCTAGGAACGTCTTATTCTCTTGCGATGAAAGGTACATCTTGTATCACATGTGGAGTATTGAGTTAAAGGGTGTATCTTGTATCACATGTGGAGTATTAAGTTAAAGGGTACATCTTGTATCATGTGTGGAGTATTAAGTTAAAGTAGAATAGTTGTATGCTGATTTACCACTGGTATAATCAATCAATCAACGATGTGAATTGTGTGATAGAACCACATTTGTTATTGATATCAGTATGATAGGTGTTTTTCTTTGCAAAATGGAGACCTGTTATACTGATTGAAGTAGAGAGGGGTAACAACTCTATAATAATTCCTATGAAGATGAGGAGCTGTGAAATGAAATAGGGTTTAACGTCCTACTTTTCTTCACTAGCCAGGATAATCAAGACATACATATACCATGAAGTTTGTCACGGACAACAATGATTCTGCTTACTTTTCTTTGAATTCCACCTATCAAGGATTCTTATAGCCACGTTGTGAATGTGTTCACAGGACAACGAGTTGTACAATACAGGATATCCGTTATTATTACTGACTGACTTTAAATAAACATTCCAACAGTAAAATCAGCATTCAATGCAACCACTAAAGAAGAAAGAAGCAAAGGGCTTATTTCAGGTGAAGATTATCATGTTTATTTTCAAAACTTTTGTAGCTATTAATCAGAATTCGATGTGAGTTTAATTTTATTTCTGTAAAGAAAGGACAATAACCTGACAGAGAGCATCTTAAACCTAGGACTGTTATAATTCTCTGATAAATATAATTTAGATTCAAGAGCACATAATTCATTTCCTACATTAAATACTCCCTTATCAATAGAAAATTAACAGATTGTACACTTAACAATGTCTGTCATATTTTTTATTGACCAAAATTTTCTGATTGTCCACTTAAAACAGATAGTTTTAAAACAAGTTAAGAAGCTTGATTTTCATAAAATCCTTTGCTCAGTAAGGCACGCCCATTGGTTCTTTGATACAACATTTTTCGGCAGTCCAGTGATTAGAACATCCCACGTTTAAACCCAGAGACTGGGCTGATAACATCCACTGGGAATTTTCAAGACAGGTTCCAGCTTGTCACAGGTAAGACCTATAGGGTACAGATATGGAAATTGGCCAGTCAGATATGAAGACAACAAAAAACATCGTCGTTGTTGACAGAGTAGGCAGATATGCTGCTGTTTTGGCAAAATTCTCTTTACTGCATATAATCAAAGTCAATCATAAAAATCGTATTTAAACTTGAAAATGATGTAGGTAAGACGTTAAACCAACCAATACAGAACTCATTCTGTAAGCCAGAAAGTTTGTCTGACCATCTGCCAGGGTTCATTCTAAAATTCAAACACCTACATTATAAGGATGCTAATTCACGAATGGCGTTCTACTCTCTAAACCTCAACACCTACATTATAAGGATGCTAATTCACGAATGGCGTTCTACTCTCTAAATCTCAAGGCATATATTTGTAGACTTAAAACTAATACATGTTTTTCTTTTAGTAAAAGCCGAGACTGGTCTTCTTATTCTGTCATGTGGTGTTAAATGATGAATACAAACGCGTAAAACATGTATTTAAATAGTTCCATTGTTTAAACATTAAATAATTTACTCCTCATACAGTGAGGATTCCAATATGAGTGGGCTAGACGGAAGTTTTCTGATTTTGCAAACATATACCAGTATACCAGCCAGTGGCAGATCCTGTCTAACAATGGGTAACATTATCAATATCACCAGTTATTAACCTTTTAAGCAAACTTATATGGGTTAGATGATACATTGCGATTGGCATGTAAAACGTCATCTATAATTCTAACAACTGAATTCTTATTTGGACATTATTGTCAGTGAATTGCCAGTTTTGAAGTGAGTTGATCAGAGTTTGTCAATTTGGTCGAGTGCTGAAATATGAGAACTACATCAAATTATGTATCTCATAGTCTTTGACTGGTATTTAGTAATATATATATTATTAGCACAGCCGTAAAGCTGCACTACTTTGTTTCACGGTAAACGATGAAAAGATAAAAGGTATGCCGACACAAACTGATTTTAACACTGGTTTAATAACATTTTAAAGTACCTTTCGTCCGTCTTGGGACTATTCATAAATAATGTCATTGTATAAAGATGGACAGTATAGTATATTTATACATATTTACATAGTAACACTGTGGTTTTAATTGGCTATAGTTACCATTGTCTATGGTTACATAGTATACGGTTAACTAATATATATGTACTAAAGTTGAGAGGACTCTCAGGGAAACATTGCTTTTTTTTTTTTTTTTTTTTTTTTTTAATATAGTTTATTTATAAAATTCATATAATTACATTCAGTTATGCATAATTATATTAACAATGCAATAGATAATTTATAATTTAATACAGTAGAATTATTTATTTATTTACAATTGTTATATACAAAGTCAATATGAGATGATATTATACAAACGGTAATATAATACAGAATACAATTAAAGTTCCTATATTATAGCTACTTTCTTATATACAGCTAAAAATATATTTGAAGTCTGTAGTGGAAAAGCGTCTGGTTGAAAGAGAGTGTGATGTTTCCCAGCACAAAAAGAACGTGCATAGGGAATTGTGGGATGTTATGATGGCCATGTTAATGTTAGAGGTGAGTGTTGATTACAGTGAATAAATAGCGGTAAAACAAACGGGTAAAACTTGAGTTAGTGTTTAAATGTTTTTAATGGATTTCTATTTTACTGTTGGACATATTTCAGTGGGTGTATAGGTATTTTATTTATATGACAGAGTGAGATAGTGCCATTTAACGAAAACGAAAGATGACTAAGATGTCAAATTGTGACAACTTAAAGTAAATAGCACGGTCTGTTTAGTCATATAGTAGAGTAATTAATATGGAAGCTTCATACAGGACGATAACTTGCCTTATACAGGAGAATTCGGTAAGGCAGAGTAGGCTGAAGCTTGGTGATTTCGATTTTATTTCCTTTTGTATAATATTGGTTTATCAATTAAGCCAAAATTTTCCAGAATTTATATGGGGTAGGCCTACAGGTGTTTGGTTATTTTCGCTTGTAGGCCTACAGGTGTTTGGTTATTTTCGCTTGTAGGCCTACATTCTTACTAAAAATTGCAATGAGTGCTCATATACGAAAGAAATATAAGAAGATGTCTATGGTTGTAGCTACTTATTATAGTAGCAAAGTCAATATTTCATGGGAGAAGTTTCAGAGTATAAATTCAGACATGACGACACAATCCTAGGCTTAAAGGAGGGTCATAAGGTAGTGAAGACTCGAGCTTAAGAGAGTAATCTTTATTTTTGTTTTCTTTTTGTATAGAATTGGTATATACATGTAAGCTCTTGTGAAATATTGGTGGATAGAGGGTGTGTTCGGTTAGACCATATGATCGACAGGTATAGGTATATATCATGAATGTATTTAGATTTTATATTGTGTAGATGGATTGTATTGTTGTTGATTTTGAATTCTTTGGTGAGATGAATGTTGTTTATATGTGTAGTAATGAAACATTTATAGAATTTTAATTTGGGGCAATTCAGAAATAAATGATGGTAAGATTCAGTTGCTCGGTTACAATAGTGGCATTTATAGTTGATAGTATATATATTTCTGTATAGCATAATATCTTTTGTTAGTACTGCATGTGACAGTATTGGTTCTTTTATCAGGTTCGGATGACAAGACTAGTTTCAGCTTCTATTCATACTTTTATTCTGCTTTTAACATATTATGTACAAACATCGTAATGTTAAAGACACCCAGGACTAAATTACATTAGTTGGCCGTTGTCCGGTCTTAACTCCAAACCTGCCTGGCCTGGTGTTAACTACCAGACGTCGCCTAGCCTCCGCCTGCTCTCATGCCCTGCCTGGACCTCTCTCGTATCCATTAGGTACCTTGATCTAGGCACCCGCCTAGCATGGCCTCCTGGACCCGCCTGAAGATTCGTTTCTGTTCTGAGTTTATAAACGTATTCGAGACAAAGGAGCTCATTAGACACCTGTCTAATGTATCAAGCATCATATGAAGGTTTAACATTCAATATAGTTTATCAGACAAAGAAAGTTAGATAAGACATGCCAACAACAAGTTATAGTTACGCAATGACATAAGGAATACTACCAAGATCTCCAGCCGGGTATTGATAGCGACAGGTTTATGTTACAATCACTAACACGTATTTTAATATGGCAGGACGCCTCTATGACATAAGTCATTATGTTATATACCTCTCTTTGTTTGAATAAAGTTATGAATTATATGAAATAACTTTTAAAGACTATTACAAAATTAGATACCTATGGAGTCGATAATTACTACTCTTATTAAGATATAAACAACAATAATAATAATGAAAAAATATATAAAAACAAACAACACTCGTAAAATGTCGTATACAAAAATGTCTATAAACAAAAAGAAAAGGTAAATGAAACACACACGAATTTAAAAGTTATATATACATGTAAAATGTCATAATATCCAAAAATGTCTTTAAACAAAATGAAAAGGTCAATGAAAAACACACGAACTTAAAAGTTATATACACACAATCGGTCACACACGCGAGTCAATGAAAAAAAAACCAAACGAGATCCTGGAATCACAAACACAGACTACTCTTATTATTCACATAAATGGTGGAATCGCGAACACAAACTACTGTAATTATCTTCTTAGACCGATTATTTGGTGGAATCGCGAACACAAACTACTGTAATTATCTTCTTAGACCGCTACTGCACTGTCGTAGCCAACTGTAGGGGTGGGGTACATATGATGCCCTTCCTCGTTCCAGTAATGTTGAGGGGTCAGAATATTCCCTGCTCCGTTTAGTTCAGCTCTTCTTATTGACCGGTAGTCTTTTCATTTTCCATACCGTCTGGCAAAACGGCGTGTTATGACATGTGCATATGAAGAGTATTAACTGCCACCCGTGCCGAAGTTTTATCATCTGCTTATCATATATATCATGGAGTGAACTTAATTAATAGTTAATCAAATTAGCAAGTGGAACAGATTTGACTTTAGATATCGATCTAACGATGTTTACAGTATTATTTACATGGATACAATTGAAATTAGGGAGTCATATTGTTTTATCTCAAGAATAATGAATGATCTGAACACATTTAACCAATCTTAAATAAGATATTTTTGAAAGAACTAACGGTTTATCTCTATAATTTTTAAACACAACACAAAATAAGACGATACGTTCGCTCTTAAATCCGAGCACAACCCTCCTGGGGTTAAACCACTTAACATAAACTTCTCCCGTTACATATCGGGGCATTTCCCAATAAAACTTTGGGGTATTACAAATAAAACTCTCTACCGTAAATATCGGGTCTCCCGTAAACCTCGGGGCATAAATATATATAGACAAAATAACAACAAAAAAAATTATAAGAGATAAAACCGTTAATACCGTGTGATTAAAGAGCTATATCTCTCAATTAGGATACGCTTAACTCTATTCCAGATAATTAAACAATCATAAAACATTTCACTTCGCAGTTATTAGCCTGATAATACTTAGCTACTACTAAATTTAAAAGCCAAAATATGTGTTCAAAACAACCAATGATAATTCATAATCTTTTAAAAACAACATGACGCATTTTAAAACAAATAATATATATACAATTTTGTTTTAGTCATTTTCCTACAAATAGTTAAGGACTGTTCCACTACTAGCTTGAACGGCAATATATTAAATCTAGTAACTACACCATGATATTTAATAAAGCGTGATGATAAACTGCTGATTTCCCAGTTAAATTATAATACATTATAGCACAATGTCATTATTAACCGGCCATGGTAGGATTAGAAAAAGACTTACCCGTGTAGACTAATATCTGTGGCCTGTGATCTTCTAGTGGTATACGACTTTGCACGTTGCTCTGGTCTACGGCGCCAATTAATATGTGACAGTATTGGTTCTTAAATCGGGTTCTTTGATGACAACACTGGTATATACATCTAATAATAGTTTTATTCTGCTTCTTACAATATTAGGTACAAACATCGTGATGTAAACGACCGTAGAACTAACTATATGGAAGGAGTCATGACTTAATTAGCTTGGC
The DNA here is from genome assembly GCF_932274485.2 of Patella vulgata. Classification (NCBI taxonomy): domain Eukaryota; kingdom Metazoa; phylum Mollusca; class Gastropoda; family Patellidae; genus Patella; species Patella vulgata. The sequence goes on from NC_065884.2 coordinate 541,685, forward strand.
TTAGCATGAGTGTGCTAACTCCAGAAGCTGTCGTCTCGTACCGTCTCGTGCCAAGGCGCCCATGGCCTTAGCTCAGTCCTGGCCGGACCTAACTCCTAGCCCTGCCTGGACCTCTCTCGTATCCATTAGGTACCTTGATCTAGGCACCCGCCTAGCATGGCCTCCTGGACCCGCCTGAAGATTCGTTTCTGTTCTGAGTTTATAAACGTATTCGAGACAAAGGAGCTCATTAGACACCTGTCTAATGTATCAAGCATCATATGAAGGTTTAACATTCAATATAGTTTATCAGACAAAGAAAGTTAGATAAGACATGCCAACAACAAGTTATAGTTACGCAATGACATAAGGAATACTACCAAGATCTCCAGCCGGGTATTGATAGCGACAGGTTTATGTTACAATCACTAACACGTATTTTAATATGGCAGGACGCCTCTATGACATAAGTCATTATGTTATATGCATTATTGATGATTGTATACATGAAATCCTTTTCTTTTTCAGATAAGGAGGAGCATTTATAGAAGTTTGTCCAGACTTTTGAAAAGTCAACATGAGGTAATTGTTTATTTATTTTTGGTTGTGTCTGTAATAAGTCAATTAGGGACCAGTATATGTCTTTAAGTTTTGTATTGTATGTATAATTGATGGATGATTTGAGGCTATTGTAAGTTTCTTTTATATCTATATATGATTGGGGGAGTTTTTCCGAGTGGGTATAATTATTGGATGCATATCTTGGCAGAGTATCCCTTGTAGTAAATCCTAGCCAGTATATGTATAGGCCTAACCTAAATTGTGCATCTGTTCAGGACTCAGCGTTAGAAATCAACTAATAACTATTAAAATACAGATGTGACGTCATCCTTTGATGTTGGCGTACCATTATCTATCTATACTAATGTTTGTGACAGTCGTTTGTCTGTCTGTTCGGGGTTGGCGGCTACACTAGGTCTGCCCCGAGTCTGACATTTGGGGTAGAGGGGTAGCTCGAACCGGGGAGTAACATAGACCAGGTGGCGTTAGTCTACCACTTCCGGTTTCGGGGTTATGACCCCCGAGCGAAGCCGGGTATTCTTCTAGTTTCAAATAATAGTACGGGCAATGTGCCAAGCGTACTAGTTGCAATTTTGGATGCGCGTGACGTATTTCATTGCAGAGCACGTGCGAGTGTCTGTATTTTAAGTTGTTTAATGGTTTTGAGGTTAAGATAGAGAGAGAGAGAAAAAAATGGGGTTTAACGTCCACTCGACATTTCGGGACTAACATATGGTTTAATTTTATTTCAATAATTCGCTTGCGCGTAGGGGTCTTTAGCAGCGGGAGGAAACTGGAGGGCCGGGAAAAACCAAAGAGGTTGGACAGGCGACCCTAATCCTTGTCACGTACAATCAGGGATTCGAAACCACTGACATTATTTGACTTAATGAATTTCGCATATAATATGCAATAATGATTCATTAAAACTGCTCAGCAACACATGACTTACAAAAATGTTTCTGTAAATGTATGCATTGTGTATAAACAATAAACACATTAAAATACTCCCTTTTAACAAGGGGGATCACGTGGCTATGTGGGTAAGACGCTAGCTCGCTAGCCTGGAGGTCGGGTGTTCGATCCCTGCATTGGCCGAGAAAGTTCATCCAGATTTTTCGGCGTGGTTTCCCTTGTCAGTGATGCAGGACGGAGGGGCTGACAAATAAAGCTGTCTAGTCGTTCGGATGGGATGAAAAACCGAGGTCCTGTGTACACATTGGCGTGCACGTAAAAGATCCCTTGGCAGTTGGAATTCGATATAAGAGTAGGCCGTAGTGCCGCTGTCCGGGCAAAATTTCCCTCATAGCACACTGTATGGCGTATGTCCGTCTTCATTAGCCCAGGTTAGGAGCAGAACAGTAGGACGTTAAACTCCGTTTCATTTCATTTCATTTCCCTTTTAACAAATGCCCCCAATCAAAATAAATGCATGGTATTTCTAGCAGACGACATATTGCTTATAGTGTGTATAAATGTTTACAATAGTCCCCCGGTTTGATGAGTGCCAACTTCCTGGTGGGTTTGATGAGTGCCAACTTCCTGGTCAGTTTAAAGTACTCCAAGTGATTTCTATTGTTGTCAAAGATGACACTAACAAGCAGATCACGACACAAGGAAAGTACATGATAAGCTGTATTAAGCTATATTAGATGTGGATAATTTGGTTTTAAAAAGTTTCATGTGATATTCGGAAAACTATTTTCAGGGTTTGTAATTTTAATACTCAGTGTTAGTCAAGGAAGTTCTTTCAATTGATTGACAATTTTTATATATGTTTGGTTTGAAATTATATATATCGTTAAATTTGTTATACCTATATATAGTGTATCCTTATAAAATAAATCGCGCAGCAAGGGATCCCACATCGACTCCCATAACTCATTGATTTGAAAATCTGATTTTGTTTTGTATGTGTATAGTTATAGTGCAAAAGTCAATTTGTTCAAGTCCAAATAAGTTTATCAGATCATATCAAATTATAAGTTATTTCTCCTTTATATTACTTATGGCAGTTAAGAGCAAAAGACAGCCATGTTTTCTACAACATCTGATCCAGTTATTTTCAGTTCATAGAGCGGAATCAGCTGTAATTCTTTACTCCTCTCCCCAAGTCTTCTAACTGGTCGATTTTTAATGAATATTTTTCCACTTAGTTGCTTTTAATTTTAAGGTTTTGATTCCTGTGGGGAAGCACTCCACCCATATCTCACACTTCCTATGGATTAGCGCTTCCTAAGTGAATAAATATAAGGATTACTTGTTCAATGTAACCTTAAACAGACCTAAATTTTCATTTCTTAACCAACCGTGAAAAGAAAGCGATCAATGGCATACTTATATGTATTGAACTGTAAATGGGGCAGTAGAATTTGTATCACAAAAATGACCTACTGATTTATGCACAGGCCATTCGTTATTTATACATTTGAAACGCCATTTAAATCATTTCATCATGTACTATATATATACCGGTAGAAAATAGTGAAAATTATGTCCAAATCTGTGTAGTTTATTGAGAGTACATGTTAAAACTGGGTACATATATATTATAATTCATTTGGGTAATAAAATACAATTTGGCTTGTTAAAAAGGGGGCCATCCAAGATGTATTTTAATAATTCAAACAAAGTTAATTCTGTGTAGAAGACTTTACATTGTCAACACAGGAAGGCACAGAGCAGTGGATGCTTTATGGCTTACACCCAAATCTATTCACTTCATCTGATATTAATTGTTCTTGTAAAGTCTGTCTAGTTCGTCCACAGGTTTGTCTTATCTGTTTTGTTTGCATTTAGTGTGCTCCTTCTACACTTATTATTCAAGAATCCTAGTCCTGTACAACTATCTGAATCTCTGGTGTAGCTTTTGCAGAAATACACATTTTAAGTTTCTATACGTAGTTGGTGATAGACCTTATATTTTATATACTCTTTTCAGACTGTGACGGAGAATTGCTCAAAATGACTAGCAATAATGCTCGACCACCAGTACAGAAAAAACTAGTAATAGTAGGTGATGTAGGATGTGGTAAAACATGTCTATTAATAGTCTTCGTTAAAAATGAATTCCCAGAGGAACGTATACCAGTCCTTGAAAATTATGTACTTGATATCTTTGTGGATAACCAACATGTGAGTATATATCTATCACCTTTCAAATTACATAATACACACTGCCAGTTATCAGTTTTCTGGGGAATATAAATGTAGTAAGCCAATTCCAGCTCCCCAAGTAATAGACTTAAGGCCACATAACTGAAGTCAAATCAGATGGCATTAAGCCGGTTATATATAAGTTAGTTTTTAAGTCAGAAGACTGTTGTGACAACAGTGTTGTCTATAAGCAAAATTAGCTTAACTTATTTAAAGCCACAATCAGGGATTATAGTTCAATTAAGCATATACAAATATTGGATCCTAAGCTATTTGAAACCAACAACTTTTAGATGACCTATTCCAACAGCCAAAATAAGCCAAATTAGAACAAAACCTCACTGAAGAGTTTTGGTGTGAGAAAACTCACAAGGACAGGCAGACAACCCTACTCCTTGTCATGTATAAGCTTGGTTTCGAAACCATGTCATTTGACTCATTGACAGACCTGATCTAGAACGGAGCACAGAGCACTGTTACAGAAGTAGTCAAATCTTTAGCTAACATACTATAGTCCAAAACAAAACTGCAACAAAATAAAAGTCTAGTTTAATGAGGTGGGGCTGATATGGAAAGCGCCTTCGGCAGTGGGTGGGGCAGAAAAATGAAGTACAGCTAAAATTTGTACAAGAGTGGACAAAATACCCAGCCAATTTGTCCTCCCTTGCTTTGCTTACCAAGCATAGTAATGAAAATTACAAATGTTATCTAGAGTTAAAGAGTTCAAACCCCATTTCATTAATTTGACAACAGAGGTCACTCCATGGTTATCAAATTTCTTTTATACATAGATGAGCAACGATTAGTTCTGTTCTGGATAAATAAAGAATTTAAATTAATAAATCCATTATTACAGGTTGAAATGTCATTATGGGATACAGCAGGACAAGAAGAATATGATCGTCTGCGACCATTATCTTACTATAACAGTGATGTTGTGCTGATGTGCTTTAGTCTCGACAACGAAGCTAGTTTTTATAATGTTTCTGAAAAATGGAAACCTGAAGTAAGCCATTACATACCTAGAGTACCAATAATCCTTGTTGGAACCAAAAAAGACTTAAGAACTAAATCTAATTCAGTCGCTGAACAAGTTACATATGAAAAAGGTCTCGAAATGAAAGAGAAGATCCAGGCACATGAATATCTTGAATGCTCATCCAAAACAAGAGGAGGGGTTAAAGAAGTGTTTGAAGCTGCTACTAGAGTAGCTCTTAAGAATAATCTAAGGAAACCAAATGCTAGGATATGTAAAATTTTGTAATATTTATATACCAGAATTAAGCTGAAACTGTTGCGTTTCCCTTTTCAACGCTATTCGGGCTCGTCTCAGTCTAAGCACGTAAATCAAAAGAATAACAAATTCATTAATAAATTACATAAACTTTATTCAACAAATATTTATAATAAATACTTACATAATACAAATTACAATGAATAGATATATTAAATAGTCTTTACAATAATGTTCATTTATAGCTCATATTTATATTTATACAATTAATAAAAGTCATTTACTTTAATAAATAAATGTAACGAGCGGGATTTATTCCCCTTTGTTCCAGACTCTTCACTCTTGTAATACAAAGGCGTGATTTCCATTCTTCCTTTTAGCAATCAAGGTCTCTAATTAATACAAGAACACTTATTATGGTTCTTTACAATGGATAAGGTTATGTAATCACTGCATGGTTATTATATTACTTATAAAAATGGTCACTGGTCCAGTGTAGCAGGTTATATTATGGGTTACACCACAGGTTAATAGTGGGCTCTATAACATTCAACAAGTCACTAAGGGTGAACCTCAGGCGACTGGTAATCTTCGGGTGAGCCTTGGGTGATGGGTGATCTTCAGGTGAAGAGTGAATATTGGGTGACGGTTGAGTCTTGGGTTAGACTTGGGTGACGGGTGATCTTTGGGTGATCTTTGGGTGAAGAATAAGTCTTGGGTGACGGGTGATCTTCGGGTGAAGAATAAGTCTTGGGTGAGACTTGGATGATGGGTGATCTTCGGGTGAAGAATAAGTCTTGGATGAGACTTGGATGACGGGTGATCTTCGGGTGAAGAATAAGATTCGGGTGACGGGTGAGCTTATCGAGTTTCTAGTGTGTCCCTTTTAGACAACAATTATGGTTCTCACGGGTCACAGGTAAAAACTAATTCCAAAATTAGTTTAGCCTATATTGCTTAATAGCTTATTAGCCAATAAATAAGGCCTTGCAATAAATTGAATCAATTTAATTAATCTGTAGACTTACTAATTTATACTAAGTACTAATACTAGGCATAAAAATAATAGTCCACATTATATCAGGTAAAACTAATCCTAATTAGCCTAGTTTAATTCAGGCCTATTCAACAATAGTAATTAAAGCCTTGCTATCTATGATTTAGTCAGAAAAGCTCAGTTATTAATTATTATTATTATAATAATACTCTATTATTAGGCCTAGTAATTCTTCTACAAAAATCATGGAGACCTCCGGTGCAGTGAAGCTTTTCACTTCCAATTAAATTCGCGTGGTCACGGGAAAACTCGCTAAATTCAGGCCTATTTATATAGTTAGGCCTAGATATAAACATCGGCAATCGCAAGTCATTAAAACTCACGAAAAATATGGGATAGCCTAAAAACTGCCACTGAGCCCTCTATCAACGTAAATGGGGAACAATTATTAGCAATACAGTAATTAATAAATGGATAAGGCTACAAACCACTACAGCCCATTTAATATAGGATTTCCCTTTAGCACCCTGCAACCTCACTGGGGACAACCAGAAGACTCTCGTCTGCTATTCAAATCATCTATTTTTGGTAGCACAACTAACCAACCGTTATGACGTCAGCACGCGCTAATATTCTAACATGGCCGAGAATGTAAACATCACCATTTCTTTGGCGGATTATTACGGCTATTAGTACTATTGTGTATAAACGAAGCTAAGTATTGGGTTAATTACATAACATATGGACCAGTGGTAATTAATGCTTTCTTTGGGTAGCTATATCTTGGTGTGACTATGTGTAATGTCATAAACAATGTGGAAATTCCCACCTATATCGTGAGAAGTAAAATGACAGTGCAGGACTTCGAGCTGGGAATACGAATATATTTCGTTATTAATAATTTCAGATGTCTGATTCTTTATTTAAATTACATATCGGAAACAAGGGTAAAATGTGGTTACAATTCCAGTTTCGTAACAAAACTAATTTTAATTTAGTATATTATCTTATTTTGCTGAAAGTTTAAATCTTAAACATTCACCAGTTTCACTTAGAACAAAGGACAAGCAGGGAGATGACATTCACTGTCTCAATTAAATATATGTACACCCCTACGTTTTTACTGTTATTAGAATCTGATTAGTATATAAATTTATTAAATCCAAGCACAAATTAAACTGTATATATAATGGCTTGGTTTCAAATGATTTCTGAATTATTATTTTTAAATATAATAAAAGATAAACTTAAACATGCATTATGCAAGAGCTAAATCTGCCTATTGCAGGTCTTTCTTTAGGAATTTAATCTTATCTAAATTAATAATTAGAGATTACTCAACTTAACAAGACCATAATCAGCTATGCCATCAGATGCCTGCGATATTGAGCGGATTTGAAAACATTTTGTGGTGGATGAAATATTAAAACATTTTTTTATATTGGATAAAAATTGTGACCTAAAAGCGTGATTTTCATACAATCAGGGGCCATAATCCAGGAAGTTACAATCCGTTATGCACGAATATCGAAAGGAACCAAGATCTTTGGGTTATAAACATACATTTCAAGTTTCATTAAAATCAAAAAAAAATTGTGACCTGTAGAGTGTTCACAAGCTAAAAAAAATGAATTTTCGTACAATTAGGGGCCATAATCCATGAAGTTCGGTCTCATACATGCCATATTCGATGACAATATATGTATAAAAATATTAATTGTATATTGCATCAAATTAAGGATCAATTGATGGATACAGATATTTTGATTTAAATTCCTGCTATAATTAAATACAACCAAGTTACTGTATTTTGATTAATATGTATACAATAAGTAAAGCCCCTTTTGTTATTAGGTCGAGAGGTCGGGAGAGAGAAATGAAATGAAATGGGGTTTAACGTCCTACTCTTCTGCACCTAACCTGGGCTAATTGAAGACGGGCATACGCCATACAGTGTGCTATGAGGGAAATTTTGCCCGGGCAGCGGCGCTACGGCCTACTCTTATATCGAATTCCAACTGCCAAGGGATCTTTTACGTGCATGCCAATGTGTACACGGGACCTCGGTTTTTCGTACCATCCGAACGACTAGGCAGCTGTCCTTGTCAGGCCCTCTGTTCTGCATCACGCCGGAAAGTCGAGAGAGGGAGAGAGAGAAACTAGGTCATTTCGGGAACATGGTTCATTTTTTTTATTTAAACAATTCGCTGCGCGTAGAGGTCTTTAACAGTGGAAGGAGGACCCGGAGAAAACCCACGAGGTTGGACAGGCGACCCTACTCCTTGTCACGTACAACCGGGGAATCGAAACCCCGCCAGTTGACTCAATGACAGACCGTGTGATACAGCACGCGTACGTGCTAACCATTCGCCACCCCCCCCTCACTATTAGGTATATAACAATAATAATTGTATATTGCATCTGATTAATAGTCCATTATTTGATTCAGATATTTTGATTTAAATTCATCTCCCGGCATTGAATTAAATACAACGGAAATTACTGTATTTTGATTAGAATGTATACAATAATTAAAGCTCTGTTATTATAATGTCAATCTGATTATTAATCCATTATTGGATTCTACGGTGGCTGATAAGGGACATGAAAAATAATATAATTTGTTTTTATAATTTTTACCCAAGTCAATTTTAATTTTCACCAGAGTCAATTTTAATTTCCACTCAAGTCAATTTTAATATAATTTGTTTTTTATAATTTTCACCCAAGTCAATTTTAATATAATTTGTTTTTTATAATTTTCACCCAAGTCAATTTTAATATAATTTGATTTTTATAATTTTCACCCAAGAATTTCCACCCAGCGTGTGACGTCATCTCAATTAGCCTCGTTTCCATTGTAATGTATTATCACAGAGTGTATTATGTTTTATCTTATATGGTTCTCATACTGTAATTAGCAGATTGCAATGTATTATGTTTTACCTTATATCAAATAGATAATTTTATACGCCCACATTTTCATATGGACGTATATTGTCGTCACCCCTGTCCATCCGGACGTCCATCCATAATTTATTTGTGGACACTATGCAGGTCACAATTCTTATCTGATTTTGACGAGACTTGAAATATAGGTTTATCCCCAAAAGATCTAGGTTCCTGTCGATATTGGCATGTATCGGATTGAAACTTCATGAATTAAGGCCCCTGATTGTACGAAAAGTCACTTTTTTAGCGTGTGGACACTCCAGAGGTCACAATTATTATCTGGTTTCTTTCGATATTCGCGCTTATCGGATCTTAACTTTCTGAATTACGACCCTTGATTGTACGAAAAATCTCGTTTTTAGCTTGTGGTCCCTCTAGAGGTCACAATTTGTATCGATTTAAAAAAAAAACGTTTGAATATATCACCGTTACGCCCTAATGATGATTGGGTTCGAATTTTCTGAAAATCTGATCGAAACTGCCGGACAAAAGGGTCGCCCCTCCTACGCAAACTTTGAGAAAGAGAGAGAGAGGGGGGGGGGGGGTTAACGTCCACTCGACACAAACTAGGTCATTAGTGTTTTGGAAACGAGGCTAATTGAGATGACGTCACGCGCTGGGTGGAAATTCTTGGGTGAAAATGATAAAAATCAAATTATATTAAAATTGACTTGGGTGAAAATTATAAAAAACAAATTATATTAAAATTGACTTGGGTGAAAATTATAAAAAACAAATTATATTAAAATTGACTTGTGTGGAAATTATAAAAAACAAATTATATTAAAATTGACTTAGGTGAAAATTACAAAAAACAAATTATATTAAAATTGACTTGGGTGAATATTAAAAATAACAAAATATTATATTATTTTTCATGTCCCTTATCAGCCACCGTAGGATTCAGATACTTTGATTTAAATTCATCTTCACGCACTGAATTATATACAACCAAATTACTAGATTCCTTACTGAAACCCGATTTGGTGAAATTGCCACTTGTTGCTAAAACATCTACAATGCCATCTTCATTTAGAGAGGAAACCAAACGTTACGTGGAATGTGTTTAAAGGATAAAGAAACTGGGTGAATACTTTATATTCAATGAAAATTTGATCGCTGGGAGAAAACTCCTTTAAAACATTATGCTTAACAACACCAAGCTTTGTTCCATCAAATTGCATGGTAATACAAATCGCGCAAATTTTAACAATTTCGTATCTGATGAAAATGTGGCAAATTTCCACAGGACTAGGTATATCAATTCGTGGTGTTGTTACGGAAATATTGCATTTTTCACTTGAACACCATGCATTAAGAAGGGATCTCCAGATTCGATGGAAGGTAACACCATCTAACACTGAGCCTGGTACTAACGTTGATGTCATCTTATCTACCTCTTCTTGTGTCATCTAAAAATTAAACAAAAATATCAGTATATATGTAAATAGTTCTGGCTGATTGAGACATACCAGTATAAGTCAAAAGATCAAAACACAGCTATGCATAAATCTAAATTCTGTATCTAAGACCTTTAAATTTGTATGTGACACATGCATCTTGTTTGTAAAAATCGGGACCAGCAAGATGAAGATTCCTGAAACAAATAGAACAATCCTATCAGGATTACACAGCCCAGCGTATTTTTTTTTACAAATGGAATGATGTCATTGATGTGCTACTCTCTATTTAAATGACGGTTATCCAATTCCATTATCAGTTATATCAACAACCATTAAACTATCAAAGTTTAAAAAATATTCATTTGGTATAAAGTAACATGATTTCAAAGCCACGGACTTCAATTAAATCATCTTTAAAATAAAATCTAGGGTGGATTGATAAAATTATTGTTGCATAATTTGTACCTTTTCTGAAATAAGGGGCTTAAGTTATATATCTTATTTAACCAGAGCTGGTCAAAACAATAGATTTCCATATTGTAGGTAGATGGCTGTGTCTACCTACAACTAATTGTTTGTAGGATATATTTGTTTTATAGCTTTTGATAAATGCTTACCACATTCAAATCAGTTTCGCCTGGAACTTGCAGTTCTAATGGTACCCCATTGTCAACAGAAGTTAACTCTTTAGAAGCGACATTAAAACCATTACCTTCTATTTTGCACCTTGATTCTTTACTTTTCGCAAAAGGAATCATTTCTCAACATATCTGACACAAGTTTATAAAAACTTTTTTTCAATCAAGTAGAAATTAGCAATTAAATACATGCGGTCTGCGCATGTTTGCGTCTCGTAATGGGTGATCAGTTCAAACGTATTTTGTGTATGTTTTAATCGAAAAAATTCTACTTGAAAATAGTGTTGAATTATTATAAATAGGTGTCAGCCGTGGCAAGAAATGCTTCTTTGGCAAACAAAGAGGAACCACGGTGAAAAATAGTCGAACAGGATTCCAAAATAGCCTTAGACCAGAGGTGGGGATGTGGGGTATTTTCATATTGCAGCTATATAGGAACTGTCAGCGGACATCGTCCAGTCAGCGACAGTTTATAAAGGAACTAATTAATAGGCCAGTAACTATTTTGTCATCAGATCATGACAAAACCTGCTCAAACTCAAACTCAAAGAAAGTCCTTTGAACGATCCACTACTGTGGCTGGAGCATTTAAGACGGAAGACATCATTATTGGAACCATTTTTATCTTAAGTTGATTTCGAAAGGGTCCGATTTGGCTGATCATTCTGATCACAACTTAAAAGTCAAACTGTGACTAAACTTGCTTGCGTTGCTATGGTAAACATTGCAAATAAACCATAGTTTTCCAGAAACAAAACTATGAACGTGCTGTAAATTTCTCATAATAAAATACCTGTTAAATTGAGAAATTTCACACTACAATAAATACCAAACCATAGATGTAACTGCCGTAGATTTTATACATGTATTATGTTAGAATGATGAGCCAAATGTCTGTATTTGAGAGACTTGGTACGCAAGTCTATGTGTTTGCCTCAAAGTTGGAGTATTCTTTGTTTAATTACTATTCCACTTTATATCTAATTAATTAACCAGTTTATTACTACATATACCTTTAGGTTAATTTGTAATACGTTATCATATTTCTTAAGTACGAATTGAGTGATCTATTATTAATTTAAGTTAATTTGGTAAGCTCTAGCATATTAATGATTACTCCAGCGCACATTGTTTTTCACGGGCAAAAATTGAGGAGCCATCTGTATCTGTATCTGTGGGTGTACAGCGCAGCGTCCTGCTGGACATATAGTGCACCGGAAAGGAGTGCAGCTCTAGTAGCTCTGAAGTGTGAGAGTTTCTTTGAAGCTCTCAACAGTGGTGCAATGCGTTGATGTATCTTGTAGGTGGTTCCAGTCTAAAGTTGTTTTGTTAAAGAACGAGTTTCGAAAGAGTGATGTTTTAGTTGTTTGGATTTTAAAGCATTAGGTATTGTTAAATGACAACTTCTTTGATGGTCAAAGTCACTGAAATCTCCAGTCTTAATCCTGCGTTTATTTCCAATTGGTATAATAAATTCCTGAGGGGGCAATGATGGTATTTTCCCCTCGACCACTTTATAGACGTAGCATGCGTCGGCATTCTTTGAGCGGTGAGAGGCTTGCGTCCCTAAGCATTTTGCTGACACAACCCTCTTCACGTGAGCGAAAGTCGCCGGCAATAAATCTTGCAGCTCTCCTCTGGACCCGTTCGAGTTTCGCAATTTCCTCCTGTATGAATGGGTCCCAGATTGTTGCTGCATACTCAAGGATGGATCTAACCAGACACAGATAGGCAGTTCGTCTGCATGCTGATGGGCAATGTTTTAGATTCCTGATGATAAAGCCTAGAGAACAATTTGCTTTCTTTGCTGTTTTTGTGATGCTTGATTTCCATTTAAGGTCCTCAGAAATAGTAATGCCAAGGTACGGAGCTTCCGATGTCTGTTGGAGGATGTGGCCACCAATTGTGTAGAAATGTGGCTTTTTACTTCCAATGCGCAAAACTGTGCATTTCTTGGCATTGAACGACATCCCCCTTGGCCCAGGTTTCCAACTTTGAAAGATTATCTTGTAATTTTGTGGTGTCCTTGGATGTTTTGATTTTCCGGTACAGAAGACAGTCGTCTGCAAATAAGCGAACCTGTGAAGTTACAGTATCTGGGAGGTCGTTTATATGACAGAGGAACAGCAGGGGGGCCAAGAATTGTTCCCTGGGGGACCCCTTATAGTACCGGTGAGCTCTCCGAGTGTTCTCCGTCCACAACCACTCTCATGTCACGATTGCACAGAAAGGATGTTAACAACTGATGGATTTCTCCATCTATACCATAGTTCTTCAGCTTGAAGAGAAGTTTATTATGGAGCACTGTATCAAAGGCCTTAGAGAAATTCAAAACAATTATGTCTGTTGGATTCCCTTCGTCATGGTTCTTCAAGAGGTCGTACATGGTGGTGATTAGTTGGGTTTCTGTAGAATATCCTGATCTAAATCCGTGGTTGAGTTTTGTAAGAATCCTCTTTCTGTCTACGTGGTCCAGCAAGTGTTTACAGAGGATATGTTCGAAAACTTTACAGATACACAGGTTAATGACACAGGTCGGTAAGTTCCTGGTATGTGAACATTCCCTTTCTTGTATATAGGTGAGACGTTGGCGCTTGTCCAGTCCTTTGGTAGTGTCCCAGTTGCTATAGACTTCTGGTAAATGTGTGTTAGAGCTGGGGCCAGTTTGTCTGCACAGTGTTTTAAGAATTTGGTTCGGAATGCCATCTGGTCCTATAGTCTTGTGTGTCTGAAGGTTAGCGAGTAGTTTTGCTACTCCTTTCACAGTGATTTTTTTGGCAGGGGTGTTTTAAATTGGCAGTACAGGGTGTTTCTGGTACTGATGTGTCTTTGTTGAAGAAGGACACAAATTGGTCCAGCAGGATTTTAGCTTTCTCAATGCTTTTGTTCATTAGGGCTCCATTTAGTTTGAGAGGCGGAACTCCAATATTCTCTTGTCTCCTAGATTTAAAAAGGCGCCAGAATGGTTTTGTGTTATTGGTTGTCAATCCCTCCTCTATTGTATTGTTTATGTACGCGACTTCTGCCCTCTTAAATTCACGCTTACATTTGTGTTGAAATGCCTTGAACTCAGCCCAACTGCCAATTAACTTGGCTCTGTTGTAGAATCTCGCTTTCCTTTTAACCATACGTCCGAGGTTCCGGTTAAACCAAGGTAGTGATAAGCTACCTTTCATGACTTTAGATGGAATATGTGTATCCATAGATGCCTGGATACCCGTCTTCAATGAATTCCACATTGTGTCTAGGTCGTCCTTCCTTGCAGTGAGTTTGGTGGATAGTTTGGTTAAGTCACGCTTGACGTTCCCCCAGTTTGCTTTCGCATATCAGTAGCTTTTTCGTGGCTTCCGGATAACAATATGTGGGATAATGTCAATATCAGTAACAACCATTGCATGATCACTTATTCCAGGGACACTATATATAGTTGAAGATTTAATGAGGGATGCATTGTTTGTAAGTACCATGGTCCAGGATGTTGTTGTCTCTTGTACATTCATGGTGCACTTGGGTAAGTCCATTATCAACTGAAAAGTTTATAACAGCTTGTTGAACATCTCGCTGTGGGCACTCTTTCCAACAGTCAGGTCTTCCCAGTTTATGTCAGGACAATTGAAGTCACCAGCTATTATCACATGTTGGTTTTGTGTGTTGACTGATAGTTTATTTACAGAGTCCACAAGGTGATTAATGTCACTTATGTTCCTGTGAGGCATATAGAATGATGAGATGTAGAGGTCTTTTTTATTTTTGACCAGACTATTTCACAGTTTGTAATTAGTTGCGTTTGTTCATCTGTGATCATTCCTTTTTGAAGGGCAATAAATACACCACCACCGTGACCCGAGGTTCTGTCATTTCGGTGTACAGTGTAGTTGTCCGGGAATATCTCGCTGCTCTGTATTGTAGTTGAAGAAGGTAGAAGACCTGGTTTAATTCCTTAGAGCCATGACTCTGTTCCACAGATGATGTCGGGTTTAATATAGTCAATGGATGCCCTGAACTCTGATTTATTGGTTCTTACGCTGCAGCAGTTTATTGTTAGAAGACGCAAATTTCCGTTTTTGCGGATGTAGGGTTTGCTGGTAGATTATCATTTGTTGTCGATTTCCTTCCTGATCTACTTCTAGTTGGTCTCCCTTTGGGGCTGCTGGTGTGGTGAGGGCTGAACTTAGTCAAAGGTGATATAGTGTCGATAGAGTTAACTAACTTCGATAGAGATTGGTAAATATTTGAAGTTTCAAAGCTGTTAAATGTTATGCCGTCAATGTTAATAGAGTCACATTTATAGCAATGCCAAATTACACTCGAGTGTTCCAGGTGAGACAGATTTGATGAGCTGATATCCCCACATGTCTTGTGGTACCACGTACTACAATTATTGCAGCAAACTCCAATCTGTTGCCAGGTGATAGGGATTTCGCACATGCCGCATGGGAAAATTGAGTTATTTCCGGGGCCAGGGTTCAAGTTTATGTCTCCAGACATGATAATTAGAAGGAGAATAATGCATTTACGCTGTCTACCTGTTCAATTGATGTTAGCTTTGTGTACTGCTTGTCTGGTGGAACATGGGAGATGTTCCTGAGATATAATCGATGACACAGCAATGTACGCTAGTTTGGTGGTTGAACCTGGGAAATGTTTGTTTCCATGTGTCCAAAAGTATGCCAAAGATGTTAGAACTAGGCAATAAGTCAAAAGAATGGTTGATGTTGATAGTTTTTTAACCATGGTAAACAATTAATGCCGATAGAACGGAAGTTGTTAAATTTCGTGTTGTGATGTGTGGTCGAGGGGTATTACCATCATTTACGTGTGTGTTACATAGTTATTTGTTCACAAGATCCAAAATTGTCATATAAGTATATATGCTCCAGAAATGTCTATTCACAAGTCGTGTTTTAAAAATCGATAGGATGTTTTTGTTAGTTCCAGTGCTCTCGTTCAGAAAAGAAGTCTACCATCTTGCGCATGTGCACTTCCGTAGAATTTTGTGTGTGGGTTACTCTAACCCCTAGAGTTTTTACGGTGACATTATGCATTAAATATAACTGTTTTAACTAGTTTACATTGAGATGGTGTGGTAAACTATCTGGGCGTGATGCTGTATACAGAATAATGGTTGCCACTATAAGCATTTAATGTTTTATGCCGGCCGGTTAACGGTACAAGATATTTCTTCGGTCCGGTGACGTCAATATGTTTCTGTTGGACTCATAATATTTATAATGATGTGACGATATCAGCGGTAAACGTATTTTATTTTAGACCCTGAGTATTGGTTGCAGTTACTTCGTCCTAACAGTCACATATGTTTGTTATTTATGACGTCTGTATAATTTATGATGTGATGCTTGATTCACAGATGTGCATGTGGCAGAAATCTAAGTAATACCTGTCCAGTAGTGACTAGTAATTGAGCATTTAAGACGAACATTACCTAAGCTTCAAGTATGCACAGTATTTGAGTATTTAAGACGGACATGATATAATGTAAACCTTGTATCCAGTTTACCCCCCTGGGGTGTAGGGGGTGATAAGAATATACCCTTCGTATGTCCTGCGTGTCGTAAGAGGCGACTAAAAGGATCCCTGTAATGGGGCAACGTGTTTGCCGTGCATTGCGACCCGTGTCGGTGGAGAGTGGAATCCTGGTAATTGAGTGGGGATTTGGCTTGCGAGCCCTTTCTCTGCAACACATTACTTTGGCCTATGGTTCACCTAGACGGGAGGTCAGAGTGGCCCACTCTGATCAATCGGCTTTGGTCGTTTTAGCTTTGTAGGATGTACCCTTTCCCAGTTTAATGCTCTGTTGTTTATTCACTCAGCAATTACTACCTTTGTGTCCTAGTACATTGTACAGAGCGGCGGCTTGGGTCAATCAGGTTAGAAAAGTTTTTTACTTTCTGGCTTGAGTATACCCCTCGTCGAGCCCTGAGGCCATGCGCAGGTTATCCGCGCTAGTCCTCCCCCTGGTAGGCAGGGAAGTAACCTGGGGGACGACGAGGGGTGAATCATAAAAAAATTACTTCATGGATTCCCCAATCCCCCCAACCCCAACAATTGAAAGACAAAAGCAGAAACGTCCTAATTCCGAGGACGTTTCGAATATATTTAAAAATAATAGTAAAATGTCAAAGTCTTGGCCGAGGTTTCTCTTAATTGAGAGTCCCTCTAAAGACCTTTCGAAAGTGTCGCCATTTTTAATAGCTAAGGGGATAGCTGGCTTGGCCGGTGAGCCCAAGGCTATTAAAAAACTAAAGAACGGGACACTCTTAATAGAATGTGCCAAAGAACAGCATGCTACCATGCTCCTTAAATCATCGTCTTTGGCAGACATTCCTATTAAGGTGTCTCCCCATAGGTCTTTAAATTCTAGTAGAGGTGTAATACGTTGCCGGGACCTTGAAGGCAGCAGTGAGAAAGAAATGGTAGAATACCTTTCTTCTCAAGGTGTACAACACGTCAAAAGAATTAGTGTTCGTCGAGGAGATAAGGTGATTCCAACAAGCACCTACATCCTCACATTCAATAGTCCCGACATACCAAAGACTCTCAAGGCAGGTTATTTAAACATACCTGTGGATTCCTACATATCCAACCCTCTTCGTTGCTACAAGTGCCAAAAGTTTGGACACAGCAAAACTGTCTGCAGAGGTAAAGACACCTGCGCTCGTTGTGGCCATGAAGGCCATGATAGCGCTACCTGCCAGGCTGAGTTTTGTTGTGTAAATTGTAAGGGAAAGCACTTTGCTTATTCCCGTGAATGTCCAATATGGCAGAAAGAGAAGAGAATCCAACAGGTTATGTCAGAGCGGAAAATACCATACTTTGATGCTCGAAAACAGGTAGATTTGACTGCACTTTTTCCCATTCCATCTGAAGGGAAGTCTTTTGCAAGTGCAGTTAAAGTCTCTTCTAAAACCATATCTGTTCAAACAGATATAACCTGGCCTTATAAGCAGAAAAAACCTAAGACTTTGACTATTACATCAGATCATATAAAAGGGGTTTCGAGCGCCACTGAGAACTCGACTCAAAGCACTACCCCTCTACCTGATGAGGTTGTATCCTCCTTGCCTCCATCTAGAGATATTGAGATTATTCCCAATACTCCCACACAAAATGGCAAGGGGGCTTCTCCCTTGCACTACTCTAAAGCTGACGCTGCTGATTCCAGTTCCACTGGGTCAGGGGTGCAGTTTAAGAGTATACCATCCGCAAAGGAGAATATAGTGCATTCTAAAAGACATAAAAATTTATCAAAATTTCGAGAGAAAGATTCAAAGGGTTCAAAAAACCCTATCACTCTCTTCAATAAATATGGGGATGATCTGATGGACGACATTACTGTAGTGGATGTCCATGTGGACCCACTCAGTAAGCCGCCAAAACTTAAATTTCCCTGACAATGGTAAATTCCATTATTCAATGGAATTGTCGTGGTTTAAAACCAAATTTTAATGAAGTTCAATTATTAATCCAAAAATACAATCCTTTAGCTATTTGTTTACAGGAAACCTTCTTAAAGAATTCTGACACTTTGTCTTTTAGACATTTTGTTGGTTACCATCATCACTCAGTTGGTGATGGTAGGGCTCATGGGGGTGTTTCTATTATTCTTAATGGAGATATTCCTCAGAGTCAAGTCACCCTCAACTCGCCTTTACAGGCAGTTGCAGTTAGGGTGACTTTGCATATTCCTCTAACACTCTGCTCTGTATATCTTCCACCCAGTTTACATCTTAATCCCAGAGATCTTGATGACCTTGTTGCACAGCTTCCTCTCACGTTTATTATTACGGGGGATTTCAATGGTCATCATTCGCTCTGGGGTAGTCCAGATGATAACAACAGAGGTAAACAAATAGCGGACTTCATTAACATTAATAATTTGTGTTTATTAAATGATGACTCGCCTACTTATCTACATCCTGCCACAGCTTCTTTTTCTTCCCTAGATCTCACCATTTGCTCTCCGGTCCTGTTTCAGGATTTTTCATGGAGGGTAAATGAAGATCTATGTGGTAGTGACCACTTTCCTATCTTGATTGATAATAATGGTCCCTCTCCGGTCGAAAGACCTCAGAGGTGGAAGTTGCATAAGGCCGATTGGGCTCTTTTCGAATCTTTGTGTCTCTTCTCTTTTGATACAAAGGAGTTAGAAGATGCAGATGAGCCCATGGCCTTATTCACTTCAATTCTTCAAGATGTGGCTGAGCAGGCGATTCCAAAAACCACGACTACACCAAAACGTTTCAATAAACCATGGTACAACGATGACTGCAAATCCGCTCTTAAAGAGCGTGATCGCATCCTGAGGCGTTTAAAGAACCATCCTTCCATGGAGAATATTGCGGCATACCAGATGGTCCGGGCGAAGGCTCGTAGAACCATACGTCAAGCAAAGAAATCTTCATGGCAAGGTTACGTCTCAAGGATTAATTCCCGTACCACATCAAAGTCGGTATGGGATAGGATTCGTAGGATTAAAGGTAAAAGTAGTGCATTATCAGTTAATCATTTAAATGTTGATAATACCACCTTAACAACATTTCCTGATATTGCTAATTCTCTGGCCAGTACTTTTTCATTTAATTCATCATCCAATTTCTCCTCCGATGCCTTTCGAGGCATTAGACAACAACAGGAGAAAAGGCGACTTAATTTCAAGTCCCGCAATGATGAATGCTATAATGATACCTTTTCCATTGCAGAGCTTCGGGATTCGCTAAAGCGAGCTCGGGATACTGCAACTGGGCCAGATGAAATACACTACCAAATTCTTAAACATTTACCTTTTTCCACTCTCTTAATTTTACTGGATCTTTTTAACCGGATTTGGGTTGATGGGAAATTCCCCCCTTCGTGGCATGAAGCCACAATAATTCCCATCCCTAAACCCGGTAAAGACCATACGAATCCTACCAACTATCGTCCGATCGCTTTAACTAGCTGTATTTGCAAAACCATGGAGAGATTGATCAATCGAAGGCTTGTTTGGTACCTAGAGTCCAACAACCTCATTACTGACCTCCAATGTGGATTTAGGTCCCAAAGGAGCACTCTTGATCATCTCGTTCGATTTGAAACGTTCGTCAGGGATGCTTTCATCCAGAAGCAACATTTAGTTGCAATATTTTTTGATCTGGAGAAAGCATATGATACAACGTGGAAACACGGTATCATGCGCGACCTCCATAACCTCGGCCTACGAGGTCGCTTACCTATCTTCATTAAAAATTTCCTGGAAGATAGGTCATTTAAGGTACGACTGGGATCAATATTCTCTGACCCATTTCCTCAGGAAATGGGAGTTCCACAGGGAAGTATTTTATCTCCAACATTGTTTGCAATTAAAATTAATACTATCCCAGCGTGCCTTAAACAAGGTACAAACGGCGCTCTTTATGTTGATGACTTTCAGATGTGCTATGGTTCTACAGACATGCGGATAATCGAACGTAAGTTGCAGCTTTGTTTGAATTCACTTCAACAATGGGCAACCGAAAATGGATTTCGTTTTTCGAAATCCAAGACTGTCTGCATGCATTTCTGTCAGAAACGAGGTTTGCATCCAGATCCAGAACTTTATTTGGATGGCAACCGCCTTCCAGTTGTGGATGAAACCAAATTTCTGGGGCTGATATTTGATAAGAAATTATCATTTATCCCCCACATTAAAAGCCTAAAAAAGAAATGTCTGAAAGCCCTCAACATATTGAGAGTCTTATCAAATACTGACTGGGGAGCAGACCGTAAGGTCTTGCTCCGATTATATCGAGCTTTAATAAGATCAAAACTCGATTATGGGTGTATTGTGTATGGGTCAGCCCGCGAGTCTTATCTCAAAGAGCTCGACACCATACACAACCAGGGACTTAGAATCAGTTTAGGAGCATTTCGTACATCTCCAGTGGACAGTTTATACGTCGAGGCGCATGAGCCCTCATTGCACAACAGACGTGATAAACTGGCCCTGCAGTATGCTACGAAAATAGCATCACTTCCGAATCACATTTCATTTAACACCATATTTAGACCTCTTTATGAGCATTTGTATCTGGTGAAGACTAATGTTATTCCATCATTCGGTATTCGCATACAACCCCTTTTGTCTGAGGCTGGTATCAGCCTTGACAGTATTGCGAATACCCCTGTCTTTAGGACTCCACCGTGGGCTATACCTCCCCCAAAGATCGATTTCGATCTAACTCAATATAAAAAGAGAGATACTAGCTCTACGGTGTTCCAATCTCTCTTTAGAGAGTTAAGGTCTAAGTATGGTGATTATGCTCCTATTTACACAGATGGTTCTAAAGATGGTGATCGGGTAGCCTCGGCTACCGTGACGCCATCTGAGACCATTTCTGTGTGTCTTCCACCTGCTGCTTCAATATTTACAGCTGAGCTCCAGGCCATTCTTCAGGCCTTGGAGTTCATACAATCCTCTTCATCTTTAAAGTATATCATCTTTACTGATTCTCTGTCCTCGCTTCAAGCAATTAACAACAAACAGCTTGAACACCCATTAGTAGCAGATGTTTATCATCTGCTATTATCATACGAGTTCAGCAGTAAAGACGTCGTCTTTTGCTGGCTCCCCAGTCACGTAGATATAAGGGGGAATGATCAAGCAGATTTTGCTGCCAAAGCTGCTTTAGATCTTCCCCAATCACCCTTTTTAATACCATATAAAGATTTTAATTCGTGTATAAATCATTTTATTTATGACCGCTGGCAACGGTCTTGGGATTTTGCAGGCACAAATAAACTTCATCACATTAAGCCTCTCCTAGGAGATTGGCCCAACTCCTATAGAACCAACAGGAGGGATGAAGTTGTTTTGTGTCGCTCTCGCATTAGTCATACTTTTTTAACTCATATTTTCATTTTGAAGCGAGAGCCTCAACCGGAATGTGTTCACTGTCATGTTCCTTTGACAGTGAAACACATCTTGATTGAGTGCAAACATCTCAAGAACATTAGATCTAAATATTACCGTTGCCAGTCAGTACGTCAGCTATTTGCTCAACCGGAGCTATATGACAAAGTGCTAACATTTTTAAAAGAGACAAACTTTTATAATCAATTTTAATTGTATATATTTAATCATGCATATCGTTCTAAATATTTATATATGTAAAAGATTTGTTATATTTATTTTTAATTAATATATTTTCTGTGATATTTGTTTTTATTTACATATATAAATTCATTTATGTGATATTGTTTTAATTTGTCTCAGATTCACCATATGTTTGGCGCAATATAGCCCGGTTGGAGCTGACGTGCCATAAAACCATATTTCATTCATATTTCATTCATTCAGTATCCAGTTTAAACAGTTAGTTTTAATAACCGGCGTGGTTTCCCCTTGCCCGTGATGCAGGACGGAGGGCCTGGAAAGGACAGCTGTCTAGTCGTTCGGATGAGACGAAAAACCGAGGTCCCGTGTACATATTGGCGTGCACGTAGAAGATCCCTTGGCAGTTGGAATTCGATATAAGAGTAGGCCGTAGTGCCGCTGTCCGGGCAAAATTTCCCTCATAGCACACTGTATGCCGTATGCCCGTCTTCATTAGCCCAGTTTAGGAGCAAAACAGTAGGACGTTAAACCCCTTTTCATTTCATTTCATTTAGTTTTAATAAATTTGTCAGCAGTAATAAAACTCAGCTTATCAAGTTATTTATCCTGATAATGTGATATTTAAATTCTAACCGCCCACACCTAGACTTCCCTCCTCCATTTCGATTTTGTGCCACGAAAGAATTGCAGGCAGTTATAATAGTCATACAAATAATATTATTATTAAAAATATATCTATGGTTATCTATGGAGCAAACACCTGTTTTTGAGACCGTAATCTTACCTCCACCATTGAAAACCATGTAAGGAACGTAACTCTCATTGGATAGATTCGGCCATGAAATTTCACTTGAAGGTGTTTTATTGTTTACGAATTATTGTCCATACAGTTTGTAATAGCCCCTACCCGTGAGGGTTATTACGAAGCATGTCACATGTACAGTTATTGGAACTCATCTAAAGATTTTACCATTTGTATAAAAATGTCAAGGACGGTTCGTAATTACTTTTTATGTTACAGTCAAAATGCATCAAGGGGTATAATTTCTTAGGCGTTCAACGGCCGAAGACCACCAATAATTTCCCTATTAATCGGTTTTAACATTTTCCAAAATTTTCAATGGCCAGGATGCTCTAGACCACAAAATCAACATCATTCTGTCCATGTCTTTCAATCTATTTTGCAGCACGGTTTCTTTCAGTCGGTAGTTCAGGACGAAGGGCCTTGCAAAAACACAATGTCTAGTTCAGTCGTGTACTGCAGATGGGACAAAAAACACAAGCTCGTATATACACATTGGCGTGTATATAAAAGAAACCTTCACAGTTGGAATTTGTCCAGGGAAAATCAATAGAGCGCATGCTCTCATTGTTCTAATGCGTCACACGTATGCTGGCACAATATCACAATTCGCATATCAAGCCTCTGAATTGATTTTTTACGATTCTCTTTTTTTTCTGGGTTTTTGTTTTGGTCACTTCAGTAACCAACTTGTCACTCTTAATTAAACACCGTTAAATTGATTTTGGTCTGTATTTTGAACCATATGAATATCGTGGTATAAAACAGTTGTATTTTTTTTTTACTTCAGCAGAACTAAAAATACTCGCCATAAAATTATCAATTATTCATTATCTTGCTGCTGTTATGGTAAATATTGACATGGTACGAATCGCATCGTAGTACCTGAATTAACAATACATAGCGTATTGTGACTGCAGTCGCAATACCCAGCACTACTTCACACCAAATTTCCCTAGCCACAGTGGCTCATTGAGTAAGGTACTGGCTCAATAACCAGGAATTTTCCAGAGAAGTTTCCCATTGTACGTAGCAAGTACATACAAGAACCTTGTACTTAGCATATACATGAAAGAACCCTTGTTAGTTCAAAATCAAAGAAGCATGGACAGATAGTCGCTGTCTGTGCAAAATTCTCCTTCCTTGCATTTTACAAACAGTCATAGAATAAAGATTACTACATGTACATGTTATACTGATGAAATACTGAAGTTGACAAGATAATAAAATGTTAAACCCCATTCTATATTTATGTGTATGATTTACGATTATTTACAATTTAATAGTGTTATTCATATTAAACTACATTGTCATATTAAAGTTGATATAATCTTTGACTGGCATTTGGCGATTTGAAAACATATATTATTGTAACACAACACAGTTCTGTGGATAACAATCACAATACTATATACGGTACACACAACATTTCGATAATATTTCAAGCATACCAATAACAGCTAATGAAATCTTCTTGAAACGTGTTGTGTATGTAATATAGTGATTGTTATTCATAGAACTGTGTTGTTTTATATTAAGTTGATAATTATAAAACGGTTTTAAGAATGAGTGATTGTTATTCATAGAACTGTGTTGTTTTATATTAAGTTGATAATTAAAAAAACGGTTTTAAGAATGAAGTTCATTTTCTTTCAGGAAATAATATATTATATATGAAGCAGAAGTCCACCATTTGATATAAAGGTAATTCAGGTAATATACATAATATAAATTGGTAAATAAGCAATAATTCAAATGTTGAGTCTGTCTAAAACTCATTCAAAAACATACTATTGTTATTCAAATCTATAAATACCAACATAAAACTTGTTCCACCCAAAATTTGAATTTCATTGGATTTTATATTTTGATTTGAATAGTCTAAATCTAAAGATGAGTTAGACACAGATTAAACTAAAATTAGTAGATAGACAAAGTCTGCTTAAACATACTTTATGCAAGAGCTAAATCTGCATATTGCAGGTCTTTCTTTAGGCCTGAAATGTTATCTAAAAGGACATTAATTAACTTATCCAGGCTATAATCAACACTCGATGTCATCGCTAGACTGGTATATTTACTGGATTAGGATTCGATTTGCTGCTCAACTTATGCTCAACTGGATAATCGAGACTATGTTTTTTATCATACCGACTTTGGTAATAATGATCGAGGATAGGCCGAAAATTCAATCGCTAAATTCTCAGTTCAGAGTGGATCAATTTAACTGAAATTTAATCATGAAATGGATAATCGAGACTATGTTTTTTATCATACCGACTTTGGTAATAATGATCGAGGCTAGGCCGAAAATTCAATCGCTAAATTCTCAGTTCAGAGTGGATCAATTTGACTGAAATTTTCAGCAAATTCCCTTTACATTATCTAGTTTTTAACTATAATAGTGAGAACTGCCAGCTCTTTATCTAATCTCCCAGATTGTATCTAGTTTTTAACTATAATAGTGAGAACTGCCAGCTCTTTATCTAATCTCCCAGATTGTATCGAATCTCCAATAATCTATCTTTAATATTTCTAAACCAAAAATTTAATCAGATAGAGAAAAACCCATCAAATTACCGTAAACATCAGAACAACCCAATTCAATGTTATATATTGTGATCTAAATTAAATTAAAGACATCTATCTCCTTTAAAGAGGCATTAGGTAAGATTAGATAAAGAGCTGAAATTTCTTGCTAAAATTGTTACAAAATAGATAATGAGATGAGAATATGATGAAAATTACAATCAAATTGCTTCTAACAAAGTCTCAATTATCCATTTTTATGGTTATTTCATCCACCACAAAATGTTTTCAAATCCGCTCAATACTACAGGCATCTGATGGCATCGAGAGCTGATTATGGTCTTGTTAAGTTGAGTAATCTCTAATTATTAATTTAGATAACATTAAATGCCTAAAGAAAGAACTACAAAGGGCAGATTTAGCTCTTGTATAATGCATGTTTAAGTTTATCTTTAATTATATTTAAAAATAATAATTCAGAAATCATCTGAAAACAAGCCATTATATATAAAGTTTAATTTGTGTTTGGATTTAATAAATTTATATACAAATCAGATTCTAATAATAGTAAAAACGTAGGGGTGTACATATATTTAATTGAGACAGTGAATGTCATATCCCGGCTTGTAATTTGTTCTAAGTGAAAACTGGTGAATGTTAAAGATTTAAACTTTCAGCATAATAAGATAATATACTAAATTAAAATTAGTTTCAGCTTAATTCTGGTATATAAATATTACAAAATTAAATGACTTTTATTAATTGTATAAATATAAATATGAGCTATAAATGAACATTATTGTAAAGACTATTTAATATATCTATTCATTGTAATTTGTATTATGTAAGTATTAATTATAAATATTTGTTGAATAAAGTTTATGTAATTTATTATTGAATTTGTTATTCTTTTGATTTACGTGCTTAGACTGAGACGAGCCCGAATAGCGTTGAAAAGGGAAACGCAACAGTTTCAGCTTAATTCTGGTATATAAATATTACAAAATTTTACATATCCTAGCATTTGGTTTCCTTAGATTATACTTAAGAGCTACTCTAGTAGCAGCTTCAAACACTTCTTTAACCCCTCCTCTTGTTTTGGATGAGCATTCAAGATATTCATGTGCCTGGATCTTCTCTTTCATTTGGAGACCTTTTTCATATGTAACTTGTTCAGCGACTGAATTAGATTTAGTTCTTAAGTCTTTTTTGGTTCCAACAAGGATTATTGGTACTCTAGGTATGTAATGGCTTACTTCAGGTTTCCATTTTTCAGAAACATTAATAAAACTAGTTTCCTTGACGAGACTAAAGCAGACGATCATAGTCTTCTTGTCCTGCTGTATCCCGTAATTCAAATTCAACCTGTAATAATGGATTTATTAATTTAAATTCTTTATTTATCCAGAACAGAACTAATCGTTGCTCATCTATGCATAAAAACATTTGATAACCATGGAGTTAGCAGAATATATTTTTGTTGGCAAGTGTGTTGAAATTGTATGACGTTTAATTTGAAAAGAGTGACCTCTGTTGTCAAATTAATGAAATGGGGTTTTAACTCTAGACTTCATTTTTCTGTCCCTCCCACTGCCGAAGACACTTCCATATCCGCCCCATCTCATTAAACTAGACTTTTATTTTCTTGCAGTTTTGTTTTGGACTATAGTATGTTAGCTAAAGATTTGACTACTTCCATAACAGTGCTCTGTGCTCTGTTCTAGATCAGGTCTGTCATTGAGTCAAATGACATGGTTTCGAAACCAAGCTTATACATGACAAGGAGTAGGGTTGTCTGCCTGTCCTTGTGAGTTTTCTCACACGAAAAAACTTCAGTGAGTTTTTTCTTTCTAATTTGGCTTATTTTGGCTGTCTGAATAGGTTATCTAAAAGTTGCTGGTTTTAAATAGCTTAGGATCCGATATTTGTACATGCTTAATTGAACTATAATCTCTGACTATTAATAGACCTGATTTACCACATACTCCATCACCCACTATTACTAGTTTTTTCTGTACTGGTGGTCGAGCATTATTGCTGGTCATTTTGATCAATTCTCCGTCACAGTCTGAAAAGAGTATATAAAACATAAGGTCTATCACCAACTTCGTATAGAAACTTAAAATGTGTATTTCTGCAAAAGCTACACCAGGGATTCAGATAGTTGTACAGGACTAGGATTCTTGAATAATAAGTGTAGAAGGAGCACACTAAATGCAAACAAAACAGATAAGACAAACCTGTGGACGAACTAGACAGACTTTACAAGAACAATTAATATCAGATGAAGTGAATGGATTTGGGTGTTAGCCATAAAGCATCCACTGCGCTGTGCCTTCCTGGGTTAACTATGTAAAGTCTTCTACACAGAATTAACTTTGTTTGAATCATTAAAATACATCTTGGATGGCTCCCTTTTTAACAAGCCAAATTGTATTTTGTTACCCAAATGAATTATAACAGATATGTACCCAGTTTAAACATGTAATCTCAATAAATTTTCACCATTTTCTACCGGTATAAATAATACATGATGAAATGATTTAAATGGCTTTTCAAATGTATAAATAACGAATGGCCTGTGCATAAATCAGTAGGTCATTTTGTAATAAAAATTCTACAGGCCCATTTACCGTTCAATACATATAAGTATGCCATTGGTCGCTTTCTTTTCACGGTTGGTTAAGAAATGAAAATTTATGTCTGTTTAAGGTTACATTGAACAAGTAATCCTTATATTTATTCACTCAGGAAGCGCTAATCCATAGGAAGTGTGAGATATGGGTGGAGTGCTTCCCCACAGGAATCAAAACCTTAAAATTAAAAGCAACTAAGTGGAAAAATATTCGTTAAAAATCTACCAGTTAGAAGACATGGGGAGAGGAGTAAAGAATTACAGCTGATTCCGCTCTATGAACTGAAAATAACTGGATCAGATGTTGTATATGTTTTATTGCTTATGGGTATGCGACTATATTAGACAACATGGCTGTCTTTACCTATTAACTGCCATAAGTAATATAAAGGAGAAATAACTTATAATTTGATATGATCTGATAAACTTATTTGTACTTGAACAAATTGACTATAACTAACACATACAAAACAAAATCTGATTTTCAAATCAATGAGTTATGGGAGTCGATGTGGGATCCCTTGCTGCGCGATTTATTTTATAAGGATACACTATATATAGGTATAACAAATTTAACGATATATATAATTTCAAACATATATAAAAATTGTCAATAAATTGAAAGAACTTCCTTGACTAACACTGATTATTAAAATTACAAACCCTAATAAAGCTTAACACGGCTTATCATGTACATAGCTGAACAGTAGGACGTTAAACCCCATTTCATTTCATTTCATTTCCTTGTTAGTGTCATCTTTGATAACAATAGAAGTCACTTGGAGTACTTACTTACCAGGACGTTGGCACTCATCAAACCCACCGGGAAGTTGGCACTCATCAAACACGAAGAATATTATAAATATTCGGGTTAGGCTTTTATCATTTATGCACACTATAAGCAATATGTCGTCTGCTAGAAATACAATGCATTTATTATTTAATGTTTAAACAATGGAACTATTTAAATACATGTTTTACGTGTTTGTATTCACCATTTAACACCACAATATTGAAAGAACATGAAGACCAGCCTCGACTTGTACTAAAAGAAAAACATGTATTAGTTTTAACTCTACAAATATATGCCTTGAGGTTTAGAGAGTAGAACGCCATTCGTGAATTAGCATCCTTATAATGTAGGTGTTTGAATTTTAGAAGGAACCTTGGCAGATGGTCAGACAAACTTTCTGGCTTACAGAATGAGTTTAACGTCTTACCTACATCATTTTCAAGTTTAAATACGATTTTTATGATTGACTTTGATTATATGCAGTAAAGAGAATTTTGCCAAAACAGCAGCATATCTGCCTACTCTGTCAACAACGACCATGTTTTTTGTTGTCTTCATATCTGACTGGCCAATTTCTATGTCTGTCCCCCATAGGCCTTACCTGTGACAAGCTGGAACCTGTCTTGAAAATTCCCAGTGAATGTTATCAGCCCAGTCTCTGGGTTTAAACGTGGGATGTTCTAATCACTGGACTGCCGAAAAATGTTGTATCAAAGAACCAATGGGAGTGCCTAACAGAGCAAAGGATTTTATGAAAATCAAGCTTCTTAACTTGTTTTAAAACGACCTGTTTTAAGTGGACAATCAGAACATTTTTGTCAATAAAAAATATGACAGACATTGTTAAGTGTACAATCTGTTAATTTTCTATTGATAAGGGAGTATATTATTGTATCATGTTTATTAGTATAATGATATTTTAGAATTAGGACTTGAAATTTTAATGGACATATTTAGAGCTTTTAAGTATTGATATTATATTGTATTTATTGCATGGGACATAATAAGCGTTAATTAAGCAACATTGCTTATTTAACGCATTGCAAAGGGGCGTTTTGTAATACTATAGGGTTTATTTTAGTTATAAGAAAGGTGTTCTGTTTAATATAGAAATTCTTTACCTACATGATGTGTGACGAAAACTAGGGTAATGAAGTAGCGTGCTTTATTCTACTACTATCTTAGACTAACTCGCCGACAGTTATGTCATTATCCATTGCTGGAAGTAGGGTACTATAGTCCAGTCATCTCGTGTACGGATTAGTACAGTTAACTAGAATAGTGTTGACGTAAAACGGTGCCTTTACGAAACACTTACGGAAAAATGGTAATAGTCCCGCCCTAATAGATGACGCAATATACTTCCTGTTTGATTTACCTTCAGGTATCATGATGAGTCCGTAGGGAAGACATTATTCGGAGCTCGAAAAGTACTATCATAACTTTGTAGTTTGCTGTATGTATTTAATTATATAAACTTAGTAACAACGTCAACGGTATTCCAGAGTCCGTTAATTGGTGATTGAAATAATTGATTGTACAACGTGAAGTTGAAGAAAGTCCTAGACGATAGTGTCACAGCCTATCTCTTATTTGGAGTCCATGACCGGGATAGTCACATATACCCCGTAGTGACACATAAATGCCTACACATAATGAAATCCATTGTATATCCTTCCATGCCTTATATTTACATTTTAATTATTTATCAATGGCAATAAATCAAAATCGTATTTTTATAAACCACCACAAGTGTATTATATTTACTTATTTCAGATAGAGAGACAGCGAAATGGGGTTTAACGTCCACTCGACACAAACTAGGTCAATTCGGGACTAACATAAGGTTTAATTTTATTTCAATAATTCGCTTGCGCGTAGGGGTCTTTAGCAGTGGGAGGAAACCGGAGGACCCGGAGAAAACCCACGAGGTTGGACAGGCGACCCTACTCCTTGTCACGTACAACCGGGGATTCGAAACCACGCCAGTCGACTCAATGACAGACTTTATGATACAGCGCGCGCACGCTAACCATTCAGCCATCCAACCCCCCTTACCCATTTCAAGATCAAGAGATCCCAACAGATCCTACCTGTATGACGAATGGTTTGCTCTATAGACTTTGTGAACATGAAAGACAGGTATAAACTGACTCTAGAACTAAACTGTTTCTTTTAACAAATACAGAATAATGTCGGGAAATCACCCAATATTATTACACTTATCACGTACAAGCCGGGTATCGAAACCTGACTTATTAACTTCAGTTGGGCGAATTTTACAGGTATCAGACCATGGTTATTCCCATCTTGCATTATATCAGGGAATGGGGATGACTATAGCTGTACGGTAGAATTTTTTCAAGGAATGGGGGTGGCTATAGTTGTACGGTAGAATTATCTCAGGGAATGGGGCTGACTATAGATATACGGTAGAATTATTTCAGGGAATGGGGGTGACTATAGATGTACGGTAGAATTATCTCAGGTAATGGAGGTGGCTATAGATGTACGGTAGAATTATAATTAATATGGGGAATAACACAGTTAATTACCACTACTTGAATAATGAAATTATCTGATCAGATGAATCTATTATAAAGTCCACTCATATTCCTTATATCAAAGTTTAAATCTTCCGCATGCTGGCTGTTGTCATGTAAAACAAATTCTAAAGTCCAATTGGTGAGAGTTGTCAGGTAACAGCAGCTACTTCGCACGATTTTCTGTAGAGGCCGTTAGGTTCTATACTTTAGATATTGTTTACAGGAATTATTATTTACAGAAATCTAGGAACGTCTTATTCTCTTGCGATGAAAGGTACATCTTGTATCACATGTGGAGTACAGTGTATTAAGTTAAAGGGTGCATCTTGTATCAATCAATCAACCTGAAACACACCAGGGTTTACCGATAATAAAACAATATAAAACGAAAGTAGAATGATCTGTTACTATTTATATATATATAAAATGAAAGTAGAATGATAGGTTACTATATATATATTGACATTAAAAACACTGTAAGTTGAAAATAGAAGGATAGGTTCCTTTCCCCACATCTTAGACCACCTCTAATTTTCCCCAAAATGCCCGATCGATTGAACGCTTTCTACGAGAGATGTTAGTAACACGGAGCATCATCTTGCTTAACAAGTAAACAAATCCTTCATATCAACCTCATATCCTTCCGCCTCAAAATCATGAATATATACCAAAACCTGGCAGAAGATGTATAATCAAACCCTTTCTTCGATTCCACACCAAAAATTGCCACTGCTGTAGACCCCCCCCCCTCACTCTCTCACTCTCTGTCTTAGATCTTACCTACAACATTCAATTTAACGTTTCTCTCGGCACTTTCTCTTCTGTCAGCTAATTTACACACGTAGACACCGGCATGCTGGTAATTAACATCCTGGATATGTAAATTCCACTGGGAACCGGATACAGATGTCACTTGATGTTCCAGATAATAATTGCCATCTGATGCGTAGGTAAATAGACCTATTGTTATGGGAGCAGGTTGGTCTGCTTTATACCACAAAACCTATAGGAAACAAAATAGGGTTGAACGTCCTACTGTTCTGGTCCCATTGGGCTATGAAGACGGGCATAGGACATGTGGTGTGCTATCGGGGAAATTTTGTCCGGACAGCGGCGCTACAGTCTACTCCTTTAAGTGCACGCCAATGTGTACACGGGATCTCGCTTTTTCGTCCCATTTGAAAGACTTACCAGGCACTCCGTCCTACACCACTGACAAAGGTGAACCCCACCAACGTCATACTCACTAAACCACCGTGGCTTCGTGTACCTATATTGCTCCTGATCTAATTGATTAAGCGATGACATGAAATAAAATGAAATGGCGTCTAACTTTCTACACCAATCAGGCGGACATACGTACGTCATGTCCGGTGATTTGAGGAAACGTTTGTCCAGACAGCAACTGAATCCAACAGTACACGGGACCCCGGGTTTTCGTCCCATCCGAATGACTAGAGGCTGTTCTTTGCCCGACTAAGTGCAATATCTGTTTCCAGGGTATAATAAATGGTTGTCATGCTTACCACTTTGGTACCAAGATTTTGAACAGAACATGGCAACCTGGCATCATCACCAACCCTCACAGTTACATTCTGTTCAGTTTCATTGAAAGTAGGACGTGGGTAGATCTGGTGTCTTGTTGCCCTTGCTTAAAATAGAGCAATAATTAACATAGGTACAGTCTGGTTAAAACATATATCCTATTTCAGTTCGTTTTTTATAGTTCAAAATTTCGTTTTACTTGTCTTTACTACACTAGGATCTGGAAGAGTTGTTATATAACCCGCGTTCTATTTGAAATGAGGGATTAGCCAATGAAACGATCTGTTACGGTGAGTTTTTGGGGTGAGGTGCACGAAACTTTGGATAAACCACTAGAAACGTCAACTCTGATTGATTAATCAATGTCTGACGTCATAGGGTTAAAAGCCGCTCGTACGACCCCTGACGCGACCTTCCACTACAACCAATCTGTCAGATCTTTATGTAGTGTAGGCCATCGAAAGTATAAAAAACGAAACGAAATATAGATCTATATATGAATGAGAGTGACATAAGTATTGAATAATGAAAATATCTCTTGTATAATTATATTGATTTTACTATGCTACTGACGTAATTAGGGTGGGGGGGGGGGTTGGTGGCTTTATGGTTAGCACGTGCGCGCTGTACCATAAAGTCTGTCATAGAGTCAACTGGCGTGGTTTCGAATCCCCGGTTGTACGTGGCAAGGAGTAGGGTCGCCTGCCAAACCTTGTGGGTTTTCTCCGGGTCCTCCGGTTTCCTCCCACTGCTAAAGACCCCTACGCGCTAGCGAATTATTGAAATAAAATTAAACCATGTGTTAGTCCCGAAATTACCTAGTTTGTGTCGAGTGGACGTTAAACCCCATCTCTCTTTCTCTCTCTCTCACGTAATTAGGGAAGGACACTGAAACAGTGTAGCAATATTATCGTCCTAGAATAATATTGATTTAAAAGTCGTCAACACGTTGTATTAGATACACTCCTCGTTCAACAAAATACAGCGACTGGCTTGCACTGTTATTTCTTGCGGTAATCTATCTTAAAGGTGGAATGTACAGATAGTCACGCAAAAAATCACAGTTAGACCGGAGGCTCAGCGCAGGGGGGGGGGGGTCCATCAAATGGGCACAAAACCAGAACCAACTTTTCTAGAGTACAATTATGGGTAGAATACGATGCCGAGTGGTAATCAGTCCGCCGTTGGGGCGTTTTCGAGATATTCGGGGTCAAAGATCAAATGAGTTCATTTGCACTGAAAGTGAATGCGCAGTCATTCTTGTATTATGAAAAGAAGCTGAAAATGATCGAAAGTAATCACACTTTCAATAGAAATGTAAACTTGCTAAATTCACCTTTAGTCTTAGTGACCCTGGAGGTCAAAAGGTGAAATTTACCGTATTTGCACTAAGAAGATTTAAAGCAATAAAATGTCAACGTAAAATATAAAAACTAAAGCGAAACCTGTTCTAATTAATAATAGGAATATTTTAAATTTATCTTTAGGGGGTCTTAGCACAGTACGTTTACTTTGGAACGTCGAAAATGATCTTGCATAACAGAACCAACACATTTTGAAACCTGTTTCAAAAATACGTAAAAACTGTCAAATCGAAATCTCTCCGATTTATTTTCACAACGATTGTTATACATAATGATACTATTTATCTGGAAAAACAATTGAATAGTTTCAGTGTTGGACTCCAGCCTGCAGGTCGCGTGGATTTCCAAGAATCCCAGTCTAGGAAAACCGACGCTAATCTGTGACGGGAAAACACGTATATGACGACGAGATTAAAAGTTTGCAAATCTTTTATGAGTTTTTATGAATTTCGCCGGAACATGGACGCAGATAAAACCGACGGATGCATTGTACACAGTAGTCTCAGGATATATATGTCGTATTGGTAAATGTTAGCGGGGGAAAAGTTTAGCAGGCTTTGTGACGCGGCCTCCAGGCTGGAGTCCAGCCACGAAACTATACAATTGTAGTTTTCAGACAACTAGTATCATTATGTATAGCATTCGTTGTAAAACTAATACGGAAAGATTTTGAATTAAAAATTTTCACGTATTTTTGAAACAGGTTCCGAAGCGTTTTGGTTCTATTATGCAAGATCATTTTCGACGTTCCAAAGTAAAAGTTCGGTGCTAAGACCACCTAAAGATAAATTTTAAATGTTCCTATTATTAATTAGAACAGGCTTCACTTTAGTTTTTATATTTTACGCTGACATTTATTACTTTAAATCTTCCTAGTGCTAAACGGAAAACGTGACCTTTTGACCTCTGGAGTCACAAAGAACAAAGGTGAATTTAGCAAGTTGACATTTTTGTTGAAAGTGTGATTACTTTCGATCATTTTCAGCTTATTTTTATGATACAAGAATAACTGAGCATTCACTTTCAGTGCAAATGAACAATTTGACCTTTGACCCGAATATCTCGAAAACGCCCCAACGGCGGACTGATTACCACTCGGCATCGTATTCTACGCAAAATTTTACTCTAGAAAAGTTGGGTCTGGTTTTGTGCCCATTTGATGGACCCCCCCCCCCCCCCCGAACTGAGCCACCAGACTAAGTTAACTTGCAACAAAACGTGCATCTCTCGATATGCACTTTTGTTGGTTAGTCGCCAAATTAGGCATATATATATATATATATACGATGAAATTGTGATTCAATTGTGATGCAGAGACGGATCCGGAGGAAATTGAATCACAATTTCATCGTATTGATCCGGAGGAAATTGAATAACAATGTCATCGTATTAATTCATAATAAAAGTTGACCTCAGACGGGGTGTTGGATATCTCTCTTTAAGAAGCTACATTGCCTCAGGTACCGGGCACCTCCTGAAAAAAACTCCTGCCCCTTCCCCCTGTGTTTAAATAAAGACACGCCACTGATACACTGATCATCTGCGAAAGAGAGAGAGAGAGAGAGACTAGAGAAAGAAATGGGGTTTAACGTCCACTCGACACAAACTAGGTCATTTCGGGACTAACATATGGTTTAATTTTATTTCAATAATTCGCTTGCGTGTAGGAGTCTTTAGCAGTGGGAGGAAACCGGAGAACCCGGCGAAAACCCACGAGGCTGGAAAGGCGACACTACTCCTTGTAACGTACAACCGGGGATTCGAAACCAGGCCAGTTGACTCAATGACAGGTCTTATGATACAGCGCGCACGTGCTAACCACTCGACCATCCAACCTTCCACATCTGCGAACTTCAGAAAAAAACAGTAAAATACATAATTAAATATGAACATACCTGTTGTTAAATAAAACCAACCTGTTGATACAAGAAACAAAACTTGAATCATGTTCATTACGTTACGTGTCATTTTGTATGAGTTATACTGGAAATAGAAGAACGTGAAGTTAGAATTAAATCAACATCTTAATCAACAGGATTTATACAAATCAATCCAAACAAAATCTACGAACTTCAGAAAAATAGGAAAAAATAAATAGTTATACTGGAAATAGATAATGAGATTAATTCTGTTTAAAGATACATTATTGGAGATTAGATAAAAACTAGATAATGTAAAAGGGAATTTTCTGAAAATTTCAGTCAAATTGGTCACTCTGAATCAAGAATTTAGCGATTAAATTTTAGGCCTAGCCTCGATCATCATTAATAAAGTCTGTACGATAAAAACATAGTCTCGATTATCCATTCTTTGGATTTAATCAAAGGCAGCAGACCGTTCTAATCCGGTAAATATTGCAGGCTAGCGATGACATCGGGAGTTGATTATGGTCTTGATAAGTTAATTAATGTCTAATTAATAATTTATATAACATTTCAGGCCTAATG
This sequence comes from Patella vulgata, assembly GCF_932274485.2. Classification (NCBI taxonomy): domain Eukaryota; kingdom Metazoa; phylum Mollusca; class Gastropoda; family Patellidae; genus Patella; species Patella vulgata. Next base: position 578,358 of record NC_065884.2, read on the forward strand.
AAAGACCTGCAATGGGCAGATTTAGCTATTGCATAATGCATGTTTAATAGATCAGTGTAATTTGGTGACAATAAGATGAAATTGTACGAATAATATTTGATCTTTTAACCTTTATTACTTGATAAACTCTGTAATTTATATTATACAACAATACGGATCTATAGGTTGATACTCGATTGAACATTCGGGTGCAAGCTGATTAAAACACGCATCGAATTTCGTTTCGTTTCGTTTCGTTTTTCATAGTTCAAAATTTCGTTTTACTTGTCTTAACCACACTAGGATCTGGAAGAGTTGTTATGTAACCCGCGGTCTGGTTGGTGTGAGGGATTAGCTAATGAAACGGTCTGTTGTGGCGAGTTCTTGGCGTACGGTGCACGGAACTGTGGGTATCCCAGTAGAACCATCAACACGGATTGCATAATCACAAGTCTGGCCTCATAGGGTCAAAAGAATTAACGGTCACCGGTCTGACATAGTCACCAAAAAAGACAAACCTGTCTCAATTCATTTCAACCAACCAAATCATGACATTTCTGATCTCATTGTCACGCCAATAGAAAAGACCAAGAGCGACTTTGAAACTTCAGAAGAAATTAAAACGTTTAGGCTAACAAGAGAAAAATTCTGGATTGACAAATTGAAAACAACAGACCCCCTAGGTTTGAATATTCATACGGCTAGCGCAATAGCTCCTTTTGTAGTTCCATTTAGCGCAACAGCAGCAAGTGCGTCCAAAATCATCAGAAAACACTATACTGATCTCCAAGAAAATCACCCGAAAATATTCACACAGAAACTTATAATTGCATATTCTAAAAATAAAAATCTGAACGACATCCTAGTGCACAGTAAATTAGATTAAATAAGACCAGTCTCCACCCTGACCCAAAACAAACCATATATCAAATCCTATGCCTAACCGTTAGTAATTAAAATCAATTAGATATAAGAATCCCTAGCCGTAACCCGGTGATGTGGAACAAACACGATTTTTTAGAAAATCCAATCCGTAGTAGGAAACACACTAATGTGGCTCTCTCCCGAGAGCCTCAAATTTCTTTTCTTTTTTCTTCAGAAACAATAATACCAGAATACCAGAAGCACCACCCAAGGAAGACCATCAGCGCCACCAACAAACAGTGAAATCGCCTTTGTATATAAATCTAATGTATTGTATGTATTTTAATAAAACTAGGAAATATCACGAACTAATTTGATGATATTCGTAAATAAATTCTGTTTAAAGTCTATTCAATCATTTGGGGTCATGCATGCCTATTATTACCATTAAATTTAACATATAAATTGAGAGGCGATCCCACGACTTGCATTATGCTAATGATGGACAATAATAACATAATGACCACCAGTTATCTTTGTAACATTTAAAACTATTGCCATCTCAATTATTTTTATAACTATCCGTTCACAAATATCAGGGGGCAGTACTTTCGATGTAAGTATGCATTCACCAAACTAACAAACTGTTGTTCAAAATGGATAATCGGGACTTCGTTTATTATCCTATCAATATATTGTGAACACTTCAAAGCCCGAAAACGTCACTTAAAAGCGAGTAATTTGACTGAAATTTTCACTATAATCCATCATGCATTTTTTGAACTATTATAGCACGAAGGGTGAGCCGGTTTTCTAAATCGTACATAATACTTCTTTAAACATTCTACCTTAATTAGAATTAATTTGTAAACCAAACGATATAGTCGAGATGAAATTAAACAAAATAATGTCCTTATTATTGATGAAAGATTTACGGAATAAAAATTAAAGGAATATATAATAAATATTTAAGAGAAAGCCAAATCATGCTATGTCTTGATATAAAAATCCTAGTCACAGACAGAAGCTAATCTGAAAGGATGTGGATCAAATTTGATGACATACAATGTCTTCACGAAATCTGATCTCTATCGTGTTCACAAGCTTTTACGGGCACGTAATATATCAGGAAGCCCTTCAATGATAAAGAATCTGTAGTGTTCATTCTACAGCTGAAAGACAATAGGGTTCATACCCTCACAGTCCAAATGCTTCAGACCAAATCTGAAATCCATTAAAAAATATCCCGTTCATCCCAGTAATCGGAAAGGGTACCGTAAGACATATAAATAACTCGCCGTGTACAGGTCAGTTTAATGTATCTTGATAGACAGTGAGAATGTATTCATAACAAAACACAACACAGGGTATATATATGGATATAACTACTTCTCTGTTATTTAATAACGACGTTTCGTAACACATACAGGTCATGTTTTCAAGTTAATGATAAATATCCATCTAGTCAGCCTATTTATCCATATTTTGGCTTGCCCCAACTTAAATTAAAAATAGACGAAACCATTAAAATAATTAGAAGCCCTACAATAACAATAACTAATACAAACAATATGATTGATTGAGCCTTTGGTAAGATAATCACAAATAATCAGTGCTCGAGATCAAAGATCAGCCTTATTAGGGTTTCAGCATAATATAACATCTTAATCAGACCAACATTAATAATCACAACTTAATAATTGTTAACTTAGAAATAAAATAATTAGAAGCCCTACAATTACCATAACTAATACAAACAATAATATTGACTGACCCTTTAGTAAGATATTCACAGATAATAAGTGCTAGAGATCAAAGATCAGCCTTAATAGGGTTTTACCATATAACATCTTAATCAGACCAACATTAATAATCACAACTGATAATTGTTAACTTAGAACTAGGCAGTAATTCTGAAAATATAATATATTCAAATAATAGAGACAACACCTTAAACCCAACATGCCAACTAATAGGGTTATACAAAATAAATAAGACTTATAAGTATTTAATCAGACAACAGGCCACACTGCTTAAACTTGATTGAATCCTATGTTTTAATGTATATAACTAATATCTATTAATTACACCAGGAGAACGAGAATATAAGCATGTCAACAAACACTACCATATTATTAAAATATACTATGCAAATTAAGCGTTAAAAGTAACTACTAAATTGTTAAGGTATAACTAGCATGTAACCGTAATGACGTTCACAGTTCTGACAACACATAAAACACAGACTTAAACTATCAAGTCATCCCAAGCATTGGATATATATAGACCAGTGTCTCTATTAATAGTCGGGTTGTGTCTACGGATTTCTATAACTTCACGGATATGTAACTGTTTGCTGGACTTGATGTTTCTGGTTAGGATCTGTTTATCTCGCCATTTTATAGTATGGCCAGGGTTGTCCATAATATGCTGGGCTATTGCTGATCTATCTCCGTTCTTGTTTATAATGGCCAGTCGGTGTTCATTGACCCTAACTGATATTGGGCGTTTCGTTTCTCCTATGTACGAGGCATCACAGTTAAAGTCTATCTTGTAAATAACATCTCTAAGATCTTGCCGTTGGTTACCCATTCTTCCATCTGCTTTTATTAGGTTTTTGAGTGTCATCCCACTCGTTAAAATAACTTTTATATTCAGTTTTTCCAGAATGTATTCACTAAAAGCTACTAATATCCCAACTAATAGATTCCATACTAGCTGTATTAACACACCGTGTAGAATACAGTAATATTACATGTAGTTGGGCCAGTTGTAATAACTCACCGTGTACAAGACAGTATCCTGACAGATAGTAATATTAATTGGACTAGCTGTAATAATCTATCCACTAAGACCTACAAAATCACAACTAATACATCCCATACTATGTTAGTTCTAATGTTATCGCTGGTAGATACAATTTGGGTTGTTTTAAACTGTGGTCCAATCAGTGAAATAATACGGTGTGATTAACCGTCTACCCTTTCATTCGTACCTTCCTACACAACCATTTATAAACATCGATTGCACAATGCATATAAAACTTTCTATACAACCATGTATTGCAAAGCGCATATAAATCTATATAACTTATGGGTTTTTTTTCTGCCAGGCCGTGGAGTTCAGCATTCTTTTTCATCGCGAGTTTTTTTGTCATGTTTCTAAACTGTGGAACTACATTGGCTGCCAATTAAATCAAGAATAGATTTTAAGCTCTTGTGCCTTGCGTATAAGTGTTTACATGGAACTGGAACTTCCTATCTAGAAGATCTGTTATTACCATACTTTCCAAGACGTCCACTCCGTTCTCAACAAGAACATCTTCTTATAATCCCAAAATATAAACTCAAATCATTTGGATACAGATCGTTTGTTCATTTTGTGCCTGTTCTGTGGAATTCAACCGCTGAACGTTAAACTGTCATCCAGCCTAGAAACTTTAAAAACTAATTAAAAAACCCATCTATGTACGTATCATATTTGTATATTGTAAAGAGCCTCTGAACACATTTGAGAAAGAAGTGACCGTACCAAATTACGCAATAATAATAATAATAATAATACCAAAAATCAATCAGCTGGAGATTTTAACTTGATTTAACTTTATTACGACAAAGGGAGATGCCACACCTTCTCTTCTAACCACAGTGAATTTTTACACCGTGTTTTATGGTGACATTTTGATATACAAAAACTTTTCTTTATGTTTTTACCAATTTTATGGTTTATTACACCTTTACCTGTAAATGGCATAATTAAATCAACCTGTCCATAATATCATGTGCAATCTATTTGACGTTATAACAACAACTGTCTTGCTGTGACCAGCTAGACTGTGTGAGTGTTCGTATGTTGTATTGACTTAAGTCCGTTCGTTAGATGGAGTTAATAGAGACTTTTGGCAAGTGGAATTTTTCCCATCCGTATCACGTATCCGTATCATCACGTGATACGTTGCGTCAATGTAGTTTTTAGAGTTTTGGCAGAATTCTCGCGCCGCGTACGTATGGCTAGCTGAGCTGAGGTCAATTACAACATGATGGCAGTTGGTGACTAGCCTACAAATTCCTGAAAGGAGTAAAGTCGCTCGACAGTCGCTGAGTTATTTAAAATTTAAAAAAAACATTTAATGTCGAATCTTATTTTAAAAATCTTCGACTTCAACTCGACAGCAATTTTTGGTTTCTCTAATGTATCATTTCAAAAAGTTTTTACCCCTTTTACAGATTTGCAGGGTCCCACCTCCATAAATTTATCACGTAGATCAACCAGCATGCAGACAGACAGGAAAAATATGAAAATTCCGCAAAAAGCTCATCAACAGTAATGATTAAATTCCAGTCTTTGCCATGGTTAAAATCACACCAAATATACACATTCGTGTTCTAGGATACACATAGATTCATAAAAACGCTACGGCACAACATTTCAGCGTCTAAAAGTAGCAAAAAAGACGACGATGTTATACGGACCTTTTCTGTATGAAAGATGTTCGATACGTGCTACCGTATCCGTGTGTCGTATAACGTATGAGAAATACACACGCATTGATGACGTCACACATAAAATCAATACGGATACGCGATACGGACCAGTGGTGTCTCTAATGTCCCTGCCACGTGTTACTTCTCATTTAAGTACCATATCGTAAAGTGTTATTACGATGCAACTCGGGGCATGTTCAGGCGTATCAGAACTCGCGTGCTTTAACTCGGGAATATAGTACTGTAATTTTCTCATTTGTACTAGCGGTAATTATTTTTTACTGAACTATTATTTAGTTGACAGTATATGATGCATGAACGTGTGATGGGGAAAAGACTGGAGATATTTGGTAAAACGTGTGAGGTGTTACTCTGTCCGTTAACATGTGATGGGGGAAAAGACTGGAGATATCTGGTAAAACGTGTGAGGTGTTAACTCTGCTAACATTTTATAAATGAATCCTGTCATGGAAATTATCTCGTGTCTTTGAATCTGCTAAAGTGGTCCACAGATGCACGATATTACTACCAATAACATTCATTAAATAGTGTTGATAAAATGTCTAGACTAACCCGAGACCAGTGAGAGGGACGCCATAACCAGCTTTGCGTCATGGGTTTGAGTTTTTGCGCCCCCCCCACCCCTGTGTTTTTGTGCCCCCTCGCTAATGGCAAAAAATCACGCGGTTCCAATTCGGTTTTCAACATTATAATCATAATGCTTAACCAGTGTCAAACATATACAGTGATTTACATCTAATTTACCATTTTCCAAACAGCTCAATATTACCCGGTGGCACTGGAAGGGACCCCACCCTCACCCGCATACACATATGAATATTGTTTTATGGGGGCGCGGGCGGGACCTTGTTCCTCATACAAAAAGGTCTCCCCGCCCTTGTCTGAGACCCCCTGCCCAGTGATGCGGTGTCTTACTGATGCAGCCATTGTGCCCCCCCCCCCCATTGATGATAACAAAGGTAGATTCCAAGTCCATGTTACAACTACCTTTATTTAACCTAGGCATTTTTGTTGTGCGCGAATAACGCAGAAATATTAATAATACTTGTCTGTAAAATATGTGATGTTTGTTGACAATATTTAGGTCTGGCTGTAACAGTTAATGTTTATAGATATAAGTCAGGTTCCACTATATTCTGGCTGTAACAGTTAATGTTTGTTTATAATAGTCAGGTTCCACTATATTCTGGCTGTAACAGTTAATGTTTACTGTTTTATACCCGTCACCTCCACTTCACACATAACCAGATATACTGTTGATTTGGATATCCTGATAAACCTGCCCACTGTTTTCTCATCACATTCAAATGTTCTCACGGTACATCCAAACACTCCTGGTATAAATATACAGAGTTTAGAAGTTGGATTACCGACAGTTGGATCTGTATCGTATACCATTACAGTCACATCAGACAACTGTTCACCACCAACTGAAATAAATACAAACACAACTCTAGATTGAAGGGGTTCGTTTTATCTTTTACGAGAAGGGACCTTTCTTTCAACCCCAAAAGATGTTTTTAATTTTGCCCAAACAATTACGAGTCGCCTTGAGGTAATAATAATAATAATTATATTTATAGAACATTTTCGTCGAATGCCAGTTTGTACATGAACCTCAATTTTTCTTCCTTCAAAATTTCATTGTCAGCCCTTTACACCCCACCCATGATATGAGAGAACCGTTGATGTAGGTTGACCAGGTACCCGGTCTGATTCCATACCCTGTTTTCATTTATAATCTTTTCGAACCTGTTACGTCATTTTATAAAATTTTACATTGGTTTATGTTTTTGCTTATTACCATTATGTCGCTTGTCGATGGTCGCGTAGTTTCATTCAACTTTGGTAAATGCGCAGACTCCACTTTATTCAATTATAGCGCGATGCGACCTGAAGGTTATTCTGAAGGTTGTCATGGTTCTAAAGGTTGTCATGGTAGACGCGTAGTTTGATTCAACTTTACGTTGATGCGATCGAGAGGTTTTCGAATAGAAGGGTATTTTTCTGAACCGACTGTGTTAATGAAGACTGATTATTCTGAGAGATCTAAAGAATTTTATACAAACTTACATTCTTTATTATCATATCTGTTAGATATAGTTATACTTGTGATGTCATACATCCATTCTAGATCAACTTGCCACCATGGATTGTAGTCATGGTAAACAGAGTGCTGACAACTGAACGCCGGACTGAACAGGCCATCTTTGTTTCCATCAACGGCCTTACTAGATTTCTGGTTACTAGCAAATGTCGAGCTTTGTATGGTTGGTCTTCCTAAAGCAATGTTGTCACCCCCTGAAAGTATAGAAAGGACCAATTCTGGAACTCAAACCACTATGTATTTTCATATAAAACTGCAATCGAAATATTTATCCTGATGAGCTCGAAATTAAAAACACTACTGACGGTAACAATTACGCTTCCTACTTGGATTTGCGTCTCGATTTTGACAATTGCCATAAACTTAGTGTTAAATTGTACGATAAACGTGATGACTTTGACTTTCCGATTGTTAACTTTCCATTTATTAGTAGTAACATTCCAATATCACCAGCTTATGGAATGTTTGTGTCTCAACTAATTTGTTACGCGAGAGCTTGTTCATTTTATTCTGATTTTTTAAGTAGATCGAGGCATTTGTCATCTAAGCTTCAACTACAGGAATACTTGCGAACTAAACTTATTAAAACCTTTAAAAAGTTTTATGGCCGTCATATTGATTTGATTGGTAAATATAACATGTCTCTCTCGGCTATTATTCTAGATATATTTAATTGATGCGTATACTATCTCCCTGATAATGTCTGTCTCCTACATCGTTAACACTGTTCATCACGTGCATTTTGCATACCGATAGTTCATTGGCCAATCACGCTATTTTACCGAGATTTCGCCTAATAGTTTGGATGCAGCTATGGCGGGTGTGGCGCCAGGCAGCGTAAGCTTACTCTTCCGGACACCTGTTACCACTGTTTGTCGTGTATTTTGTACACGGTGAGTAGTCCATTTGCTGATTACACTATTTTGCCTTATTACACTATTTTGCCTATACCGTTTTTTTTAGGACTTCGAATTTTGTCTAATGGTTTGGATTGTTCGTACTTGGTTTTATTTTATTTCTAAATGACCAGAAGGTTCCGGGATCAACTAAAACACCAGAGTTTAAAATTAAAGCAATTTATGATTGACACACTGACTGTTAAGATATTTTCCCTGGTGTATTGTATTAGAGCAGGAGCGCAGGGGGTCTACCTAGCTGTACCTATATGGTATTAATGCATGCATATCTGGTATCATCAAAATGTAAGTCTGTCGGGTATCTGGTCGTGGGTGTGGCTGTGAGGGCTGCGATACTGGGTATGAATTCTTGAGCTAGATTAGCTCAAAAGTGTACCACATGAAAATGGTACAGCAGTGTACCTAACATCTTCAAGTATTACAAAAATACTCTGACAGACATTTCTAGTGGTGGGGTACCCTTGACAGAGTTATGTAATTGTCAGATCACAGCTAGGCTAGATTAGCTGAAATATGTACCACTTAAAACTGCTTGGAAGTTGTTCAGTACCACCACAGGAATCAAGAATGATCACTGCCAGTGGTCATGTAGTACGTGTGCTTGTAGCTGCACCAGGGAGGGCTTAGAATATACAATATTTTGCAATTGTGTTTTCACAGGTTGCAGCCAGAAACACGACTTTATTTTATATAAATGTATGTAATATGTCTGTCTTACCTGGTAATTTCTTACATTCATATCTTTTATTACAGGTGTCACTCGTTTCATTCACTAAAATAAAGTTCAACCATGGCCAATTTAAATATTGTACACAGCTGATTCACTTCTGTGACAGTTATTAAATATAAAACTATAATCAATATAAACATAGAGGAGTTGGGGTGGGTGAGGTCGGGTTATTATATAGAGGGGTTGGGGTGGGGTGCGATGGGGTTATCATATAGAGGGGTTGGGGTAAGGTGAGGTCGAGTTATCATATAGAGAAGTTGGGTGGGGTGGGTGGGGTTATCATATAGAGGAGTTGGGTGGGGTCGATGGGGTCGGGTTAGCATATAGAGGAGTTGGGGTGAGGTGGGTTGGGTTATTATATAGAGAAATTGGGGTGGGGTGGGGTTATCATATAGACAATAAGATCGCGCGGATAGTCACAAATACAGTATCAAAGATCCACTGATCCAAAATAAACACAATAAAGGTTTGACCGTCATCACGTAATTCATTCCACCTAAACCTCCCTTTTATTCTTACAAATCTCCTTTCATTCCACTCAAACCTCCATTCAAACTTCCCAAACCTTCATTTATTCCACACAAGCCTACCGTCATTCACCCAAGCCTCTATTATTCCACTCAGGCCTCCCGTCATTCCACCAAACCTCCACTCATACCACCAAAGCCCCCTTCCATTCCACCCACGCCTCCCTTCATTCCACCCACGCCTCCCTTCATTCCACCGAATCTCCCTTTATTCCACCTTAGCCTATCGTCATTCTCCCAACACCTTCCTTCATTCCACCCAAGCCTCAATTAGATTCCGAGAAATGGAATCTTTCAAATATTCTGACAGCAGCCCAAACACGTCCACAATAAACATTTTACCCACCTCACAATCCCAATCCAATACGTACCAGGGATACCATATATTTCAACTCCACAAAGAGTCTTAAATACTTACCGGGTATACCAAATATTTCCACTCCACAAAGAGTTAATAAATTTGACTTTTCGATAGAAATCTTCACAAATCTTCCCTGGACGCCATCTTTGCACCTGATGATGTTTTTACCTGTATTGTAATCAGCCACTGAAGCACAACAATTACCTTCTGAAGAGTTGTTTACCGTTAGATCAGAATCATAGACCTCATAATTAACGTCATGGAGGCGTTCAGCTGGAACGAAAGGTAACTATTATTTAATTCAGTTGAATTAAACATAAGCAACAATATGGAATACAGATTGAATAAATATATATTCATGTTGGAGTTTACATTGGAACTATTCCATGTTTACTATCAATAAACAGTCCTGTCGTTATAAACGGACATTCATCATGTTTACTTACAATAAACAGTTTCGTCGTTATAAACGATCATAAATCATGATTACTGACAGTAAACAGTCTCGTTATAAACGGACATAAATCATGATTACTTACAATAAACAGCCTGGTCGTAATAAACGGACATAAATCATGATTACTTACAATAAACAGCCTGGTCGTTATAAACGATCATAAATCATGATTACTGACAGTAAACAGTCTCGTCGTTATAAACGATCATAAATCATAATTACTAATAATAAACAGTTTGGGAAGGTTTGGGAAGTTTGAATGGAGGTTTGAGTGGAATGAAAGGAGACTTGTAAGAATAAAAGGGAGGTTTAGGTGGAATGAATTACGTGATGATTACTGACAGTAAACAGTCTCGTCGTTATAAACGATCATAAATCATAATTACTAATAATAAACAGTCACGTCGTTATAAACGGACATAGATCATGATTACTTACAATAAACAGTCTGGTCGTTATAACGATCATAAATCATGATTACTTTCAGACTCGTCGTTATAAATTATCTTTACTTACGGTAAAAAATCGCGTCGTTATAAACGTTCATAAACCAAGCGTGCCAGTTTTAACCGACAACTACCATGTGGCCAACATAAAATATTGTACCATATGTTACTTCTGAAATGACCTGGTTTGTGTCGAGTGGACGTTAAGCCCCATTGCTCTCTCTCGCTCTTTAACCGACAACTACTATGTAGGCCAATATAAAATGTCTATACTTACGATACACATCCTCGTTGTACACCAATATAAAACGAATTAGAAATGTTTTCATCAAATCAACAAGGAACCAGGGTTGATAATCGTCTTTCTGTGTTTGAAAACAGGTATTTGGGTTGTTATCTAGAGCTGCTGACATTGCTTGTAGACCACCAACAGAACTTGTTGATGGCGGTTTTAGACTGGCAACATTGCTCCCATCTGTAAATAATAATAATAATGAATTTATATAGCGCCTCTCATCTACAACTTTTCTACTCGAGGGTGCAATGTCACGTTTGGTATTCACAATTAAATAAGCGAATCTTCAATCATGAATTAAAGGACTCTGATGCCCTGGCTGCCTTTAATCTCGCTGAGATGTGTACTGGCTTCCTTTAATGTTGCTGGGATGTGTACTGGTTTCCTTTACCATTGCTAGAATGTGTCCTGACTGCCTTTAATGTTGCCGAAATGTGTGCTGGCTGCCTTTAATGTTGCTGGGATGTGTCCTGGCTTCCTTTAATGTTGCTGAGATGTGTACCGGCTGCCTTTAATGTTGCCGGGATGGATGTGTGCTGGCTGCCTTTAATGTTGCTGTGATGTGTCCTAGCTGCCTTTAATGTTGGTGAGATGTGTACTGGCTGCCTTTAATGTTGTTTGGATGTGTCCTAGCTTCCTTTAATGTTGCTGGGATGTGTCCTAGCTCCCTTTAATGTTGCTGGGATGTGTCCTAGCTGCCTTTAATGTTGCTGAGATGTGTCCTGGCTGCCTTTAATGTTGCTGAGATGTGTCCCGGCTTCCTTTAATGTTGCTGGGATGTGTCCTAGCTGCCTTTAATGTTGCTGAGATGGGTGCTGGCTTCCTTTAATGTTGCTGGGATGTGTGTTGGCTTCCTTTAATGTTGCTAGGTTGTGTCCTGGCTTCCTTTAATGTTGCTGGGATGTGTCCTAGCTGCCTTTAATGCTGGTGAGATGTGTACTGGCTGCCTTTAATGTTGTTTGGATGTGTCCTGGCTTCCTTTAATGTTGCTGGGATGTGTCCCAGCTTTCCTTAATGTTGCTGGGATGTGTCCTAGCTGCCTTTAATGTTGCTGAGATGTGTCCTGGCTTCCTTTAATGTTGCTGGGATGTGTCCTAGCTGCCTTTAATGTTGCTGGGGTGTGTGCTGGCTTCCTTTAATGTTGCTGGGATGTGTGTTGGCTTCCTTTAATGTTGCTGGGTTGTGTCCTGACCTGACTTCCTTTATTGTTGCTGGGATGTGTCCTAGCTGCCTTTAATGCTGGTGAGATGTGTACTGGCTGCCTTTAATGTTATTTGGATGTGTCCTGACTTCCTTTAATGTTGCTGGGATGTGTCCTAGCTGTCTTTAATGTTGCTGAGATGTGTCCTGGCTGCCTTTAATATTGCTGAGATGTGTCCTGCCTTCCTTTAATGTTGCTGGGATGTGTCCTAGCTGCCTTTAATGTTGCTGAGATGTGTGCTGGCTTCCTTTAATGTTGCTGGGATGTTTGCTGGCTTCCTTTAATGTTGCTGGGATGTGTCCTGGCTTCCTTTAATGTTGTTGGGATGTGTCCTGGCTTCCTTTAATGTTGTTGGGATGAGTCCTGGCTTCCTTTAATGTTGCTAGGATGTGTGCTGCAAGTGACAATGCCCTTTCACCACAAGATACTTTCAATGTTTTTGGAACGACTAGGTCGTGTTTTGATGTTGACCGTGTTGTTCTTTCTCCACTATTGAATTGATGTACAGTCTAATATGTAAACAGCTTTGATATTGGTCGGTGGCTTGGCCAACTATTCTACGTTTTAATATTTAAACTGTCCTTTAATCGCTTGCTCTATCCTTTTCTTTACATCAGTGGTGTTCCACTGGGGAGGCATTGGGCTTCCAGTGCAGAAATTTCAAATCTAAGAGAGGAAAGTTAGCCAAGAGAGTAACTCAAAACTGGTAAAGAAAAGTGTAATTGAACAGTCGGGAATAAACTCTAAAGCGACAGTTTTTTTTATTGTGAACAATCCTTCACGTCATTCATCCAGCTGCGAGGCTAGACGTTTCCGTCGGATTGAACGGAGATTATGTTCAGATACGATGCAGTCGTAATAGAATATAAAACAACATAATAACTTAGCTTACCTGTAATCACCATGAAACAATTTAATAACTTTGCCTACCTGTATTCACCATGAAACAACATAATAACTTTGCCTACCTGTATTCACCATGAAAACATTCATTCCAGGGTCGGGATCACTTCCCAGTTCTTCCACATTTCTGGTATAAAGATGACATTCCTTTCTTTGTCGATGAAAAGCAAAAGCTACACAATGTGGTTCAAATTTACAAGCCGAGGCGCACATCAATTTTGAATCTTTAGACACCATTTCAAGTGCTGAGTGTGGTAGCACGTTTTTAACAATACGCTTAAATCCCAACCAATAATCGGGACATAAACAATTTAAATTGTTCATCTGGTATCCAATGACAAGAATTGTCAAAAGAATATGAAGTTCTGGAAACATGTTGTAAATTTATGTAAATTAATCGTTTTAGCTCTTAATTCACAACATATCTTCATGAAGTATGCAGCCACTCTGCTGTAGAACACACCGATATTACTGTAAAATATATTAAGTCTATTCGAGGTACGTGATACTGTAAAATATATTAAGTCTATTCGAGGTACGTGATACTGTAAAATATATTAAGTCTATTCGAGGTGCGTGATACTATTTATTATTGACTGGTGTGAACACCGTTGACGAGCCTGGGGTCAACACCATTGACGAGCCTGTTGGATCGGAGTGTTTAATCTTTGCTTGGCTGCTGGAGATTTAAAGGGTGGGAGAATATATGATTAGGAAGATAAAAAAACCTTGAATTACATCTGTCCAGCTGACACCATCAATATACCGCCTCAGTAATTCCAGCTCAATTTATCTCAACTACAAGGTTGATCTGAAAAATATACCAAAATATAAAATAATAAAAGTATTGGTATAATGATATAATGGATTAAAAGAGTTTTGATACTGTCAGGTTTTGTAAATCATTTGTTTAATATGGCCAGAGTTTCTTATTTGATGAATGATGAATTTTTGATGGAAAGAGATTTCAAAGGAATGTGTGACGGAACGAAATTTCAGAGGAATTTGTGATGGAGTGATGGAACGAAAATTTCAGAGGAATTTGTGATGGAACGAGAATTCAGAGGAATTTGTGATGGAGTGATGGAACGAAATTTCAGAGGAATTTGGGAACGTGTTGGCCTAAACAGTCCCTCAGGATTTTTTTTTTCAACGTGATTTCCGCTTATAAGTTGTACATCTTATACTGTATTTCGTTTTATTTCCATCAATACATCGCGACAAAGAAGTGTAATAATAAGGATGGAAGTGCCCTTTGCCTGAAATGATTTACCCTTCTTATCAGTGATGCCCTATTCCATTTCCGTAAATACATCGTAAAGGAGAAACATTTCTCACTTACCTGACGTGTCAATGTCATCATCAACCCTCTACCGGTATCTTTCTATTACTGGTTCAACCCGCTACAAGAATCTTTCTATGACTGGTTCAGCCTGGTGTATTTATATTTATACGATATGTAGCTAGTCTCATACAGGACATTTCTCTTTTGAAAAACAAAGCAAAGCAACCAATCCAGAATTGGTTAACAATTTCATTCTTTTAATTGTCTTATCTCGAGTAAATTATACAAGTAATTCGCACTGATATCTGGAGGACTTGACAATAGGAGAGCACAATGGATCTTGATCTTCTAAAAAAATTCCTTGAACATCTTAGACAGACGAGAAACAATTACAGTTTCTAACATTTTGTTTTATGCCTTGTGAATTTTATCGATTTTATGAATTTTAAGATCAAACTTAAAGCGTTAGTCGACGAATAGAGGGCTCGAGAACAATAGCGTTTCTAGTTTCTAGTATTATTAAGTTTAATTGCCTGGTAATTCATCTTAAGACTTCAATCATTAAATGTGAATATGGTAAATTTTATACACAAGAGATGGAAAGGGTATGAGCTGAATAAGCGATTTTTCGTACAATCAGGGGCCATAATCCTGGACATTACGGTCCGACAAATGTCAATATCAACAGGAACCGCGATCTTTTGGATATAAACATATGTATTAAGTTTCATCAAAATCAGACAAAAATTGTGTCCTCTTAGGGCCACAACCTTGGTGTTGCGTACTTGTACACTATTTGCGTACAGTGAACGACGATTTTGACGGGCAGTTTCGGTCCAATTTTCACGAAATTCGAATTCAGCAATCATTATAGTAAGTGCAGGAGGACCGAACTACACGCAAAAAAAAATATAAAAAAAATCTACAAGATAAACCTGCGAACAAGACAGAAAATAGACATTGCACCAAATAAACAAATATCTAATCAAGTGAACGGATCCGGGGGTCAGGTGTAACGGTGATATATTTCAAAAATTGTGACCTCTCTAGAGTGTTCACAAGGTAGCAATGAGGGGGCATAATTCATGAAGTTAGGGTTTGATGCATGGTACCAATATCGAAAAGAACCGAGAAGATTTGTATATAAACCTATATAACATTTATGTGAACGATGATAAACCTGTTTGAGCTGGGCCATTAGTTTGATCTGGTGTTATATTTGAGAACTACGATCTTAAAAGAGAGAAGCAGGCACATTGAAAAGATGATAAAACTCTTTGATCCGGTGTTCTGATAAACGGAAACAATATCAATCATGGTCGTCTGAAAAACTATGTCTGTTTTGTATGTATTGTAATAGTATTTACAATTGACCTCGTGAGAGTGTCTGACCACTGAACAACTAAATCAAGATTCTCTTTACGGATTAGAGTCACAAAAATATCAGTTTTACAAATCTGGATTAGAGTTCACCAAGAATTCAAGCGGGCAGATTCTTGTGACTGAAACGTGTTAAAACTCTTTAGTAGATGAATAGAATGAAATAAATAAAACGGTTATAACAGATGAAACAATACATATAAATAGAATGAAATAAATAAAACGGTTATAACAGATGAAATAATACATATAAATAGAATGAAATAAATAAAACGGTTATAACAGATGAAATAATACATATAAATAGAATGAAATAAATAAAACGGTTATAACAGATGAAATAATACATATAAATAGAATGAAATAAATAAAACGGTTATAACAGATGAAACAATACATATAAATAGAATGAAATAATACATATAAATAGAATGAAATAAATAAAACGGTTATAACAGATGAAACAATACATATAAATAGAATGAAATAAATAAAATGGATATGACAGATGAAATCATTCATATGCAGGTTTATCCATACAACGCTACCAGTGTTCGTTTTTTCTTCCCATCCCAACGACCAGACACTCCGTCCTGCATCACCGTTTTGATGGATTCCTTGACCTCAAAAACATAGGTATAGACATCAAAATCATTGAAATCGGTGCACTTACAGAAATTTTATTGATGAGAATGTGTTTTATGGCGGTCATTTTGAATTTCTCAATTTTTGGCGGGAACGGCTTGAGTGACGTTTGGTTCCCGTCATTTTTGAAATCAGCATACCCCAAAACCCTCATTGCACAACTCGACCAAAAAATGTTACATATTCGCCCCACTAGTACTGTAATTTTCTCATCTGTACTACAGGTAATTATGTCTTACCGAACTATTATTTAGTTGACAGTATATGATGCATGAACATGTGATGGGGAACAGACTGGAGATATCTGGTAACACGTATGATGTATTACCTCTGTCTGCTAACCTTTTATAAATGAATCCTTCCATGGAAGTTATCTCGAATCTTTGAATCTGCTAAAGTGGCCCACAGATGTACGATATTATTGCCAATAACATTCATTAAATAGTTTCTAGACTAACCCGAGACCCGAGTCAGAGGGACGATCGTCATGGTTTTGAGTTTTTGCGCCCCCTTGAGTTTTTGTGTCCCCCTCGCTAATTGCAAAAAATCACGCGGTTCAAATGCGGTTTTCAACATTATAATCATAATGCTTAACCAGTGTCAATTATATACCGTGATTCACATCGACTTTACCATTTTCCAAACAGCTCAATATTACCCGGTGGCACTGGAAGGGACCCCACCCTCGCCCGCATACACATATGAATATTGTTTTATGGGGGCGCGGGCGGGACCTTGTTCCTCATACAAAAAGGTCTCCCCGTCCCTGTCTGAGACTCCCTGCCCAGTGATGCGGTGTCTTACTGATGTAGCCATTGTGGCTTCCTCATTGATGATAACAAAGGTAGATTCCCAGTACATGTTACAACTAGCTTTATTTAACCTATGTATTTTTGTTGTGTGCGAATATCGCAGAAATATTAACAATACTTGTCTGTAAATAGTAAAATTTCTGTACAGTATTTAATGTGAACGGGGTCAGAATTATTTGACTGTATGTATTTAAAGATACATTATGGGAGATTAGATAAAGAACTGGTAGTTCTCATTATAATAGTTAAAAACTAGATAATGTAAAGGCAATTTGCTGAAATTTTCAGTCAAATTTATCCACTATGAACCAAGAATTTAGCGATTAAATTTTGGGCTTAGCCCCGATCATCATTACTAAAGTCGGTGCGATAAAAAAAAAACATAGTCTCGATAATCCCGTTTTTTGATGAATGGGCGTTGAGCAGCAGATCGGATTATAATCCAGTAAGTTTTGCAGGATAGCGATATCATCGAGAGTTAATTATGGTCTGGATAAGTTAATTAATGTCTAATTAGTAATTCAGATAATATTTCAGGCCTATATTTGTTTATATTAGTCGAGTTCCACTATATTGTAACAGTTAATGTTTATTTATATTAGTCAGGTTCCACTATATTCTGACTGTAACAATACACAAAAAACACATACTTATGGAAAAACAGCTACTTATTTATTTGGGCGACGTTTCGAAGAGTATTCTCTCAACGTTATCAAGCTAATACAGTAATACAAGAATAATGAGATCAATATATACAGAAAACTGTAACAACAATTCATGAAACCATACAGGACAACAACAAGATCAAAGGGGTTTATTCTACAAAAACTAATTAAGTGTGAAGAGTAGCCAGTGAGTATAGTTAAGCAATTGGGTAGCTATGATGATAGATACAATACTACCGACAGAATGGGATAGTACCTACAATACAATTATGATATACCATGGTTTGTTTAGATAATGGTAATGGTAACAGTTAATGTTTATATAAGTCAGGTTCCACTATATTCTGGCTGTAACAGTTAATGTTTACTGTTTTATACCCGTCACCTCCACTTCACACATAACCAGATATACTGTTGATTTGGATATCCTGATAAACCTGCCCACTGTTTTCTCATCACATTCAAATGTTCTCACAGTACATCCAAACACTCCTGGTATAAATATACAGAGTTTAGAAGTTGGATTACCAGCAGTTGGATCTGTATCATATACCATTACAGTCACATCAGACAACCTTTCACCAGTAACTGAAATACGTACAAACACAACTACAGATGGAAGGGGTTCGTTTTATTTTTTACGAGAAGGGACCTTTCGTTCAACCTCAAACGATGGATTTAATTTTGCCCCAACAATTACGTGTCGCCTTGAGGTAACAATAATAATAATAATATTTATAGTACATTTTCGTCGAATGCCAGTTTGTTCATGAACCTCAATTTTTCTTCCTTCAAAATTTCATTGTCAGCTCTTTACACCCCACCCATGATATGAGAGAACCGTTGATGTAGGTTGACCAGGTACCCGGTGTGATTCCATACCCTGTTTTCATTTATAATCTTTTCGAACCTGTTGCGTCATTTTATAAAATTTTACATTGGTTTATGTTTTTGCTTATTACCATTTTGTCGCTTGTCATGATGGTCGCGTAGTTTGATTCAACTTTGGTAAATGCGCAGACTCCACTTTATTCAACTATAGCTCGATGCGACCTGAAGGTTATTCTGAAGATCTTACAAGTTATAGTGGGAGTTCACGTCAGGGGTCAAACGAGCGACTTTTGACCTATAAATTGGTTAATCAATCAGCGTTGACGTTTCTAGTGGTTTACCCACAGTTCCATGCATCAAAAGGCCAAGAACTCGCCGTAACAGACCGTTTCATTGGCTAATCCCTCACATCATCCAAGACACGTCAATGATAACAACTCTTCCAGATCCCAGTGTAGTAAAGACAAGTAAAACGAAATTTTGAACTATAGGATCTGTACGTGTTTTAATCCGATTGGGTTCGATGCGATTGGAAGGTCATTCTGAAGGTTGTCATGATGGTCGCGTAGTTCGATTCAACTTTAGGTTGATTCGATCGGAAGGTCATTCTGAAGGTTGTCACAGTAGTCGCGTAGTTTGAGTCAACTTTATGTTGATGCGATCGGAAGATTTTTAAAGAGGAGAGGTTTTTTCTGCACCGACTGGGTAAATGATGACTTGATTGTTCTGAGAGATCTAAAGAATTTTATTACCAGCGGCTGCCAGGCAGGATACGCCCACATTTTCGAGAGATGGATAGAGAACAAGCTAAAAAGAAAGTGATTTTTCATACAATCAAGGGCCATAATTCAGGAAATTACAATTCGATATGCGCACATATCGAATGGAACCGAGATCTTTGTGTTATAAACTTACATTTCAAGTTTCATCAAAATCGGATAAAAATTGTGACCTCCATAGGATCCGCAACCTTGATATACCATATTTTTACGCTATTTGAGAACGAAGGGCGGCCATTTTGTCTGTCAGTTTTGGGCCGATTTTCACGAAATTCGAACTCAGCCGTCCTTGTGGTGTAACGGTGATATAATAATACGTTTTTGTCAATCGGATAAAAATTATGACCTCTATAGGGTCCACAAGCTATAAACGCGATTGTTCGTACAATCAGGAGCCATAATTCAGGAAGTTACGGTCCGATATGCGCGAATATCGAAAGGAATCGAGATCTTTGGGTAAAAAAACTTACATTTCAAGTTTCAACAAAATCGGATAAAAATTGTGACCTCTATAGGGTCCACAACCTTGATATACCATATTTTTACGCTATTTGAGAACGAACGGCGGCCATTTTGTCTGTCAATTTTGGGCCGATTTTCACGAAATTCGAACTCAGCCGTCCTTAGGGTGCAACGGTGGGTGATATAATAATACGGTTTTTTAAATCGGATAAAAATTATGACATCTATAGGGTCCACAAGCTAAAAACGCGATTTTTCGTATAATCAGGGGCCATAATTCAGGAAGTTATGGTCCGATATGCGCAAATAGCGAAAGGAGCCGAGATCTTTGGGTTATAAACTTACATTTCAAGTTTCAACAAAATCGGATAAAAATTGTGACCTCTATAGGGTCCACAAGCTAAAAACATGAATTTTCGTACAAACAGGGGCCATAATCCATGAAGTTTCGATCCGATACATGCCAATATCTAAAGCAGCCGAGATCTTTTGGAAATAAACCTATATTTCAAGTTTCGTCAAAATCGGATGAGAATTGTGACCACAAACAATTGTGGACGGACGGACGTCCGGACGGACAGGGGCGACGACAATATACGTCCACATGAAAATGTGGGCGTATAAAAACTTACATTCTTTATTATCATATCTGTTAGATATAGTTATACTTGTGATGTCATACATCCATTCTAGATCAACTTGCCACCATGGATTGAAGTCACCGGAAGCAGAGTGTTGACAACTGAGCTCCGAAAGTATCTCGCCATCTTTGTTTCCATCCACGGCCTTACTAGATTGGTAACTACTAACATATACTGAGCTTTGTATGGTTGGTCTTCCTAAAGCAATGTTGTCACCCCCTAAAAGTATAGAACTAACCATTCCTGGAACTCAAACAACTATATATTTGCATATACAGCAGCAATCGAAATATGTATTTCGAAATGACCAGAAGGTTCCGGGATCAACTAAAACACCAGAATTTAAAATTTAGGCAATTAAGGATTGACATATTTTTCCTGGTGTATTGTTTATTTTAAAAATAAAATGTAAATATATACATGCATCCGTACCTGAGAGGGAGAGGGGTTTAACATGGGCTATGCCTGTTCCCCAATATCTGATAGGGAGAAGGGTTTACCCATAGGATATGCCTGTTCCGCAATATCTGATAGGGAGAAGGGTTTACCATAGGCTATGCCTGTTCCCCAATACCTGATCGGGAGAGGGGTTTACCCATAGGATATGCCTGTTCCCCAATATATATTTAAATAAATATGAATCTGTTTTACCTGGTTAGTTTATATAAATGTATGTAATATGTCTGATCTTACCTGGTAATTTCTTACATTCATATCTTTTATTACAGGTGTCACTTGTTTCATTCACTTAAATAAAGTTCAACCATGGCCAATTAAAATATTGTACACTGTTGATTCACTTCTGTGACAGTTATTAAATATAAAACTGTAATCAATATAAACATAGAGGAGTTGGGTGGGGTCGGCTTATCATATAGCGGTTATCATATAGAGGAGTTGGGGTCGGGTTATTATAGAGATGAGTTGGGGTGGGGTCGGGTCGGGTTATTATATAGATGAGTTGGGGTGGGGTCGGGTTAAAATATAGAGAATTACATAGCGCGGATAGTCATAAATACAGTATCAAAGATCCACTGATCCAAAATAAACACAATAAAGGTTTGACCGTCACCACTTAATTCATTCCACCTAAACCTCCCTTCATTCTTACCAAGCCTCCTTTCAAACTTGCATTCATTCTTACCAAACCTTCATTTATTCCACCCAAGCCTATCGTCATTCACCCAAGCCTTCATTCATTCCACCCACGCCTCCCGTCATTCCAACCACGCCTCCCTTCATTCCACTAAACCTCCATTCATTCCACCAACGCCTTCCTTCATTCTACCCACGCCTCCATTCATTCCACCGAATCCTCCCTTTATTCCATCAACACCTCCCTTTATTCCACCCAAACTTCAATTGGATTCCGAGAAATGGAATCTTTCAAATATTCTGACAGCCAAAACACGTCCACAATAAACATTTTACCTACCTCACAATCCCAATCCAATACTTACCAGGTATACCATATATTTCCACTCCACAAAGAGTTAAGAAATTTGACTTTTCGATAGAAATCTTCACAAATCTTCCATGGACGCCCTCGTTACACCTGATGATGTTTTTGCCTGTATTGTAATCAACCACTGAAGCACAACAATTACCTTCTGAAGAGTTGTTTACCGTTGGATCGGAGTAGTAGACTTCGTAATGAACGTCATGGAGGCGTTCAGCTGGAAATTGAATTCCATTGAATTAAACACAAGCAACAACATGGAATACATCTTGAATAAAGATATATTCCTTTTGGAGTTTACATTAGAACTATTCCATGTTTACCGACAGTAAACAGTTTCTTCGTTCTAAACGATCATAAATCATGATTACAAACGATAAACAGTCTAGTCGTTATAAACGATCATAAATCATGATTACTTACGATAAAAAATCATACACGTTCATAAATCAAGCGTACAAGCTTTAATCGACAAGTATCATATAGGCCAATATAAAATGTATATATACTATTCAAAAAAAGTAGGGGATATTTGATTTTTAAGTGTTATTAAAGTCACCTAATGAAACTGACGAAGAAACAAATGACAAAATGAAATGAAGTTCACATTCATCGATTTATTCCAAGTGATCGTTAGACTAAGTAAGGCACAGACTGACCATTATAAGGGTAAAATGATACCCGGGGTCAAACAGCAAAGTTACCACAGCATCACAACCAAGTCAGTAACGGGTAAATCCTCCTCTGTTTGCCAAACAAGCATTGATCCGACGTGGCATACTCCTAATGAGGCGTCTAAGGTCATTTTGGTCCAGATTGTCCCATTCCTGTTGCAACGCAGCAGCAAGTTCTTGGACATTGGCAGGACGTTGTTGACGTTGACGTAACCTCTGTCCAAGCATGTCCCAGACATGCTCGATGGGGGAGAGGTCGGGACTCAGTGCTGGCCAAGGTAATGTGGTGATGTTCTGTTGTTGGAGGTAACCTGTAACGATCCTGGCCCTGTGACATCTTGCGTTGTCATCCTGGAAGATGAAACGGCGGCCATGACGTCGTGCGAACGGCACAATATGGACTGCCAAGATGTTGTCCCGGTAGTACTGGCCTGTAACACGCCCTGCATCAACATGTAAAGCCGTTCTTCCAGCAACAGTGATGCCTCCCCACACCATAACAGAACCACCCCCAAATCGATCATGTCTGATGACGTTAACGTCTTGGAAGCGCTCGTTTCGACGACGCCACACCCTCCTACGTCTGTCCAAAAAATCAACAGTGAACCTTGACTCATCTGAAAACATCACATTGCTCCAGCGTCGATTATCCCAGTGTTGATGATCCCTACACCAACGACATCTTGCCTGAATGTGATGATCTCTCAAACAAGGGATCACGCGAGGACGTCGGGCGCGAAGGTGACCCCTATGCAGTCGATTCCGAATCGTCTGGCCACTCACTCTCACACCAGTGTCTGTTTGAAGACGAGCGCTGATCTGATTTGCTGTGATGACACGATTTCTCAAGGCCAAGGTACGGATAAATCGATCCTGGGCTTGAGTTGTCGCCCTTGGTCGACCTGAGCGTGGTCTGTCCTGTACAGATTGTGTATCACGGTATCTGGACCATAGCCTGCTTATGACAGACTGAGAAACATTCATCGTCCGCGCCACAACCGCCTGTGTTGTGCCGATCTGTAGCATGCCAAGGGCACGTAACCTTTCATTTTGGGTAAGCCGACGCATATCAAAATTTGTTTTCTGGTCACTAAAACAATTAAACTGATGTTTCCACCCTGGAATTCAATGCCACAATGACTGTAACATTCAAAGTCAGAGTCGTGCAAATCTTGGGTTGGACCCCCATGATGATCCCAAGCATCACCTGCATTCCATGCGGTAGCTATTGGTGCGTTTGGGCGTCACATGTAACTGGAAATGTTTCTTCTGTTAGGTTCTATAGTGACTTTTTTCGTCGTCATTTGCATATTTTAGTATTATGCCCCCAAAATCAAATATCCCCTACTTTTTTTGAATAGTATACTTACGATACAAATCCTCGTTATACACCAGTATAAAACGAATAAGAAATGTTTCCATCAAATCAACAAGGAACCAGGGTTGATAATCTTCTTTCTGTGTTTGAAAACAGGTATTTGGGTTGTTATCTAGAGCTGCTGACAGTGGTTGTAGACCACCAACAGAGCTTGTTGATGGTGGTTTAAGTTGCGCTAAGTTATCTCCACCTGTAAGTGATTATAATATTTATCATAATAGTGAATATATATATATATATATATCCAAAATTATTAGCACAACCGCAAAGCTGCACTACTTTGTTTCACGGTAAATGATGAAAAGATAAAAAAAGGGTATGCCGACACAAACTGATTTCAACACTAGTTTAATAACATTTTAACATTTTAAAGTACTTTTCGTCCGTCTTGGGACTATTCATAAATAATGTCATTGTATAAAGATGGACAGTATAGTATATTTATACATATTTACATAGTAACACTGTGGTTTTAATTGGCTATAGTTAATGTGTTAATCTGTAGTATATGGGGTTCAATTTATGAACAATGAGTGGAAAATAATCATGGGATAGATTTAAGAAAATTAATGAAGCTAATGGCCAATTGTTACTTATTGACTATTAAGTCGAGGAACACAATTTTTAATAAAAATGGTTTTCCATTAATTACCTTTTCGTGGTGTCATCGACTTTGGAAATTTTGGAATTTTACTTGTAGGTGTTGTGCACATTTAAAAATATGTCTGTTTACAAATAAGGGCCCATTTTCAATATTACAATCCCGTCGATGGTTGCGTCTCCCCTATGTAAAAATTTAGACACCCATTGCAAGTCAAGACATATATGAGAATTGTTTGTGTCGCAATTCATATTGTCGTTGACACTAAATGTAAACTTCGGAAAATTATATTTGCTATTTGGCGTAATATGGTCGCAACATATATTATTTTTGGTATAGCGTGCGTGACATGATTTATATGAAAGATAGTATATATATATATATATATATATATATATATATATATATATATATATAGAGAGAGAGAGAGAGAGAGAGAGAGAGAGAGAGCCTCATATGGAACTCTTCTACTCGGTCGCGCACTGTCACGAATGGTATTCACAATTAAATAAGCGAGTCTTCAAGCATGATTTAAAGGACTCTGATGCCCTGACTGCCTTTAATGTTGCCGGAATGTGGTGTGCTGACTTCCTTTAATGATGCTGGGATGTGTGCTGCAAGTGACAAAACCCTATCACAACAAGACACTTTCAATGTTTTTGGAACGACTAGGTCGTGTTTTGATGTTGACCGAAGTGTTCTTTCTCCACTTTTGAATTAACCGGAAGGGTTTTATGGGTGTCACGTGATTAACCTTGACGTAATAGAGGCTCTCGAAGGGTTACTTACTTTACAGCTTCCAGACCATCAAGACTACGGACTACAGACTCGTACAGATTACTTGAGGAGTTGGAGAATAAATGAAGTAAGTCAATATTTATAATAATATGTAAACAGCTTTGATATTGATCGGTGACTAGGTCAACTATTCTACGTTTTAAACTGGCCTTTAATCGCTTGCTCTGTCCTTTTCTTTACATCAGTGGTGTTCCACCGGGGAGGCATTGGGCTTCCAGGGCAGAAATTTCAAATCAAGAGAGGAATGTCAGCCAAGAGACGAGCTCCAAACTCTAAAAGAATGGTGTAATTGAACAGTCGTGGATTAACTCTGAAGCAACAGTTTGTTTTTATTGTGAATGGTTAATTCTGATCTATTATCGAAGTTACCATGGTAATGATAAAAATGTAAAGGGTGGGTATATAACGTGGGTCTTTGAAAACTACTGCTGCAAAGAAAACAATCCTTTATGTGCAGCTGCGAGGCTAGACGTTTCCGTCGATTTGAATGGAGATTATGTTCAGATACGATGCAGTCGAAATAGAATATAAAACAATATAATAACTTAGCCTACCTGTATTCACCATAAAACAACATAATAACTTAGCCTACCTGTAATCACCATAAAACAACATAATAACTTAGCCTACCTGTATTCACCATAAAACAACATAATAACTTAGCCTACCTGTATTCACCATGAAAACATTCATTCCAGGGTCGGGATCACTTCCCAGTTCTTCAACATTTCTGGTATAAAGATGACATTCTTTTCTTTGTCGATGAAAGGCAAAAGCTACACAATGTGGTTCAATTTTACAAGCCGAGGCGCACATCAATTTTGAACCTTTCGACATTATTTCAAGTGCTGAGTGTGGTAGCACGTTTTTAACAATACGCTTAAATCCCAACCAATAATCGGGACATAAACAATTTAAATTGTTCATCTGGTATCCAATGACAAGAATTGTCAAAAGAATATGAAGTTCTGGAAACATGTTGTAAATTTATGTAAATTAATTGTTTTAGCTCTTCATGAAGTATGCAGCCACTCTGCTCAAGAACACACCGATATTACTGTAAAATATATTAAGTCTATTCGAGGTACGTGATACTGTAAAATATATTAAGTCTATTCAAGGTACGTGATACTATTTATTATTGACTGGTGTGAACACCGTTGACGAGCCTGGGGTCAACACCATTGACAATCCTGTTGGATCGGAGTGTTTAATCTTTGCTTGGTTGCTGGAGAATTAAAGAAGAACACATTGAATGGTTGTTTTATCTTTTCTTGGTTGCTAGGGAATTAAAAGGCTATAGGCTGTATAAATGATGGGTGAGAGAATAGGATATATGATTACACAATAGGAAGGTAAAAACATTCAATCACTCAATTTATCTCGACTACATGGTTGATTTGAAAAATATACCAAAATATAAAATAATATATTAAACATGGTTGATCTGAAAAATATACCAAAATATAAAATAATATATTAAACATAATAAATGTCTGTGTATCATGATACTGTCAGGTTTTGTAAATCATTTGTTTAATATGGCCAGAGTTTCTTATTTGTTGAATGATGAATTTGTGATGGAACAAGATTTCAGAGGATTTGGGAAAAGTTTGTGTTTCTTTGTATTCTCTTTTAAAACATTAGTGATATTATTATATTGTAGACGACTGACCGAAAGGCTGGCGTTGGCCTAAACAGTCTAACGTGATTTTGTGACATTACGGTGTCGTTAAATAGATGAATTATGAATTACTTCCCCTTTGTGATACGGCCCGTGATACTAGGGTGACACTATCGTCTAGGACTTTCTTTGACTTCACGTTGTGATAACTATTTCCAATGATCAATTAAGTCTGAAACACTGTTTATGTTGTTACTATGTCTATATATCAAATACAGCAAACTACAAAGGTTAAATAATGAAACTACAATATCTATGATAGTATTTTTTGAGTTATGAAAATATCCACGGTCTGAGTTTATTATCCTTTCTAACTCAGACCTAACGGCTGAAACATGGCAAGAGCCACATACTTAATGTTAGTTCTACGCTAGGATGATGTCTTGACTATTGTAATTCCCTCTTTTACCAAATTCCTGTCTCGGTGCTAAATCTACACCAACTTATCCAAAATAAAGCAGCGAGAATCATAACCAGAACGAAACCAAGTCAACACATAACCCCGGTCCTCAGGGATTTACACTGGCTTCCAGTTAAACAAAGAGTTGTTTTTAAAATATCTGTTTTAACTTTCACCTGTCTCCACTGTGATTTTGCTCCAGGTTATCTAAAAGAACTTCTTATTGATAACTGCCCTTCTCGCAATTTAAGATCATGTGATAAGAATCCACTAATGGTACCTTTAACAAAGTCAAATCGTGCTGATCGTGCTCTCTCCTCAGCTGCTCCCATTGTTTGGAACTCTTTACCACAAAGTTTAAAAGACAGTGACAATATGCAATCATTTAAAAGGAACTTAAAAACAGAACTATTCCGACAGTCATTCTGTTAATGACTTTAACGTCATTGTAATTTGCACCAATGAGCAGCCTTTTGGTTGGAATCCCAGCGCTATATAAGAGGATGATTATTATTATTATTATTATTTATTATTTATAAAGATGATACGTGCATTGAGCCCCGAGAAATTGACCAGGTATTTCCTTTATCGGATTGGTCAGATGCACAGACGCTACGCTGGATTTCAACACAGTGTACTTGTATGGGCACCTAGGAGGGCGGTTAACCACGTTTCTAACGCATGGGATTAACATATTTAGATTAGCAGACTATGATATCATTGCCCAATTTTAATCTACCAGACATATTCTTGTGTAAGCCTAGTTCTTGTTGTCACTGGTACTAGCTAACAACTTCAATACTACTGTATATAGACCCTATAGTATTATAATTCCCCCTATTTGATTTTAGTCTGGCGGCTCAGCGCGGGGGGGGGGGGGTCCATCAAATGGGCACCAAACCAGACCAAATTCTAGAGTAAAATTTTGCGTAGAATCAGTCCGCCTTTGGGGCGTTTTCGAGATATTTCAGTGCAAATGAACTCATTTGACCTTTGACCCCGAATATCTCGAAAACGCCCCAACGACGGACTGATTACCACTTTATATCGTATTCTACACAAAATTTTACTCTAGAAAAGTTGACTCTGGTTTTGTGCCCATTTGATGGACCCCCCCCCCCCCCGTATATCTAATTTCCGTAAGAACATCGTGACAAAGAAGTGCAATAATAAGGGAGAAAATGCCCAGAACTTGTTAAACCTAATTTCATTTCCGTAAATACATCGTGACAAAACATTGTACTACTAAAGGAGAAACGTTGTCACTTACCTGACGTCTCCATGTCATCACCAACCCTCTACAAGAATCTTTCTATGACTGGTTCAACCCGCTACAAGAATCGTTCTATGACTGACTCAACCCGCTACAAAAATCGTTCTAACCTGACTCAACCCGCTACAAGAATCCCTGTATGAATGACTGGTTCAGTCCGCTACAAGAATCGTTATATGACTGGCTTAGCCTGGTGCATTTATATTTATACAATATGTAGCTACTCTCATACAAGACATTTCTCTATTGAAAAGCAAAGCAAACAAACAAGACTTTGTTACCAATTTCATTCTCTTAATTCTCGCATCTCAACTGTAAATACAAGCTTTTAACACTAATATCGGGAGGACGCAACAATAGGTGAGCACAGGTGATTTTTTATCCTCTTTAAAAAAAATTCCTCGAACATCTTTGATGGAGGAGAAGCAATTACATTTTCTATGATTTTATTTAATGCCTTATGAATTTTATTGATTTTATGAATTTAATTATTGAACTTAAAGCGTTAGATAAATACAGGGCTCTAGAACAATAGAGTGATGTAATAACAGGAGTTTCTACTATTATTAAAGGCTCAATACCACTCTTGTTGTAACTGAATAATATGTCCCAATCTTTATTCTGGTCAACAAATTGTACTATTTTACAATATTCCAATTAATTGATATACAAATTTCATCTTAACACACCTAATTTAAAAAATTGGAAAAATTCAACTCAATGATTTAAAAAGCCTGACGTAAAGCGTTTCAAATGTGACTTGGATTTAAAAATATTTTTGAACCCTCACAACAGGTAGGACACTAACAGTAACACATCTAGTACTTAGAATAAGGCTATTTTTTTATTTTCTGGAGCTGTCAAGTCAGCAAGAGTGTTATTGTCCCTTTAAGTTTAATTGGTTTGTAATTAACCTTAAGACTTCAATCACTAGATGTGAATATGGTAAATTTTATATGCAAGAGATGGATAGGAAACGAGCTGAAAAAAGCGATTTTTCGTACAATCACGGTCCATAATCCAGAACCGAGATCTTTTGGATATAAACATGTTAATTAAGTTTCATCAAAATCAGACAAAAATTGTTACCTCTTAGGGCCACAACCTTGTTGTTGCGTACTTGTACACTATTTGCGTACAGAGAGCAAAGATTTTAACTGGCAGTTTCGGTCCGATTTTCACGAAATTCCAATTCGGCCATCATTATGGTGTAACGGTGATATATTTAAAAAATTGTGACCTCTCTAGAGTGTTCACAAGGTAGCAATGAGGGGGGATAATTCATGAAGTTACGGGTTGATGCATGCCTCCAATATTGAAAAGAACCGAGAAGATTTGTATATAAACCTATATAACATTTATGTGAACGATGATAAACCCGTTTGAGCTGGGCTATTAGTTTGATCTGGTGTTATAATTGAGAACCACGATCTTAAAAGAGAGAAGCAGACACATTGTCGTCTAATTAATTCATTTAAAAGATGATAAAACTCTTTGATCTGGTGTTCTGATAAACGGAAACAATATCAATCATGGTCGTCTGAAAAACTCTGTCTGTTTTGTAAGTATTGTAATAGTATTTACAATTGACCTCATGAGAGTGTCTGACCACCAAACAACAAAATCAAGATCCTCTTTACCGATTAGAGTCACAAAAATATCAGTTTTACAAATCTGGATTAGAGTTCACCAAGACCAAGAATTCAAGCGGGCAGATTCTTGTGACTGAAACGTGTTAAAACTCTTTAGTAGATGAATAGAATGAAATAAATAAAATGGTTATAACAGATGAAATAATACATATAAATAGAATGAAATAAATAAAACGGTTATAACAGATGAAATAATACATATAAATAGAATGAAATAAATAAAACGGTTATAACAGATGAAACAATACATATAAATAGAATGGAATAAATAAAACAGTTATAACAGATGAAATAATACATATAAATAGAATGAAATAAATAAAACGGTTATAACAGATGAAATAATACATATAAATAGAATGAAATAAATAAAACGGTTATAACAGATGAAACAATACATATAAATAGAATGAAATAAATAAAATGGTTATAACAGATGAAATAATACTCCCAGCAACATTAAAGGAATCCAGAACTTTAGAGTCCTTTAAATCATCCTTGAGGACTCGCTTATTTAACTGTGAATATAACAAACGGGACAGTGCAGCTCAGCACCATCGATTAGAAGAGTTATAGATGAGAGGCGCTATATAAATTCATTAATATTATTGTTATTCATCCTTTTTTCTTCTCTTCAGTAACATCGTTTATAGATTAAATTTACACCAAAGCATTTCCATTTAGAAGCACAAACAACAGAAACGTCATTAGTTAGTCGCCATTTTAGGGACAAAACCTCAAAAAGTGAATATAAAGTAAATTGAGAAAATGGATTTATCTATAGATCTTGGACCCTAAAATGGATTTATCTATAGATCTTGGACCCTAAAATGGATTTATCTATAGATCTTGGACCCTCTCAAGTCATAAGTGAATTCCGTGGTGGTTAGATTCTTTTTTAGACATTTTTTTTTTCAGAATTATACCGAAACACACCTCTTTCTTATATACCAGGGGGGTTGGATGGCTGAATGGTTAGCGTGTGCACGCCGTATCATAAAGTCTGTCATTGAGTCAACTGGCGTGGTTTCGAATCCCCGGTTGTACGTGACAAGGAGTAGGGTCGCCTGTCCAACCTCGTGAGTTTTCTCCGGGTCCTCCGGTTTCCTCCCACTGCTAAAGACCCCTACGCGCAAGCGAATTATTGAAATAAAATTAAAAACCATATGTTAGTCCCGAAATGACCTAGTTTGTGTCGAGTGGACGTTAAATTCCATTTCTCTCTCTCTCTTATATACCAGCCTTTGTTATACACTGTTTGACGGGTCGAATAAAAGCGTAATGATAGAACGAATCGACACTTTCAAACAGTACACTTTTAGCTATTGGCAATAATATCGTGCATCTGTTGGTCATTTTAGCAGATTCAAAGAATCTAGGTAACTTGATAATTTTCATGACAGGATTCATTTGTAAATGGTTAGCGGACCACTGAATTCATCCCCCGGAAAACAAAAATCAAATTTTATGAACAGTTGAAAAAAACAGAAATGGGGATGAGCTTGGAGATCCCGACTTATATTCACCGACAAAATATGTAGGCCTATACTTCTAGCTGGTATACATCTATACTTATGGTAATGAATAAGACATATGGATTACATTAATTATTTGACAAAAATCGTAAAAAAAAATATAACAAACTGTTACATTGTTCTATTAATTCGCGTAGGGGTCTTTAGCAGTGGGGGGGGGGGCGGGAAAACCCGGAGAAAATCCACGATGTTGGACAGGCGACCCTACTCCTTGTTACGTACAAGCGGGGATTTGACACCTCGCCACTTGATTCAATGACAGACCATTCGGCCCCCCCCCCATCCCACCGCTATTTTTAGGCTTAATGAGACGATTTTTCAACCCGATTCACCCTTGTCAGTGGCACAGACAGTCTCTTGTCATATCGGACGAAAACTCGAAGCCGCGTGTACACTTTGGCGTGGACGTAAATGTACTTTTGGCAATTGGAATTCGCCGCTGTCCTGTCAGAATGTCCCCTCGTAACACACTGCATGCCGCACGCCCATCTTCATTAGGACGATAAACACCTTTTCATTCTTTTTTCATAGATACAACGTGGCAACTTACCTGAAGTGCCATGACCAAACCGTTTCAATAATACATCTAATGCTTGGCTCAACCCGAGGTACTTAAACGAAGTATGTACCTCTTCTATTGAAAGCAAAACAAACAAAAGCGAATGGTTTAACATCTTCCTCTTTCCATCCATTCTCCCGTCTCAAGTAGAAATAAAAGTAGATCTTATTGACAAACCAGAAGGATGTGACAATAAGAAAGCACAATGAGTTACCATTAAAGTTTCTAAGATTTTGTGATATACTTTGAAATATTTTTATCGATTTTACGATTTCCATTATGATTTGTAAAGTGTTTAATAAATTCACGCCTAGATTGGATTATTTTTTTTACAGGATTGGCAATAAAACAACATTGAAACAATAGCGAGTTATTTGATAATATCATTTAATTGAAATTAGCAAATTGATGTGAACGTTCCGAACAAAAGCGCCACTTGTTCCCAGATGCTACGCATTGTGTTAGCTTTTAATTTTTGATAGTTACCACTTCCTCTAAATACAATATGGAGACCATCTTGGGTTGTCAAGATTTCCGCAGTGTTTAAACCTGTGTTTACTAATTTCTCAGCTTCTAGACCACTTAGGATCGCAACCTTGGTTTCTGAAACAAGGAATATTTTTAACCATCAAGACCAGGCATCACGTCTTCCAAATATGATCGTCCTATATGTACCTACAGGGTTAGGGTAAGGGTAAGCTTCTAAACTACTTAAGATCGCAGTCTTGGTTTCTATGGTACAAGATCATAATTATATCGTTCTTCGAGAGAGGAACAATCCCCATAAGGCAGACCCTCTGCTTGAACATCTGTCAAATTTCAATCATACTAATCAATGTAATCAGGGATTGTGACAAAGTGATTTATATTTCTCACCAAATTGAACAGTATCATTTAGGTACATAGAACTTAATGAACTCTGCTAGTTTTAACAATATATGATTTTTGACTTTCACCTCTATATAAACTTCTGTTAAGCACGAGCTTACTAAACATCTAATTGATTCAGTATGTTCTTTACAAACTACGTGTGGTCTTTGCACACGCTCCGATTTACTTCAAAGGAATATGCATTGGTCAGTAGGCATGCCGTGACGAGATAAAAGAGACAATTGCATGTATGACCATGTGTGCTAGGGTATATATTTAGGAGTTCACTGACAGTTAAGAGAGAGGAGCCGGGAGGAGAAGAAAGGGTTGGACGAGTGTATGGACTCACCCGAGTTCAGCCGCTGCCTTGGCAGAGGGGCGGAATGGTTGATTCAAGATTGTTAGATGTGTTCCTGTCGTAGACTAGTTCTTGTATAGTTTTAGGACCTGTATTGCTGTTGTAATTATGTAGATGTTTGATATTCTGTTCCCGTTGTAAATAAACCATATATTTACGAAACCGATCTTCTGTTATACACAAATAGTGTTACAGGATCTTGGATAAAAGATCAGAATTTAGATATCTTCTACCGGCCGATGCAAAGTTTGAATGTTTTACGTGTATAATTCTAAAAGCCAATTTAGAAACCCGTGGGATACTTTTGCCTAGAACAGCCTTCCATGTGAATCCACGAAACACTAACTGCATTACGCGTTGGAATATGGGAGGAGCATTAAACAACCCAAACCCCATTCAGCCCTGTTCATATAGCGATAGCCCATAACGCAGTCTATTTTACGATATCCATCGCCAAGCTCTATTTGGCAGTAGCCAGAAGCCATACCTAATATGCAGAAATACTTGTTACCTTGCAAGGTGTCCACTGACTACCCAGTCTTCAATATAGGGCAGTGCAAAATGCTATTTGACGGCTCTGCCATTAAGTATTCGGTAATCTGCACAGCATCGACAACTTCCATATTTATTTTTCACGAGAACAGGAGCGGACCTTTTAGTAGATTGTAGGCCAGCCTTTTACAATGTTTTCAGCTCGAGCAGCTGTTTGTCACACTCGTCGATCAACCCAAGTTCAATTCTTTTTTAACGAATCATACTCTTGGCGTTAAATACAGTAAACAGGGGATAATGGCGCAGTAATACAGGTTATATTTATAGCACGGCTTTCATGATTTAACAGGTTTAACCAGAGGCCGTAAGCCGAGGTTTTAAACCTGTTAACGACACCTGCTCAACATGCTTGTTGTTATTGCACAGAAAACCCACTCACTTCTCTATATGAGTTCTACTAAAACTAGTGTAAATCAGCAAAAGTGTGCAATAATATTGAACATGTCTAGTTATTGCACGGTTAAGCTCCACCCAATCTACTAGAGGGAAAACATTGTGTTTATTCAACGAAAAGAAGAAAGGAAGATTTCCCATCCATGTTACAAGTATCTATAGACGTTTGTGAGAAACAAAGCTTGTATAGGAATCAGTGCACTGGATGCCTTCCAGTAAAGATCGATACAAAGACAAAATCATTCTTTCTATTTTTTGTAAAACTCTTTACGCTTCTCAATCAATCGTAAATATTTCACAGCAAATCTTAACGATTACTATGAATGGCATCGATATTACAAGTGACTTTACGATTTTTTACAAATCGAACAAACGGTTGCCATGCAAGATACCCCACATTTTGCAAGAAAAAGACAGGGTACAAGCGACAAAAAGCGATTTGTCGTTCAATCAGGGGGTCATAATCCAGGTA
Source organism: Patella vulgata (assembly GCF_932274485.2). NCBI lineage: Eukaryota > Metazoa > Mollusca > Gastropoda > Patellidae > Patella > Patella vulgata. The sequence continues at coordinate 613,808 of NC_065884.2, forward strand.
GCTACGGAGGATCGAAAGGAACAGAGATCTTTTTGGATATATTTGATGACCCGTAGAGGGTTCACAACCTTGGTATTACATACTTTTACACTATTTGTGTACGAGGAGCAGCCATTTTGTCGGCCAGTTTCGGTCCGATTTTCACGAGATTCGACCTCAACTGTCACCATGGTGTAACGTTCATATATTTAAACGGTTTTTAAAATTGGATGAAAATTGTAACATCTAGTGCGTCCACAAGAGAAAAACCGATTTTTCGTCAAATTTGCATAACAATTATGAGCTGTACGGTGTCCAGAAACAGTGTCCGCATGAAATTATGGCAGTATCGGATCTGGGGGGGGGGGCAAAGTGGAACAAATGTCCCGGGCCCCCCACATTTAGCCCCCCCCCCCCACAATTCTGGGTCATACTAATATTTTATCCCAGACGGAGCCAACCAGTACCTGGGCTTAGGGGGCGAGGATTAGGCCCTGGGCAGTAAGGGATATTGGGGGCCACGGGACTGGTAGGTACCAACAGATTTTCGGACTGCCCAGGAAATCGCTGCCTAAATTGTCTCAGATGCACTGAAATTAATCCTAAAAATTCCTGGAGGAAAACACCTCAGACACTCAAGGGGGCGGGGTACATAATAGTACGATCCGCGGTCAGTACGAACAATTTGAACAAACAACAATAGGGCCCCCGCACAGTTGATATGTCCCGGGCCCCCCACAAGGTTAATCCGGCACTGTATAAAAATCTCCGGAAGAAATCGGGAGTCATGTGACTGGGAGCAGGTAAGACCAAGGTGTCCAAAATGTCTCAGGGGGGTTGAATGGCCGAATGGTTAGCATGTGCGCGCAGGAGTGCGCTGTGTCATGAGGTCTGTCATTGAGTCAACTGGCATGGTTTCAATTCCCAGGTTGTACGTGACAAGGAGTAGGGTCGTGACAAGGAGTAGGGTCGCCTGTCCAACCTAGTGGGTTTTCTCCAGGTCCTCCGGTTTCCTCTCACTGCTAAAGACCCCTATGTGCAAGCGAATTATTGAAATAAAATTGAACCATGTGTTAGTCCCGAAATGACATAGTTTGAATCGAGTGGGCGTTAAACCCATCTCTCTTTCTCTCTCTCTCTCCAAAATGTCTCAGATGTTCAGCCATAATGATTACAGCTTAATTGAATTTTTATTAATAATGATTTTTGTTTGTTTGTTTTGTGTTTTTTTTTTTGTCTATTTACATTTGCCTAAGAATTAATTTGTTTAAATATATTGTTGATTGATAGGTTTGTGTATTTTTTTTACCGGTTATTTGGTTTCAGGCGGCTAATGGATTAAATAGAAACAACAATATACTTTTATAAAAAAAATGTACAACTTATTTTTAATTGGCTGTGAAACTTCCTTATGAAATTTGTTTGGTTTTTTTTCAAATTTTGATCAATAGATTTTCTTTTATTATAGATATTTCGGTTTTAGACGACTAATGAACTAAACATATATGACAATACATATTTACACAAAATATACAGCCCTAAACAGCAAACACAATTTTACTTATTTGTGAAGTTTGCCAAGGAATTAACTTTTTCAAATCTTGTTGACTTGTATATTGACAGTTAATATAACGGACAATTTTATTTGTTTTTTGGCATTTTATTTGGTTCATGAGTCGCGGAAGTCGAGCGGTCAGCCGAGAAGAACCTTCGTGTTTTTGCCAATCTGATTAAATCACAGATACTATTTCGTTATCTTTACTACACTAGGATCTGGAAGAGATGTTATATAACCTAAGTTCTGGGGTTAGTGAAGGATTAGCCAATGAAAGGATCTGTTATGGTGAGTTTTGTGCGTGAGATTCACGGAACTGTAGCTAACCCCCTAGAAACATCAACGCCGATGAGTTAATCAAATTTCTGATGTCATAGGCCGGGTCAAAAGCCACTTGTATGACCTCTGACGTGACCTTCCACTACAACCTCTTGTGTATTTTCTAATTTAGTTTTTATGCTACAATAAAAAGATGAATCTTGACAGTTTTTGTTTCTGTGAACTCAAACTAGGGTACAAAATCTTTTCAAAATGATTACTAAGAACTTAAGGGTGATGTCATGTCTGTTTAGGGCTCCCTTAGCAATGACTCCCAATAGCCACACAGACTTGCATTCTCTTAGGGATATAAAATCAACCCACAATATATTTAACAACTAGATCACCACAATAAATCCCAGTAATATACAGAACCTACAGTCCTTACCATGGCTTGATAGTCTATAACACGAGTGGCAAATTATACACCTTCTACAAACCATCCGTTAATTTGTTCACACGACTTCAGAAGCCCCATACAATTATACTTGTTATAAAAATATGTCTATAGACTGGATAATCGATCGTAGCCCATCCCTTCCTAATTTGATTACTTTTATTTTCAACCGATATAGATTAACGTGGAAGATGCTAACATCTTCTAAAATGGATGTGCATGGAATAATAAAATCCCTAAAATAACAATGGGTAGCCTGCTGCCTTACTTTATTATTATTACCAGCGGTTGCATGGCTGAATGGTTAGCGGATGTTGCATCATTAGGTCGATTCCCTGGTTGTACGTGACAAGGAGTAGGGTCGCCTGTCAAATTTCGTGTGTTTTCCCCTTGGTTCTCTGGTTTTCCCCCACTGCTAAAGACCTCTACGCGCAAAGGACTTATTGAAATAAAATTGCACCATATGTTAGTCCCGAATTGACCTAGTTTGTGTCGAGTGGACGTTAAACTCTCTCTGTCTCTGTCTCGGTCTCTCTCTCTCATATCATCACAGGGATGCAGTGTGCCATTTCTAATCATCCAATGTTTGGAGCCAGAGGTTGGCCAATTCCTGGTGTATAATCCAGAGGTTGGCCATTACTAGTGTATAATCCAGAGGTTGGCCATTACTAGTGTATAACCCACTTAACCACTATAAAACCATCAACCAGAGGTTTGCAATCCCTAGTGTATAACCACTATAGACCAGAGATTGTTAATCCCTGGTCTATAAAAACTGTATTAATTCATTGATCTATACATTTTATTTATAAAAATTAACACACAGATTGTCTAGTCTATTAATATCTGTTTATCCAATCAACTAGTTATCTCCCCTGTTTGTTTATATAGTCAATCAACTCGTTATCTCTGCTTTTTGTTTAGGTTCATGTTGTTCTATAAAGTCTATAGCACTAATATTAGTTTTATTTTCATCAAACTTTAAATCCTCTGCATGTTTTCCCAGAAGTAAAGCTGGTCGGCTGTCCGCTGTTTTCATTAAATTTTTAAGAGCATCCCTGGCTGCCATTTCCTCCGCTATGCTAATAGTTTCACCTGGGGCTGGAAAATAAAACAACATTATTATTTCGCATTGAAACCTAAACGCACACATTCATTAGAACTGTCTATAAAAGCATACCAAGCTTAGGCAGCCTGTCTACAGTTAGTTCCACTTGAGAGCAGACAATAAGCTAGTTGACCAACATTTTAAGTCCTTAATCTCGACAACTAAATCGAAAACATTAAGAATACTACAAGATTTTTGAGAAGCATTTATTCTGCTTCCATTTAATGGGGGTAATGAGCTATGAAATAATTATCAGAAATAATTAAAATCTAATAGGCTACTAGGAATCAGATGATAACTGACTGTTTGAATCATCGCAAATCATTGAAAATAGGTTTTTTGTTCTTGTGAAATAATTTCTAGTCTTAATACTTCAGCATCAAGAGCAACAACAGTCATCATAATTCAGAGAATAATTATCGGAAATATACCAGATGATCACATCAACATCAGCTCAATAGAGCATCCACAACATTCCAGTGAATAAATATTTAATTGAAATACTAGAGTTATACAGGAAAATAACTATTGTACATGTATTTTAAGAGCTATGTTTCGAAAATGATTCTCTTGTCGTTTTCGATCAGGAACCTCGGTGGTCTCATTCCGTTCTACTCCACTAACCCCTGGGTTTATCCATGAGGAAGACAGGTATTCAAATTAACTGCCCTTCATGACTGTGCTATTTTTATCAACCAATTCAAAAAATCATTAAATACAAAGGAAGTTGGCGAAGGAAAGTAACTCTTATCTTGTTGCAAACTTTCTCATGATCGAGCGAACATACATGTATTGATATGAACTAAACAACGAGACTGGTTTGTGAACTGCTTTTTGATTGGTTCGTAGAATCAAGCTACAATCAAGGGCAGATAATTTGAATATGTGATTGTGAATACCCTATGGATGAACCCAGAGGTCAATGAAGTAGAACGGAATGAGACCACAGGCCATTCTCAAGTTTTTCATAGAAATCTTGTATTTTAGTTTAATGTGGTTTAAACAGTAATAAATAAATATTTACCTTTTCCAATGAGCTGTTTATCTGAATAAATACCAACATGATAAACAGCCAAGACTGTATTACTAGCTGCCTGCCTTAACAACCTATAATATAACATGACAGTATTAATAACTACCTGTCTTAACAACTTAACACCTGTAGTAAATAACAGGTAAAAATACAGTAGCATTTAAACCAGCAGTCCTATAAACCACCAGACATTTACACAACATTAATACCAATATGTATTAAAGAACAGTATTTCTAAGGGACATTTTACTTTGACAGTAATTGAATTCAAACTCAAGCAACCCTGGATAAAAAACGCTAACAAGTACAGTGTATAGTTGTTTCATTATGTACTAGTGAATTGGATCTAAGAATTAACACCAACAGGAGGGTTATAATCATACAGACATGGTTCAAGTTTTAGATAATCCTATACTAGTCGGATACCTTGCTTCACCCGGGGCTCAAATTGGCAATGGGCCCAAATTTGCCAGGGGCCCAAATTTGGACAGGGCCCAAATTCACCCGGGGTCCAACGTTGACGGCCTAAAGCATTCACAGGATTATGCTGGTTATTTGATATGTGGGGGTGGAATGCGACGACAAAGCATGATTTTGCCCGGGCCTAAAACATTCACTGGGTCATGCTGGTTAATTTAATACCACATATGTGGAGTGGAGAGAGAGAAATGGGTTTAACGTCCACTCGACACAAACTAGGTCATTTGGGGACTAACATATGGTTTAATTTTATTTCCATAATTCGCTTGCGCGTAGGGGTCTTTAGCAGTGGGAGGAAACCAGAGGACCCGGAGAAAACCCACGAGGTTGGACAGGCGACCCTACTCCTTGCCACGTACAACTGGGGACTCGAAACCACGCCAGTTAACTCAATGACAGACCTTATGATACAGCGCGCGCATGCTAACCATTCGGCCATCCAACCCCCCATGTGGAGTGAAACGTGACGAAGAGTGATGGGCAAACAAATATACATCTTAGAATTTAATCATATAGATATCGCGCTGAATGTCACAAAAAAAATAATCTAATATGTATAAATTTCGTATTAGCGAGATTTATATCTTGGTAAACTACTAACCTTGGTTCAGGTAACCCGCGGTTCTGTGAATTAAGGATTGCGGACAATAAACCCACAGGATTAACAACTTTCCATGTTTCATTGACATCCACACCAATTAATTGTGGTAAAATAAAATCACGAATAAATCTTCTGGCTCTTTCTTCATCCTGGGGATAAAACAATATCAACAAATGAAATAAAATGAGGTTTAATATCCTACTAGTCTTTCGGATGGGTCAAAAAAACAAGGTCTGATGTACATCTTAGTGTTTACTTAAAAGAACCCTTGACAGTTGGAAATCAATAAAAGAATAGGTCATAGCATCACTATCCAGGCAAAATTTCCCTCATAGCCCACTGCATGATGTATACCTGCCTTATTCAAAGATATGGAATGAAATGAGGTTTAGCGTCCACTCAACACAAACTATGTCATTTCGGGACTATGTCATAAAGGAGGAACCAAAATGAAATTGAGTTATAGTCTTTGATATCTTTGGATGACATATACCCAAACACATGTTTAATACAGTACACCAAATTAAATTTCCTGTCCACATGTAACGAGGCATCAAATCCGAAAGATCACAGTACCAAATCGATTTTTACCTCGAAAGTCAACAGTACCAAATCGATTTTTACCTCGAAAGTCCACAGTATCAAATGAGATTTCTACCCTGATTGACCGTTTTATCAAGTTCGATACCTTTCCCGTTTTACCAATTCGAAATCTATACACTAAATGATTTATCATTGATGATGAGCCTGACCCTAATTAACCCATTCTTCTACCCAGCTGCTTGAACCTGAACCTAATTATTAATTAACCAATTGTTCAACCCAGTTGCTGAACTCAAACTGAGGACGAACCTAAAACTAATTAACCAATTCTTCAACCCAGTTGCTGAACTCAAACTGAGGACGAACCTGAAACTAATTAACCAATTCTTCAACCCAGTTGCTGAGCTAAAACCGATGATGAGCCTAAACAAATAGTTTAATTTGAATCGACAAATAGCTGAACACTAGAACATAATAAATCTATTTTACAAACTGCCGATTCAGAGAGACACAAATCTTTAAATTTATATTGACCTTTTCTTGTTGAATTGCACCAATCAAAGCTTTTAACGTTTTTACAACAGTTGAGTCTTTGGCAGGAAAATCCTGAAAAAAACAGAAAAATATAATAAGAACAAATCGGTCAATCTTTCAGTTAAAAATTATCAATCCATATGACACAAAACTGATCAAGCAAGACGACAGAAAAATCATGCTAAATGTTCTAGTTTTAAATTTTCGAGCTTTAATTGTTCTAGTTTTTACAACAGACATTTTTCTCTGAAAAGGGTAGGGAGATGGAGGGCGATTATTGCTTCAAAGAATCAAAGAATCAGATAGCATTAGGCTAAATTAATTGATAGCATTGATCTTTGATCAAAGATCCATTCACTAGATACAAAATCTCCATAGATGTATAAATTTCAAAACATTTATTGCCTAAGCCCCTTATTTAAGACATTGTATTTACTTTCATTTTCATTTACTTTCCACAAAAAATATTTCCAGGTTTTCTAGACATACTTTTTAATTATTGATATTTTGTAGATTAATAAAAGTGAGTACCGAGCATAACATAAGATCTGTAATACCAATATGTCTACCAATATAATTCAACATTTCTTCACACATTAAATAATCATGAAGAGCACTGAAATTAAATAAAACAAGGTTTAAAATCCTACTTCTCTGGTCCAACAGGGCTAATGGGGACATGCAGTGTGTGATGGGGGACATTGAAGGACATTTTACACAGATAGCATTTTGGAGACTTGAGGACTATTTATGATTTTTAATAGAAATAAAATGGGTTGAATGTTCCAGCAGTGTGCTATAAGACTCGGAACCAAACAACTAAGGACTCTACCTTGTCAGGCCCGTCGTCTTAGTCATATTTGTCCAGTACTGTTGTAATGGTAATAAATGATCTAAGCTACATCTTCAAACGGTCATAACTTCACTCAGAATAAAGAAATTTGAATAAAATTTTCAATATATTCATTTTTCATTATCTATTTTCAAAATATTATGAACAAACGGTCATCTCTTTATCTAAATCTTACATAATGTATCGTTAAATTTTCATCCAAATTAAATTAAACTTTAATTACCGGATTCCTTCTTCAAAGAAAAGTGGATAAACATGACGTAAATATCCTTTTATATAACGACTCGTCAGTACCTCACCTGTACAAAATAACACAAAACATAGATCAGAACCTCACCTGTACAAAAAAACACTAAACATGGGTCAGAAGATCAAATTCAAATGGATTTGGGTGAAGTGTGTATTAGCCGCTGTCTCCAGGTGACAAGATAATATTTTTAAGACAACATGCATAGATAAATCTATATTAATATTTTATGTAACTCTTGTTTATTTAAGCGATGTATTAGCCACGGAACCAGGTTTATTAGCCATGGAACCAGGCTTATTAGCCTAGAAACCAGGTTTATTGGCCTAGGAACCAGGTTTATTAGCCTAGAAACCTGGTTTATTAGCCTAGGAACCAGATTTATTAGCCTAGAAACCTGGTTTATTAGCCTAGGAACCTGGTTTATGGAATGTAATTACAGACACTGGTTCCTAAATTTGAATATAAAATAGAACGATAGAACTGTAGGCAAGCTGTTTAAAGAAATGAGATGAAATTGGGTTTAACATCCGTCTGTTCTGCACCTATTGGGCTAATACTATAACACACATGATACAGTTAGGGTTAGGTTATCCGAAGGACTATACATTGTTCCTTGCCCGGCCCCCCAGCCTGCATCACGGACAAGGGGGAACCATGCCGGAAAATCACAATTAACTTTCAAGAAGTTTTTAAAAGAGCTGTCATGAATTTTTGTACACAAATTTCTTTTGATTTATCCATTGATCAACACTTTCTGTAAATCTCCAGCATACCCCTAAACCCCTTACAAACAACAAAATAAGTAGCCTATACTTGTCAACCCTTATCTATTAGAAAGTATTTTGAAAAACTAATTAAAATACAGATCTCTATTTTTTGTTTTTTTATACTTTCGATGGCCTACACTACATGAAGATCTGACCAGTTTTACTGGAAGGTTTCATCAGGGGTCGTACGAGCGTTTTTTGACCTTATGACGTCAGACATTGATTAATCAATCAGTGTTAACGTTTCTAGTGGTTTACTCACAGTTCCGTGCATCATACACCAAGAACTTGCTGTAACAGATCGTTTGATTGGCTAATCCCTCGCTTCAACCAGAATGCCGGTAATATAACAACTCTTATACCCATACTTTTTTTCGACTCTTTTATGGAAATGGGAGGGTATACACCGATACACGGCCACTTTTGACGGCCACTTTTGAAAAGTGGCCGTGTATCAGTTGAAAAGTGGCAGTGTATCAGCTGAAAAGGGACAAAAATAACAAAATCATGATTTACATATTTATTTGAACATCTACAACCCGTTTTGAACATAAACACCGTCTCTTTTTTGGAGTGGAGATATCCTCGGCTTCGCCTCGGAACCCCACTCAAAAAAGAGACGGTGTATCAACCCATACACCTTGAAAACGAGGTATATAACTATTACTTACAGATCCTTGTGTAGTAAAGACAAGTAAAACAAAATTTTGAATTATAAAAAAAGAAACCAAATAAGATCTGTGTTTTAATCAGATTGTGCAAAACTGCATGCAGTATATTTTTCAAGACACCCCCACCCCCAAGTCTACAAACAGGTAATAATAATTAGTGGAATTTCCACCTGCTGGAATAACCCTTAGGTCAATGATATTAAATAAATTCTCTCACCTTGTTCAGCTAGTTGTTCGTTATCTTCAAGACTCAGTGAAACTGTTTGTAAATCTATTCCTAAATCCTCTCTTTTCTTTCTTTCTCTTTCAATATAACATCTATAACAAGAGAAAGAGAGAAATGGGGTTTAACATCCACTCGACACAAACTAGGTCATTTCAGGACTAACATATGGTTCCATTTTTATTCCAATAATTCGCTTGCACATAGGGGTCTTTAGCAGTAGGAGGAAACCAGAGGACCCGGAGTTAACCCATGAAGTTGGACAGGCGACCCTACTCCTTGTCATGTACAACCGGGAAGTCGAAACCAAGCCAGTTGACTCAACGCACACATGGTAAACCTACGGCCATCCACCCCCCCCCACCCATCTATAACATATAAAATATATATCCTGGTTCTCAAACATCAGATGCGGGAGAGAGTTTTTAGTAATTGTGTATCTATTTTATCAAATGATCACTACCTATACCGTTCTAAATAACTTCTCATAAATTCCCCATTTAAAGGCATTACATTTATCCCATCATGCTGTGGAATATTTGATTATCCAGTACCGTTTATGATTGTCATAAGAGAGCATGGTATTTAACATCCACTCGAAACAAAATAGGTAATTTGGGGACTAACATATGGTTCAATTTTATTTCAATAGTTTACTTGTGCATATGGGTCTTTAGGAGTGGGATTAAACTGGGGGACCTGGAGAAAAATCAAGAGGCTGGAAAGCTGACCCTACTTCACCCTACTCCTTGTCATGAACAAGCAGGGAGTCAAAACTACACCATTTAACTCAATGACAGACTTTGTCATCAACCCGTTAAACCATCAGTGAGCGAACCCTCCTTGATTCTGCTAATAAAGTAGACATATACGAAATGAAATGAAATGAAATGGGGTTTAACGTCCCACTGTTCTGCTCTGAACTGGGCTAATGAAGACAGCCATACGCCATACAGTGTACTATGAGGGAAATTTTGTCTGGACAGCGGCACTACGACCTACTCTTATATCAAATTCCAACTGCTAAATCGCAGGATTTCGTGAAGCCATGTTGGAATGGTGTGCTAAATTGCAGGAATGGTGTGCTAAATTTCAAGAAGCCATGTCAGAATGGCCTGCTAAATCGCAGGATTTCGAGAAACCATGTCAGAATGGTGTGCTAAATCGCAGGATTACGAGAAGCTATATTGGAATTGCGTGCTAAATCGCAGGATTTCGAGACGTCATGTCGGAATGGTCTGCTAAATCGCAGCATTTCGAGAACGACTTGAAAATGACATTTTTGCTTCCCTTGCTAGTTTCATTTCCAATCAAGATCTCACGAGTTCAATTATATAAAAATGTATGGTAGAATTGAGTAAACCAACTGTCCTGGTTTTATTAAATTAATTAACTCACCTGTGAGAGAAAACTGTCCTGGTTTTATTAAATTAATTAACTCACCTGTGAGAGAAAACTGTCCGTAAAGTTTCTTCTTTAAGATCTTCACCTAGTCTTTTACCGAACGCAAACAATTCAACATTATAATTCCTGTAAAACATCAACAAACAATTCAACATTATAATTCCTGTAAAACATCAACAAACAATTCAACATTATAATTCCTGTAAAACATCAACAAACAATTCAACATTATAATTCCTGTAAAACATCAACAAACAATTCAACATTATAATTCCTGTAAAACATCAACAAACAATTCAACATTATAATTCCTGTAAAACATCAACAAACAATTCAACATTATAATTCCTGTAAAACATCAACAAACAATTCAACATTATAATTCCTGTAAAACATCAACAAACAATTCAACATTATAATTCCTGTAAAACATCAACAAACAATTCAACATTAAAATTCCTGTAAAACATCAACAAACAATTCAACATTATAATTCCTGTAAAACATCAACAAACAATTCAACATTATAATTCCTGTAAAACATCAACAAACAATTCAACATTATAATTCCTGTAAAACATCAACAAACAATTTAACATTATAATTCCTGTAAAACATCAACAAACAATTCAACATTATAATTCCTGTAAAACATCAACAAACAATTCAACATTATAATTCCTGTAAAACATCAACAAACAATTCAACATTATAATTCCTGTAAAACATCAACAAACAATTCAACATTATAATTCCTGTAAAACATCAACAAACAATTCAACATTATAATTCCTGTAAAACATCAACAAACAATTCAACAATATAATTCCTGTAAAACATCAACAAACAAAGCAAATCAATAAAAAAGAATTAATGACACTGTCCAGTGATTTTCCTATTAGACATGTTGGAGGAAAGAGAGAGAGAGAGAGAGAGAGAGAGAGAGAGGGGTTAATGTCCACTTGACACAAACCAGGTCATATTGGGACTAACATATGGTTAATTTTATTTCAATAATTCTCTTGCGCAGTGGGAGGAAACCAGAGGACCCGGAAAAAATGCATGAGGTTGGACAGACGACCCTACTCCTTGTCACATACAACAGGGGAATCGAAACCATGGCATGACTCAATGACAGACGTTATGATACAGCAGACACCCACTAACCATTCGACCATTCAACCAGTCAAATTCCAAAATAACGTTCGCATCCAACACTGTGATCGAACTGGAATGTCCAGGCTGCCATGTCAGCTCCCTAATCACCAAGCCGCCATGGCTCCATCCAACACCTTGATCGAACCGGACCCTCCAGACTGCCAAGTCAGCTCCCTAATCACCGAGCCGCCGTGGCTCCATCCAACACCTTGATCGAACCGGGTCCCTCCAGGCTGCCACGTCAGCTCCCTAATCACCGAGCCGCCGTGGCTCCATCCAACACCTTGATCGAACCGGGTCCCTCCAGGCTGCCACGTCAGCTCCCTAATCACCGAGCCGCCGTGGCTCCATCCAACACCTTGATCGAACCGGGTCCCTCCAGGCTGCCACGTCAGCTCCCTAATCACCGAGCCGCTGTGGCTCCAAGATAAATGACTAAATTAGCTTGACTGATATAAGAAGAACCACAAGACAGAATATTAAACAATGTTTTTACCAGTTTGCCCATTCTGATCTGTGTCTTTCTGGTTCTGGTCCAATCTCCTCCCGAAGACTATACAACTGAACTAATTCATCACGTAATTTATTCCTGTATCCTCGTTGGACCACTGTAAGATAAAATCAAATAAAATTAAATACACATGTATATTCTGTATTTCTTAAAATTAATAAATATTTTTTTATGTGGCAATCGGTAATAACCACTGACAAGAGGAAACCACGCTGGAAATTCCTGATGAACTTTCTCCGCCCTGAACCTATACAATGTACATCTTGGTTTTCAAAGTTAAAAATTCATCTACTCGGTTTCAAATTTTGAGATATATTTTTGTTGTGTTTGAAATGGCGTGGAACAGAAAAATCAATGTACTGTCTCTAGTACATGTACGCAACATAGAACGGGAGCTATCAGTGGCTTAATTATTCCAAAATTCCAAATGGAATTTGAGAGAGAGAGAAATGGGGTTTAACGTCCACTCGACACAAACTAGGTCATTTCGGGACTAACATATGGTTTAATTTTATTTCAATAATTCGCTTGCGCGTAGGGGTCTTTACAGGTGACCCTACTCCTTGGCACGTACAACCGGGGATTCGAAACCACACCAGTCGACTCAATGACAGACTTTATGATATAGCGCGTGCACGCTAATCATTCAGCCATCCAACCCCCCCAAATGGGATTAGAATATTCAGTAAAACCTGCCTGTTCTAAAAACAAAAAACAAATTGAATTTTTTATTTCCAAGTGGAATGAGAGCTAGCTTCATATTTATGTGTTTGATTCTTCGTGTTTCATTTTCTCACTTACAATAGCCTGGGAGCTACGCTGGTTCGCTAACCTGGAGGTCCCATGCATGTTCGATCTCGACGTGGTTCCCCATTGTCAGTGGTGCAGGACCGAAGGCCTGGCAAGGGATAATGAATAGCCCTTTGGATGGGACAAAAACCTGTGGTCTTGTGTGGTCTACACATTGGCATGCACGTAAACGATCCCTTGGCAATTCGGTTGGAATTCAATAAGAGTAGGGCGTATAGGTTCTGGCAAAATTTTCCACATAGCACAATGTATAGTGTATATATAGGCATGGCCTCATTAGCCCAGTTGGAGCAGAACAGTAGGGCGTTAAATCCCATTTCATTTCACAATATATAGGGCCTACAAATAATCAAGTGTTGAAAACTTATTATTAAGACTAATATATAGGCCTAAGGAGTGAAAAGTTAAGAAATCCATTTTTTAGACTGGAGTAACATGCTGTACAAAATGAATCGTCGGCGTTCCTGAGATTAACTGGTGTGAATAGAGTTTCGTTCTTTGTTTGCGAGGTTTCAATTACCATTTACTGGCGATAAACTAGTTTTTTGACACAAAATTCTTCTTAAACACGATCCCAGCCTGATGGACGCCGCCATTTTATTTCAACTTTGACAATGAAACGAAGCGAATTAGTTGTTTTTATGTTGTTAAAGTATTAGTTTCTTCCATGAAGTAAATAAATGCATAAAATGTGCACGTCATTCAACAAAAAAATATGACTTAACTGCAAATAGCTAAACATTAATTTCTACTGACTAAAGTATGTGTTTCGTTTTCCACTTAAATAAATTTTTGTGTGTAATTTTAGCTTTTCCGGTTATTTGGGAACGTGAAAGTTAAAGTCTGAAAATAAGCCAAGAATAATGCGTTTAACAGAAGTTTTGAGTTTCTATAGGCATATTATACGTGTTCCAGGCCTGCGTTTTGAAGGGTTGGTATAATTTAACTTATATACAGAGAATGACATAAAGGAGTCTGAACTAGGCCAAATTTGCCCAGGCACCAATTCAAGTCCCTATTCTGAATTCATGTCATGAAGAAATAGTTCATTAAGTCGCTAGGTCAACTTTCATCCCAGAACCGTTTCATCTCGGGCTGTATCATGTCAAACTTAAACAATATTCATATTGATTAATCAATAAAGAGGTGAAATTCCCAGACAGGAGCAAGCTAGTCCTGCTTAATGGTCTCACATATAACAGTGACTAGGCTCAACATAAATTTTTGTTAAACTCACTCACTGATAGTGATAGAGGTTATGATGAAGGCACACCAAAATCACAGCCTATTGCATGAACCAATAAAATTTTATATTACGGAGTTTTTTCGTGTCATAATTAGTAAAGATTTGCTGACAATGACATTGTTCCTATTTTCTGTATTGTTTAGACTCAAATGTCAAAACTCCTGGCTTACTACACACAATCAAGATAATGCTTGTTCGATCCCGATGTTGGCCAAGAAATTTCATGAGGATTTTCGGGCATGGTCCCTTGTCAGTGGTGCAAGACGTGGGGCCTGGCAAGGGACTAAGTATGGTCGATCGAACAGGAGGAAAAACTGAGTTTCCGTTGTGTACACATTGTGATGCACTTTCAAAAATGTAAAATGACCCTTGACAGCTGGAATTCGAAATATGAGTAGGTCGTAGCGCCACTGTCCAGGCAAAATTGTGATCATAGCCAGGGCTGCCGACATCCAGTATTGCAGCGCAATTTGCGATACATATTTTGTCTGTTGCTAATCAAAAATTAAAATATAACGTTTTTGATTAGCAGTAACTTTGAATCATTAATATGAATGTCATTTTGGATATTGACACGAAGATTTATCCACATCTCTCAACACTTTCAATGTGTATGAAATATCAAATAAATTTTTTTAAGCAAAAGTAAATTCTCCGTGTGATATTTTCTTCTCGAACTACCCAGACTCAATTCATTATAATATATAATACAGGGACATAACTCTATGAATTGGGACTAATAAACCGGAACTAGGGAATCAAGTAGTACAACTCATGTTGCAAGACATGACAATTTCGAGTAATTATATCAGTATTCAATCTGAACAAAATTAATTCTGTGTATTTCCCAAGTATTGTCAATAAAAGAAAAATACGTGTAAGTAAACGTATCGTAAAATGAGAAATCAAAGTAAGAATTCCCGTAAAATATTATTGTTTATATCGCGTGCGTCTAGTTAATTGAGATTATTCATAAAAAAACTGTGTGTGTCCAATTGAAAAAAAATAATAACACACGATAAAAAGCAGAAAAAATTGTTTTCTAATGAAGAAATAAGAATTAAAATGAGTGGGACTTCGGGACCCACTGCCAAGAATTGGCTTCAGACATAACCAAAAGTCTACATTCAGAAATGTTCACAGCTACCTGTAGCAGTGCTAAAATTCTAAAAAATGTTGAGAATGAAATCTAATCATTTGTAATAAATTACAAAAAATGCTTTTCTTTCTGGCATTTTTTGTTCAACATTATTGACATAACATAACACGTTACAACTCTGCTATAATTTTTAATTTGTTTTTCAGTAAAAATCGAATCCATCCACCCATTACTCCAGCTATGAAGAAGAAAGCTTTTAAAGAAATGATGGTGGAAAGACGAAATCTTGAAATCCTTGACAATCCTTATTTAACAAGGGTAAGAAAAAGAGAGAGAGAGAGAGGGAGAAATGGGGTTTAAAGTCCACTTGACATAAACTAGGTCATTTCGGGACTAACACATGGTTCAAAGTATAATTCGCTTGTGTTTAGGGGTCTTTAGCAGTGGGAGGAAACTGTAGGACCCAGAGAAAACTCACAAGGTTCGACAGGCGACCCTACTCCTTGTCATGTACAACTGGGGATTCGAAACCACACCAGTTGACTCAATGACAGACCTTATGATACAGCACGCGCACGCTAACCATTCGGCCATCCACCTACCCTCACCCCCAGATAAGACAAAGATGACAATTATTTAATTTAAAGGACTCAGTCATCTCAGATGTTTGTCGTGCTTAGATTTAAACACTGTTTATTAAAGATACATTATCTAAGATTAGGAGTTCTGACCATATTTAAAAATAGATAATGAAAAGTGACTATATGGCAAATTTCAGTCAATAACTTCATTCTGAGTGAAGTTATGACTATTTGAAGAATTGTATAGTCTCAATTTTAATTGGGGGGTTGGATGGCTGAATGGTTAGCGTGCGCGCGCTGTATCATAAAGTCTGTCATTGAGTCGACTGGCGTGGTTTCGAATCCCCGGTTGTACGTGACAAGGAGTAGGGTCGCCTGTCCAACCTCGTGGGTTTTCTCCGGGTCCTCCGGTTTCCTCCCACTGCTAAAGACCCCTATGCGCAAGCGAATTATTGAAATAAAATTAAACCATATGTTAGTCCCGAAATGACCTAGTTTGTGTCGAGTGGACGTTAAACCCCATTTCTCTCTCTCTCTCTCAATTTTAATTGCTACCCATGTCTCGATTATCCATTATTAAATTAATTAACTTATTGAAAAGTGGTTGACCAGTTGTTCAATCCAATTGTCTAGAAACTTAAATGTGGTCTTGACATGTGAATAAATGTCTAATTAATAGTATTTATAAAATTTGATGCTAAGAGAAAGATTTGTAACAGGCAGAATTAACTGTTTTGATTGCACACAATATACATGTACATAATCAATTACATCCTATTGCTTTAATTCGGTTAGTCTAGTCACGAATAAAATGGGGTTTATTAACGTCCTACTTTTTTCCACCGTTTAGGCTATCTGAATTTCTGTCGGGCTAGTTGAGAATTTTTAAGAGTGTTTGTGGATAATGTGTGGTATGGATAATTAAGAGTGACAAGTTACTGACTGAAGCATCAAAAAAACATAAAAAAGAATTGTGATACATCAATTCGACATCTCACTATTTAATACTAGTATTGATTCAACGATATATCGTGCCAGCACTATTCTCCACTCCTTGACAGTAAAAACTAGACATTGTGATATCCATAGTAATTTTCATGCCGATCAAAATTCAACCCTCTGCCTCACTTCTGTGTTTACCTGTAGATTCAACCCTCTGTTCTGTGTCTACCTGTAGTTACAACCTGTAGATACAACCAAATAGGTTTTCTCTGTACATGGGTGCTCCAGTAACATAAACTTGTTCATTTCACAACTAATATATGATACAATTTTATTTCAATAATTTGCCTGTTTAGCAGTAGAAGCAAACCGGAGGACCTGTAGAAAACTAATGTGAAACCCCATCTCTCTCTCCCTCTCTCTCTTTCTCTCTCTCTCTTGCAGTTCTTTATTCTGGCTACAAGTGTTATAAACTATTGTTTTGAGGTTTTGAGGTTAACATCATCCCCCTAGACTACCATCTCCCTCCTTCCCCCCCCCCCCTCACTCTGCAATTGTAGAAGCAGAGAAGTAGACATCTCAGTATATCTCGTATTCCCCCCCACCCCTCACTCCTGTACCAATTGTAAATACTAGTGATGTAAACAGGCAGTAATAGTCAACAATAAACGTCTCAAATTTTATTATCTGAACAATGTTTCCGTTTTCTATTTTTAGGCAGAATCAAGCGGACATTCAAAGGCTTTGAAAAAAAAAGAGAAAAATTTCCAAGCCATAATCGCCCAAAAAAAATCCAAGATGAATCCCCATTGTTATTATGAAGTAGAAATTAAAAACTGTTTACAAGCAACAAAAGGTTGGATGCATGGACACTGATGTGAAAAACTTTAAAATAGACAAATTGTGTTATCCTGGTTACATGTATAAACACTGAGACAGATTTCTATATTAATTGTTTTATGTATATACTCTATGGTTTCTATATTATGCTAAGTTCCCATGCGTGCTGTGATTGACATCGTGGTTTTAATCATGGAGTAATCATGGTGATTCTATAATCAAGTCTTATTATGTAATTGTATAAACACTAATAGTAAGTGCAGGAGGACCGCACTACACACAAAAAAAATGCTAGGTTCCCACGATTCGTGCTGCGATTGAAATCACGGTTTTAATCGTGGAGTAATCATGGTGATCCTATCAGGTCTTATCATATAATTGAGGTCAGTTGTAGCAGTCGTGTTGATCGTATCAAAAGGTACATGTATCCGAACGTATCTGCACGTACCAGATCGTGGACTCAATAGGGACAGTCATATCGTAACATATCGCACGCCAGTGGGAATCTCATATCGTAACATATCGCACGCCAGTGGGAATCTCATATCGTAACATATCGCACGCCAGTGGGAATCTAGCATTAATAATACGATACACCACAGAAAATAAATGACAATGCTGTAGATGTTTTTGTGTGAGTGGTGATATTGTGGTTTGTTTTTGATTATAATCATGAAAAATAAAAAAAAGGGTTTTTACTAGCTGTCTTTCTTGTTCAAATAAAACAGGGTTTAATGTCCACTTGACCGTAACCAGGTCAGTTCGGGATTAACATGACATCTTTATTATCTGAGTGATTTGCTTGGATGAAGTTTTTAAAAGTTTGGGGGGGGGGGGTGAAATTCAAGGATGTTAGACAGGTGTCACATTATACCAACCCATGACTTAAAATACATATCAGGACTTACAATTTAAAGGCATGGCAAATATACTATTCAAAAAAAGTAGGGGATATTTGATTTTTAAGTGTTATTAAAGTCACCTAATGAAACTGACGAAGAAACAAATGACAAAATGAAATGAAGTTCACATACCATTATAAGGGTAAAATAATACCCGGGGTCAAACAGCAAAGTTACCACAGCATCACAACCAAGTCAGTAACGGGTAAATCCTCCTCTGTTTGCCAAACAAGCATTGATCCGACGTGGCATACTCCTAATGAGACGTCTAAGGTCATTTTGGTCCAGATTGTCCCATTCATGTTGCAACGCAGCAGCAAGTTCTTGGACATTGGCAGGACGTTGTTGACGTTGACGTAACCTCTGTCCAAGCATGTCCCAGACATGCTCGATGGGGGAGAGGTCGGGACTCAGTGCTGGCCAAGGTAATGTGGTGATGTTCTGTTGTTGGAGGTAACCTGTAACGATCCTGGCCCTGTGACATCTTGCGTTGTCATCCTGGAAGATGAAACGGCGGCCATGACGTCGTGCGAACGGCACAACATGGACTGCCAAGATGTTGTCCCGGTAGTACTGGCCTGTAACACGCCCTGCAACAACATGTAAAGCCGTTCTTCCAGCAACAGTGATGCCTCCCCACACCAAAACAGAACCACCCCCAAATCGATCATGTCTGATGACGTTAACGTCTTGGAAGCGCTCGTTTCGACGACGCCACACCCTCCTACGTCTGTCCAAAAAATCAACAGTGAACCTTGACTCATCTGAAAACATCACATTGCTCCAGCGTCGATTATCCCAGTGTTGACGATCCCTACACCAACGACGTCTTGCCTGAATGTGATGATCTCTCAAACAAGGGATCACGCGAGGACGTCGGGCGCGAAGGTGACCCCTATGCAGTCGATTCCGAATCGTCTGGCCACTCACTCTCACACCAGTGTCTGTTTGAAGACGAGCGCTGATCTGATTTGCTGTGATGACACGATTTCTCAAGGCCAAGGTACGGATAAATCGATCCTGGGCTTGAGTTGTCGCCCTTGGTCGACCTGAGCGTGGTCTGTCCTGTACAGATTGTGTATCACGGTATCTGGACCATAGCCTGCTTATGACAGACTGAGAAACATTCATCGTCCGCGCCACAACCGCCTGTGTTGTGCCGATCTGTAGCATGCCAAGGGCACGTAACCTTTCATTTTGGGTAAGCCGACGCATATCAAAATTTGTTTTCTGGTCACTAAAACAATTAAACTGATGTTTCCACCCTGGAATTTAATGCCACAATGACTGTAACATTCAAAGTCAGAGTCGTGCAAATCTTGGGTTGGACCCCCATGATGATCCCAAGCATCACCTGCATTCCATGCGGTAGCTATTGGTGCGTTTGGGCGTCACATGTAACTGGAAATGTTTCTTCTGTTAGGTTCTATAGTGACTTTTTTCGTAGTCATTTGCATATTTTAGTATTATGCCCCCAAAATCAAATATCCCCTACTTTTTTTGAATAGTATATTACTACAAGATTTGATCTCACTTCTTGCTTGTTTTCAATTTTGATTTTGCGATTTCATCTGAAGATCTCAATCCTGGTCATAAATCACCTGTCTCAGTCATTGTCATACACAAATTATCATACATAAGCAGCCAGACACTCTCACTACTTGTAGGTCAATTGTAAATACTATTACAATACTTAGAAAACAGACAGAGCTTTTCAGACGGCCATGATTTCCGTTTAACAGAATATTAGATCAAAGAGATTTATCATCTTTTATATAAATTAATATCAAATGTTACAAGACAAGGTCAAGGTGTCTCAATTATAAGGAAGTCACGTGGCGAAGTGGGTAAGACGCTGGCTTCCAGGTCTGGAGGTCGAGCGTTAGATCCCTGCAGTTGGAATTCGATATTAGTGTAGGCCATAGTGCCGCGGCTCTGGCAAAATTTCCCTCATAGCACACTGAATGGCGTATGCCCGTCTTCATTAGCCCAGTCGGAGCAGAACAGTAGGATGGTAAGCCCCCATTTCATTTCATTTCTCAATTATAACACAAGATCAACCTAACGCACCCAGCTTGGAGAGAAAGTTTAATGTCCACTTGACACAAACCAGGTTATTTCAATATTTCATTAATTCGCTTGTGTGTAGGGGTCTTTAGCAGTGGGAGTACCCGGAGAAAATGCACGAGGTTGGACAGGCGACCCTAATTCTTGTCACGTACAACAGGGGAATCAAAACCACGCGACCTGACTCAGCATCAGTTGGGCGAATAATCAAATTTTATACCTATCCCAGTGACTTTCGGAATTGCAGATGTAATGATCGATCAGCACTATATGACTTAAAGTTTTATGTAAACAAATTCATTGTGTAATTGTGGTTTGAGACAGTATGTGTGTATTTCATCTTGGACAAAGTATTAAGTATTGTAGACGAAATTATGAAAATATGCAAATTTTATCAAATCCACCCTGTTCCGCAAATACAGGGTTGTCGATCAACTTCGTTATTATGTTAATAAATGAAATGAGTTTTAACGTCCTAATGTACTGCTTTAATTTCCTGCATGGTGTGTGGAGGATTAGATAACATCCAATCACAGGACAGAGCTGCACGAAAGTTGTGGCAGAATGGACGGCCAGTACTACAAGGACAGTGTGTAATCGCCACTTCCAGCCATCATCAAGATATACACATGTTTTAGCATGATACTGCTCGAACACATACAACACGTGTATCCATGGTACTGCTAGAACACATACAACACGTGTATCTATAATACTGCTCGAGTACATAGAAACACGTGTATCCGTGATACTACTCGAACACATACAACACGTGTATCTATGATACTACTCGAACACATACAACACGTGTATCCATGATACTGCTCGAACACATACAACACGTGTATCCATGATACTTCTCGAACACATACAACACGTGTATCCATGATACTGCTAGAACACATACAACACGTGTATGCATGATACTGCTCGAACACATACAACACGTGTATCCATGATACTGCTCGAACACATACAACACGTGTATCTATGATACTGCCCGAACACATACAACACGTGTATCCATGATACTGCTCGAGTGCATACAACACGTGTATCCATAATACTACTCGAACACATACAACACGTGTATCCATGATACTACTCGAACACATACAACACGTGTATCTATAATACTGCTCGAGTACATACAACACGTGTATCCATGATACTGTTCGAGTACAAACAACACGTGTATCCATGATACTGCTAGAACACATACAACACGTGTATCCATGATACTACTCGAACACATACAACACGTGTATCCATGATACTGCTCGAGTACAAACAACACGTGTATCCATGATACTGCTAGAACACATACAACACGTGTATCCATGATACTGCTCGAGTACAAACAACACGTGTATCCATGATACTGCTAGAACACATACAACACGTGTATCCATGATACTACTCGAACACATACAACACGTGTATCCATGATACTGCTCGAGTACAAACAACACGTGTATCCATGATACTGCTAGAACACATACAACACGTGTATCCATGATACTACTCGAACACATACAACACGTGTATTCATGATACTACTCGAGTACATACAACACGTGTATTCATGATACTATTAGTATACTATTTTGTAATTCGGTTCTACCACATTTCACATCTGTCATACACACATCTGTCATACACACATCTGTCATACACACTAATACCAAATAAACCGTTCCATTGTTATACGCCCTGAATGACTGCCATAACCAAAATAATGTACATGTATACTATTTTGTAATGCGGCTCTACGAAACTTGAAATATAGGTTTATATACAAATCATCTCGGTTCCTTTCGATATTGACATGCACCAAACCGTAACTTCATGGATTATAACCCCTGATTGTACAAAAATTCACGTTGTTAGCTTGAGAAGACCCTAGAGAGGTCGCGATTTTAAAAATATATTTATAAGGACGATTGAGTTTGAATTTCGTGAAATTCGGACCGAAACTGCCTGACAAAATTGCCATTTCGTGTACAAGGATATAATATCAAGGTTGTGGACCATCTAGAGGATACAATTTTTGTCTGATTTTGATGAAACTTAAAATATATCTTTATATCCAAAGATCTAGGTTCTTTTTGATATTGATGTATGTCGGAAAGTAAAGTCCTCGATTATGGACACTAATTGTACGAAAAATCGCCTTTTCAGCTAGTGCCCTATCCATATCTCTTGCGTTATCTTGCATGGCAACGGCTTATTTTCACGCCTATACAAAAGTTTACCATTTTTACAGAGAGAGAGAGAGAGAGAGAGAGAGAGAAATGGGGTTTAACGTCTACTCGACACAAACTAGGTCATTTCTGGACTAACATATGTTTTAATTTTATTTCAACAATTCGCTTGCGCATAGGGGTCTTTAGCAGTGGGGGGAAACCGGAGGATCCGGAGAAAACCCACGAGGTTGAACAGGCGACCCTACTCCTTGTCACGTACAACCGGGGATTCGAAACCACGCCAGTCGACTCAATCATGACAGACTTTATGATACAGCGCGCGCACGCTAACCATTCAACCATCCACCCCCACCCCCTCCATGTTTACATCTAGTGATCGAAGTCTTAAGGTGAATTAATCAATTAAATTAAATAATACTCCGAACTCCTGTCGTTACATCACGCTATTGTTCCCGGGTTGTTGTTTTCTTGGCAAACATGCATCGAACATATTTCAATCGAGCCATGAATTGATCTAACGCTTTAAGATCAATAATTAAATTAATAAAATCGATAAAATTCATAAGGCATAAAATAAAACCATAGAAACTATAATTGCTTCTCCTCCATCAAAGATGTTCGAGGAATTTTTTTGAAGATAAAAATCTTTTGTTCTCTCCTCTTGTCATATCCGACCGATTTTAATTCGAAATACTTGTATTTTCAGTTGAGATGCGAGAATTGAATTAAGAGAAATCAAGTCTTGTTTATTTGCCTTGCTTTTCAATAGAGAAAAGTCTTGTATGAGATTAGCTACATATCGTATAAATATAAATACATCAGGCTAAGCCAGTCATAGAAAGATTCTTGTAGCGGGTTGAACCAGTGATAGAAAGATTCTTGTAGTGGGTTGAACCTGTGATAGAAAGATTCTTGTAGCGGGTTGAGTCAGTCATAGAAAGATTCTTGTAGCGGGTTGAACCAGTGATAGAAAGATTCTTGTAGTGGGTTGAACCTGTGATAGAAAGATTCTTGTAGCGGGTTGAGTCAGTCATAGAACGATTCTTGTAGCGGGTTGAACCAGTCATAGAGGGATTCTTATAGCGGGATGGTGATGACATGGAGGCGCCAAGTAAGTGGGAACGTTTCAATTTTACAAGTACAATGCTTTAAATTTGTCACGATGTAGTTACGGAAATGAAATTAGGTTTAACAATAACTGATAAGAGAAGGAACTCGTGTCAGGCAAGTAGGCGCTTTCTTCCTTATTATTGCACTCCTTTGTCACGATGTTCTTACAGAAATTAAATAAAATAGGGGAAATCACGTTAGACTGTTTAGGCCAACACCAGCCTTTCACAACATAATAATATCACTAATGTTCTAGAAGAAAAGGTAACGAAAAACAAAGTTTCCCGAAAATCCTCTGAAATCTCTTTCCATCCCAAATTCATCATATCAAATAAGAAACCCTGGCCATATTAAATAAATGATTTACAAAAACTGACAGTATCAAAACTCTTTTATCCATTATATAATGATACACTGACATTTATTATGTTTAATATATTATTTTATATACTGAGCGCCATTGAAAACACATCACTTAGTTTTTCGTATAACAAAATGATCCTGTAAACATATCTTATTTATTTTGCTTCTTATTGTGAACAATATTCAAATGGGAACACATCAATAACAACACATTTGTACACTTATGGATGTTTAATCTGTAATCAAGGGTACAAAGTCAGAGGGGTCAAAACCAAAAGTACGACACAGATGTCAGTAGCGCGTGTGTCCTCCACGGGCCATCATCACGGTAGGCTACAGCATTAACGCGACCCCTGCAAATGTGTAGGGCAGTGCGGTGATGAAATGTGAAACCTCCCCACACCATTACACTTCCCCCACCCCATCGATCCGTTTCGAAGACGCAGCAGTCTGCAAGACGTTCCCCAAGACGTCTCCAACACGTTGACGGACATCAGCGTGATAAAGATGAAAGCGACTCTCATCACTGAAGAGCACACTTTGCCAGTCTACTCTTCTCCATGTCTGGTGTCCTTGAGCCCATATCAAACGCCGCTGACGGTGATGATCCCTGACGATAGCTCAAACATAAGGTCGTCGTGCACTGAGTCCTACTTCTCTTAGACGACTTCTTACGGTGTTGCCACTTACTGGTCCTTGTCTTCCGACGACTGCTGCACCTGTTCGAGTTGCTGAGCGGAATCTGTCACGCAGATGAGTGACCCGGATGTCGCGGTCTTGAGCCTGGCTTGTAACGCGTTGTGGACCAGGACGTTGACGGTCACGTGTTGATCCAGTAACTCGAACACGTTCCGCCAACCTTACAATAGTGGACTGATGACAATTGAAGTGTCTGGCAATAGCACGTGTAGACATGCCAGCCCTGGACATTCCCATGGCTTCATTCCGTTGATTTTCAGTAAGTCTCGGCATCTCTAGCTCGATTCCTTCACACGTCCAACAACAAATTACGACAGATTGACGTTTTACAGTTGATGTACTGCACATTAAGTTGAAAACATGCTTTTAAAGGGCTCACACACAATGCTGCACGTGAATATTGGGTTTTTCATGTGCATCTCGTGCAATATTTTTTTGCACACGGGCCGATATTTTTTGCGTTTGGGAGCATTGTGTGAAACAATAGTTCATAGTATTGCATAATATTATACATACAAAACCACCTAGTACTAAACTATTTGGGAAAAAAAAGTGATGCGTTTTCTATGGCGCTCAGTATATTTTGGTATATTTTTTTTCAGATCTACCATGTAGTCAAGATGGAGATAAATTGAGTGATTGAATGTTTTTACCTTCCTATTGTGTAATCATATATCCTATTCTCTCACCCATCATTTATACAGCCTATAGCCTTTTAATTCCCTAGCAACCAAGAAAAGATAAAACAACCATTCAATGTGTTCTTCTTTAATTCTCCAGCAACCAAGCAAAGATTAAACACTCCGATCCAACAAGCTTGTCAATGGTGTTGACCCCAGGCTCGTCAATGGTGTGAACACCAGTCAATAATAAATAGTATCACGTACCTCGAATAGACTTAATATATTTTACAGTATCACGTACCTCGAATAGACTTAATATATTTTACAGTATCACGTACCTCGAATAGACTTAATATATTTTACAGTAATATCGGTGTGTTCTACAGCAGAGTGGCTGCATACTTCATGAAGAGCTAAAACAATTAATTTACATAAATTTACAACATGTTTCCAGAACTTCATATTCTTTTGACAATTCTTGTCATTGGATACCAGATGAACAATTTAAATTGTTTATGTCCCGATTATTGGTTGGGATTTAAGCGTATTGTTAAAAACGTGCTACCATACTCAGCACTTGAAATAATGTCGAAAGATTCAAAATTGATGTGCGCCTCGGCTTGTAAATTTGAACCACATTGTGTAGCTTTTGCCTTTCATCGACAAAGAAAGGAATGTCATCTTTATACCAGAAATGTTGAAGAACTGGGAAGTGACCCCGACCCTGGAATGAATGTTTTCATGGTGAATACAGGTAGGCTAAGTTATTATGTTGTTTCATGGTGATTACAGTTAGGCTAAGTTATTATATTGTTTTTATGGTCATTACAGGTAGGCTAAGTTATTATGTTGTTTTATTTTCTATTACGACTCCATCGTATCTGAACATAATCTTCGTTCAATCCGACGGAAGGATTGTTCTCTTTGCAGCAGTGGTTCCCAAAGACCCACATTCTATACCCACCCTTGTAATCTCTGCCCGCCCCCCCCCCCTCTATTGTAAAGTATTATCTAGTAATTATTTCACCTTTTATCATTACCATGGTAACCTCGATACTTGACCAGAATTAGCCATTCAAAATAAAACAAACTGTTTCCTCAGAGTTAATCCATGACTGTTCAATTTCTTGCCTAACTACGAAGTGTTTATGTGCAGACGTCATCACTTCGTGTGATGTCATTGACATAAGCGGCGTTCGGTTCGTCCATTTTCTACGAAGAAATCGGGAAAAGTTCGTGGTTAAAAAGCGAAGTACGACATCGTGATTTTCTCGCTAATTTGTGGATGAAATTCGTATTTTTTGCGGTTTTATAGAAAGATTGAACATTTACACTTCAGTAGAAGGTTGATCAGCGTCAAAGTGGTCGGCAATTGTTCTGATTTTGGGCAAATTTTCGGGCTGTGAAATTTTTTTTTTTTCTGGACAGTCGGCGATGAGATCGAATCATCTCGAATTTGATGAAAAGTAAAAGAAATTGCAATGAGCTTCTTGAGGACTAAAATTTGATTTGATTTGATATGTTTTATTTAACCAAACTAAACAGTGTTATTCCTTGTTTCAAGTGAACAACCGTGGAACTTAAGATCGTACTTCGGACTTCGCATTTTGGCGGAAACGAATCTGCCAAAAACGAAGTACGAAGTACGACGCCGTGTTCGTAGTTCGAACTTCGTACTTCGTACTGGTTGCGGAACCTCTCTAATTATCTCTTAGATTTGACATTTCTGCCCAATGGCTCCCCGGTGGAACACCACCAATGTAAAGAAAAGGACAGAACAAGCGATTAAAGGCCAGTTTATATTAAAACGTAGAATAGTTGGCCTAGCCACCGACCAATATCAAAGCTGTTTACATATTAAATTGTACATAAATTCAAAAGTGGAGAAAGAACAACTCGGTCTACATCAAAAACTTTAAAAGTTTCTTGTGGTGAAAAGGCGGCGTCACTTGCAGCACACATCCCAGCACACACCCCAGCACACATCCCAGCACACATCACAGCAACATCAAAGGGCTGTGTCACTTGCAGCACACATCCCAGCAACATTAAAGGACTGTGTCACTTGCAGCACACATCCCAGCAACATTACAGGACTGTGTCACTTGCAGCACACATCCCAGCAAAATTACAGGACTGTGTCACTTGCAGCACACATCATAGCAACATTAAAGGACTGTGTCACTTGCAGCACACATCCCAGCAACATTAAAGGAAGCCAGAACATCAGAGTCTTTTACATTATGATTGAAGACTCACTTATCCGACAATGTGAATCTGTGTCATGTTTTAAATCCAAAGTGAAAACTTGGTTTTTTAGTCACTATCATTAACACTCCAAAGTTTGAACCTTTTCTAGCGCCTAGTGCATTCCCTAGTGGACTGAATAGTTGCGCAATACAAATATCATTATTATTATTATTTTATTGAATTGTTAATATTAAATGTGGTAGTGCGGCTCAACACCATCGATTAGAACAGTTCTACGTGATTGTTATTATTATTATTAATATTATTATTTAATTTTGAATACCAAACTTGATAGTGCAGCTGAGCGCCATGGAGTAGAACATATCTTGAGGAGAGGCGCTATATAAATTCGTTATTATTATATGATGGTCTATACTTACAGATGGGAGCAATGTTGCCAGTCTAAAACCGTCATCAACAAGCTCTGTTGGTAGTCTACAACCATTGTCAGCAGCTTTAGATAACGACCCAAATACCTGTTTTCAAACACATACAGAAGATTATCAACCCTGGTTCCTTGTTGATTTAATGGAAACATTTCTAATTCGTTTTATACTGGTGTATAACGAGGCTGAATACCGTAAGTATAGATATTGTATGTTGGCCTTTATGGTAGTTAAAGGCTCAATACCACTCTTGCTGTAACTGATTAATATGTCCCAATCTTTATTCTAGTCAACAAATTGTACTATTTTACAATATTCCAATTGATGATACAATTTTCATTTTAACACACCTAATTTAAAAAATTGGAAAAATTCAACTAAATGATTTGAAAAGCCTAACGTAAACCTTTTTAAATGTGACTTGGATTTAAAAATATTTTCGAACCCTCTGGACAAGTAAAATAGGATGTAATGGATAATTTACACAGGTAGGACACATAAACATCTAATACTTAGAATAAGGCTATTATTTATTTTCTGGAGCTGTCAAGCCAGCAAGAGTGTTATTGTCCCTTTAAAGAGAGAGAGAGCAATGGACTTTAACGTCCACTCGACACAAACCAGGTCATTTCAGTAATTCGCTTGCACATAGGGGTCTTTAGTAGTGGGCAAAAACAGAGGACTCGGAGAAAACCCAGGAGGTTAGAAAGGCGATCATACTCCTTGTCACGTACAACCGGGGAATCGAAACCACACCAGTTGGACTGTTATCAATAATAAAAAATAATACTAATCTATTTATAAAGCTGTGAATATCCAACAACGAGTTGTTCAAGAGCGCGATATACATACATACTTTTAAAAGATGAATTAACTATGACACGATAAACACTTAAAAACATTGAAGGGCCGAACAGAATAAATGTCCGAAATTGAAAACAAACACCACTTAACAAAATAGTTATTGACATTACTGGTAAACAGATTTGAAGAGTTAAATCTTAAGAGATTCCTTAAAAGATAACATGTTTTAGAGTTGGTAGTCTTTTTTGATAGTTTGTTCCATAATATTGGAACACTACACGCGAAAGCCCTCTCACTGCTTGTAGTTTTCACTTGAGGCCATACGAGAAGGTTTTTATTCTGGGAGCGAAGTGGAAGCGAGTGGAGGTACGGTGTAATAATTTCTTGGGGATATTTATGAGAGTCAATCGATTTTTTCAGAGTATCGTAAGCAATAACGTTTAACTCTTACCAGGAGCCAGTGTGTTGGTTTAAGCGCAGGAGAAATATGTTCACATGGTTTAGTTTTAGTTACGATCCATTCTGCTCGGTTTTGGTGTTTTTGTAGTTTGTTGATTTGGAAGGCAGGTAAATTGAACAGAAGAGAATTACAGTAATCCAAATTCAATAAAACAAAGCCATGAACCAGCAGTTTAGCAATGTCTATGTCAATAAATGGACGTAATTTTCCAATATTATATAAGTGGAAATTTATTTTCCTACCCTTTAAGTTAATATAAGTTCTGAATTGACAGTTACTGTAAAACAAGACTCCTAAATTCTTTATAGATTCGATCGGATTTACTTTAACATCGCCAATATTAATATTATCAAGGTGGACGGACTAAATAAAAATAAAACAGGGCCAAGAGTGGAACCCTGTGGTACTCCATTGTTTATAGTAAAGTGGGAGATGATTGGTACTCATTTGTTTTTTAACTGATTGCGTACGACCAGATGGTTAATGCCAGATGGTTAATCAGAAAGGACTGGTCGATAGTATCGAAAGCTGCATCAAGATTTGGCGTTTTTAGGAGGGAGTTTATTATTGCAGACTTTAAGACGGATGACACATGACCAAGTTTAAGAGATGTATTAACAATATGAGCAATGACAGGCACAAACTCATCAATACAATGTTTTATTCACCAGGTTGGAATCAGCAGATCGAACTTACAAGATTTTGATGAGGATTTTAGAATCAGATTTT
This sequence comes from Patella vulgata, assembly GCF_932274485.2. Lineage (NCBI taxonomy): Eukaryota > Metazoa > Mollusca > Gastropoda > Patellidae > Patella > Patella vulgata. The sequence goes on from NC_065884.2 coordinate 644,311, forward strand.
TAATTTTTTCATTTGGTTCTAGGGGGAATTTATTTTAGTCATTTAGAGCAGTGCCATTCAAAGAGTATTTTACCATCTATTATAATATGATTTTGGCTTGTCTCTCTCTAATGTTGCTTATTATTAAAAAAATCTTACTATCCTTGTATATGTATAATTATTAACTACTATATATACTGCACATTTTCATCCATTTTATTATTTTTATATAATATGTACGTGTTTGCCATTTCAAATATGTTTATACACCCATTTGCATTAATATTATTTATATAAATTATTTAGAGAGAGGGGTTTTAATAGGCTAAGCCTGTTCCCCAATCCCATTCAGACATCCTGAATAAAAATATTGTTTATAAAAAAAAAGAGTCGTGCCATTATATACGTTCTCACCCGAATGATTATTTTGTCTGTTCCTAATATGTCGATTTGGCAGATTTTCATCTGAGACAAAATTTAGGAGACGATTAGTTAATTTGTACATTTCACAAGGGTTGTTCCTGTTTTCGAGCAGAGACGTTTTGTAGAAATCACGCTTACTGTTTCCAATAAGATTGTTTGTCTTATTTCTACGGCATTTGTACATCGTTAGTAATCATGATTTATGCCCGTTTATAACGACGAATGATTGTTTATAACGACGTGACTATTTAATGTAAGTAATCATGATTTATGTCTGTTTATAACGACGTGACGGTTTATTGTAAGTAATCATGTTTTATGTCCGTTTATAACGACGTGACTGTTTATTGTAAGTAATCATGATTTATGTCCGTTTATAACGACGGGACTGTTTATTGATAGTAAACATGGAATAGTTTCCATGTAAACTCCGACATGAATATATCTTTATTCAAGCTGTATTCCAAGTTGTTGCTTATGTTTAATTCCATTGAATAATGTTGTTAGTTACATTTCTTTCCAGCTGAACGCCTCCATGACGTTAATTACGAAGTCTACGATTCTGATCCAACGGTAAACAACTCTTCAGAAGGTAATTGTTGTGCTTCAGTGGTTGATTACAATACAGGCAAAAACATCATCAGGTGTAACGAGGGCGTCCATGGAAGATTTGTGAAGATTTCTATCGAAAAGTCAAATTTCTTAACTCTTTGTGGAGTTGAAATATATGGTATACCAGGTAAGTATTCTAGACCTTTTGTGGAGTTGAAATATACGGTATACCAGGTAAGTATTCTAGATCTTTTGTGGAGTAACCCTGTTAAGTATTCGACTAGGATTGTGCGATGGTAACATGTATACTGTGGATGTGTTTGAGGCGTGGGTGGAATAAATTAAGGCTTTGTTTAATGAAGGGGGGGGGGGTGAAATGACGGGAGGCGTGGGTGACATAAAGGGGGGCTTGGGTTGAATACATTGAGTGGTTAAACATTTGTCGTGTTTATTTTTGATCAGTTCATCTTTGATATGGGAAACAGTGGTTGAACGCGGCATCCATTAAATTCTTGGGATTATCCAGACAGTGTAATTCTCTATGTGATCAGATCTGTATATATATTGATCACAGTTTTGTATAATTAAAGCAGCTAAGGCTCTAACTCATTTTCATCCTCCAAAGTCTTCCACATTGAAAGCACGAATTATTTGTCAATTTAAATCAACATTGATGTTGTGATCTTACCGGGAAAGAGGGGCTTCTGATATCCATTATTTAAGACAAAATAAACATTTTACCATAATGCGTGTACCATAATGCCTTTCAGGCCCATTTTTAACAAGGGACTTGAACAACCAGGCTATACATAATCCACAAGTCATGTCAAAAGGTGACGGCATATTAATATCTGGAGAGCATGCGCAATAAATACTATGTAGACTAGAATAACCAGATGCTAGAGATTGTCATTCGATTGAGACTTCTGGCGTATTTTACCGAACATAACTGATTTAAAATTAGAGTAAAACAGAAACGATTAAATGTAAATCAGTTTATATACATTCATATAACATTATTATATGCGTTGCGACCCATTTGTGTCAATTTCTATGTCCAAATATGAGAGATTCAGCTCCTTTAAAAACTGTCACAGAATTGAATCAATAATATTTGACTTTATTTTAGTGAATGAAACGAGTGACACCTGTAATAAAAGATATGACTGTAAGAAATTACCAGGTAAGATCAGACATATTACATACATTTATATAAAATAACCAGGTAAGACATACATTTTTTAATTGCACATTTATATGACAACATTATGAAAATATATTGTGGTCACTCCCTCCGTTGTGTATGTATCAAATATCAGCGGAAATGGTCGTCAATATCAGTGGGATGGTCGTCAATATCAGTGGGTCGGTCGTCAATGCCGCAAGTACTGTTAAAGGGGCCAAGTCTTTAAATCAACATTGATATTGTGATCTTACTGTGAAAAGTAGGGCTTCACATATCCGATATTTAAGACAAAATTAAAATTCTAAAATTGGCACACGAATCGTGTACCAGAATGCTTTCGAGTGCCAGTTGCATGAAGCTACTAGATGAACGAGGCTAAACATATCTCATGTAGGAGAATATTACCAGTGTAGACTGGAATAACGAGCCTCCAAAGACTTCCATTCAATCCAGACCCTTCGCGTAATTCGCCGAACATAGCTGATTAGAAATTAGAGTAAAAACAGAAACGATTAAACGTAAATCAATTTATATACAGTCAAATTGCATCATTATATGAGCTGCGATCCATTTCTAGGTACCAAAGAATAGAGATCTAGTTCCTTTATACAAGTGGAAGGCTATCGAAAACAAACTGGATATTCTGTGGTGAGGCAACGATACAATTGAACAGAACATATTTAACCCAACTGATGCCTGATTGAGTGATAACTATACCGAACTTTTTATTCTGTCCTTCCTTGACCTTACCTGTACATATTCTAGAAATAGAGCAGTTATATTCATCTTCAACAGACTATTTGACCGTTTCAAATTTTTTTTCAGGGGGTGACAACATTGCTTTAGGAAAACCAACCACACAAAGCTCAATATATCAACCGTCTAGTAAGGCCGTGGACGGAAATAAAGATGGCAACATAATTGGGACGGATAGTTGTCAACACACTAATCACGGTGACGTCAGTCCATGGTGGCAAGTAGATCTGGGATGGATGTATGACATTACAAGTATAACTATATCTAACAGATATGATATGAAAGATTGTAAGTTTTTATAAAATTCTTCAGATCTTTCGGACTTATCAATCTTCATTTACCCAATCACTGCAGGACGTTAAACCCGATTTCATCTCTTCAATTTACGCGAGGATCATGACAACCTTCAGATAGCATCGACCTGTAGTTGAATCAAACTACGTGACCACAATGACGACCTTCAGATCCATGACAACCTTCAGCATAACCTTCAGATTGCATCGACTTATAGTTGAATCAAACTACGTGACCACAATGACGACCTTCAGATTCACGACAACCTTCAGCATAACCTTCAGATTGCATCGACTTATAGTTGAATCAAACTACGTGACCACAATGACGACCTTCAGATCCATGACAACCTTCAGCATAACCTTCAGATTGCATCGACGTATAGTTGAATCAAACTCCACGACCATCATGGCAACCAACAAAATGATGATAAGTAAAAACATAGACAAATGTAAAATTTTATTAAAATGACGCAGCACAGGTTCGATAAACACTTGGTTGTTGGGAAAAGATTCTAAATGAAAACAGGTCACGGAGGTCGGCCGGGTACCGAGTCAACCCACATCAACAATTCTCTCATATCATGGCTGGGTCTCTCTTGGAGTCCCATCTCGTCAACCCACCTCAACTGTTCTCTCGTGAAGCCCCAATCTGGAGTTGTTTTTTGTATTTATTTCAGATGTTGGTGAACGGTTGTCTGATGTGACTGTAATGGTATATGATACAGATCCAACTGTCGGTAATCAAACTTCTAAACTCTGTATATTTATACCAGGAGTGTTTGGATGTACCGTGAGAACATTTGAATGTGATGAGAAAACAGTGGGCAGGTTTATCAGGATATCCAAAACAACAGAATATCTGGTTATGTGTGAAGTGGAGGTGACGGGTATAAAACAGTAAATATTAACTGTTACAACCAGGATATAGTGGAACGTGACTAATATAAATAAACATTAACTGTTACAGCAAAATATAGTGGAACCTGACTTATATCTATAAACATTAACTGTTACAGCCAGAATATAGTGGAACATGACTTACATTTTACAGTAAAATAATTCTTATCCTGGTCGCAGTAAATATTGTATATAATGTACCGGAAGTCAAATATTGTATAGAATATAGATAGTGGAAGTTAAATATTTTCAACGAACATTGAAAAAATGTCCACAAACATCAAATATTGTACAGTAATATAGTTATAAAACGGGTTTTTGTTGGTCACATGATAGTATGGACAGGTTCAATCTGGTTAAAACACAGATCCTATTTTGTTTCGTTTTTTATAGTTCAAAATTTCGTTTTACTTGTCTTTACTACACTAGGATCTGGAAGAGTTGTTATATAACCCTCGTTCTGGATGGTGTGAGGGATTAGCCAATGAACGGTCTGTTACGGCGATCTTTTGGCGTGAGGTGCAAGGAACTGTGGGTAATCCACTAGAAACATCAATGCTGATTAGTTAATCAAATGTCTGACGTCATAGGATCAAAAGCCGCTCGTATGACCTCTGACGCGACCTCTCAAAACAACTGGTCAGAGATCTTCATGTAGTGTAGGCCATCGAAAGTATAAAATAAAACGAAACGAAATATAGATCAGTATTTTAATTAGATTGGGCCAGGTTGATTTAATTCAGTAATAAAAATTAAAATTGGTAAAAATATAAAAAAAAAATCTTGTATATCAAAATGTTACCATAAAACACGGTGTTAAAATGACTGTGATTTGAGGAGAGGGTGCGACATCTCCCTTCGTCGTAATAAAGTTAAATCAAGTTAAAGCAGGAGGTCCAGCTGATAGATGTTTGGTATTATTATTAATATTATTATTCTTATTATTATTATGTAATACCCTAGGATCAATATACTGTAGAGGTTATTTAAGTTCTCTAAAAGATGCTCTGGTTAATGTATTGAAGTCGTTAGCTAGAACCAGTGACAACAAGAACTAGGCTAACAAGGATATGTCTGGTAGATTAAAATCGGGCAATGACGTCATAGCCTAATAATCCAAATACGGTAACCCCATGCGTTAGACACGCCCTCCTGGGTGTAATTAAAATGACACTGTGTTGAGATTTAGGGTATCTTCTGTGCAGCTCAACAATCGGATAAAGGTGTATGCATGCACGTATCCTCTTTATAAAGAACATGCCAGGTTTAAGTTTCTTTAGGCATCATTTCGTATTCTCAAGAAAGACGTTACAAGAGACTCTTCGGCTGAGAGGCTGGGAAACACCGCTTCAAAACCCAAGCTATGGGATAGAGAACGTCTATTTAGCTTATATTTAGTGTCATAGCTGTGTGTGTAGTTTCCTTTATATAACCGTTGTATTATGGATGTTATAAAGTTATAAAACATATTTAACCAACAAAGTGCTCCAGAGTTATTTGATCATCCGTGACCAGGAGAGTGTCACATTATTACGTAATTTGGTATAGCGCCCTTCTTTCACAAATGCATAAGATATTAATTTTAGAATATTATTATACAATTAGCAATAAGTTTTCCGAAAATATATAAGAGCCTTTTTAACGATAGGAACATGACCAAAAAACTCGCGAGGAAAAATAATGTGGAACTCGACGTCCTGGCAAAAAAAACCCCACAAGTTATATAGATTGATCTGCATTGTACAACCAATGTTAATAAATGGTTGTGTAGAAAGTTTTATATGCACTTTACAATAAATGGTTGTGTAGAAAGATCTAGAGTACAGTCAATATTAATAGGAAGTTAGGAATGAAAGAGTAGAAGGGTAATCACCTTATTACATCACTGATTGGACCACAGTTTAATTTTTATCATTGACGGGCTTCCTGTTCTAGAGATATATTACGTGTCCGTAAAAGCTTGTGAACACGATAGAGCTCAGATTCTTGAAGGCATTGTATGTCATGAAATTTGATCAAAATCCTTTCAGATAAGCTTCTGTCTATGACTATTTGTCTTTTTATTAAGACATAGCATGATTGGGCTTTCTTTTAAAGGCTCAATACCACTCTTGTTGTAACTGAATGTCTGTCAATTTAGCTTTATTGTGGGAAGGTCAATTTTTCAGAATGTATTTATCATTACTTACTGTACATTTACCATACATATTGAGGCCCGAGTAAATTCTTAATCATTTCTGTCAACTTCTTTTTCCGCCGTTTAATTGCAGAGTCTTTTGTACGTTGACACCCCAATGTTCCCAAACCCGCCTAACCATTTGATCAAGAAATAACAAACGCTCCCTCACTTAAGCTGGCATACAATTAGCTCGCAGATAACAGTCGGGTTGCCAGTTAGTTATACCCTGACAATTTTGCCCAGTACTTGCTCCATGGGCGTTTTTCGGGTAATCAAGTATTTTTTCTAGTAAGATTGGGTGTCTATACTTTCCATATATACCAAATTTGGAATACTTTTATTGGAAATAACCACCCGATAAATACTTTTCTGGGAAAGTATCCTTAAACACAACGAAAATCGTTCAGCTGTCATTGCGTTGTAGCACGAAATGCCCACTTTCGATTCAATCTGAATAAAATACAGATCTTTATTTCAGTTCCTGTTTTTTTTTATAAACTTTCGATGGCCTACACTACAGGAATGCTCGATTGTCCGAATAGACAGTTATTACAATCGAGTGATGCGGAATTCAATCCTGTCACAGTTCTGTCAGTCCCGACAACGGAGATGATGTGAGTAGAATCGTGACGTAATTAAACACAACCAATATGTTCAGCTGCCATGGCTGTTTCAGATAATATGTTCTTATTCAGTCGTCGCATTCCTTGCAATCCTGTCACAGTTCTGTCAGTCCCGACAACGGAGTTGATTTGAGTACAATCGCGACGTAATTAAACACAACGAATATGTTTCAGCTGCCATGTTCTTATTCAGTCGTCGCATTCGTTGCAATATGATTAAAACGCAGATCCTATTATATAACACGCGTTCTGGTTGGAGTGAGAGATTAGCCAATAAAACGGTCTGTGTTACGGCGAGTTCTTGGCGTGCGATGCACGGAACTGTGGGTAAATCACTAGCCACGTCAACGCTGATTGATTAATCAATGTCTGACGTCATAGGGTCAAAAGCCGCTGGTACTACCCCTGACGTGACCTTCGAGTACAACCTGTCAGATCTTAATGTAGTGTAGGCTATCGAAGGTATAAAAAAACCGAAACGAAATATTGATCTGTAGTTTAATCAGACTGCATGCGTTGTGGGCCTGATATCCCCGGAAAATTTAAGCGAGTATTCATGAAAAGTTGAAAGAACAGATTTAGTTTGTACAATATCATTTTATTGTTTCTTTTGTCAGAATTAATCGCATTTTCTATTTTCTATTTTCTATACCACAATGACTCGTGTTCTTTTTTTATTATTTTCTATTTCAGAAATTCGTAGATTTTTTCTTTGATTTGTAAGAAGATAATGTATCAATATTTGATAATTTTTCCTCCTTGTGATTTATATTCTATTGTTTTATTAATCTCTAGTAAAACTCATACAAATTGACTCGTAATCTAATGAACACGATTCAAGTTTTAATCCCTGTATCAACAGGTATTTATATATATAGTATATTTGATCATAGTTGATCCGTACGTGTTTCAGGTATGTTTATAATATATTTATACTTAATCATGTTTTTCTAGACTTTGTTTTCATTGATTTGCAAAAAAAAAAAAAAAAAAAAAAAAATGGTATCAACATAGATGTTTATTTAATTCTTGCTAGAAAAAAAAATGTTTTGTGGCTGAATTTAAACTATGATATTATGTAGTCTTAAAATACAGATGTTGGCGTATCATTATTTCAAATAATCGCACAGGCAACTTGCTAATCGTACATTATTTATACTAGTGAAATATTGGACTCACGTGACGTATTTCACTGTAAAAGCACGCGTTTTAATGGTCTCGAGCTTAAGACATTGTTACACTATATTACTTCATGTCTCGCTCTCCACCATTATACAATACATAGTGTGTGCGGATATTTCATACAGTATGCGAGCAAGTCATATAGAATTAATTATACAATGAAATCGAGCGCCGTAGACAGCTACGTGTAATATTTATTCCGATAATATATAATTTGGGACTGGGTTTGAGGGGGCGCTTGCTTGGTCTCATGGGGGGGGGGGGGGGTAATCTGCGCCTGCTCCTTACATCAATATGATAACCACACAATGCAAACAGGACACCTGTGAAAAAGTTACTTATAGTCGTTCTCCCTTTGCCCCCTTTTGCATCTCGATTTCTGTTGACTTTTTGGTGAAGAATTGAAGGCGGGTGTTTGAATGTACATTTTCTGCCAGGTGTTAGTAAATATTCATGATTTTGAGGCGGAATGATACAAGCGTTGAGAGGTTGATTATGTTGAAATGTGAGGCATGTTTACTTCCGGTTTCTTTATCTCATGTTTCCATGGTGATGAACCCTATACAACCTTATTAAGCAAGATGTTGCTACGTGTTACTACGGGCATTTTATGGAAAGTTAGACGTGATCTAAGAGATGGGGAGAGTTAGAGGTGATCAAAGAGATGGGGAGAGTTAGACGTGATCAAAGAGATGGAGAAAGTTAGACGTGATCTAAGAGATGGGGAAAGTTAGACGTGATCTAAGAGATGGGGAGAGTAAGAGGTGATCAAAGAGATGGGGAGAGTTAGACGTGATCTAAGAGATGGGGAGAGTTAGACGTGATCAAAGAGATGGGGAGAGTTAGACGTGATCTAAGAGATGGAGAAAGTTAGACGTGATCTAAGAGATGGGGAAAGTTAGACGTGATCTAAGAGATGGGGAGAGTTAGACGTGATCAAAGAGATGGGGAGAGTTAGACGTGATCTAAGAGATGGAGAAAGTTAGACGTGATCTAAGAGATGGGGAAAGTTAGACGTGATCTAAGAGATGGGGAGAGTAAGAGGTGATCAAAGAGATGGAGAAAGTTAGAGGTCTGTCATTGAGTCAACTGGTGGGATTTCCCTTCCCCGGATGTACATGACAAGGAGAAGGGTCGTCTGTCCAACCTCGTGGGGTTTCTCCGGGTCCTCCGGTTACGCGCAAGCGAATTATTGAAATACAATTGAACAATGTGATAGTCCCCAAATGACCTAGTTTGTGTCGAGTGGTCGTTAAACCCCATCCCCCTCTTTCTCTCTCTCTCTCTCTCTCTCTCTCTCTCTCTCTCTCTCTTTCTGTAATTGAATTTATGAAGCTGATCTGCTTCTGTGATAAATAAATTAATGGCATATATTTCCATTAATAAAGGTGTTGAGTTAATAATTTCCTAAGCAGATTCCTCTCAACACAAACTAGGTCATTTCGCGTGGTCCAAGTAAAGGCCCCTACTTGTAAGCGAATTATTGAAATATAATTTAACCATATGTCAGTCCCAAAATGGCGTAGTTTGTGTCGATTACGCGTTAAAGTAACAAACAAACAAACGGATGGGGCGATAAACCGAGGTCGCGTGTAAACATTGACGTGTACGTAAGAGATCCCTTGACAGTTAGAATTCGAAATAAGAGTTGGCCTTACTACCGCTGTACAGGCAAAATGTCTCTTATACCAGTCTTCAGAACAGTAGGATGTTTAACCCCATTTCATTGTATGAGGTCGACCATGGAAATTTGGAAACACACAGATTTGAATTGTAACCATACCCCCGGAAGCTGTTGCTCTTCGTCCCCTTATGAATATTCGCCAACAGGTGGCAGAATATTAGTCACCATATCGCAGGTAATTATAGTAAACACTGGGAATGGGTCTTCTCTTGAACAGTTTTCAGATGTTATTGTTTCCGGGTAAAATTAAATTGAGTTTCCATATGAGGAAGTATGAAGCTATAATTAAATGATTTTGTTTGTTATATAAGTGTGGTAGAGTGATTTTATTTAGTTTATGGGTATTTTAATATGATCACAATACTAATGTAATTTTAAGTAATATGTCACACATCAATGCATCTTTAAACTATCCTGTTCTGTACACTCTTCTAACCAGTGAGTTCGAGTTCATCATCTGGTCACTGGGATTCAATTTTCACCTTTGACCCAAAGGTTTCTTGGATTTGTATTTCCTATCTCCTTGGTCACTTACTTATAGAATCTTGTAGTGTGAGGTTGAATATTTCATTCAACCTTGGTAGTGATTTTATATTTAAAGTTTCAATAGTTTCATTTATTCGTATCAATTGTGTGTATTTGGTATTGGAAGAATTATTATCTACAGATTTATTGTTTACAGTTTAAAGGTATGTGTGGCTATTTGTTTTATCAGTTTTATAAGTTTATATATATTTTATTTGTCTTTGTTAAAGTTGGCGGACATGTTGGTTTTTGTTAATTACATTCTGCAAATACAAGGCATACAGTTTATAATAGTAATACTAGTAACGCTATTTAAAGCATTTCGCTTTAATAATATAATTAATATCAAATACCCCATATTTTATTACAGACAGAGCTATAAGGTACTTCACCTTGTTTCCAGACTCTGGTTACTTTATTAAAAACCCCTTCATGGGTAAGAACATTATTATTATTAGTAAGATTATTTAGATTATGCCTGTATATTTCATACGGGTTAACAGGAGGTAGTTTCCCTTTAAAGTATTTATATAGACTAAGTATATATAAAAGTAGTAGTTAGAATAGAGATTTTAGTGTTAATATGTAATATATTATTTTAATGAATATGAATGAATTGATTTTATATGTTGGATTATGTTATTTATACTGTAATTGTATAATTTCAGGGTTTTTATTATAAGGTAATAAATTGCTGTTTTACTGAACCCTTGGTGTGGTTATTTACTTAATATTTGACCCCCTACAACATAAGCCATAATATAGTAGTTATACAGTAAATTCTAGGGTGGAAGGGGGTTACCTCCTTGGCTACATTTTTGAACACGTGCGAGTTAGAACATAAAGTCTATCATTGAGTCGAGTGGGGTAGTTTCCATTCAACACTTGGTTGTTTAATTTGCCCGGTGACTCGTCCGGGCCCTGCTATTATTAAAGACCTCTGTAAGGGTTTTATTGAACTAATAGCTAGTCTCAACATGACGAGTGGATGTTTAACTCGCTACAGGGGATCGGGAAAGTGAGTTATCTCCCTTATCTGTAAACTTCAATACATCCAGAAAAAAAAAACAAATCATAGATATTGTCACTTGGCGTGGTCATAAACATTTAAAGTCAAATGTGAAAATAATTCTGGCATTTGTGATCGCATAAATTCAATTAACCGTACGTGATTTTATTGACAATATGAAATGTCAGGCAGCTTTCTGACCTGTATGATATATTCTTAGAGTTGCTTTCACGTGACCTTTTTAGTCGTGACGTAGGAACTAGTCTGACGTCATTTTGAAGTAGGTTATCAAGTCTAGCACGTGGTTGTAAAGACTGAACAAAAATGGAGATGAATCTTCGTGATGCTTTATTAAAGTATCTACAATTCTGGCATTTGTGATCGGATTATTTTGAATTGATCGTACGTGATTTCATTTGCAATATCAAATGTCTCACATCAAATGTACGCCATTTCATTTAATTCTTGCGGTATCAACTACATCGGCCAAAAGTCTGATAACTGCAAATGAAGACTTTACAATCATCTAAGCGACATTCGTAAACTTAAAGATACCCCCTTTAACGACCATAGTGAAAACTAGGATGCCTCGGAAAACTCGGAAATCTCGGAAAAAGATTTTCCGAGTTTCATCAGTTCCGAGCTTTAGGTTTTGAGTTTTCGGCACAGAACAAAAAGTCAGATTCTTTTCCGAGTTTTCGGTAAAACATCGTGTAAAAACGAAAACTCGGAATTTAAAAACTCGGAATTTTTTATATAATGTTTCTAAGCGAATCGGGTTGTCGATTGGTTGAATGTGTTAGCATGGTTGTATGTGACAAGGAGTGGGGTCGCCAGCCCAACTTCGTGGGTTTTCGCCAGGGCCCTCCAGTCCCCCCCCCCCACACACTGCCAAAGACCCCTACTCCGAAGCGAAATATTGAAATAAAATTTAGTCCCGAAATGACCTTGTTTGTGTCGGAAGGACGTTAAATATCTCTCTCTCTCTCTCTCTCTCTCTCTCTCGATAACAAGCACCAACATCATGTAGACCATATAAGTAATCTTTAATCAAACAGTAGGCCTATATAATATCAGTGTTTATTGCAAAGAGGACGACATTACATGAAAAGTTTACAGTACAAGATATCTTAGCTTTATATAATTGTCAACAACTCATTAAGCGTTATCTATGGTATATGAGGAACAAATAAGGGAGGCCTAGAGGAGAGTAGGCATAGTTGATTCAGGAGTTTTTCACATAATAAGATCCATATTGGATCCGAATTACTACGGTTTGACATTTACCGATGATGATTTGTCCGAGTTGACTCCTCAAAAAATGAGAATGTATAAAGTAAAAAACCAACGAATCCTAAACGGAAGTTATGGTATCCCCACCTCCCAAAAAGTAGCCGACATGCACAGATGGGGCACTCCCATAAAATTTTTTAAAATTTCAGTCTTCTGTAAACACTGTTTTGGCATATTTTACGGGGGTTAAACTAAAACATTGGGATGTACAGGTTTTATACAGATAGAATCTTAACTAATAATTGTTGTAAATAAATAGGAGTTAGGGCCTACTATGTAAATTTGGGGGGGGGGGGGGTCCAAGTATATTCAGCCCCTCCACAGAAAAACAAAAAACATACCCCACCCCCCGGACCCTCCGTTGTGTGACGCCCATGGACATGCAGTAACCACCGCATTTGTTTTAATAGTGTCAACATTTAAAAACAATGTGTAGAGTCTGCCATACTCTGGAGGCTCAGCGCGGGGGAGGGGGGTTCCATCAAATGGGCACAAAACCAGACCCAACTTTTCTACAGTAAAATTTTGCGTAGAATACGATGCCGAGCGGTAACAAGTCCGCCGTTGGAGCGTTTTCGAGATATTCGGGGTCAAAGGTCAAATGGGTTCATTTGCACTGAAAGTGAATGCGCGGTCATTCTTGTATCATGAAAATAAGCTGAAAATGATCGAAAGTAATCACACTTTCAATAAAAATGTAAACTTGCTAAATTCACCTTTTTTCTTTGTGACCCCAGTGATTTTGAATCCTATCGACTATTTTTTACCCTGATTCCTATTTCCTTGCCAAAGCAATCATTTCTTGCTACAGCTGACACACAATTATAATTCAACACTATCTTCAAGTAGAATTATGAGAACCCTCTACACTTGTAAATACCCTTTACACTTGTAAATACCAGCAAGCTTTAACACGTCTGGAAACACGTTCCCAGGCTTGATTTCTGTTTGGTAAACCGTGTAATTATATACGGTTATCAAGTCTGTAAATATACTGTTCTGTTCGCAGTGTGGAAGGTCATTATCCACAAATGGTCGACAGTTGAAGGTCTTTACCTACAAATAGGCCGACAGTTGAAGGTCTTTACCTACAAATAGGCCGGCAGTTGAAGTTCATTACTTGCAAATAAACTGGGTCAGTGGCGTCCTAATGTCTTTTTATCCAAATCGCACAAACGAATTATTGAAATAAAATTGATCAAAATGTTAGTCCCGAAATGACCTAGTTGTGTCGATTTGACGTTAAACCACACAAATAAGTAAAACCACTATTTAATTCATACCATTTATCTCTAAAATTGTTAAAAATTGTAATAGAACGTCATAACTAAAACAGTTTCACAATAAATATTTTCTAAAAAGTATTTTAAAAGTGTGTTTAAAAGAGTTCAAAGTAATGCCATGCTGTTTCATATTTTAGATGCAAATACATTCAAATCCCTTGAGTACGGACAATGAAGTAGGTAAGTTTTGTGTTATCACCATTTCTAAGTCTCCCACCAGGTGTGCCACTACTGTCAATTTGGAACTAACTTTGACTTCGCGTTGTGTATAAAATTTCAAGAATCAATTGACTCTGGGACAAATTGTCGGTTTACTATGTTTTTATATCTTTATAACATCCACAATATACAGGAAACTACACACACAGCTTTGGTATTAAATATAAGCTAAATATAAGTTCTCTATCCCCTAGCTTGTGGTTTACGTTAACTATGTTTTTATATCTTTATAATATCCATAATACAAAGGTTACATTAAAGAAACTGCACACATTATGACATTAAATATAAGTTCTCTATCACTTAGCGCGTGTTCTGTGGCTAGGGTCATTCCGACATCTAAAGCCGGGAAGGCTGAGGGTATCATGTTCCCCTAGGAACTCTGGATGATGGGAATATTAACCTCGCTGTTTCGTATATAGAAAGTATAGACGCGTCAGCTATTAGGTCGGAACAATTACCCTTTTTGGGTAAGTGTTTCGTATCGGCATCGTTTTACATCAACATTATTCTATTTAATTGGACTAATCTGTGCACGAGATGACTGGACGATAGTACCCTACTTTCAACAATTGATGGTGGGAGAAACTGTCTGTGAGTTAGGTCTAAGAAACTTAAAGCTCGCAAAATACCCAATTAGCCTATTTCTTGTTGCCACCTATTTGTTGAACCACTTCAATATATTAAACAGAGCGCCTTTCATAAAACTAAAATAACCTCTATAATATTACATAGGTTGATCAATATAAATACGTTCTATAAAATAAGCCTGTAGTGTCTCACAGTTATTGGTGCTAGGAAATGATACACAATACTTTGAATTCAACTCGAGTCTCAACTTTGAATTCTACTCGAGCCTCAACTGGTCAACAGTTCCGTCCACGTGGGATCGACGTCATTTCTGTGTTACCTTCAAGCTGTCATTTTACTACTAAACGCACAGTCGCATTCTGAACGCGTACATTAAAATTGACTTGGATGGAAATTAAAATTGTCTTGTGTGAAAATTATGAAAAAACCAAATTATATTAAAATTGACTTGGTTGAATATTCAAAAAAAAAACCAAATTATGTTATTTTTCATGTCCCTTATCAGCCACCGTATGAAACGCCACAGAATGAAATAGTTATAGTTATAGTTTAATGTGTTCAGTATTTAGCACAATTCTTTTAGTGTCCTATTACTTTGTCCTGGTACCGAAAGCATCTTTCGTGTGAAATAGTTATAGTTTAATGTATCCCGTATTTAGCACAATTAGAACGAATACACATCACCAAGGAACCCGTAGGTCTTAAATTCTTTTACAGTGTCCTATTATTTTGTCCCGAGTGCCGACAGCATCTTTTAATCACCGATCTAAATTTTCTTCCCATGACACAATAAATACAGAAATTAAACGTAGAGGTTACTAGAATTGTGTTATTAGAAGCAGGAATAAGGAATGAATAATATTGCAACGGAATTATAATAGTTAGTGTATACGTCTCACCAATTATGATGCCGCCAAGTAAATAAACTGGCATCTCAACAATTAAAAACAAAATTAGAACAAGAATGAGAAGTACATTGGTTCTGTTCGAATCTGTGGTTTGCTGTGTTATTCGTTCCGTTAAATATTTTCTGGTGGTGTTGGCTTTTTTCATGGTTAAGATTAGCTTCGAAGTAATAAATAGCAAACCCGCAGATGGAATTATATAAATAAAAATTAATCTCATAATGTCTTGAACAAGGTGATATATGAATTCATTCTCCTGAATCCAGTGCTTGTATGTGTACTGGCAAGTTGTCTCGGACCTATTGAGTTGATAATTCCAAATGTCTTCTGGCTCGATTTTAAAAACAAAAAAATCACAGACGAAGATTGAAACTGAGACTAGAATCATAACAGCTATGACTCTATAGGCGATCCTGTATTGGCACCACTGTGCTGCCTTGGTTGGGTGGCACACCGTTATATAGCGGAAAACCCCCAGCAATAAAGTAAACCAAGTCGACAAAGTGTGAATCATTACTGGAAGTATGTAAGAAAAAGACAAAACACGACACCAACTGTATGGGGGGTTAGCCCTGGGATCGATCAGATAGTAGAACATTATTGCCCTTGGAAACATTGTCAATGACGCAATCAGATCCGCTATAGCTATAGCCGATAACAGGGTTGAGACCAGTGATTTCATTTCACTTTTTCTTAACATAATCAGCAATAAAACGTTGACTAGTATTACGACTATAATGATATAAAATTGTATGGGACCCCGTAGGTACCATATCAAATCTACAAAGTCAGTCTCTTTTCTTGGTGTCGCCATTGTAGATACGTTAGATGAATTAACTATTTCCATCGTCAAAACTTGTGTGGTAGATTTCCAATGATTATCCGATTTCAAAGTGAACGCAAAGACTTCTGATTCTTTTTACATTTCCTTTACAATGTTTTACTTATAATTTCCAGGATTATATGGCACTCATAAAGAAATGTAAATTAAAATGTACACGTATATATTTAAGCTTTTTTGTTCGATACGTCTTTATTGGACAGAGGTTCAAAGCATTAATCCATATGAGATATTTTTTAATTTAGAATTATTGTACCCGTCGTATGCTTAGGTCAAATACCGCACTATAACATACAGTTATTGCACTCTTAGCATGTTTCAGTCAAATACCACAACATACACTCGTAGTATGTTTCAGTCAAATACCACACTATAACATACACTTATTGAAGAATAATTACGCAATGCATCTTTTGTGCGACACTTTGAAGAGAATCCGTTTTCAAAGCACTGCAAAAGCTATCAGAAATAATGTAAAAGTTTGTCAAACGTTCACCGGATATAATTTCTTTTCGGGATCGTATAAAAGTTCACCCAACGTTCAACGTATAATTGTCTGCGATATCCTCCTAGGTGAAGGGAGACGTAAAGACCGGTGAATAATTGTCTGGGATATTACCCTACGTGAAAGCTGACGTTACGCCTGAAGAACTAACGAACGAACTGATGAACAATTCCTTTTCAAAACACTATAAAATTCTACAAAATTTCAATCAATAAATTGTTCTCCAATATATCAATCATTTCCATGGAACTGTGAATATTGTTCAAGTTCACCAAATAAAATTCATCTGAAATAGACAATTATTGTTGAAATATATGTAATAAGAGAGATCCGGCTCCTACTTGACAAATACTTAAGACGATATGCGACATGAACACTTAAGATAATGTGACTCAACTGAAAGGGGATATATATGAAACATCTACATTCAAGTTAAACCAACTGTATTTATTTATTTTTAAGTCTTACGTCGAGGTGGATAAACTATATGATTTATTGTAATTAAGGCGTCATAAGGTTCCACATACCTCATCGTAACTGTGAATATGATAGTGGTGAGATTGTAAAAGACAGACCAATTGACATGATAGAATTGAGCGCTCGAGATATTATATTTTTCTTCTTTGCGTGTCCTAAATCAGCCACGGTATGTTTCAGAATTACGCAAAAAATATTTAAATTATAAAATGTTAAGGCGATCTATTAAACTTAAGAATTTTTACTTGTTGCATATTTAATCCCAGTAGAAATTAAAACGTAGTTTACTCATGTTGTAAGTATTTTCTGACCATCAGAATTCTGCAAAACCTTTCCTCAGACCCCAAACAGCGCTCAATTCTATCATGTCTATTCGTCTGTCTTATACAATCTCATCACTATCATATTCACAGTTACAGTGAATCGCCCAGTTAGTGGTACCACTAGTGAGTGGGGCCACAGACTCGAGAATTGTTATTTCTACTCTCACAAAACAGGCGAAATTGGCGGACGGTTCTCTTGTTCACAAAAATTTGCTCAGCAATGACCTCAAATGCCGGGATATTGATTCAATTTTTCAAAATTGTCTCGGGTTACTCAGTGTTGTAGCCACTGCCTCTGAGGTTCACATAAATTTAATAACAAAATCAATAACAAACATCATATTATAAGGAACTTTATGTCAAAGTGAATAAAACTGCTTTCCGACGAGATAACGATCAGCGAACAACTATATAGGCAATACGATCTGTGTTCTACGGGGACGTCCAGTGTTATAGCCAGTATTTTGTTGACATTCATTGTGGGGAGTGATTGTGGGTGACGTACTAGATTGGAACTGCCCCACACCCATCCCTTATTCCCAGCTTTCAGATCAGCTACTGGCCCCTAGAAACTATCACCTGTGGTGCCCAGTCCCTGACTGCGGCACTCGTATTTGGGACATATGCATCAGTCGGTCGCATTTTTGCTCCCCCCCCCAAAAAAAAAAAAAAAAAATCTTTATGTACGCCCCTAAGCCTACATTTACATTTCATCGGAGACATTATGGAACAAACATTTTCTGAATAGATACCTCTAAGTACCAATTTTGCTAAACTAATGTCAAAAAACATTTCTCCAAATTCATTTAACCTGAATATTGTGACGACAGAGGAAGGTAGTGATGACCTGTTAAACGGCTCTATCAAACAATAAATCAGTAGCTACACTATGCGGTTGTTTGATATTATACATTCTTCCTTTAATTTAATATAATAATTATAAAACTCATTATACAATTCTAATTTTAAACAATGTACTTATTATTTTGTAAAATACCATAATTATACATATCAGTAGCTACACTGTACGGGTCTTTGATAATATACACACTACCTTGTAATATAAAGTCATATATAATAATTATTCAACTATTTATACTATTCTAATATAAATACCATGACAAAAATCAAATACCGTGACAAAAACCAAGTAAGTAGATAACAAAATATAGTAGAACATATACCATTAATAGGGGAGCTAGCTAGTTTTTAAACTCACGGACAAAATTGGTACTATGCCTAGCGGAGGCACCATCATGCCAGATGATCAGAAGATGATCAGAATAGAAAATCTTAAGTTGCACATACCCTGGGGTTAGGGGCTGTACGATCCCGAAATCGTGGAAAAAGTCGTTTAATTCAATTTTTTGCGGACAAAGTTAATCTTTGCTACATATGTTCACGTTGCTAAGGCAAACTTGAAAAGTGCCCTTCGGAACAAAAAATCCCCTGGCCTCTGACTTCAGAACGCCCCCTAGTGACCCGAGTACGTAGGTTTATTTCAAAATATGACGGATAACTTTGATTCCTTTTCCAGCTGATAGGGTATGGTCCCAAAGCAAATAAAACACAACTTCAGAACAAATAATCCCCAGGGTGTTCCTACTCCAGAACTGGTTCCAAGCTGAACACATTACGAAATCCCGGTAGAACTACTAGACAACTTATTTGTTTCAAGTATGGCGGACAAAATTCTGCGGCGTTCGTGAGCATGGTGCCACAATTGACCTATAAATAAGTACCCTTCAGAAGAGAATATCACCTGGTTTCTACAGTTCAGAACGCTCCATAGTGACCCCAAATGTTACAGACAACTTTGATTTTTTTTCATCTGATAGGGAATGTTCCAAAAATAATTTTAACACAGAGATCAATGCTAAGACTTCTGATTGTTTTAAATTTCTTTTACAATGTTTTACTTATAATTTCCAGGATTACATGGTACTCATAAAGAAATGTATATTTAAGCTTTTTTTTTCGATACGTCTTTATTTGATAGAGGTTCAATCACGAAAGAAAAACAGAAAAAGTCCGTGCATTATCATGTTTTTATAAGGTATAGAAGGAATAAAAACAAGGGACTGTCTTATTCAATGACACTCAATTACTTTATTGAATTGTCAGATATCCTCTCACAGTCTCACACAACAGCTTTTGATCTTCGAAGGAATTCTTAGTGAGCAGAAATTCGCCCATGTATCTGTTATATAGAGGGATAACTCGTGTTTACTTTTGCGTTCGTCACTTCCGATTGTTGAAACATTGATTACTCATCTATCGTAGCAACGATCTCTGTGTTAAAATTATATTTGGAAAGTGTTTAACCAGTTCTATCACATAAGTGATAATGACTGACACCAATATTGTCCTTCAAGCTCAACTTAAAATATAGACACTCGCACGTGCTTTGCAATTTCATCTAGTATAAATAATGTACGCTTGGCACATTGTCCGTACATTATTGGAAATAATGGACGCCAACATCAAAGGATGACGTCACATCTGTATTTTAACTAGGAATAACATAAAGAACTGATAATTCTCTCTATAAGGGAGGCTAAGACTTGAATAACCAGCGCCATAGTTGCTATAAGGGAGGCTAAGACTTGAATAACCAGCGCCGTAGTTGCTATAATAAACAATCCACCCCTTGTGAGTGGTGCAGAACGGAGGACATGGCAAGGAAGGTACAACGTGCAGTCTTCGGATGCTTCGAAAAACCTAGCTCCCATGTACACATTAGTCTGCATGTAGAAGATCCCTCCTCACACTGCATGGCCTATACCCGTTTTCAAGAACCCAGTCGGAGCCAAACAGTAGGACATTAAACCCATTTCATTTCGAATACTTACACACTGAACCACTGCGACTCCCAAACACAGAAATTAAATATCTATATTAGATGATATACTTACCCATAACAACCAATACGAGAATTAATCTTGTATCCATCGTTGGTTATTTATAAATAATACCTAAATGCAGAATGCTATGGACTTATATAGTCTATTTGTCTATTGGTAAACAGGATTTGTCACTTAACAGGATTACAATGAAATTGGCAGGAAGTAATGTTAAGAGCGACTCATGACCAAATATAGGTACATCTTCGTTCTAAGAAACAGGTCAGGCGACCCTACTCCTTGTCACATACAACCGGGGAATCATTTGTAATATCAGATTTCTAAATTGTATCTTTGTTTAATTTAATGATATTTTAATATAATAATAACACTTATTTCAGAACTTTCAAAAATAGAATATTGTGACGACAGAGGAAGCTAGTGATGACCTGTTAAACGGCTCTATCAAACAATAAATCAGTAGCTACACTATGCGGTTGTTTGATATTATACATTCTTCCTTTAATTTATTATAACGATTATAAAACTCATTATACAATTCTAATTTTAAACAATGTACTTATTATTTTGTAAAATACCATAATTATACAATTCAGTA
The DNA here is from genome assembly GCF_932274485.2 of Patella vulgata. Taxonomy (NCBI): domain Eukaryota; kingdom Metazoa; phylum Mollusca; class Gastropoda; family Patellidae; genus Patella; species Patella vulgata. The sequence goes on from NC_065884.2 coordinate 665,501, forward strand.
ACTACATTGTACGGGTCTATGATAATATACACACTACCTTGTAATATAAAGTCATATATAAAAATTATTCAACTATTTATACAATTCTAATTTTAAACGATGTACTTGTAATATACCATAACTATATAATATTTACCATTGTGTTATACACTAATTAGTTATTAACACATATACCATGACAAAAAACAAATTCCATGACAAAAAACATATACCATTTCAAAAAACAAATACCATGACAAAAAACATATACCATTTCAAAAAACATATACCATGACAAAAATCAAATTCCATGACAAAAAACATATACCATTTCAAAAAACAAATACCATGACAAAAAACATACCATTTCAAAAATCAAATACCATGACAAAAACCAAGTAAGTAGATAACAAAATATAGTAGAACATATACCATTAATAGGGGAGCGAGCTGACCGTTGTTTCTAAACTCACGGACAAAATTTTTACTATGTCTAACGGAGGCACCATTATGGCAGATGATCAGAATGGGAATTCTTAAGTTGCACATCCCCTGGGGTTAGGGGCCAAACGCCCCCGAAATCGCGGAAAAAGTCGATTTAATTCAATTTTTTGCGGACAAAGTCAATCTTTGCTACATATGATCACGTTGCTAAGGCAAACTTGAAAAGTGCCCTTCAGAACAAAAAATCCCCTGGCTTCTGGTTCAGAACGCCCCCTAGTGACCCGAGTAAGTAGCTTTATTTCAAAATAAGACGGACAGCTTTGATTCCTTTTTCAGCTGATAGGGTATGGTCCCAAAGTAAATAAAACACAACTTCAGAACAAATAATCTCCTGGGTGATCCTACTCCAGAACTGGTTCCAAGCTGAACACATCACAAAATCCCGGTAGAACTAGTAGAAGATAGATTTGCTTCAAGTATGGCGGACAAATTTCTGCGTTACTGAGCACGGTGCCACAATCGACCTATAAAAAACGTACCCCTCAGAAGAGAATATCACCTGGTTTCTACAGTTCAGAACGCCCCCTAGTGACCCCGATAGACATGTTTTATTTCAAATATGACCGACAACTTTGATTCTTTTTTAATCTGATAGGGAACGGTCCCAAAATAATTTTAATACAGAGATCATTGCTACGATAGATGTGTAACGAAGATTTCAAGAAATGGAAGTGAAAAAAGCCAAAGGAAAACATGAGTTATCCTTCCATAAAACCGACTGAAGTTATCGCTCGTTACTTACGGTCTCACAGTTATTGGTTAGCTTGAAAATGATACACAACTCGAGTTTCAACTTTGAATTCTACTCGCGCCTCAACTGGCGAACTGTTCCGTCCACGTGGGATCAGCGTCATGTCTGTTTTACATTCAAGCAACCCTACTCCTTGTCACGTACAACCGAAAAATACAATAGAATTTTGGCACAATCAGAATGAATCCACGTCATCAAGGCAACGGTTTACTAGTTTTAGTGCTCGCCATTACAATAGCCTAACCTAACGTATAATTGTTCCCAATATGACCAAGTCGATGTTCATACACGCGGTGGAACGATAAACGCTGGTGTTCAGTACTTAGCACAATCACCAAGGAAACCGTAGGTCTTATATTCTTTTAGTGTCCTATTACTTTGTCCTGGTACCGAAATCATCTTTTAGTGTGAAATAGTTATAGTTTAATGTGTCCCGTATTTAGCACAATTAGAACGAATACACATCACCAAGGAAACCGTAGGTCTTATATTCTTTTAGTGTATCCTATTATTTGGTCCAGAGTGCCAACAGCATCTTTTAATCGCCGATCTACATTTTCTTCCCATGACACAATAAATACAGAAATTAAACGTACAGGTTACTAAAACTGTGTTGTTAGAAGCAAGGGCTATGATAAAAATATCAAGCCCCATAATTATCATAGTTTGTGTATACGTCCCAACAATTAGGATGCAGAGCATTACAGTAATTGGTATCTCAACAATTATAAACAAAATCAGAACAAGAATGAGAAGTACACTGGTTCTGTTCGAATCTGTGGTTTGCTGTGTTATTCCTTTCTTTAAATATTTTCTGGTGGCGTTGGCTTTTTTCATGGTTAAGATTAGCTTCGAAGTAATAAACAGCAATCCAGCAGATGGAATTATTTGAATGAGAAATAATCTTATAAAATTTTTAAGATTGCGATATATGACAGTATTCCCCTGAATCCAGTGCTTGTATTTGTACAGGCAAGTTGTCTCGGACCTATTCAGTTCATGATTCCACATGTCTTCTGACTCGATTTTATATTTTAAAAAATCACAGACGAAGATTGAAACTGAGACTAGAATCATAACAGTTATTACCCTATAGGCGATCCTGTATCTACACCACTGTGCTGCCTTGGTTAGGTGGCACACCATTATATAGCGGTAGACCCCCAGCAGTAAAGTAAACCGAATCGACAATCTGTGACTAATTATTGGAAGTATTTTAGAAAATTCCAAAATATAACACCATGGGAGATTAGTCGTTGGCTTGATCAGATAGTAAAACATTGCCCTTGGAAACATTGTCCATGACGTCATCAGATCCGCTATAGATATAGCCGATAACAGGGTTGAGACCAGTGATTTCATTTCACTTTTTCTTAACATAATCAGCAATTAAACGTTTACTAGTATTACGACTATAATGATATAAAATTGTATGGGACCCATTGTATGGTGTCGCCATTGTGGATACATTAAATAAATAAACTCTTTCCATCTTCAAAATTTTTATGGTAGATTTCCAATGATTTTCCGATTTCAAAGTAAACGCAAAGAATTCTGATTGTTTTACTTTTCCTTTACAATGTTTTACTTATAATTTCCAGGATTACATGGCACTCATAAAGAAATGTAAATTAAAATGTACACGTATATATTTAAGCTTTTTTTGTTCAATACGGCTTTGTTGGATAGAGTTTCGTTTGTTGTTCTTAGCGTTTAACGTCCGCTTCCACCGAAGGTGATATCGCAGACAAGTTCATTTTAATGATCTTAGCGCACGCGCAGGGGTCTTTGCTGTGGGAGGAAACCGGAGTACCCGGAGTAAACCCACGAGGTTGAGAAGGCGCCCCTATCTCCAAGCCACATACGCTCACACCTGGGATCGAAACCACAGCCGCAAGCCAGAGGTGACCGGCCAACTAGAGGTCGAAGCGTGACACTCTAGACCACTAGGCCATCCCAACCCCCCGATAGAGTTTCAAAGCATTAATCCATATGAGATATTTTTCAATTTAGAATTATTGTACCTGTCGTGTGTTTCAGTCAAATATCACACTATAACATACAGTTATTGTACTCTTAGCATGTTTCAGTCAAATATTACATTATAACATACAGTTATTGTACTCGTAGAATGTTTCAGTCAAATATCACACTATAACATACACTTATTGTACTCTTAGCATGTTTCAGTCAAATATTACATTATAACATACACTTATTGTACTCTTAGCATGTTTCAGTCAAACATTACATTGTAACATACACTCGTAGTATGTTTCAGTCAAATATTACACTATAACATACACTTATTGAAGAATAATTACGCAATGCATCTTTGAAGAGAATCCGTTTTCAAAGCACTGCAAAAGCTATCAGAAATAATGTAAAATTTTGTCAAACGTTCACCGGGTATAATTTCTTTTTGGGATACTATAAAAGTTCACCCAAAGTTCAACTGTCTGCGATATCCTCCTAGGTGAAGGGAGACGTAAAGACCGGTGAATAATTGTCTGCGATATTACCCTAGGTGAAAGCTGACGTTACGCCCGAAGAACCAACGGTCGGGATTTTCCGGCGTGATTCCTCCTTGTCAGTGATGCAGGACAGAAGGCCTGGCAAGGACAACGTCGTTTGGATTGGAGGATAAATCGAGGTCCCATGATTGTACACATTGGCGTGCACGTAAAAGATAACTTGGTAATTGGAATTTGATAGAAGAGTAGGTCGTAGCGCCTCTGTCCGTGCAAAATGTCCACAATAGCATTGTTGGCCCAGTTGGAGCAGAACAGTAGAACGTTAAACATCATTTCATTTCGATTTCTGCGCATATTGAACGGAAATGGTTTCCATAATCATGTTTACTGAACATATATATATGTGCATTATAGTTGATTACAATCGCCTTCGGGGTAATAACGTGCTGACCTTTCAGAAATCATCACCCAAATGCAATTAGTAAATTATGAATTCCCATAGAGAATTAAAGCATTTGTAGATATTGGTTCGACATTTTTGATGTTCTTGGTTTTTTTTATTATTTATTTATACTGGTAATAAATCACTCGGTTCTACCTCCACAGAATTTGTTGGGTTTTTGTTTTATATTTGTGTTTCCACGAATATCAAAATTCCATTTCTGATTATGGTAATATATGGTGGTGCTCAAAACAATAACCGATCCCTTAAAACTGTAGGTGGATATTTTAGAATAACCGATCCCTTAAACTGTATGTGGATATTTTACAATAAACGATCCCTTAAACTGTAGGTGAATATTCTACAATAAACGATCCCTTAAAATGTAGGTAATGGTGGATATTGTGCTAGAGGCGGGTGTGTACTTCGTAGCCATGGTAACGATAGTCACATTGGTATATTCCCCTAGTAAAACAGTTATCGTTTGAGTTCCAAGGGCGGGTTCAGAGACCATGGATGGGGGAGGGGCGCGCAGGCGGCGGTGCCGCGTGCTGCGGGCGCCCATGGTGCGAACCGCACACCAGGAAGTCGAAAACTAGAGCTAAAAAATGCCATTTCCAGTAATCTGAGTAAATAATCCGGTTAAGTGCGACCCCTATATGCAGATGAGGGGGGTGGGCACACCGCCCTTGAATTCAATTAGTTAACAAATATTATTTTCAAATTAATCGAATCTATAAAGAACCTTGTAAACGTAATCGAACAATTATGCAATGGTTTAAACTTGTTTTCTGAAAGACCACAGCCCTGCGTCCAATAGCCGCACCTCTAAATCAAGTTTTAAGCAGTGTGGTTCTGCACAACGGGAAATATACTATTCAAAAAAAGTAGGGGATATTTGATTTTTAAGTGTTATTAAAGTCACCTAATGAAACTGACGAAGAAACAAATGACAAAATGAAATGAAGTTCACATTCATCGATTTATTCCAAATGATCGTTAGACTAAGTAAGGCACAGACTGACCATTATAAGGGTAAAATGATACAGCAAAGTTACCACAGCATCACAACCAAGTCAGTAACGGGTAAATCCTCCTCTGTTTGCCAAACAAGCATTGATCCGACGTGGCATACTCCTAATGAGACGTCTAAGGTCATTTTGGTCCAGATTGTCCCATTCCTGTTGCAACGCAGCAGCATGTTCTTGGACATTGGCAGGACGTTGTTGACGTTGACGTAACCTCTGTCCAAGCATGTCCCAGACATGCTCGATGGGGGAGAGGTCGGGACTCAGTGCTGGCCAAGGTAATGTGGTGATGTTCTGTTGTTGGAGGTAACCTGTAACGATCCTGGCCCTGTGACATCTTGCGTTGTCATCCTGGAAGATGAAACGGCGGCCATGACGTCGTGCGAACGGCACAACATGGACTGCCAAGATGTTGTCCCGGTAGTACTGGCCTGTAACACGCCCTGCAACAACATGTAAAGCCGTTCTTCCAGCAACAGTGATGCCTCCCCACACCATAACAGAACCACCCCCAAATCGATCATGTCTGATGACGTTAACGTCTTGGAAGCGCTCGTTTCGACGACGCCACACCCTCCTACGTCTGTCCAAAAAATCAACAGTGAACCTTGACTCATCTGAAAACATCACATTGCTCCAGCGTCGATTATCTCAGTGTTGGCGATCCCTACACCAACGACGTCTTGCCTGAATGTGATGATCTCTCAAACAAGGGATCACGCGAGGACGTCGGGCGCGAAGGTGACCCCTATGCAGTCGATTCCGAATCGTCTGGCCACTCACTCTCACACCAGTGTCTTTTTGAAGACGAGCGCTGATCTGATTTGCTGTGATGACACGATTTCTCAAGGCCAAGGTACGGATAAATCGATCCTGGGCTTGAGTTGTCGCCCTTGGTCGACCTGAGCGTGGTCTGTCCTGTACAGATTGTGTATCACGGTATCTGGACCATAGCCTGCTTATGACAGACTGAGAAACATTCATCGTCCGCGCCACAACCGCCTGTGTTGTGCCGATCTGTAGCATGCCAAGGGCACGTAACCTTGCATTTTGGGTAAGCCGACGCATATCAAAATTTGTTTTCTGGTCACTAAAACAATTAAACTGATGTTTCCACCCTGGAATTCAATGCCACAATGACTGTAACATTCAAAGTCAGAGTTGGACCCCCATGATGATCCCAAGCATCACCTGCATTCCATGCGGTAGCTATTGGTGCGTTTGGGCGTCACATGTAACTGGAAATGTTTCTTCTGTTAGGTTCTATAGTGACTTTTTTCGTAGTCATTTGCATATTTTAGTATTATGCCCCCAAAATCAAATATCCCCTACCTTTTTTGAATAGTATATATTAGTATACTCTACTTCCAAAAAAGAGACCTTTGCCCTTAATGGCCGTCATATCCAAAAATTAGTATACAGTTTTGTAGTAATGCGGTCTTACTCCCACGGGTATAGGGGGCCAATCTTAGTTGTGGGTAGGGGGCTCAGGTTATTTGTCCAGAAACTTTCTTTGCCGCCCGAATTTTCAGAATGAATCAATCATTAACTAAAACGAGTTTTCCACAAAGCTATGATGGTTGTTTATTTTTAATTAATTACACAACAATATAAATTTACAATATGTCAAGCAAAAAACAACTCAATGTTCCCCGTCCATTGTCTGATTTTTGTGTCCGAAAAACGGAAATACATTGCCAGTAAATGGACAGTTCACCGAATCGGGGGGGGGGGGGGGTAAACCGCCTACGTCTACTCCGGTTCACATCTCTCATACACAATAAGACTAGGAGGCGGGGGAGGGGGTAAACCTCCTACACCTACTCCGGTTCACATCTCTCCATACACAATAAGACTAGGAGGAGGGGGGAGGGGGGTAAACCTCCTACACAATAAGACTAGGAGGAGGGGGGAGGGGGGTACTAGGAGGAGGGGGGAGGGGTAAATTAAATCTTTTCATTTTTATTAAATGAAAGCAGAATATAAACTTCTTAAATTTCGCGAAAAATACTTAGTAGTGTTTTCGACTAAAATCGTCGATTTAGGACTTAAAATGTCGGCCAATTAGCTTAGTGTCTGTTCTGAAGCGGGGCTAATTGTAGACACTCAGTGTAAGTTTGATATGCTGTGGTTTCTGCCGAATATCTGGTATCAATCCAAGCATAATTAATAATTACAATAGTCTAACCTAACGTATAATTGTTCCCAATATGACCAAAGCGATGTTCATACACGCGGTGGAACGATAAACGCTGGTGATCCAGAAGAAACGACACAGAATGAAATAGTTATAGTTATAGTTTAATGTGTTCAGTATTTAGCACAATCACCAAGAAAACCGTAGGTCTTATATTCTTTTAGTGTATCCTATTATTTGGTCCAGAGTGCCGACAGCATATTTTAATCGCCGATCTAAATCTTCTTCCCATGACACAATAAATTAAACGTACAGGTTACTAAAATGGTGATGTTAGAAGCATTGGCAATGAGTAAAATATATTGCACTGGAATTATCATAGATGTATCAACAATTATGATGAAGAGTATTACAGTAAATGGTATCTCAACAATTAAAAACAAAATCAGAACAAGAATGAGAAGTACATTGGTTCTGTTCGAATCTGTGGTTTGCTGTGTTATTCCTTTCGTTAAATATTTTCTGGTGGTGTTGGCTTTTTTCATGGTTAAGATTAGCTTTGAAGTAATAAATAGCAATCCAGCAGATGGAATTATTTTAATGAAAGTTAATCTCATAGTTTCTCGAACATTGATATATATGAACTCATTCCCCTGAAACCAGTGATAGTTTGTGTACTGGCAAGTTGTCTCGGACCTATTCAGTTCATGATTCCAAATGTTTTCTGGCTCGTTTTTAAATACAAAAAAAGTACAGGCGAAGATTGAAACTGAGACTAGAATCATAACAGCTATGACCCTATAGGCGATCATGTATCTACACCACTGTGCTGCCTTGGTTGGGTGCCACACCGTCATATAGCGGAAAACCCCCAGCAATAAAGTAAACCAAATCGACAAACTGTGGCTCATTCCTGGAAGTATGTAAGAGAAAAACAAAACACGACACCAAATGTATGGGAGCTTAGCCCTGGGATCGGTCAGATAGTAGAACATTGCCCTTGGAAACATTGTCATTGACGCAATCAGATCCGCTATAGCTATAGCCGATAACAGGGTTGAGACCAGTGATTTCATTTCACTTGTTCTTAACATAATCAGCAATAAAACGTTTACTAGTACTACGACTATAATGATATAAAATTGTATGGGACCCCGTAGGTACCATATCAAATCTAAAAAGTCAGTCTCTCTTCTTGGTGTCGCCATTTATTGGATAGAGTTTCAAAGCGTTAATCCATATGATATTTTTCTATTTAGAATTATTGTACCTGTCGTGTGCTTAGGTCAAATACCACACTATAACATACACTTATTGTACTCTTAGTATGTTTCAGTCAAATATTACACTATAACATACACTTATTGTACTCGTAGTATGTTTCAGTCAAACATTACATTATAACATACACTTGTAGTATGTTTCAGTCAAATACCACACTATAACATACACTTATTGAAGAATAATTACGCAATGCATTTTTTATGCGATACTTTATGCGAATCCGTTTTCAAAGCACTGCAAAAGCTATCAGAATTAATGTAAAAGTTTGTCAAACGTTCACCGGGTATAATTTGTTTTCGGGATACTATAAAAGTTCACCCAACGTCCAACGTATAATTGTCTGCGATATCCTCCTAGGTGAAGGGAGACGTGGCAAACTGTAAATAACGTATACCGCCTCTTCATTGGTCCGGTCGGACTTCTGTGTATATTGAATGGAATTGTTCTCCATAATCCATATATAAATATGTATCTTGCATTGTACTTGATTGCCATCGCCTTCGTGAACATAAATTGCTGGCCGTTAAATGTAATTAGTAAATTATGAATTCCCATAGAGAATTGAAGCATTTGTAAGTATTAGTTCAACATTTTCGATGTTATTGTTTTATTTTTATTCATTTGTACTGGTAATAAATATCTCGAAAAATCCATGTTATTTATTCAAGGTGGTTCTACCTCCACAAAATTTGTTGTTTTTTTTTATTATATTTGTATTTCCACAAACAACAAAATTCCATTTCTGATTATGGTAATAAATGGCGGTGCTCAAAACTTTATTTTACAATAACCGATCCCTTGTGGATATTGTACCAGAAGCAGGGTATACTACTTTGCCATGGTAACAGTAGTCACATTGGCATGTTCTCCTAGTAAAATCCTTGTTTAAAAACAGTTATCTTTTGAGGAGTTCCAAGGGCGAGTTCAGAGACCATGATTTATTTAGCTGATCTTTTCCGGGTTTCTTTTTTTTGAGAGCGAGAGAGAGAGAGGGGTGGGGGGAAACCACAACTCGACACATACTAGGTCATTTCAGGACTAACATATGGTTTTTAATTTTATTTCAATAATTCGCTTGCGCGTAGGGGTCTTTATAGCAGTGGGAGGAAACCGGACGTCCCGGAGATAACCCACGAGGTTGGACAGGCGACCCTATATCTTGTCATGTACAATCGGGGATTTGAAACCACGCCAGTTGACTCAACGAAAGGGCTTATGATACAGCACGCTCTTGCCAACCATTCGGCGTTCCAACCCCCGGGTTTTTATTTTGAACATTGAAAGTTGAACTATTGGATTCGTAATTCGGCGACTTGTATTTGGATGGAAAATTACTTAGATGTTGGCTAAGGCACTGGATGTTTTGTTAGATTGGCATATTATTAATGGGACAAGTTCCATTAGTTTAGGTTTTTTCTGTAAGTTGTGCTATATCTATTTGCAGTTCTCTTTGTACATTTAGCTGACTTTAGACAAATCCAATCAAGGAAGTAAGAGTTGAGTCCCAGCGGGCGGCGATGAACAATATCACTTTGTACGCTATTGGTATAGGTCACCGAGTACGTGAGGAATTTGTACATGCAATTGCCTCCAATCCAACAGGAGCCATTAACACGACATCCAGTCAACTGGGAGAAACAGTTGTCCTATTAGAACAGCTGATCTGCTTCTGTGATAAATAAATTAATGGCATATATTTCCATTAATAAAGGTGTTGAGTTAATAATTTCCTAAGCAGATTCCTCTCAACACAAACTAGGTCATTTCGCGTGGTCCAAGTAAAGGCCCCTACTTGTAAGCGAATTATTGAAATATAATTTAACCATATGTTAGTCCCAAAATGGCGTAGTTTGTGTCGATTACTCGTTAAACTAATAAACAAACAAACGGATGGGGCGATAAACCGAGGTCGCGTGTAAACATTGACGTGTACATAAGAGATCCCTTGACAGTTAGAATTCGAAATAAGAGTTGGCCTTACTACCGCTGTACAGGCAAAATGTCTCTTATACCAGTCTTCAGAACAGTAGGACGTTTAACCCCATTTCATTGTATGAGGTCGACCATGGAAATTTGGAAACACACAGATTTGAAGTGTAACCATACCCCCGGAAGCTGTTGCTCTTCGTCCCCTTATGAATATTCACCAACAGGTGGCAGAATATTAGTAACAATATGGCAGGTATAGTGAACACTGGGAATGGGTCTTCTCTTGAACAGTTTTCAGATGTTATTGTTTCCGGGTAAAATTAAATTGAGTTTCCATATGAGGAAGTATGAAGCTATAATTAAATGATTTTGTTTGTTATATAAGCCATAATATAGTAGTTATACAGTAAATTCTAGGGTGGAAGGGGGTTACCTCCTTGGCTACATTTTTGAACACGTGCGAGTTAGAACATAAAGTCTATCATTGAGTCGAGTGGGATAGTTTCCATTCAACACGTGGGCGTTTAATTTCCCCGGTGACTCGTCCGGGCCCTGCTATTCTTAAAGACCTCTGTAAGGGTTTTATTGAACTAATAGCTAAATACCCTTTACACTTATAAATACCAGCAAGCTTTAACGCGTCTGGCAACACGTTCCCAGGCTTGATTTCTGTTTGGTAACCCGTGTAATTATATACGGTTATCAAGTCTGAGAATATACTGTTCTGTTCGCAGTATGGAAGGTCATTATCCACAAATGGTCGACAGTTGAAGGTCTTTATCTACAAATGGTCGACAGTTGAAGGTCCTTACCTACAAATGGTCGACAGTTGAAGGTCCTTACCTACAAATGTCGACAGTGAAAATCTTTACCTACAAATAGGCCGACAGTTGAAGATCTTTACCTACAAATGGTCGACAGTTGAAGGTCCTTACCTACAAATAGGCCGACAGTCGAAGATCTTTACCTACAAATAGATCGACAGTTGAAGGTCTTTACCTACAAATAGGTCGACAGTTGAAGGTCTTTACCTACAAAATAGGCCGACAGTTGGATTTGGATTCATTTGGTTACTTGCAAATAAACTGGGTCAGTGGCGTCCTAATGTCTTGTTATCCAAATTTGGGTGCTCATCATCAGTTAGAACATAAAGTCTATCATTGAGTCGAGTGGGATAGTTTCCATTCAACACGTGGGCGTTTAATTTCCCCGGTGACTCGTCCGGGCCCTGCTATTCTTAAAGACCTCTGTAAGGGTTTTATTGAACTAATAGCTAAATACCCTTTACACTTATAAATACCAGCAAGCTTTAACGCGTCTGGCAACACGTTCCCAGGCTTGATTTCTGTTTGGTAACCCGTGTAATTATATACGGTTATCAAGTCTGAGAATATACTGTTCTGTTCGCAGTATGGAAGGTCATTATCCACAAATGGTCGACAGTTGAAGGTCTTTATCTACAAATGGTCGTCAGTTGAAGGTCCTTACCTACAAATGGTCGACAGTTGAAGGTCCTTACCTACAAATGTCGACAGTGAAAATCTTTACCTACAAATAGGCCGACAGTCGAAGATCTTTACCTACAAATAGGTCGACAGTTGAAGGTCTTTACCAACAAATAGGTCGACAGTTGAAGGTCTTTACCTACAAAATAGGCCGACAGTTGGATTTGGATTCATTTGGTTACTTGCAAATAAACTGGGTCAGTGGCTTCCTAATGTCTTGTTATCCAAATTTGGGTGCTCATCATCAGTTACGTAAGATCCCCTTTTACCCGAGTAAATCACATAGGTCGACCAGCCTTTAAAACAAGCTGTGGAAACACCATGAAGATCCTAGATTCTTATGAGGTAGCATTGGCTCTTGTTCGCCCCCGGTTTGTCCCACGGCTAAAGACCCCTACGCACAAACGAATTATTGAAACAAAATTGATCAACATGTTAGTCCCGAAATGACCTAGTTGTGTTGATTGGACATTAAAACACACAAATAAGTAAAACCACTATTTAATTTATAACATTTATCTCTAAAATTGTAAAAAATTACAATAGAAAGTAATAATTAAAACAGTTTCACAATAAATATTTTCTAAAAAGTATTTTAAAAGTGTGTTTAAAAGAGTTCAAATTGATGCCATGCTGTTTCATATTTTAGATGCAAATACACTCGAATCTCTAGAAAGTTGGGTACGGATAATTAAGTAGGTAAGTTTTGTGTTATCACTATTTCTAAGTCTCCTACCAGGTGTGCCACTACTGTCAATTTGGAACTAACTTTGACTTCACGTTGTGTATAAAATTTCAAGAATCAATTATTGACTCTGGGACAAATTGTTGGTTAACTATGTTTTTATATCTTTATAATACACATAATACAAAGGTTACATTCAAGAAACTACACATACAGCTATGACATTAAATATAAGTTCTCTATCATTTAGCGCGTGTTTTGTGGGTAGAGCCATTCCGACATCTAAAGCCGGGAAGGCTGGGTATCATGTTCTCCTAGGAACTCTGAATGATGGGAAAATTAACCTCGCTGTTTCGTATATAGAAAGTATAGACGCGTCAGCTATTAGGTCGGGACAATTACCATTTTTGGGTAAGTGTTTCGTATCGGCATTATTCTATTTAATTGGACTAATCTGTGCACGAGATGACAGGACAATAGTACCCTACTTTCAGCAATTGATGATGGCAGGGGCTGTCTCTGAGTTAGGTCTAAGAAACTTAAAACTTGCAAAATACCTACTTAGCCTATTTCTTGTTGCCACCTATTTGTTGAACCACTTCAATACATTAAACAGGGTACCTTTCATAAAACTAAAATAACCCCTATAGTATTACATAGGTTGATCAATATATTAAACAGGGTACCTTTCATAAAACTAAAATAACCTCTATAGTATTACATAGGTTGATCAATATATTAAACAGGGTACCTTTCATAAAACTAAAATAACCTCTATAGTATTACATAGGTTGATCAATATAAATAACCTCTATAGTATTACATAGGTTGATCAATATAAATAACCTCTATAGTATTACATAGGTTGATTAATATAAATAACCTCTATAGTATTACATAGGTTGATTAATATAAATAACCTCTATAGTATTACATAGGTTGATTAATATAAATAATTTCTATAAAATAAGCCTGAACGGTCTCACAGTTATTGGTTAGCTAGTCGCATTCTGAACGCGTACATGGAAATTAAAATTGTCTTGTGTGAAAATTATGAAAAAAACAAATTATATTAAAATTGACTTGGTTGAATATTCAAAAAAAACAAATTATATTATTTTTCATGTCCCTTATCAGCCACCGTATGAAACGCCACGGAATGAAATAGTTATAGTTATAGTTTAATGTGTTCAGTATTTAGCACAATTCTTTTAGTGTCCTATTACTTTGTCCTGGTACCGAAAGCATCTTTTCGTGTGAAATAGTTATAGTTTAATGTATCCCGTATTTAGCACAATTAGAACGAATACACATCACCAAGGAACCCGTAGGTCTTAAATTCTTTTACAGTGTCCTAATATTTTGTCCTGAGTGCCGACAGCATCTTTTAATCACCGATCTAAATTTTCTTCCCATGACACAATAAATACAGAAATTAATTGTACAGGTTACTAAAAGTGTGATCCTATAAGCAGGGGGAAAGAGTGAAAAATCAAGCTCCGAAAGTATCATAGTTTGTGTATACGTGTCAACAATTGCGAAGAAGAATATTACAGTAGGTGGTATCTCAACAATTAAAAACAAAATCAGAACAAGAATGAGAAGTACATTGGTTCTGTTCGAATCTGTGGTTTGCTGTGTTATTCGTTTCGTTAAATATTTTCTGGTGGTGTTGGCTTTTTTCATGGTTAAGATTAGCTTCGAAGTAATAAATAGCAAACCCGTACATGGAATTATTTGAACTAAAATTAATCTCATAGTTTCTCGAACAACGTGATATATGATCTCATTCCCCTGAATCCAGTGCTTGTATGTGTAATGGCAAGTTGTCTCGGACCTATTCAGTTCATGATTCCAAATGTCTTCTGGCTCGATTTTCAATACAAAAAAATCACAGACGCAGATTAAAACTGAGACTAGTATCATAACAGCTATGACCCTATAGGCGATCCTGTATCTACACCACTGTGCTGCCTTGGTTGGGTGGCACACTGTTATATAGCGGAAAACCCCCAGCAGTAAAGTAAACCAAATCGACAAAGTGTGAATCATTATTATAAGTGTAGGAGTCCAAAATAAACCACGACACCAACTGTATCGGGTGTTAGCCCTAGGATCGGTCAGATAGTAGAACATTGCCCTTGGAAACATTGTCAATGACGTCATCAGATCCGCTATAGCTATAGCCGATAACAGGGTGGAGACCAGTGATTTCATTTCACTTTTTCTTAACATAATCAGCAATGAAACGTTGACTAGTATTACGACTATAATGATATAAAATTGTATTGGACCCCGTAGGTACCATATCAAATCTACAAAGTCAGTCTCTTTTCTTGGTGTCGGCATTGTAGATACGTTAGATGAATTAACTATTTCCATCTTCAAAACTTGTGTGGTAGATTTCCAATGATTTTCCGATTTCAAAGTAAACGCAAAGACTTCTGATTGTTTTAACTTTCCTTTACAATATTTTACTTATAATTTCCAGGATTACATGGCACTCATAAAGAAATGTAAATTAAAATGTACACGTATATATTTAAGCGTTTTTGTTCGATACGTCTTTAGTGGACAGAGGTTCAAAGCATTAATCCATATGAGATATTTTTTAATTTAGAATTATTGTACCCGTCGTATGCTTAGGTCAAATACCGCACTATAACATACAGTTATTGCACTTGTAGTATGTTTCAGTCAAATACCACACTATTGACGAATAATTACGCATGCATTTTTTGTGCGACACTTTGAAGAGAATCCGTTTTCAAAGCACTGCAAAAGATATCAGAAATAATGTAAAAGTTTGTCAAACGTTCTCCGGGTATAATTTCTTTTCGGGATACTATAAAAGTTCACCCAACGTTCAACGTTCTGCGATATCCTCCTAGGTGAAGGGAGACGTAAAGACCGGTGAATAATTGTCTGCGATATTACCCTAGGTGAAAGCTGACGTTACGCCCGAAGAACTAACGAACGAACAGATGAACAATTCCTTTTCAAAGCACTATAAAATTCTACAAAATTTCAATCAATAAATTGTTCTCCAATATATCAATCATTTCCATGGAACTGTGAATATTGTTCAAGTTCGCCAAATAAAATTCATCTGAAATAGAGAATTATTGTTGATATATATGTAATACGTGATTGGGGAATTCAAAACGATAATACCATCTTAAATGTCATGTGTTACGTCACTGGTTTACAAGATCAGCTAAACCGTGGCCGAGTCCAAGTTTTCAAACTGATGTTGGGGTGTGTGGAAGGTGTTTCGGTTAGAATTTGTATTTTTAAAACACTTATTAACTTTGAACAGGCGAATTTTTGGAGAAACATGAACGACCATTTATATAATTTGGAACTTACACAACAGAAATGATTAGTGTTCAGGTGCCACGGTGATTCAGTGAGCAAGTCGTTGGCTCGCTAACCCGGAGATTCGTCTTCCATCTCTACGTTGGCCCAGAAAGACGATCGGGATTTTCCGGCGTGATTCCTCCTTGTCAGTGATGCAGGACAGAAGGCCTGGCAAGGACAACGCATTGTCGTCGTTTGGATTGGAGGATAAACCGAAGTCCCATGACTGTAACACATCGGCGTGCACGTAAAAGATCCCTTGGCAATTGGAATTCGATATAAGAGTAGGTCGTAAAGCCGCTGTCCGTGCAAAATGTCCACCATAGCAAACTGTAAATGACGTATACAGCCTCTTCATTGGCCCGGTTGGAGCAGAACAGTACAACGTTAAACATCATTTCATTTCGATTTCTGCGCATATTGAACGGAAATGTTTTCCATAATCATGTTTACTGAACATACATAAATATATATATATATATATATATATATATATATACATATTACGCCAAATAACAAATATAATTTTCATAAGTGTACGTTTAGTGTCAACGACAATATGAATTGTGACACAAAAAATCCATATATGTCTTGACTTGCAATGCTTGTCTAAATTTCTACATAGGGGAGACGTCCACGCATCTACGGGATAGAGTACGCAACCATCGACGGGATTGTAATATTGAAAATGGGCCCTTATTTGTAAATAGACATATCTTTAAATGTGCACATCACCTACAAGTAAAATTCCAAATTTTCCCTTTTTATGAAATGAAAGTCGATGATTATGGTAATATATGGTGGTGCTCAAAACAATAACCGATCCCTTAAAACTGCAGGTGGATATTTTACAATAACCGATCCCTTAAACTGTGGGTGGATAATTTACAATAAACGATCCCTTAAACTGTAGTTGAATATTTTACAATAACCGATCCCTTAAACTGTAGGTAATGAGGTAAGGTGTACTTCGTAGCCATGGTAACGTCAGTCACATTGGTATATTCCCCTAGTAAAACAGTTATCGTTTGAGTTCCAAGGGCCGGTTCAGAGACCATGGATGGGGGAGGGGCGCACAGGCGGCGGTGCCGCATGCTGCGGGCGCCCATGGCGCGAACCGCACCCCAGGAAGTCGAAAACTAGAGCTAAGAAATGCCATTTCCAATAATCTGAGTAAATAATCCGGTTAAGTGCGACCCCTATATCCAGATGGGGGGAGGGGGGCACAACGCCCTTGAATTCAATTAGCTAACAAATATTATTTTCAAATTAATCGAATCTATAAAGAACCTTGTAAACGTAATCGAACAATTGTGCAATGCTTTAAAATTGTTTTCTGAAAGACCACCGCCCTGCGTCCAATAGCCGCACCTCTAAGTCAAGTTTCAAGCGGTGTGATTCGGCACAACGAGAATTATATTATTATACTCTACTTCCAAAAAAGAGACCTTTGCCCTTAATGGCCGTCATATCCAACAATTATTATACAGTTTTATAGTAATGCGGTCTTACTCCCACGGGTATAGGGGGCCAATCTTAGTTGTGGGTAGGGGGGGGCTCAGGTTATTTGTCCGGAAACTTTCTTTGCCTCCCGAATTTTCAGAATGAATCAATCATTAACTAAAACGAGTTTTCCACAAAGCTATGATGGTTGTTTATTTTTAATTAATTACACAACAATATAAATTTACAATATGACAAGCAAAAAACAACTCAATGTTCCCCGTCCATTGTCTGATTTTTGTGTCCGAAAAACGGAAATACATTGCCAGAAAATGGATAGTTCACCGAATCGAGGCGGGTGGGGGGGTAAACTTCCTAGGCCTACTCCGGTTCACATCTCTCCATACACAATAAGACTAGGAGGAGGGGGGAGGGGGGTAAACTTCCTAGGCCTACTCCGGTTTACATCCCTCCATACACAATAAGACTAGGAGGAGGGGGGAGGGGGGTAAACCTCCTACACAATAAGACTAGGAGGAGGGGGGAGGGGGGTAAACCTCCTACGCCTACTCCGGTTCACATCTCTCCATACACAATAAGACTAGGAGGAGGGGGGAGGGGGGTAAACTTCCTAGGCCTACTCCGGTTCACATCTCTCCATACACAATAAGACTAGGAGGAGAGGGGAGGGGGGTAAACCTCCTACACCTACTCCGGTTCACATCTCTCATACACAATAAGACTAGGAGGAGGGGGAGGGGGGGTAAACCTCCTACGCCTACTCCGGTTCACATCTCTCCATACACAATAAGACTAGGAGGAGGGGGGAGGGGGTAAACCTCCTACACCTACTCCGGTTCACATCCCTCCATACACAATAAGACTAGGAGGAGGGGGGAGGGGGGTAAACCTCCTACGCCTACTCCGGTTCACATCTCTCCATACACAATAAGACTAGGAGGAGGGGGGAGGGGGTAAACCTCCTACACAATAAGACTAGGAGGAGGGGGAGGGGGGTAAACCTCCTACACAATAAGACTAGGAGGAGGGGGGAGGGGGGTAAACCTCCTACGCCTACTCCGGTTCACATCTCTCCATACACAATAAGACTAGGAGGAGGGGGGAGGGGGTAAACCTCCTACACAATAAGACTAGGAGGAGGGGGAGGGGGGTAAACCTCCTACACCTACTCCGGTTCACATCTCTCCATACACAATAAGACTAGGAGGAGGGGGGAGGGGGTAAACCTCCTACACAATAAGACTAGGAGGAGGGGGGAGGGGGTAAACCTCCTACACAATAAGACTAGGAGGAGGGGGGAGGGGGTAAACCTCCTACACAATAAGACTAGGAGGAGGGGGAGGGGGTAAACCTCCTACACAATAAGACTAGGAGGAGGGGGGAGGGGGGTAAACCTCCTACACAATAAGACTAGGAGGAGGGGGGTAAACCTCCTACACAATAAGACTAGGAGGAGGGGGAGGGGGGGTACTAGGAGGAGGGGGAGGGGGGTAAACCTCCTACACAATAAGACTAGGAGGAGGGGGGAGGGGGGTAAACCTCCTACACAATAAGACTAGGAGGAGGGGGGAGGGGGGTACTAGGAGGAGGGGGGAGGGGGTAAACCTCCTACACAATAAGACTAGGGGGAGGGGAGGGGGTACTAGGAGGAGGGGGGAGGGGGGTAAACCTCCTACACAATAAGACTAGGAGGAGGGGGAGGGGGGTACTAGGAGGAGGGGGAGGGGGGTACTAGGAGGAGGGGGGACGGGGGTAAATTAAATCTTTTCATTTTCATTAAATGAAAGCAGAATATAAACTTCTTAAATTTCGCGAAAAATACTTAGTAGTGTTTTCGACTAAAATCGTCGATTTAGGACTTAAAATGTCGGCCAATTAGCTTAGTGTCTGTTCTGAAGCGGGGCTAATTGTAGACACTCAGTGTAAGTTTGATATGCTGTGGTTTCTGCCGAATATCTGGTATCAATCCAAGCATAATTTTCTTGTTAACTCTCCAAATGTGTCCTGTCGGGATTTTATGGTGACTGATTGGTATCATGTCATGATGTCGCCCTTCGTAAGGCGATAACCTGAAAACACGACATTTTCACCTGACACCGCGTCATTAAAAATGTCGTAATGTCGCGTAAAAATGTCGTATTGTCGTCGGGTTAATATGCCGTGATGTCGGGTTGATTATAGTGTTGGTCAAGAAAGTTCCCCGGGATTTTGCAGCGTGGTTTCTCTTTGTCGATAGTGCAGGAGCCTGACACAGAACAATGCCTAGTTCTGTAGATGTGACAAAAACACAAGCTCCTTAATCGGCGTGCACATAAAAGAACTCTTCACAGTTGAAATTCGATGAAGAAATTTCACGGTCCATAGAAAATTTCCGGTATAACACTTTGCATAGCGTATGCCTATCTTCAATAGTCCGATTAGTACAGAAAGGTGGAGAAATGGAATGGGGTTTACCGTCCTACTACTGTTTTGCTACGAAGAAGCGTATGCCTATCTTCAATAGTCAAATTGGTACAGAAAGGTGGGGAAATGAAATCGGGTTTATCGTCCTACTATTGTTTTGCTACGAAGAAGGACAGGGGAAACATAACCCGGATAGCGTCGCTACAACCTACTCTTATATTGAATTTCAACTGTCAGGTGGCCTTTTACATCCATGCCAATATGTTCAGGGGACCTTGGTCCTGCACCACTGTCAAAGAGAAATCTCGCCAGGAATGGGGTTTAGCGTCTTACTTGTCTGGTAGTCATGGTAACTCAGTGGGTAGGACGTTGGCTCGATAACATTCAGGTCCCGGGTCCGATCCCTGCGTTGGCCGAGAAGTCCATCGGGAATTATCCGGTGTGATTCCTCGTTGACAGTGATGCAGGGCAGAAGGCATAGCAACGAACCACGTATAATCGTTCGGATGGGACGAAAAACCAAAATCCTATGTACATATTGGTGTGCACGTAATAAAACAACCAGTCATCACGACATTTTAACGCGACAATATGACATTTTGACGCATGTCCCCTGTGTGACTATATTATATTGGTTGTCTTTTCACTTCTCCGTGTGATTCATGTTTACATTGCTCTCCCACCACAATAGAAAAATGTCCATTGACCTAACAACGTGTTTCTGTAGCAGCTAATTTTGGCATGATTCTTGTAGAGAATTGTGAAAAATGATTTAGCCTAGGCCGCTTCAATTTGAATTTTCATTCTTTGTGAAAACCTGTAGATTCCTATTTCCCTTCGCTATCGGTTGACTTTAAGACGTTGATCAGGTCAGTTTAGCTAGCCATCTTAAGACGTTGATCAGGACAGTCTAGCTAGCCATTTCATAAATTAACCATAACATGAATGATCTAAATCAATGATTCCCATGGGTGAATGGAGAGTATCAGGGCGTCCACAATGGGCTGGGGGTGACCTGGATTCTTGACGTGTGAAAAGAATGTCCCGTGGTGATGATTTCTTTTTCGGTGGTGTAAAAGGGTCCACAGCGACCCCGGTGTGATTTGTGAGTATAGTTGGTCTAACGTCCACTGTTAAAATTATTATACATTATTATGTATTTTTACTCTTTTTTAACTGGCAGAAATATTGCCATCGTTATAACTGTATTTTAACATTGCATGTTATGTCACAGTCTGTAATTGCATCTTTACCTCTAGCTATTATACATCCAAGGTAAAATTACATATCTGTAAATGGAGTACATGTAAAATGATCATGATGTTAATTTACATAAATTTGTACAATAACATTTAATACAAAAGAATATTGTGTATTTTGACAGAGTTTATGTATTAATACCTCATGACTATTGTAGAATTATATATTATGTAATTTTCCAAGGTAATATTACTAAAAGGAATGTGTTTGTCCCCACTTGGCTAATTAGTCCTAAGTTCTATCTAAGTTCTATCTATTTTTAACGTCCGCTTCTACCGAAGTGATATCGCAGACAATAACGTGTTATGTTTGATAACCTTTTTTAAAATTCGAATCTCTCTTGGATTTCATAGATGCCCGGTGTTGATGTATGGATGCCTGTCTCTGTAATATCGAAACTGCTTTCGACTTCGTAGATTTCCACTGATGGATTTCTTGGTTTTTTTAATTCGAATTTTGTATTTGAGAGATCTGATGTTGTTGGAAATTAAATGAAATGGGTTTAATGTGCTACTGTTCTGCTCCTTACAATGGAAGAGTAGGTGGCATGACGCCGTCCAAGCAAAATGACCCACACAACTCAATGTGTGATGCCTGTCTTTATTAGCCAGTTCGGTGCATTCAGATTTTGAATAACCTATTTCTCTAAAATGGACTAAAGTGACTGACAGAACAGTCAATATTTTGCACAAAATTCGATATGTGGTCAAAGGAGGAATAACCGATGTGACCACTTTTTGACAGTAAATTTACAATTTTCTGTAAAAATAATACTTCAAACGGCATTTCTGTTAATATACAGCTCATATAATGTAAACTAATAATGGTTGTATTACTACATTAAATTTGATGTAATTTACATAAGCCTTGTATTCATATGCTTTTCATCGATGACAAATCCTGCACTGTATTTTTACTATACTTATAACTGTAAATATACATATAATTTTAACAGTGAATACTACTAGCACTGACTTGACTGTTGGTCGCTACAAGGCCAAGGGACGTCCGTCAGATGACGTTTATGACCTCGGGGTTGGGGAGAAATGAGAAGTATATGTTTTGAAAGGCGGTGGGGAGAAATGTGAAAAAATGAAATGAAATGGGGTTTAACGTCCCACTGTCCTGCCCCAACTGGGCTAATGAAGACGGGCATGCGCCATACAGTGTGCTATGAGGGAAATTGTTCCCGGGCAGAGACGCTAAGACCTACTCTTATATCGAATTCCAACTGCCAAGGGATCTTTTACGTGCACGCCAATGTATACACAGGATCTCGGTTTTCATATCATCCGATCGACCAGACAGTTGTCCTTGTCAGGCGCCCCATCCTGCACGACTGGCAAGCAGAAACCACCTCGGAATATCCGGATGAACTTTCTCAGCCAATGCCGGGATCGAACATACGACCTCCAGACTAGCGAGCCAGCATTACCCACTTTAGCCACCGTGGCTCCCAGGGAGAAATAAGAATAAGTGTGGGACGATTTACCCGATACTACCCAATACCACCTCAATATCACCACATACTACCCAATACCACCTCATACTACCCAATACCACCTCAATATCACCACATACTACCTAATATTGTCAAATAGCAGCACATTAGTATAATTACTGCAATTACCTAGTTAGTGTCGATTGTTTGTATTTATTTTAAAATTAATGCTTTAACAAAACAAATTGCATAATGTTTATATTCATTTTCTCATGTCAACTATACTCAGCCAAATTAAAAACTTGACACTCGGGATTTTTGGGACTAGATTTTTAATATTTGGATTAAGGCAACTATTTTAGTGTTATGTTGTGCACAGACGACCTTGACATCAACAGAAAGCAAGAATACGTCTCGCCGAAAGTCCTTGACATTGATAACGTTCGTGATGTCACAGTACCCCCCAAAATGAAATTCACAGACTTGGAGAACAATCGGAATAAAGTGTTTAGTAACGGTTGTGGCCTCCTCTAGTGTCCCGTACTGCCATACAACGTCTTCTCATGGATCTCAGAACATTAGTAAACACTATCCGAGGAAGACGTCGCCACTGCTCAGCAAGAGCATGTTGAAGGTCCTGCAACGTCAGTGGTGGATTCACTTGCTGACGAACACGTCGACCCAGTTCGTCCCAGATGTGTTCAATAGGATTAAGGTCGGGGCTAAGCGACGGCCAATCCAGGACTTGGACACCGGCATTTCTTAAAAAATTCTGGGTAGCAATTGCGGTATGGGGTCGAGCATTGTCTTGTTGAAACGTTAGTCCAGGCCCATGTCTCTGCATAAACGGAAGAAGAACAGGTTGCAAAATCTGATGCCTGTACTGGACAGCATTTAAGTTCGCTTGGACAACAACAAGAGGAGAACGTCCATGTGCACAAAAAGAACCCCAAACCATGACGCTGCCGCCACCAAATCGGTCAACTTCTCTGACGCATACTTGAGCGTAACGTTCACCTCGTCTGCGGTACACTCGGGCCCTGCCATCGGCAAATCTCAAAGTGAATCGAGATTCGTCACTAAAGACAACCGAATTCCACTGTCTTTGAGTAAATCTTATGTGTCTTGTGGCCCACACAAGTCGGTTACGGCGATGAAGAGGTGTCAATATTGTTCCATTATAGGGCCTCCGAGCTCGAAGACCAGCAGCCTGCAAGCGATTTCGAAGAGTTTGTGCAGTTACCCTTCCACCAAACATCTCTCTACTTGTGGAGGTTGCAGTGACAAATCTGTTTCTAAGATGACGTAATCGTTCCAGTTTGAAGCACTCTCATTCTAAGATTAATTATTGTCTGGCGTGAACAATTAAAGGCTCTTGCAACAGTGACCACAGACTGACCAGCATAGAGCCTACCTATAGCACGTAGACGTTCTACATTTGAAAGGCGCGGCATTTTCTAACAAAGATGAAAATAACAATTTTAATATGTTTTTCCAGTTCAAGTTGCGTGTGCGTGTGCGTGTTCAGTTTAAGCAAACTTGCATCGATTGACCTCACGAGTTTGTGTTTGCACGTGGGGTTAATGTCTACTCGACACAAACTAGGTCATTTCGGGTCTATACATGCATTTCAGTAATTCGGTAGTGTGCAGAAACTGTAGACCGCGTCTACTCATTTATGTGATAATGACATCGCCGCGACATCGTCACCTGTGGATATATACCGCAGAATAATTAGAATTTGTTCAATATTGACAATATTCGAAATTTTGACAAGAGAAGATTTTTAAAAGACAAAGGAGACGCGTTAATAAGTCATTAAAAGACAGATATAAAGATAAATTCGTGTGTTGTCCTGATATATTATACCCAAATGATGTTTTATAGGACCGTGTGAAGCACAGGCACTTGAAGAGATTAAAATAAAATTTGTTACAACTGTTTGACTATATATTACAGTATTACTGTAATATCTATGTAACAAATTTTATTTTAATCCCTTCAAGTGCCTGTGGCGTGAAGATATATAGTATAAGAAGACTTTTGAGTAGGCCACGAGACCGTTAAATGAACAATTTTACATCAACCTCAAAAATACTCTTTTATTTGAATGTTTGGCTGTTTATTTTATAAACTGATTTTACTTTAATACATTTTTAAATCTTTGTTAATTTCTTTTAAAACTTTTTTTATTTTATGTTATATTATATATTGATATTGGATGAATAAACTATAGCGGGGACATCTATAACAACTTGTTTTCCTTATTTTCACTTCGTCGTCTTGGAAACAAACTGCAAAGCCCAACAAGATGATTCATCTATTTATCCGTTGTATTGTAAAAGGAGATAACTGCGTAAATATTTCATTGTTATCTGAATCTGAATCTGAATGAATAGTCGTAGATGCCAATTACTAGCTTTAACACGACGGATGGAGTGCGCTATTTAATGTTTTCTAGTTTAGATTTAAATACTTCGATTGACTCCGAGTTCACTGTATCATCACTGAGATTATTCCAGTCGTACACAGTTCGTACAAAGTATGAGTATTTGAATATGTCACTTTTAGCACTAATTGGCTGGAAGCACTTGTTGTTGTTACACACTGAGTGGAAGCTGCCCCCCTAACTTTCGGTGCCCGAAATCTAATAAAACACTAATTTTACGAGCTGGAATAGCAGTAAAACGCGTTTGCGACCGTCAAATATTCCAAAAATTTTCTTGGGGGGTCCTTACAAGGTCAGCTCTGCTTCTTCGCCTCTTTAAGAAAACCGGCGCCGCTGTCTGTAAACCTGAATTTTTTTCGGGAATTTCTAGTTTTGCTTCCCTAACTGTAATAGAGCCCTAATAAAACACTAATTTTACTTTTTCTTTTAATTGAATACCACGAATTTGTACTGAGTTGACTATGGATTAAAACATTTTGTCTGGAGCCAATCTACTTTGTGCGACATTTTTCGGGCATCGATTATTATTTGTGAATGCAGCTGCAACAGTCTGATTGGATGGTTGGAATTCAGAATGGGATTTCGGTTACAAAACCACTGAGTACTTTTGGCGTTGCTTACACGGGCTAGAATAGCAGAAAATGCATTTGCGGTGGTTAAATTTTCAAAATTTTATCAGGGAGGGTGAGGCCCCCATACCCAGCGACGATTGATTGGTTGTTTGGAATTGGGGTCAGCCAGGCTATATTGGACCAAATTGAAGTTGCTGTATTCACAGGCTGGAATGGCAGGAAAACGCGTTTGCAGCAGTTAAATTTTCAAAATTTTCTCCCAACGGTCCCGTCTCCGTGGACTGTAAACGATTGATCTTTTGACTGGAATTCAAGTCAGCCATCTTAATAAGGCTATATTAGACCACCTTTAAGTTGCTTTGTTCACGGGCTGAAATAGCAGGAAAACGTGTTTGCAGCCGTCAGATATTCCGAAATTTTCTTTGGAGGGGGGGGGGTGCCATACAAGGTAAGCTCCGCTTCTTCACCTCTCGAGGAAGTCCGGTGCCGCTGTCTGTAAACCCGAAATATTTTCGGGCATTTCGGATTCTGCCCCCCTAACTGTCATTGAGCCCGTACGCCTATGGTATGTGGTGATATTGCGGTAGTATTCGGGTGGTATGTGGTGATATTGAGGTGGTATTGGGTAGTATTGGGTAAATCGTCTCGCTGTCTTGAAAGAGGATGGACGGGTGAAAAGGGTTTGGAAATACTAATCTAGATTTATTATTTAGTAATTGTACTTGAGAAAACTTCTAACACTCGTACCTTCATTCAGTAATTCGACTGAATTTGTTCACACAATTCAAGTGGATACACTGCAGAACTACACATTACATTGATTTAGCCTTACTGGTTGTTATAAACCAGACCAACTTGGGCAGGGTGGGCGTAATCATATCATGACAAACGGGATGAATCTAACACCATCCCCCCTATTCAATGATTTTGACAAAATAAGGGTCCTTTATATTCAGGGAGTCAAGATTATCTCCCTGAATAAGCCCCATAAAAATTTTGAGATACTACAGTATTTTCCTATACAGTGGCCATCAAGTTTTCACTATGAAACCAAATCAATCAAGTTATGATAAATATCCGTTTTTACAATGTTATAAATTTTTCGCCAAAGGATGGGAAATATTCAATAATATTGCTAAAATCGTGAATACTTAATTCAGATTCTGATTATACTAATACAATAATTCATGTTTATTTTATGAAAACTTTCAATGCATAAAACACATATGTTAGCTAAATAGTGGTTATCTCCCTTCGATCAACTGCATACATACAATATTACTGAGTGCAACTGGATGATGACACAACACACAACATAATAATCACAGAAGGTAAGATAGACACAGCCCACTCACTCCAATGGATGTAGGTGTCACTAGCTGACTGTATCACATGACCAAATAGCTGTGTTCCCACTCTCACTCCAATGGATGTAGGTGTCACTAGCTGACTGTATCACATGACCTGACAGCTGTGTTCCCACTCACTAGCTAACTGTGTCACATGACCAGACAGCCATGTTCCCACCCATTCCAATGGATGTATGTGTCACAAGCTGACTGTGTCTCATCCTTTTATTAAAATCTTTAAAGGGACAATAACACTCTTGCTGGCTTGACAGCTCCAGAAAATAAAAAATAGCCTTATTCTAAGTACTAGATGTGTTAGTGTCCTACCTGTTTTGTAAATTATCCATTAAATCCTATTTTACTTGTCAAGAGGGTTCAAAAATATTTTTAAATCCATGTCACATTTGAAAAGCTTTACGTCAGGCTTTTCAAATCATTTAGTTGAATTTTTCCAATTTTTTAAATTAGGTGTGTTAAGATGAAATTTGTATCATCAATTAATTGGAATATTGTAAAATAGTACAATTTGTTGACCAGAATAAAGATTGGGACATATTATTCAGTTACAACAAGAGTGGTATTGAGACTTTAAGTCCAACAACTGTTTCAACCACATTCAGTGTCAGTTTTATTCTGTGAGTCCCACTGTCCTATTTTAATCACATTGTTCGTGAGCCCTTACGAGTCTGGCTGGACTATTCTGTGTTGCTACAATATGGAATGTTAATCGATTTTCTGTGGCTGTACTATTTTAAGACATTCATCAGCGAACTCGGTAAAGATGGGTTCCTGCATGGCGTGGCTGACATCTAGACCACAATTATCGCTGTTATATAAATTCTCCATCATCGCTCGTAGATGGGGGTTCTCCAACATTTTTGTTATTTCCGACGATTGTTCTAAAAACAGAATATAAAGAATCCATTAAATTTCATAATTTAATAAATAAAATTATTTCTATTAAATTTATTATAATCATTCGTTTAGATGTAGGGTCCTTGTCACATCCAATCTAATTAAAATATAGATCTATATTTCGTTTCGTTTTTTATACTTTCGATGGCCTACACTACATGTAGATCTAACAAGTTATAGTGGGAGTTCACGTTCTATGACGTCAGATACCAATCAAGCGACATTTGACCCGATAACGTCAGTCATTCAATTAACCAATTAGCGACCGCCATGCTTTTTAAAATCTACTTTTGCTTTGTTTTGATTTCTATCGCTGTTAATGTCTACCCACAGTTCCGCGCAAAAAAGCTCAAATGCTCGATTCGACAGACCATTTGATTGGCTGACCCCTCATTTCAAGCAGAACACGAGTTAAATAACAAGTCTTCCAGATCCAAGTGTAGTAAAGACAAGTAAAAACGAAATTTTGAACTATAAAAAACGAAATGGAATAGGATATATGTCTTAACCAGATTGTGTCACATCGAAACCTCACCACTTGACTCCTATGACAAACCTTCTGTTCTAAAGCGCATGTATTAGACCACACGGCCACCCAAACCCCCATTTAATTTAAAAGTCGACTTCAAATCCAACCTGTTTATTGTAGAGTGCTAATGGGTTACATGCTGTAAGGGCAGGATTATGGACATTATCAAATTAAAGGTCAGGCCCCAAGTTCACAAAGCATTCTCAGACTTAAGTTAAGAATTTACTCAAAATAATTCGCCTTATTTTAACTACAATATAGCCCTTTATAAAACTTTTGTTGTTTTAATATATCAAATACATCAATTAGAAACTATGTGCAAAGTTTTGTGTTTGTGGATCAAAGATATTTCTCATAAACAGTGATTGAAAGTTGAGTAAATTCTTAAATTAATAATGATGTCATTGTATTAATCATATTAAACATACATTATGCAAGAGCTAAATCTGATTATTGCAAGTCTTAATTTAGGCTTCAGATGTTATAGAAATTATAAATTAGATCTTTATTTAAACAAGCTCAAAATCAATTCTGTAGACCCACGGATGGCTCGGCTACAGCTCGGATTTAAATAGGATTTCACTAATTGATTAAATCAAGTATGGGGCAACCTGATGAAAATACGTCAGTTAGATCAAGGCTAAATGATAGAGTGTACTTAGCGAGTCCACTGAAGAGCGTTTCCGTATGCCATTGAAAACTTTACTTGATAATCGAGATATGTAGGTGGAGTTAACGCCTGTCAATCAAACGATCGGCCAAGGTGAAGGCGCATTTCGCTACCATTTCTAGTCAAATATTACAACGATGATAACTATGTTCAAAATAAAGTAATTTGACTGAAATTTTCAATATATTCTTCTTTCATCATCTACTTTTGAACTGTTATAGCAAGAATGGCCAACTCTCTTTAAAAATCTCCCATAATGTATCTTTAACTTAAATCTAAGAATGCTTTGTGAACTCGGGGCCTGCTTGATTGACATATACACAGAGCCAATCAAATTAAAGGTCAGGTTGATTGACATACACACAGAGCCGTTCGTTTGTTCGTTTATTAGAGTTTTACGTCCACTTCCACCTAGGGTGATATCGTAGACAAAGATGTTTCCTAGGAAACTTACTGGAGGAAGCCGTAGGGATAAGGCTTGGTCCAGTTTAATTTGAGACATAGTGTCTTAGCAGGGCTGACCTTAAAAATATCTTTGTTTCACCAAACCCGACCCACAATCGAGGAGAAGGGTCGGTAGGTCGGGGTTTTTTTTTCAGATTTTTTTTTTTAAGAGCTAATTTGACAGCTTGATAATTTTCCGGGTGCAAACATTCGTCTTCTTTTATTGGCAAACAAATCAATGACATCGGGATTTTTCTTGATGCACGACTCGCACACAAATTGCGACAAACTCACGTTTGAAACTCCCTCAACACGTTTTTAACGATCGTGCGGGTTGTGCCTTTATTTTTCTCGAAAACGGATATTGAAAATATCGTCGTCATGTTTAAAACGACGCCCCACAGACATAAGAGGCAGAATCATTTCGTGGGAATGGACGTGCTTTCGTCTGCAACCATTTTGTTGAGAAGCGACACCTATGACGCTTTCGTCTTGATCAACCAGTTTCAATAATGAATCAAACCATAGCCATAGTAAAGGGAAATAACTCTCGTGATATATTTCAGGTTGACACACAAAATAAAATAAAAAGATCGCGGAAAAGTGCAATAAAATAATTTAAGTCGGGGGTGGTTTTAGTTAGTCGGTCGCGTTAGGCGAAACAAAGATATTTTTAAGGTCAGCCCAGGGAATGCCCAAGTTACACAGAGCCAATCAAATGTGAATGATATAATACACACCTCCATAAGCCAATGATATGCAAACATCAAGAAGATGAAATGTAAAACCCACCTAATTTTTGTAATAATTCTATTGGTACTTTATCTTTTGTGTCTGTTTCATCGTCTGACTCATCACCGGTTATCTCCCCTTCTTCTTCTAAACTCTCTTAAATTATAAATATTACCGCCAAAACATAGAAATTATCTAATTTCAAAACTACTTGACACCAAATGTTATTGAGGTATATTGATGTAGGCCATGGATTCAGGGCCCTTATTCACGAAAACTTAAACCAAGATAAAATCGAAATTTTAAGAAATACTGCAACTTCATTGGATATATGCAAATTGATTCTACTGGTCAGCCAATCGAATTGCAGTATTTCTTAAAATTTCGATTTTATCTTAGTTTAAGTTTTCGTGAATAAGGGCCGTGGTAGATTGTGACCTCTGCCTACTATTTATTTGGTGCCGATTTTAGTTGATTCTTGTTGTTCACAGCAATCCTGGGGCTGCTTCATGAAATTTTAACTAAGATAAAATACAAGTTTTAGTAATTTGATTGGATAATATTAGATTGATTTTAGTGCTTAGCCAATCAAAATTGAAGTTTCTACTAAAATTTGGATTTTATCTTCAGTTAAGATTTCGAGAAACAGGGCCCAGGTATATTTTATGTTGTTTTTATGATGACTGCAGTCAATCAGCAGGGCTGTCAATAGTGAGTCCAGTCCCACTCAGGACCATTTGACGCGACAAGCTGAAGCGCGCAGTTGACACTATCTATGTAACATTTGACACAACCATTTGTCATGGCTCGACCACTTGGCACAACCAGGGTCATAATCAGTTGATGAGACATGAAATGGGGTTTAACCTCCTACTTTTCTGCACCGACTGGGCTAATGAAGATGACCTCAGTTTTTCGTCTCATGCGAACAACTAGATAGCTGTCCTTGTCAGGCCCACCATCCTGCACCACTGACATGGGGAAACCACATCGGAAAATCCCCGAACCCACCAGACCTTATGGTTAGTGAATTATGATCAGTTGACACAACCAGGGTCCAGGCTTAGAGTCTGCTACCATCCTACCCACCTTTCTTCTGGACTTCTAAAACAGGGTTGTTTTTCTCTTCTTCAATCTTAAGTGGTGGTTTACAAACTTCTGCTTTAAAAAAAAATTGATGATTTTTTAAAATTATTTGTGACTAACATTAGCGTTTTTTTTATTTACGATTGATCAGAGGTATTTCTATTTACACTTCTATACAGAGAGAGAGAAATGGGGTTTAACGTCCACTAGACACAAACTAGGTCATTTCGGGACTAACACATAGTACAACTTTAAGTCAATAATTCGCTTGCACCTGGGGTCTTTAGCAGTGGGAGGAAACCGGAGGACCAGGAGAAAACCACGAGGTTGGACAGGTGACCCTACTCCTTGTCAAATATAACTGGAGAATCAAAACCACTGAATGATTAAGACCTAAGTAATATTTGTTGGACAGAAATATAAAATGGGGTTTAATGTCCACTCAACTAATACTAGGTAATTTTGGAACTAGCGTATGATTCAATTTTATTTCAATAATTCGCTTGTGGATAAATGGTAGGCCATATCACCTATATATAGATATATATATATGAGATACCTGTAAATAGTAGGCCATATCACCTATATTTTTTTCTATCTTACCTTTATGCTGTTTGTAACATTTTACAGAACAACTGAAAAAAATATAACACAAACATTTTACAGAACAACTGAAATATAACAAAACATTTTAAAATTTACATGATACATTCACTTGATTTAATATTACTTGCAGTGTCCACGGGTTTGTCTTGTTCGCTTGTCTTGTCCACGGGTTTGTCTTGACCACAGGTTTGTCTTGTTCCCAGGTCTGGTTTTGTGTGTAGTGCTGTCCTCTTGCACTTACTATTTAAAATTAGAGTCACTGATCCTCATTTGAATATTTCAAAAATATCTAACTTTTCACTTCTTAATCCACGATATAATTTTAAATACTCAAACGGATTACTTAATCCAAGCTATAATATACTCAAATGCATTAATTAGATTTTTGGCTTGGATTCAATATAATGAAGAACTTGGCCATCAAATGGTATTACCCACACAATCTGTCATATAAATAATTACTGTACGATAATTAAACCAGAACGAGATCGAGTGGTTGACAGACCATTAGTTGGGGGACGAGTAATTCATTGTTTAAGACAAACTTTGATTAACAACACAACTTACTATTTTATTCTACATTGTGGACATTTGTATTTAAAATCATTTTCATTACAAACTTCACATTTCTTGATACTCGTCATCTTTGTCACAAGTTTAACAATCCAGACAACTTGTTAACCTTCTAGTTGATAACTTTATAAAAATCCTGATAAACCTCCTGAAATGATACAAAATATCACTGGTAAATTCCCAAAATATCACAATATTATAGGAAATGAAATGGGGTTGAACGTCCTACTGTTCTTCTCCGACTGGGCTAATGAAGATGGACATACACCATACAGTGTGCTATGAGGGAAATTTTGGCCGGGCAGCGGCACTATGTCCTACTCTTATATCGAATTCCAACTGCCAAGGGATCTTTTACGTGCAACCCAATTTATACACGGGTCCTCAGTTTTTCGTACTATCCGAACGATTAGGCAGCTTTCCTTTTCAGGCCCTCCTTCCTGCACCAATATTGTAACCTACTCATTTTCTTTATAGAATTAAATAAAATAAAAGCGCAGGTGTTAATTACTTCAAATATATATATATATATATATATATATATATACACTATTGTTTATTTCTAAAATGAGATGGGGTTTTATTAACTTTCTACTTATCAGCACTGTGTTAATGAAGACAGGCAACTCTTTTGAAATAAAGTTATTATTATTATTATCATAAGCAAATTTTTCACAAAGTTGTGCTACGACCTACTTTTATTTTAAATTCCAAGTGTTGCAACTGTTTACCAGTCTTTTTACGTGGGGAGAGAGAGAGAGAAATGGGGTTTAATGTCCACTCGACACAAACTAGGTCATTTCGGGACTAACACATGGTTCAATTTTATTTCAATAATTCGCTTGCGTGTAGAGGTCTTTAGCAGTGGGAGGAAACTGGAGGACCTGGAGAAAACCAACGAGGTTGGACAGGCAACCCTACTCCTTGTCACGTACAACCGGTGAATCGAAACCCCGCCTCAATGACAGACCGCATGATACAGTGCAGCGCGCATGTGCTAACCATTCGGCCATCCGCCCCCCCCCTTTTTACGTGGACGTCAGTGCCTACTACAGGGTCTCGAAACTACTAAACACAGTCCTTGTCAGGCCCTCCATCTTGCACCACGGGGAAAACATGACAGAAAGGATAATAATAACGGAAATAAAAAAGTAAATACTGATAATCAGTTCCTAGCTACGAGAACGTAGCTAAAAACCTTGAGATATACTGATGTGTTTGTTTTTAGCTACGATTGGATGCCTTTAGTTCCAAGTGGCAAACTCAATTTCTTTATTAATGCATGTAACATCTTTAAAATAAGATAAGTTTATGCTATTATGATTAATTAAACTTACAGAGGCCAATGTAGTGGCACAACTGTCGCCTAACTCCAAATATTCGCATTTAAATTAATGAAGCGTTGTTTTTGTCTGACATTAACCGCCA
This sequence comes from Patella vulgata, assembly GCF_932274485.2. Classification (NCBI taxonomy): domain Eukaryota; kingdom Metazoa; phylum Mollusca; class Gastropoda; family Patellidae; genus Patella; species Patella vulgata. The sequence continues at coordinate 699,500 of NC_065884.2, forward strand.
TTGAAATCCATTCATAGTTACAGAGCTTTAGATTGCCCTATTGATTGGCTGTTATAAAAGCCTTATATTTAGCCCCGCCTTCATGATGACAGCGTATCGTTTAAAAGGATGGTGGTCTTAGTAACGGCTTAACGCCTCGATTTTAAAAACGACGATTTGTACCCGTTTCAGGTAGGATTATATGCTTAATTGTAGTTGGGTCTGGCAGAAATAATATAAATAACAATAATCAATCGTTGTTTTTATTAAAAATATTGTCAATTTTGTTTACAAATGCCGGGTGCGAATCGCTCCCGCATGTGCTACGTTGAAGGTAATACTAATGACCTCATGTCTTATCTCGAAACACGGAGGGTTGAGAGATTAAGGTTTGTTATCTAATCAGTTCCTAACTAAAATTTAATTAATTAATTATCTTAAAAGGCATTTAGTTGATTTAGTGAAGGTGATACATGATAACTAGACAGCTTTATGGATAATATTCACTAGGTTTATTAATTGTAACGGTGAGAATATTCCCATTGAAATGTTGCAGTTAATAAACCAACTAAGTGAATGTAAAGTTTAATTTGTTTTTTAATACGCATTTCAGTTTCATTTGTGCTTCAGATGCAACCGACGTTTCTCATTATGAGTCACGTACACTTTGAAGTTACAAGCTGGTGTTTTGAGAAAGATCTAAGATTGTCTTAATTTAAGGAAATGATGTTGAAAATAAGAAGTAAATAAACGCACGTGTTTTCATTTCTTCTGTTTATTGCCGATCGCGATGCTCCGCAATACATATCTGTAAACCGTGATGCGTTATATAAATTTTTCTATCACGTGATGCCCCGTTTATATCAAAATATTTTTCTCTCTTGTTTATTTAGATTAAATAAAAAAATATATTTTCAGATTTTCTATACAAAATTAATAATTGTTTTTCTATTTCAAATGAAAATTTGATACTTATTTTGCTTTTACGTTAATAGAACTTGACAATAACAAATTTTGTGCGGTGCATCACTCTAGAAAGGAAATCTTTTAGAAAATGGTGGCCGGAATTTCGGAATTTGAAAGATTTTTCCAAAAATGACTTCTCAAGCGCCTGAATACGTCAGTTTGCTCATTCCTAAGGCGAATGAGAACAAATTTATGCTTGTTAATGCAGATGCAAAAGGTCTTTGGCTCCCAGTTGCTCAGAGAAAAGAAAATGAAACCCTGAAATTTGCGGCCTTGAAATTGGCTGAAGAGGTGAGAAAAACGTCGTCTGCATAAAATCGTAATTTCCTGCTTAAACTCGATTTGTAAAATAACAAAGACTATATTGCAGGAATGAATAAATCCCCAAGATATCTTCCATTTTAGATTGATTTTTTAAAAATAAACCATGGCTGGGCTACAACTAGCACAAGTACTGAAGTAGTCAAGTAAGTTGGTCGTTGCTAAAAACGTTGGATGAAGCGATTGACAGTTTACTTTCAGTTCACCTTCCAGCTCATTTTGTTTAAAGTAGCTAAGTCTCAATATCATCCAAAATCTTCGACATTGAAAACACGATTTATTTATCGGTTTAAATCAACATTGATGTTGTGATCTTACCGGGAAAAGATGGCCTTCTTCTGATGTCCAATATTTAAGACAAAATAAACATTTTACAATTGGTACATGAATCGTGTACCATAATTTGTTTCAGCGCTATTTGTAATAAAGGACTCGAAAAACGAGGCTAGGCATATTCCACAAGTCATGTCAAACACTCAAACAGTGACGCTATATTCTTATCTGGAAAGCAAGCTATATCGACGTAGACTGGAATAATCAGACGCTAGAGATTGAAATTCGATTGAGAATACTGGCATATTTTGCCTAACCTAACTGATTAAAAATTACAGTAAAAACAGAAACGATTGAATGTAAATCAATTTATATATACATTCATATTGTATGCGTTGCGACCCATTTGTGTCAATTTCTAGGTCCCAAATATTAGCGACTTAGATCCTTTAATGTAAGATAATTTTAGACAATTATATGAAGAATTAAATATGATCCACCTAGACCAATGCAGCCACACAACTGCAAATATTCTTGTTTAATACAATTACCAGTAAAACTAAAAGTAGTGTTTTGGATTGACTTCGATGGTTCATTCATAGTTACGATTGGAATTAATTCAGTGTTACGGTGCATTTTGTGTGTCAACCACAGACATGCTATAAATAATAATACGGTAGTAGTCTTTGCACGTCTTCCATTTCTTACTTGAAATATTAAATGTCGGCCGCGCAAATGTTTGACGGCTTTCATTTAACTCTTTGGACCCGAGCAGCTGCAAGACAGGCCTGGATGCCTCGTGGCTGGAGGGCAACTCGGTATTTAGCCGTTTTTTTGGCTGCTCAGGTCCTGTCCAAAAGGTTTAAAGAGATGATTTAATTGCGCCGGTGTCAGGTAGGATGCCCAAAATTGTAGTTCTGTTTTGTCTCAAATTGAATAGTGATCAATCAATCATTGCTCTAAAGAACAATATTATGGTTTTTGCATATGAATCTGTATCGTATCATACCTTATCGTCTGGACATGGAGACAGCTGGTTTGTAGTCTTGAAACAATGTCTGATAATTACTTCTAGGCTTATTGCCCTTGATTATGTCAATCTTGTCAATGCTTTTCTAGGATATTTTACGATATAAAGAAAACTTTCATGGACTGCTTTGAAGACTTGAACGTGTCAACCTTTCTTTTACATTGTAAAGGACCAGAATATAATTTATTAAAGATGCCTGTCCACGTACAAACTGTCATATATTTGCACTAAAAACATGTTAACATTGATATATAGCCTACATGTATATATCAAAAGGAAACTAACCCATGCTGTGAGAATCTGGGTTGTTTATCATGTGACTTGATACAGGGAAATGAGGGATCACTGTGGCTAAGTGGGTAAGACGCTGGCTCGCTAGCCTGGAGGTCGGGTGTTTGATCCCGGCATTGGCTGAGAAAGTTCATCCAGATTTTCCGTCGTGGTTCTCCCTTCTTAGTTATGCAGGACGGAGTGTTTGACAAGCACAGCTGTCTAGCCGTTTGTATGGGACAAAGAACAGGTCTCGTGTACACATTGGAATGCACGTAAAAGATCCCTTGACAGTTGGAATTCGATATACGAGTAGACCGTAGTGCCACTGTCTTGACAAAATTTCCCTCATAGCACACAGTATGTCATATCCCCATCTTCATTAGCCCAATTCGAATCAGAACTGTAGGACATTAAATCCCATTTCATTTCATTGTTGATACAGGGAGAATCCATTGTTAGCTTATATTTGTCAGTAGTCGCTATCCATTTACATGTACCATACATGTAAATATCGAAGCCTAAGTAAATTCCTGGATTATCCTCTACCAACTTCTTTTTCCACCGTTTAAATAACTACCCGTTGACGGTTGTACTTGACAAGGAGTAGGGTCGCCTGTCCAACCTCGTGGGTTTTCTCCAGGTCCTCTGGTTTCCTCCCACTGCTAAAGACCCCTACGCGCAAGCGAATTATTAAAATAAAATTAAAACCATATGTTAGTCCCGAAATGACCTAGTTTGTGTCGAGTGGACGTTAAACCCCATTTCGCTCTCTCTCTCACTATACCCGTTGAAATGTATCTTTAACACAACCTACAGAGTTATGCAATGTTTTTATATAGTATTTTGTTTGAATCTATTTAACAGTGTACAGGAGTTAAAGATGTCGTTTTAAAGGGAGTAATGAAAACACATTTTACAAGAATTCCCAACTCTCCGTCAATCATCATAGCAACATTTTTAACAGCACCTGTAGAAAACTGTATTAAGGTATAGTAATACCAGCATTTAATAATCACGTTTTCTTAATTTCAATTCTACATAAATTGACTCATAACAATTTATACTAACAATAGATAGTATAGATCTTATATCATTTCTGTTGATGATGTCGTATGACTATCACGTGATTCTCCAACATTTTTCCAGTACCTATTTCAAGTTGCATGTTTCATATATTCATTTTAATATATATACAATGTACCAACAGTCATAGTCGGGGTCATCCAGATGCCTCTTGAAACCTAGTCTTTGCCAGCGAGTATGTTCTATGTATACAAGTTTTATGCTGATTTCAGTATGGTGGTGTGTGGATGAGTGAACAAGATGTCGAAAATCATCTCGATCCTAATAATCTACCCTGTTTACTTGGAACAGAACCTTTAAAATTTATACAGCAATATAAAGATGGTTCAGGTAGTATAATCTACTTCTTTTAACAATTTGATTAAAACAAAGATCCTATTTCGTTTTTTTTTTTATAGTTTTACTTTTCCTTACTACACTAGGATCTGGAAGAGTTGTTATATAATAGGCGATCTGGATAGCGTGAGGGATAGCGTGTTACAGCAACTTCTTGGCGTGCCATACGCGAAACTGTCGGTAAACCACTAAAAACGTCAATGCTGTTTGATTAATCAATGTCTGACATCATAGGGTCAAAAGTCGCTCGTACAACCCTGGACGTGATCTTCCAGTACAACTGGTCAGATCTTCATGTAGTGGAGGCCATCGAAAGTATAAAAAAACCGAAACGAAACGAAATATAGATCTGTATTTTATTCAGATTGGTTATTTTAACAGATGTTAGACATTCTCGAAAATCTTGTTTGTAGTAGTGATTAGACATTCTTTCAATACAGAAATAGACATCGTTCCACTCACCACAAACCAGCCACTTTGTGATGCAGATATGGAGCCACAGTGACTAAGTGAGTAAGACGCTGGCGTGGTGCTGAAAGGATGGCCTGGTAAGGGACAAGGTATAGTCGTTTGGATGGGACAACAAACCAAGGTCCTATGTACACATTGGTGTGCATGTAAAAGACCCCTTGGTACTAGGAATTCGATATAATAAAAGAAGACTGTAGTGCCGCTGTCACTGCAGAATTCCCCTCATAGAACACTGTATGAGGTACCTTGTACACATGGCGTGCACATAAAATAACCCTTGGCATTTGCAATTAGATATAAAAATAGGCCGTAGTGCCGCTGTCAGTGCAAAATTTCCAGCATAGCACACTGTATGGCGTAAACCCGTCTCTGAGCAGAACGGTAGGACGTTAAACCCTATTTCATTTCATTTTATTTCACTACTTTATTTTCACCTGAATCAAAGGGTTCCTACATGTATATGTCTGTTTTGTCTTTTTCAGGATCGGGTTTATGGGCTGCGTTAAGTGAAACATGTGTTGAATATGTTGATATCTCGACAACAGAAACATCTCAGATCTCGTCACACGAAGCTTTGATTAAATCGTCTAAACTTGATAAAAGAGGTTGGTACATGGCATAGTTACGCTGTCTGTCTACAATGAAAACAGACATGAAGATTGTTGACTGACATTTTTATTCCCAAAACTGACAAGTATCAATCTGATTTAAACACCCCCCCCCCCCCCCAAAAAAAACAAACCCCGAAATATATATATATGTATTTTAATCAGATTGGAGAACTATTTACTCTGCTTCCATTTAATAAAATTAATAATGTTTATATAGTCTTGGTGTGCATTAAACAGGTAAAACAGATTAGAACTGCTTTACAAAATGGCATACTAATTTTTAATATGGCCGCCATTTCTATACACAAATTTGTCTTAAAAAATAACATGCAATACACAATAACACATACTTAACGAAAAACAACTACTTAATTATTTGGACGATGTTTCAAAGAGTATTCCCTCAGTGTTAAGTAGCTGTTTATGGTATGTGTTATTGTGTATTGCTCTATCCGGTTAATAAACGCCTGTAAAAGATTATAAAATAAATTATAATATAATAATAATAGTGAGTTCTTATATTGCGCACAGTTCCATCACAGTGCATTTTTTTGCTATACACTCATTACTAGATAAAAACACAGTTAATGTTTAATAGGCAGTCGAACAAAAGAGATTTATATACAAAACTCAGGGGATATTAGAAAGGGTTGTACTACTGTAAGATAGTAGGTGGAACTTTCAACCGCTTAATTCTCGGTTCATAGTGAATCAATTTGACTGAAATTTTCAGAGAATTGCCTTTACATTATCTTGTATTTAACTATTATAGAGAGAACTGCCAACTCGTTATCTAATCTCTCATAATGTATCTTTAACTTTGATGAATCTAAATTCATTAAATGTTATTTTATTTCTAGAACAAGGGTTATTATTTCGAGAATTTATGGATTGGACGTTTCCATCACAGGTAATGAGTCTACCTGTGTTTAAAAGATATTTGGTTGCTAAAGGTGCCAAGTTAGAAGAAACTGAGGACATATTCAGGTAAATTGATTCAAGTGATGACAAATAGAGCCATATTGAAATTCGTAAATAATAGAAGGGGGTTGGGTGACCGAAAGTTGGATCATTAGGTCTGTCATTGAGTCAAGTGGCATGGTTTCGATTTCCCGCTTATATGTGACAAGGAATATGGTCGCCAGTCCAACCTTGTGGGTTTTCTCCGGATCCTCCGGTTTCCACCCACTGCTTAAGACCCCTACACAAGCAAATTATTGAAATAGAATTGAACCATATGTTAGTCCCAAAATGACCTAGTTTGTGTCAAGTGAGTTATCCCTCCAGGTACATCAACATTTGCTTGATTATCAATCCGGAACGTCCCGAAGTGACGGAAGTGCAATCGATTGACATGGAATTCAGTCCTGTCACATTTTTGTCAGTCTGGACAAACGAAGGTGGTGTGAGTAGAATTGTGCCGTAATTAAACACCACCAATATGTTTCACCTGTCATGGTTGGTTTAGATATTTTCTTATGCACTCAATTGTCACTATTTTGGGATAATCAAGGCCAAAATTAAAAGATCGTCTGTTTGCCCAAACGCGACCGACCCAAAAAAAGCCGCCGAGTCAAATTCTTTTATTGCCGTTTTTGAAGATTTTTTTTTTTTTAACAGCATTATTTTTACGCTTGACAATGACACCCAAACGCTCAATAATCGGTTGGGAGATTGAACAGCCACTGTCATGTCTATACATAGTAACACCAAACTCGACACGTGATTTCGTAAAATCTCGTTATTTATCGCGATAGTTGTTGTTAAGGAACGGTATGTGTCATGGCAGACAATTACTTTACACTGTCGTCTTCGGTAGTGATAAAAAGCGAAAATAAAGTAAAACCAATTGTTTTGAACAAGCTGCAGCGATTTAACAACAGTAAGACATGGAGGGACGTCTTTGATGATGTCACTGTTGATGAAATAGACACGATGACAATGGACAAAATGGTTGTGACTGTTTCAACTGTTCTCGTTAGGCCTAATTATCTAATAAAAAAGTTAGAGTTTAAATATTGTTTTGTTTTTGAATTTAGTTCTCAAAGTCTGGTCCTCCCCCCCCCCCCCCAAAAAAGAATTTGCCTACCTACCTACCCATACCTAATCATCATGAGTCGGGTTTGGGCAAACTGAAATATTTTTAACCCTGGCCCAAGGTGGAAACATTTTAAAACAATACCCATCAGTAATAACTTGGCCTTGATGATATCAATAATTGATTATCTTTCAATATGTGTGATTATTTATATATCATTCAGCATATTATAATTCTTGGTTTAACATTGGATATAAAGTACAACACATACTGCTAGGATGAAAACATCTTATTTCTAAAATTAATAAATATATGTATAATCTGGATTCTTTAGTGATGATCGATTCTGAAAACTCTTGACGATTCTTTAAGATGCATTTGTTATATGAATTATTATTTAAACAGTTATAAACATGACAAGCCCATAATCAACTCTCTCGACCAGTGGATGACTCAGATATTAAATAGATCAAATCACACCGTCCATTTAAAAGATGAATGTTAAAATAGATAATCGAGACTGCTACCATAATAAACAATGTCCGCTACATTTTGTCAAAATATCCAACACTTATAACGTCGCCCAGAATAAAGTAATTTGACTGAATTTTTAATATATTCATTTTTCATTATCTATTTTTGAACTATTATCGCAAGAACTGTCAGCTCTTTATCTAAATCTTACATAATGTATCTTTAACTGTGAATATTATTTTTTGTTTTCAGGGCATTTGATTTACACAAGAGAAAATTTTTAACATTTAAAGAAGTATTATTAGGTTTAGCGGCCATGGAACCGTCAACCCAACATGGTGGTATGCCCGCTGAGATGAGGTGTAGATATATATTCAAATATTACGATAAAAATCTTGATAATTTTCTACAGTATGAAGAGTTTAGGTGAGTTGATATTACAATAAAAATCTTGATAATTTTTTACAGTATGACGAGTTTAGGTGAGTTGATAATTTCATGAGAGAAAGACACACTTGACACAAACTATGTCCTTTTGAGAGTAACATATGGTTCAATTTTATTTCAATGATTTGCTTACGTGTAGGGGTGCTTAGCAGTCGTAGGACCCAGAGGAAACCCACGAGGTTAGACAGGCTAACCTACTCCTCGCCACATACACGTGGGTCCAACCTCATGGGTTTTCTCTGGGTCCTCAGGTTTCCTCCCACTGCTAAAGACCCCTATGCGCAAGCGAATTATTGAAATAAAATATTAAACCATATGTTAGTCCCGAAATGATCGAGTTTGTGTTGAGTGGACGTTAAATCACATCTCTCTCTCTCATACACTTGGGAAATCAAAACCATGCCACTTGACTCAATGACAGACCTTATGAATTAAAGTGGACGACACCCAGCCCCCCCACCCGCCTTTTCTTTATAAATGAGGGGGGTTGGATGGCCGAATGGTTAGCACGTGTGCGCTGTATCATAAGGTCTGTCATTGAGTCAACTGGCGTGGTTTCAATTCCGTGATTGTACGTGATAAGAAGTAGGGTTGCCTGTCCAACGTCGTGGGTTTTCTCCGTGTCCTCCGGTTTCCTCACAATGATAAAGACACCGACGCGCAAGCTAATTATTGAAATAAAATTGAACCATGTTAGTCCAGAAATGACCCAGTTTGTGTCGTGTGGACGTTAAACCCCATTTCTCTCTCTCTCTCTCTATAAATGATATCTATATGTTTATATTTATATTTTTGTAGGAAATTAGTAAAAGATATCCGTCAATCGAAGAATTTACCTCTAACTGATGACGCTGTCAACGAAGATGCTATTGCATCTGCTCAGTAAGATTATGTTTATTTTTAGTTGTCAGGAAACTTGAAAATCTTTTTGTATGAAATCGAATTTGTTTATCTTCTAGTTCATAAACTCAGAAGTTATTTTAAAGCCCCAAAGTTTCACTTAGTAGCCCCCTAAAAATGGTTATTTAAGTATGAAAATCGGGGATACGTTGATACTGTACGTCGCAGTCGATGCGATTATCGTGTTGTGTACAATCCACATTTCTTACTGCCTTAAAGATATTTGGGCCTTAGTTGACAATTTTTATATCATTGGTAAGAAAAAAATGTTGTTCACCTGGATACCCTAGATTTGTCATAATCATCTAGTATCTATCACCGTTTTGTTATGAAAGTGTAAATTAGAATTTATTTTCTTGGCATTTTAAAAAAATTTACATAATGCAGTTGTATAAAAAAAATGATGAAGTACATGACAAAGGTAGCCACCTTAGCTACAAATGTCGTACAAATAGGTTCAAATGCAAAATTGTCAACACATATCATTACAGTTTGTATTGAAATAAGTAATTATATCACAAATAGTGAAGACTGAGCCACTAAAATAGTTATTTAACAGTTTTTCTTTGTGATAATTATGCGTTCTACATTTTCAAAGCGACATTTCTTTTAATGTAAGCCGCCATGACACCAGTCAAATGAAATCTCGCCAAATTTCACTTAACAGTTGGGTTTCATCAAATCATATAATTATGCGGTAAGACTTCACCTTTATTTCAATGGGAATTGGTTTATTATATGTTAAGCTATGTGCAGTACAGTTTGGGGTCAGTTTACGTGTAAATTAAGGGGGCTATAGGCTAGTAAACTTTTTGTAGTCATTTGACTAAAAAACATGCGCAAAGGAACTCTGTAGGACGAGTCACTACTGTGGCTGGAGTATAAGGTGGAAGACATCAGTAGTGGAACCATTTCTAGAAGCCACCTGTGTTCAATTGTTTTCCAATTTACAGAATTTTGAATCAGAGAGTTTGTGGAAAGAAAGTTTAGCAGAGCTTGTCAGAGAATTAAATTGATCAATACAGTGATACAGAATCAAATATTCTACTGAATCAATCTAGCAAGTTCTGTAGTTGTTATCCAGGTATATATTTATTTATTTGTGAATTCATGATTAGGAATCTTTTGTTGTAGAATATTTGGTGAGAATGTTAAAGATCGACTTCCATTACCAGATTTTTTAACTGCTGTTGGTCAACTCAAGTTCCGTGGTACATCTGTTTTATTTCGACTACCTTATTCCTGTATAGAAAATATACCTGTAGAACAGTAAGTTTCTACCTTATTCCTGTATAGAGAATATACCTGTAAGTTTTAAAATAACCTACGGACTATGACACTGATTCATGGACACAATAATATAATTTAATTTTGTAAGACATTAGACGTCCTAAACACAGGATTTAGATTAAATGAAATGACATTTAAAGTAGCTAAGTCTATAACAAATTATTTGTCAATTTAAATCATCATTGATGCTGTGATCTTACCGGGAAAAGATGGGATTCTGATATCCAATATTTAAGACAAAATAAACACTTTACCACTGGTACACGAATTGTGTACCATAATGCGTTTCAGCAAGGGACTCGAAGAGCGAGGCTAGACATATTCCACAAGTCTTGTCAAACGGTGACACCATATTCTTATCTGGAGAGCATGTGCAATAAATACTATGGGTGTAGACTGGAATAACTAGACGCTAGAGACTGCCATTCGATTGAGACTTCTGGGGTATTTCACCGGACATAATTGATTTGAAATTAAGAGAAAAAATGGAAACGGTTAAATATAAATCAGTTTATATACATTCATATTACATTATTATATGCGTTGTGACCCATTTGTGTCAATTTCTAGATCCCAAATATAAGCGATTTAGCTCCTTTAACGTCTTACTGTTTTAAATCAACCAATTGCAAGTTAATGAAGACATGCATGCGCTGTACAGTGTGATATGACAGCTTTTTGCCAGGACATCAGTTTTCCCACCTACTATTTATTAAATTCCTTCGGTCAAAGGTTTTTTTTATTTGCACACCAGCATATACAAGGGGACCTTGTTTTTGTTTATCCCATCCAAATGACTAGACAATTTTTATTGTCCGCCTTTAAACAATGCTGAAAAAGTCTGAGGAACTTCCCCAATCAACCTCGCGTTGAACCCAGGATCTTCTAGTAAGATGGTTTACCTGTTTAAATATTTTAACAATAGATAGATAGAAATCACTAGGGACCGGGATTCCTCAAACAATGTCCAGTTTGTGCTACCAAGTAGTTTAAGAAACACCGTTTAGTTTTGACATTGGACGTTTTTTGATGAATCTTGGCAGCATTTAACACTTTCTGGATGGCAATCTATTAACTGGATACGCGTATTAGATTCTAGATGGTAAGCTCAGTTTCTTTCCTTTTTTCATCAAATCTGAATGATACCCGGTCCCTAGCTGTACTTTATATCAGCTTTTCAGAGATTAATAGAAGCACCCTGGTTTATGTGCCATCTTCAATTTACAAAGGTGGGATCAGAGTCCCCAGAAATACCTGAATAGTAGTTCAAATTGAGTTAATATTTTAGAATATTTTTACAGATCCGATAGTAATAATAGTATAAATAATCATACAGACGATGAACCTCCAACAAAACGAAGTCGACCTAAATTAATAGAATCAAAGAAGAATCTAACGGACAGTAAGTTATATTATACCTTGAAAACATTTCTTCAAATTGTAGTAATATGTAATATATGTAATATGTAATATATGTAATATGTAATATATGTAATATGTAATATATGTAATATGTAATATATGTAATATGTAATATATTGGTTCTGATAAAATCCAATCTTATTTAAAGACAGATCTATATTTCGTTATACTTTCGATGGCCTACAGTACATGAAGATCTGATCGGTTGTAGTGGAAGGTTGTGTCAGGGGTTGTACGAGCGACTTTTGACCCTTTGACGTCAGACATTTCATGTTGCTAGTGGGTTACCCACAGTTCTATGCGCCTCACGCTAAAAACTCGCAGTAACAGACCTTTTCATTGGCTAATCCCTCACATCATCCAGAACGTGCGTTATATAACAACTCTTCCAGATCCTTGTATAAAAAACAAAAGGAAATAGGATCTGTGTTTTAATCAGATTGGATACAATCAAGATCTCAATTTAAAGCTGACCATCATTTTTCCAGGGGGATTGGGGGGTTTTGTGGTTTAACACAGGCATCATAAATCATAACGTCTGTCCAACCTCGTGGGTTTTCTCCGGGTCCTCCAGTTTCCCTCCACAGCCATCCTGAAAAGAGTGGACGAGTGGACGTTATACTCCATTTCTCTCTGTCTCTCTCTCCTCATCATTTTCAGAAAATATTAAATTTTCCATAGCTTAATCCAAGTTTGACTAAGTGTGGGTATATACACTTGTTTATTTAATTAAAGACTAGACAAAATCTTGCCTCACCAGAATCATTGGGCGCGACAGAGATACAGAATAGTTCTGAAGGACTTTATTTATTAATAAATGTACCCTGTTCATGCTCTTGTTTATGTTCATGTGTTTTGATCATTGTTTCAGCTGATGAGAATCTGTCTGTATTTAAACATCCGGCGGTGCCACGCCCATCTCATACTGCTAAACATAATGCACTACCCAAATATGAACTGGCTACACATACTGTTAAAGTTAGACGAACTGGTACCTTAGCTGATATAATGGCTATCTGGGATCTTCAAGGTATACAAATATATAATTTAGATAACATTTCAGGCCTAAAAAAGACCTGCAATCAACACATTTAGCTCTTGCATAATGTATGTTTAATAAACATATTTATTTTATGGTCTTCAACTCTACATTAAACTTTTTATTCTGAGACATTGTGTATCACGTCACATAAACAGCATTTATTCTGGGACATTGTGTGTCATTGTTACGATTTATTTTCTTCCAGGGACGTCTGCTATAAGTGGAAGCGCTGATCATCATTTAGAGGGAGATATATCCCGATTTCAACGTATGCCTTCAATAGACTCTTTTAACCAGGTAAATAGTAATACAACATATGCTTTCAATAGACTCTCTCAACCAGGTAAATGGTAATATGAATACTTGTGGGCAGGTTGGATGGCCGAATATAATTTTCTAAAGATGCCTGTCCACGTACAAACTGTCATATATTTGACTAAAAACATGTTAAACTGATATATATATATAGCCTATATATCAAAAGTTTGCTTCAAATCCCTGCTCTCAAGGGGTGGTTGGATGGCCGAATGCTTAGCGCGTGCATGTTGTATCATAAGGTCTGTCATTGAGTCAACTGGCGTGGTTTCGATTCCTCGGTTGTACGTGACAAGGAGTAGGGTCGCCTGTCCAACCTCGTGGGTTTTCTCTGGGTCCTCCATGTTGCTCTCACTGCTAAAGACCCCTAAAGACCTCCTACGCACAAACAAATTATTGAAATAAAATTGAACCATATGCTAGTCCCGAAATGACACCCCTCTCCCTCTATAGAAACCATTTCGTCATGGCAGCTAAAACTGTAAGGTTTAAGAATATTTCCTTTGTCGGTATCCTCTCTTGAACTATTATAATTACACAACTTATGGCATATGCCCGTCTTCATTAACCCAGTCAGTTAAGTACGGTAGGACGTTAACCCGTTAACTGCGTAGGGCGTTATATAACGTCCTGGACAACTGCCACTCACCGTGTGTAGGACGTAATATAACGTCCTGGAGGTATTTTCCCCAACCTATTCTTCGAACACGATCGCAGCATGTGTAAGATGTTATATTACGCCTTGTCGAGGAAATCTAATATAAGGGAGACAACTCTATTTACCGTTAGTTTTAATTTGGTTTCAGACTACCAAATTTTGTATTCCGGAATGAAAAGGTCCAAAATGATGTTTTTCGTCAAATTAATTACACAATAGGAAGTAGTTAACGTTTTAAAAACTACGCAGTTAAGGGGTTAAACCCAACTTTATTTATTACAGTTACAAAGATCTCAGCCTAACGAAATTCTTAACGGGTTTATTATTATTATTATTACAGAGATCTCAGCCTAATGAAATGTTAACGGGTTTACGATATTATTATTATTATTACAGAGATCTCAGCCTAATGAAATGTAAACGGGTTTACGATAGTATTATTATTATTACAGAGATCTCAGCCTAATGAAATGTTAACAGGTTTACGATATTTTGAAAGAAATTTAAAAGGAGATAATTCCTCGTTGCCAAAGGTACATAGTATATGTTTTTATATTTTAATTTGACTATTAACCTGGATTGATTGAAGTCGAAAGAATGTTTCAAAACTTAAACGTGAATGTTACCTTAAAGGACAGTGTTGGTGTCCACCAATATTACCTTTAAGGACAGTGTTGGTGTCCACCAATATTAGGTATATGATAGATCTGGTTAAATACATTCCAATTTAATTTTAACTCGGAGATCATTCCTGCAGTTGATCCATATCAAAGATTTAAAGAATCGGTAAGTGATGCAAAAAAGGAAAACTGTTATTGATACCGACTGAAGTTAAGGTCGATATCAGAAAATCAGACAATTTTCAGTTTACTGTCGACACTGATAATTACAGTGGTCATAGGCGTACGAGCTGGGGGGGCTGGGTGGGCGGCCGCCCCCCCATTTTGGGCACCAAATGCTGGGAAAATTTGGGCACACAATTGTACTTTGTAAAAGTTGTATAAAATAATATTGCGTTCTTGAATGTGTCCAATTTAACAGCGAATTTATTATTATTATGTAACATACTAAGAACCTAACTACATTTTTTGGGCACCAACCACCACCGCCCCCTCCCCCCCCCCCAGTCAAAAATTTCCCCGTACGCCTATGACAGTGGTGACTATAATAGTTGTTAATTGAGACTGTTAGAGGATAGCAGTTCGAAAACAACTATTCATTAAAAACATTTGTCTATCACGAGATAAGAGAAAGTGAGCAACAACTATCCATAAAAGAATTGACTTCCACACGATTGAAAAATAACCCTAAAAAATGCAATAGTCTATACATTATCTCTTTTCAATAATTCTCTACGTACATTTTAAACGACAGTTTATTCAGTTAGATATCACTTATGGAAAATCAAGACTATGTTGATTGTCTTGGCAATGGTACTTGATAATCAGGACTATTTATAAATTATGCTAGCTATCTTATCAACTTCGCTCTGAATAAAGCAATTTAACCGCAAATTTCAAAATATTAATTTTCCTTATCTATTTTGGAATTATAATAGCAAGACCATCCAGTTATCTAAATCTTTAATAACCATTTAAGTGATATTTATTATGATTGACGTATTCCAGGAACAATTTACCTGGGGTCAGGTGGACATGACAGCTCTGGCCAAATGTTTACTGACTTTATGTCGACAAGCTAAAGATCTGCTCATGGAAGAACCTAGATTACTGAAATTACAGGCACCAACTTACATTCTCGGTATGTACTGAAATTACAATCACCCACTTACATTCTCGGTACTGAAATTACAATCTCCTACTTATATTCTTGGTAAGTACTGAAATTACAATCACCCACTTATATTCTTGGTAAGTACTGAAATTACAATCTCCTACTTACATTATCAGTACTGAAATTACAATCTCCTACTTACATTCTCGTTCAGTACTGAAATTTTTACAATCTCTCAATGATCCATGTAAAATTGACATTAAACCGGGTGCCGTTCTATTTTAGGTGATATCCATGGTAATTTTCGTGATTTGGTGAGTTTTGAGAAAGCCTTATGGAGAATGGGTCCGTTATTAACACCAGCATCGTTCCTGTTTCTGGGGGATTACGTTGATCGTGGGGATCACGGTGTAGAGGTGAGGACGTCTGTGTTTACCTTGTGGTGATTTTATTTAAAGATGCATGTAAGAGCTAAATCTGACGATTGGCTTCAAATGTTATATAAACTATTAAGACATTTATTCACATGACAAGCCTATAATCAGCTTACTAATCTTTCGGATCGTCAAGACTTACATGGATTTAAACACAATAGCCATTTAATAATTTAATTTAGGTATGGATAATCTAGACTTCGCCTCGATTGACAAGTATCATTACTATGATAATAAATAATCAACGCTGCCTTTTCAAACAATGATATTTCACCTAGAATAAAGTCGTTTGAATGAAATTTTCAATATATATTTTTCATTATCTATTTTTTAAACTATTAGAGCAAGATCTAGAACAGCCAGCTCTTTATCTAAATCTTACATAATGTATCTTTGAATATCATTGTCAGTATACAAATTCTGTATATTATTTACTGTGGTGATTCCTTTATGATCTGTTTGTCTTAATATTTAAATTAGATAACCATAATCATATTATTATGCTGCCAGAATTCTATCGAAGAGGCTGTTAAAAAAAAAAACGCAAATTAAATGTTACAAGGAAGTCATTAAAGTTACAATTTCATATTTTTAAGTTATATTTTTAAAATGTATTAAAATAAAGCCCTAAAATAGATGTTATCTATAAACAGTCCTACCTTGTTAAAGAATAATCCTATTAATCCTATAATTCACTATTGTCAGTTTAGAAATTGGCAAAAATATCATTTTCAACTTCAACGTTGAGGATAGCTATTCCATGGTGGGGAATAGGAAAACAACAGAGATCATTGTGTTATTATTTCCGGTGTGAAGATTTTTAAGTGTGAGAAAGATAACCTATGATCGTATAATAGTGAGTTAATATCCTATTGAGCAAAAGACATAGAAATAATTATGTTTTGACTTTCTTAGAAAATATGAAATTGTAACTTTAACTGTATGAATGTTAAAAAAAATTATATTTTAAATTTCTGTTTAAAGATACATTATGGGAGATTAGGTAAGGAGCAGGCAGTTCTCAATATAATAGCTAAAAACTAGATAATGTAAAGGCAATTTGCTGAAAATTTCAGTCAAATTGATCCACTCTGAACCGAGATTTTAGCAATTGAATTTTGGGCTTAGCCTCGATCATCATTACTAAAGTCAGTAATGAAAGTTGAGCAGCAAATCGGATCCTAATCCACTAAATATCACAGGCTACCGATGACCACGAGAGTTGAATATGGTCTGAAAAAGTTAATTAATGTCTAATTAATAATTTAGATAACATTTCAGGCCTAAAGAAAGATCTGCAATAGACAGATTTAGCTCTTGCATGATGTATATTTAAAGGCCTGGATATTTTGTAGTGCTGGGACCTGAACGTGTGGGGTTTACGTTGGGGTTAGAGACAAGTTATTGTGTTATTTATAAAAGACATAAACAATGTTTTTATTACAGGTTGTTGCCTATCTTCTTGCTCAAAAACTTCTCGCACCTGGTAAATTTTTCTTATTACGAGGAAATCATGAATTACGAAATGTTCAGGAGATGTTTCATTTTAAAAGGTAGGATATATTATGAGGACTATTATTGATTGTACCTGTGAGCCAGGTGAAAGATCTATGTTTATATACAGGTTTTGAGTTTTCCGTCAACTTTCACCATAGGTAAAAGACTTGTCATATTTATACCATCTATGGTTTGATCTTAAAGTTGTCGTTGTTCTTAGTGTTTAATGTCCGCTTCCATCCAAGACGAGTTGTCTTATTTTCATTTTTATTAATTTAGCGCATGCGCAGGGGTCTTTCTTGTGGGAGGAATCCGGAGTTCCCGAGTAAACCCACGAGTTTAAGAAGGCGCCCCTATCTCCAAGTCACATACGTTCACACCAGGGATCGAAACCACAACCGCAAGTCAGAGGTGACCGACCAGCTAGAGGTCAAAATGCGACACTCTGAACCACTAGGCCATCCCAACCCCCCTGATCTTAAAGCTATTGGGGGTCATATGATACTAATACTGGGGAGATAACCAGTAGACATGACATCACTATAAATGGATTTTATTGAAATGTTGACGATTTTTTTTCATGTAATTATTTCAGTGAATGCCTGACTAAATTTGGTGAATCAGTTGGTCTACAGATCTGGGAATCAATCAACGATTGTTTCGATGCCATGCCAATAGCTGCAACAGTTGATGATAGGGTGGGTTTAAATCATTTTCTCTCAACAGAATTTTCTGTGCTTGATATTTTATTAATACAGGTGTTTTTATATAATACAGGTATTTTTGTATAATACAGGTATTTTGTGTTCATGGGGGTATTCCTAGTACCATGAATCATGGTGGATATATCGAGGCTATCAATAAAGTTCCTGTACCATTACCTGATCCAGAAAAACAAAGTTCCATGGCCTGGGAAATATTGTGGAGTGATCCAGTTAGGTATGTAGATAATATAGAATAGACGCAGGCTTGATACATTTATATTCACAGGTAAATCAATAGATTTACACGGTAACATGCATAGTGTGTTGACCTGAGCTCTGAGTATTGAGTGACTGGCCTCTGCGTTACTACTAACAACACGTATATTTCTCACGAGTTTCCATGAATAGTAACCACAATTAATAAATTTCTACTTGCTTGATGGATATTCTAACGCAGAAGCCCGTTATTAAAAGCTCTGACACCAGATCTACACATTATGCATCTTGTAGTGTTAACTGCCAACTTACCCATTTATAAACCCCAGGCTTCATATTATTCAAAAAAAATTTATGGAAAATGTCATCAATCAGAAGTGTTGGCTTGTTTTCTTGTTTGTACAGCGGTAAATTTTAATCAGATAGATTTGAATAGATTGTAAACTGCCAACTTACAAGGTTCTTATAGAATATACCTGGCATCATAAATAGTGAAATAAACCAGGCCCCGAGTTCACAAAACATTCTCAGACTTAAGTTAAGAATTTATTAAAAATTGTTTGCTTTATTTAACTAAAATATAGCCTGTTATAAAACTTTTGTTGTTTTAATGTATCAAATACATCAATAAGAAACTATGTGCAACTTTTTGTGTTTGATTTTGAGAACTACTGTGATTGAATGATGTATTTGTATTTTTAGCCTAGATCTGATGACACCCGAGGTAGTAGATGATTTACGAGAGAATCAGGGCTTTGTTTTCAACACGAGGCGAGGAACAGCTAATTTTTTTAGTTGTGAAGCTTTATTTGAGTTTTTAGAGAGAAATGGTTTATCACACGTCATCAGAGCACATGAAGTGCAAGAGGCAGGATTTCAGGTAATTATTTTTTTGAAGGAAGTGTTTATAGGGGTTAGGGCTTATAGAAAGCAGGATTTCAGGTAATTATTTTACTACAGGGTTATTAGTGATTTGGGCTTATAGGAGAGTCTCCGGTAATTATTACATTACAGGGTAAGGGTCTTAGTTATGCGATATATACAGTATATATATAAAAGACTGCTGGTGTAGTACCTGGAAATACCATGGTCCTGATCAAATTCCTCCCATCACGTTGCACACTTGGTAGTTACGCTCGTAAGTAAGACTATCCAGTCTTGTTGTCATCTTAGTCAACACTGTGATCAAACTAGTTATAAGGGTGTCAAACAGTTTATATAAAAATATTGCTGACCCACGGTGGCTCAGTGAGTGAGGCGCTAGCTAGCTAACCAGGAGGTCTCAAGTTCGCACCCGGTATTATAATAAAGTTTATAATAAAGAAATGAAATGGGGCTTAACATTAACATCCTACTGTGTTCTATGAGGGAAATTTTTTCCGGGCAGCGGCACTATGGCCTACTCTTCCAACTGTCAAAGGATCTTTTATGTGCACGCCAATGTATACACGGGACCTCAATTTTTCGGACCATCTGAATGACTAGACAGCTGTCCTTGTCAGGCCCTCCGTCCTGCACCATTATAATAAAGATAATGTTTGTTGTATTTGTAGGTTCAACAACAAGGTAAATTACTGACGGTTTTCTCATCGTCTAAATATTGTGGTGGTTGTAACGAGGCTGCGTGTGTTCTAGCAGATAATTTTAAACTTCGTATGATCCGTATTGACACTTCATGAACATAGTCAATATACCAGACCATACGCAAACTTTTATACATCATTTCAAATTCATAGAAGAACGAAGATCAAGATGGTAGAAGACAAAGTATATCTACTTTATAGTAAAAATTATATAAAAATCTATAGTGCTATAATACACGTCACATATGGACATACTCTACGTTTTATGATATTATTATTAAAAAGAAAAACTGAAAGATGTTTTAGATAAAAAAAACAACAACCAAATTATCATTTTCAAAATAAGCTGTTAGAATGAGACAGACATGATTTATATTAATATATGACACAGTCATATGGAATATCTTGATAAAGATGTCCCCGGAAATATATGACACAGTCGTATGGAATATCTTGATAAAGATGTCCCCAGAAATAAACATGTAAATAACTTACATTCCATATAACTGGGTCATGTGTTATTTAGTTATTAAATGTCACTTAATGATATATAAAAATAACTATAAACTCTGTCATTTAATCTATTCCAAACTAAAATATAGTAAAAATTGAATCATTAATAGGAATATCAGTCTAATAATGGTTCATTTACATTCTGTATTGGGGGGGTTGGATGGCCCAATGGTTAGCACGTGTGCTGTATCATACGGTCTGTTATTAAGTCAACTGGCGGGGTTTCGATTCCCTGGTTGTACGTGACAAGGAGTAGGGTCGCCTGTCCAACCTCGTGGGTTTCCTCCCCCTGCTAAAGACCCCTACGCGCAAGCGAATTATTGAAATAAAAAATTGAACCATGTGTTAGTCCCGAAATGACCTAGTTTGTGTCGAGTGGACGTTAAACCCCATTTCTCTCTCTCTCTCTCCATTCTGTATTTACAAAGATCCTATGATGAATTGAAAATTTCACACTATTTCGTATCCTCCGCAGAATTTAAATAAGCCAGTGACACCTATAAATGTTGATCACCATATCTTTATGGTCCTCTGTTTAATCGCACAAATTCCAACGGTTGTTTTCTTAATGAAATAATTCGAGTAAATTTTAGTATTGATTAATCAAAGTAAAATTATATATTGTTCGAAAAAATTCAAACAACATATGGAATACCATATCCCCGCAAATTCTCGAAACAATTTGATACATTATAATAATTTATTATACAACGACATGATCTTCAGTTTTCTGTTAGAAAAGTTGACTTAGTTGTTTTGAGTTTTTTCTCAGAAACACAGGTTTTAAGACAATTAAAAGTAAACCTGTTTGATTTCAGTTAAACTAAATAAATCTAATCTGATGTTCCATTTCAATTAGTGAAATGAAATGGGGTTTAACATCCTACTTTTCTGCTCCGACTGGGCTAATAATGAAGACGATATAAGAGTAGGCTGTAGTGCCGCTGCCAGGGCAAAATGTCTCTCGTAGCACACTATGGCGTATGCCCATCTTCATTAGCCCAGTTTGGAGTAGGACGTTAAACCACATTTAATTTCACCGAGATGAGAGGTGTAGGTTTATTATTGTGTGAGATGTTTTGGTTTTATTAAGAGAGAATATATTATAGAAATAGAGTATTTTTTATTTTGTTATAGAATTTTGTTTTGTTTTGAAGAGATATTATTTGTTATATGATAGAATTATTGTTAGACCAGTATTATTATTTATCATCTATATCACAGCCATCTTCACAATATGTTATACTATCATTACACAGTTGACTTTAGCTTTTTGGGGGTAAAATGTTATACTACCATTACAGAGTTGACTGTGTTTGTCAACTACAGCTTTTTCGGGGTAAAAATGTTTTAAGATATAAAATTTGGTAAGTAAAAATTGACGTTTTGGGTGTAAAAAAGTTTAAGATATAAAATTTGTGAAGAAAACATTGACGTTTTTGGGGGTAAAAAGTCTTAAGATATAAATTTGTTAAGAAAACCCAAACAAATTTGTAGATGATATAAGAGAATGTTTGGTTGCCTGGATTCTCTTCCGTGCGGAATAGTTTTACAAATCTTGTCGAACACTCGCATGCTGTTTTGTTTGACTGGTGAACAACAGGTATTTTTTTAATCCCAAGAATTCACACCACCAGACCGATTCAAAAATTTATTTATCTTGAGTCGAATTTTAAAATCTTGAAAAGATTAATAAAAGATAACCTCATACTGGAATACCAGTCATACCTGCCTGAACTTCAGACAGATCCACCAATTTCTGTATCTCGAGTCATATTTTAAGATGTTTAGAAGTCTAAAAGAAAGGACGTATATCGTCTTTGATTGGCATTCAGTAATTAAACATATTAATACACGGTACAATTTTATGGATACACAATTACTGAGTTTATTACTAAGCGACGTTTCGACGAGGATACTCACATCTTTATCAAGTAAATGATACAGGTATGTGAATAGTAGGCAAGTATATACAGAATATGCAACAAAATAAAAATCAAATACAATTAAAACTTAACACTTAGTATTAAACTCAGTAATTGTGTATCCATAAAACTCTGTGTTAAAAGAAAGGAGTGTTAATCTGGAATAGCAATGAAATCGATCTGAAGTTGTTGAAGTCGGTAAGAACATACTGTATAGATCGTGTTTAATAAAAAATGGTGCTGTTTAAAATAAAGCTCAATGGATATAAAACTGCTGATACTGTAGAATGTAGAATAGTAGAATTGATATAAATAGTTTTATATCCGATATTTTGTAAGGCCAGTTATATGAAGTTAATGAGGGTGTACCTACCATATACATATATCAATATTACATATTAAAGGAAATGGTCCACCTATTCCAACAATAAAAAAAAATGAAGACAAGCTTCTTGATTTTACTATTAAACATGTTTTATAGGCAGCCCCATTCAAACTGGGCCGTAAAAACCAAGGTCCTGTGTACATATTGGAATTCGATATAAGAGTAGGCCATAGTGCCGCTGTCCGGACAACATATTCCACATAGCACACTGTATGGCGTATGCCCATCTTCATTAGCCCAGTCGGAGTAGGACGCTAAACCCTATTTCATTTCAAACTTCATTTAAACTTTCTGGTCACAAGTAGTAATACGAGATTTTTATATTTCTCGAACACACATAATAAAAGAACTGGGGAACCTGTAAATTTAAAAGTTAAATCTAGTAGCTGTCATTATTAGAATATGTGGACGAGTTGTTTCGATCACTTCCACAACACAGTTGTATTTAAATCTGTATATATTCTAGGTAATTACAACTCCAGTAGTTAAAGAAGCATTATGAAAGATTTAGATCAAGAGCTGACAATTCACGCTATAATAGTTACAAAATAGATAATGAAAGCACAATATATGTTGAAAATTTCAGTCAAATTACTTCAGAGCTAATTGAAGTATAGCGCAGTCTCAATTGTCATGGCTACCGTTAGATAATAAACAAAGTCTTGATTATCCATTTTTAAATTAAATTATTAAATTGTCTTTTTGTTTCAATCCGTTCAAAATCACATCAGATGACATCAAGAGTTGATTATAGTCTGGATAAATTAATTAATGTCTTATTAATAATTTATATAATATTTGAGGCCTAAAGAAAGACCTGCAATAGACAGACGTAGCTCATTCATAATGCAGCTTTAAATCTATGTGTATATATATATAACACGTTTATCGTTATTGAACAAAAATTGAACAATCTTTTATATTTTTGTAAATAATTTTTTTTTTTGAACAAATCTACTTAATAGACATTAAAAGTCTTTATTCTCTCGACGTAAAATGTAAACCAGGGCAAATTGTTAATCTAATTTTTCTTCTACAAAATGTGATTTGTTATTGTATATATGGGCTGAGCAGGCTGTAGCCCAGGGAAACATACTTTAGGCCTGCTTTCCATGTATGCATACTCCAAGCAATTGCGCTCGCGTTTTCACACGCATACATTGTATCACCAATTTGTGTACAGCTTGCACGAACACTTGACATGCTTGGGGGTTGGATGACTGAATGGTTAGCACGTGCGCGCTGTATCATAAGGTCTGTCATTGAGTTAACTGGCGTGGTTTCGAATCCCCAGTTGTAGGTGACAAGGAGTACGTGACAAGTGGGTTTTTTGCGGGTCCTCCGGTTTCCTCCCACTGCTAAAGACCCCTACGCTCAAGCGACTTATCGAAATAAAATGACCTAGTTTGAGTCGAGTGGATGTTAAACCCCATTTCTCTTTCTCTCTCTCTCCCCTCCCTCTCTCTCTCCCTCTCTCTCTCTCTCTCTCTCTCTCTCTCTTGGCATGCTTCTTCCTTGTACAATCCTACATCAGTTGAAGGGAGGGCTTTAGATCTTAAAGTCTGTCATTGAGTCATGTGGTGTGGTTTGGATTTCCCGCATGTAAGTGACAAGGAATAGGGTAGGCTCTCCATCTTCGTGGGTTTGCTGTGGGTCGTCCGTGTCCTCCCTCTCCTTGTGGGTTTGCTGTTGGTCATTATTCTTGTATAATATCCATTGTTTGTCTGTCTATAACGTCACAGGTGGCAGAATGGTTAGCACGTGCCATTGTATTATAAGGTCTGTCATTGTGGTTTAGATTCCCTGGTTGTAGGTGACAAGGAATAGCGTCGTTGTGGTCTGTTGAGTCGTGGTCTGTTGAAACTCGTGGGTTGTCTCTGGGTCCTCTGGTTTCCTCCCACTGCTAATTACCCCTACGCGCAAGCAATTTATTGAAATAAAATTGAACCATATGTTAGTCCCGAAATGACCTTGATTGTGTCAAGCGGAGTTAAACTCCCATCTCTCTCTCTCTCTCACATATACCAACCATGTCTTATCTCTATACAAAGACTTCTTGATGTTTTTTTTTTTTTATAAATTAATACAATATTGCTTCTTTAAGAACAAATTCTCTCTTATTTGATTTGATCAAGTTTGTATTTTATCTCCAAGAGAAACTGTATTGTTTATAAATATGTACATTGATGTACATATATTATATAGAAAGAAATCCCTTTTCTCACAGACTTTAACATTCATTTAATTTGTGAGGAAAATAATGGATTGGGCTGACTGGGATATGATTAGCATAGAGTAATATATCTAGTGAGTCTAAGTATTTGCATCACATTTGTCAATATCTGTCATTTTTGTTCATTCCATTATTTTTTACCCGTTTTTCAAATTTCATGTATTTTTCAAGTTTATCATATTGTATATGTTGCTATTTCTGTTTTTCATCTCCATTCAATTAAAATGTAAATCACCAGCGTTACAGTTAATTATTATTATTACCATAGATTTATATAGCGCCCTTTTCATAAAAATGTTCAAGGGCGCTTTACAATAAAATGATTATTAGTATAAATACATAAATATGTAATGTAAAATGTAACTGTACATCGAACATAAATTAGAAAACATTAAAATAAAGATAAGCCTAGGCCTAGAAGAAGTCTAAATAAATATGATATAGATATAAAACAATTATTTAAAAGCAATCTATACTAATATTTGTGACTGTGGTTTGTCTGTCTGTTCGGGGTTGGCTGCTACACTAGGTCTGCCCCGAGTCTGAAATTCGGGGTATAGGGGTAGCTCGGACCGGGGAGTAACATAGGCCAGGTGGCGTTAGTCTACCACTTCCGGTTTTGGGGTTATGACCCCCGAGCGAAGCCGGGCATTCTTCTAGTATTAAATAAATATGTCTTCAAGCGTGTTTTAAAAATAGATAATGAAGCGCTGCTTCTGATAAAATAATGGATCTTATTCCACAGCTTAGGAGAAGCCACTGAGAAAGCCTTTTCTCCGTATGACAATAAACTTAGTGAATGAGATCCATAAAGTTATCTGTATTCTAAAGATGTTTCCAATATTTATGTAAATTATTTTACTTTTTAAACAGAATATGGTACATTACAATGTTGATAGTAATGAAACCTTAAAGATGGGTTCCCCCTACAAACTGGGTGATTTAATGGTATATATGGACTAAAAACATATTCAAACTAATTAATTTGTCATAAGTTTGCTTCAAATCCTTCTCAAACATTGTAATTGCGAAAGAATATCCTGCTATAAAAATTTGATCAAACCATGTCATGTTTACGTCACGTGACTTACCTTTCTTGGAAGCCAGAGGAGAATTCATTGCATACATCAGACGATGTTGTCTATAATCGCTTACTATTTATTACAAATATCGAATCCTAATTAAATTCTCGGTTTATCTACTACCCGCGTCTTTTTCCGTCATTTTTATCTCAGAAAGTGTTGTACATCTAACTCTTGATAAAGTTTATCAACTTGTACATCAAGCATTCAATGTTCGCGTGTGACCTTTGACATCACGTGTGCAGAAATTCCTAATCGTCGGGCTGTTGATTAGGGGAACCCTTACATTTTTGTCCTGTATATGCTCCATGAGTGTTTTTCGCGGGAATCCAGTATTTTTCTAGTAAGATTGGATATCTCTACTTTCCATATATACCAAAATTACCATACTTTTATTGGAAATAACCACCTGATAAATACTTTACTGGGAAATCATCGTTAAATACCAAAGTCACGTTTTAACTCAGTCCCTGTTTTGGCTCTGTAACTTATTCACATTTATCTCTACTGATTAAAATCCATGATGCATGTGGTATTTGTTAAAACTGAACAATGTTATGATTCATTACTAAAGTTACCTTTAGAGTACAAGTATTAAGGGCCCTGTTCCCCAGTATCATATTGGGTAGTTACCTCCCTTTAATTAAATATTTAAGTCGATGTTACCATATTTTACACACGCCATGTTTCATTGTAAATGTTTTCTTCATGAACACAATTCTTCAGTTTTTTTTTAAATTGAATTTCTATGTAAATAAAATGATTCAATCTCAAATATGTCAACTTTGTCTTCTTTGTAATATCTGGCATCTCTTACACATAAGTGGGTAAGACGCTGGCTCGCTAGCCTGGAGGTCGGGTGTTTGATCCCTGCATTGGCCGAGAAAGTTCATCAAGATTTTCCGGCGTGGTTTCCCCTTGTCAGTGATGCAGGACAAAGGGCCTGACAAGGACAGCTGTCTAGTCGTTCGGATGGGACTAAAAACCGAGGTCCCGTGTCAAATTGGTGTGCACGTAAAAGATCCCTCATAGCCCACTGTATGGCGTATGCCCGTCTTCATTAGTCCAGTTTGGAACAGAACAGTGGGACGTTAAACCCCATTTCTTTTCATTTCCTTTCCTTTTTACCTGCATCAACTGGGATACAAAAATGGACATTCAATGTGCTGTGCTAGGAAAGGGTTTGTCCAACTACTGTTCATTGAATTCCGTTCTTATCTTTAAACGCCACGTGGGCGCTGGTTGGATGGCCGAATGATTATAGCGCATTTGCATTATATCATAGGGTCTGTCATTGAGTCAACTGGCTTTTTTTTGTTTCTCCGGTTGTACATAACAAGTAGGGTCGCCCCACCAACCTCATGGGGTTTCTGCGGGCCCTCCGGTTTTCTCCCACTGCTAAAGAACCCTATGCGCAACTGAATTATTGAAATAAAATTAAACCACGTGTTAGTCCCAAAATGGCCATTAAACCCAATTTCTCTAACTCTCAAGTGTTGATAATTTATGGAGTCACCAACGTGTTGTCGATCCATCCGACTGACTAGACACGCTGACAAGAGGGGAACAAGGTATAATAATACTAAGGACCTCTATCAGCCAAGACTGCTAGATCAACAGAACCTGAAATGAACAGTGGAATATCAATCCTGATTCCCGATGGTCATCAAATTCGGAGTGGGATGTTAAACCCATTATCTTTCCTTTCGCCAATGACAATTAAAGCGAGAATTTCATATTTTCTAAGAAAATCAAAACATAATTATTTCTATGTCTTTTGCTCAATAGGTTGTCAACTCACTATTATACGATCATAGGTATCATTACCACACTTATAAAATCATTCACACCGGAAATAATAACACAATTACCTCCCTTGTTTTTTATCTCTCCCCCCCCCCCCCCCCCCATGGAATAGCTATCTTCAAGCGTTTGAATTTTAAGTTGAAAATGATATTTTTGTCAATTTCTCAACTGGCAATAGTGAAATATAGGATTAATAGGATTATTCTTTAACAAGGCTTGGTAGGACTGTTTATAGATACCATCTATTTTAAGGCTTTATTTTAATACATTTTAAAAATATAACTTAAAAATATGAAATTCTTTAACCAATCTCTTACTATAGCTGCGGAATTTTATGAGAAAAAAACCCCATAAAGATGGGCTGACAATTTGAAAACTAACCATATAAATTCAGTTAAAACGAACAAATACTAAACGGTAGTGGTCTGTACCCTGTATGAATTTTGTAAGTTATCTCCCTTTTGGCGGCTGTCATTATCGTGCGGTATACGTCTGCGCGCCATAGCAGTTCAGTGAATTTATGAAAGACGTTGATACTCTATGAATATGATAGAAATGAAATGAAATGGGGTTTAACGTCCTACTGTTCCGTTCGATACTATGATAGACATACAGGTAAGTCTCGAGGGCAGCTCTCAATGCCAAGTGCACCCAACGATTATCAGAAATATAGTTTTCAGTTTCATTGGCAAACTGACAGTGACAACAACAAACAAAGTGATTCGAAATGTCCAGTGAATCATTCAATATTCATTGTTGATGTTGATGTGACTCCCATTGAACTTGGGCGCTATTGCATCAGCTCTGAACTTTTTGTCAGACACTATAACTATAATGAATAATGGCATCAGGTGTCTCAATATTTCATTGTTGTTTTGAAGATTTTGTCTAATTTAGTAATTACTGATTGTTTTTTTTATCTGATTCCTA
This sequence comes from Patella vulgata, assembly GCF_932274485.2. Taxonomy (NCBI): domain Eukaryota; kingdom Metazoa; phylum Mollusca; class Gastropoda; family Patellidae; genus Patella; species Patella vulgata. Next base: position 728,471 of record NC_065884.2, read on the forward strand.
AACTCCGAACCCTGAATTTATAGGCTTTAATCTTAAATACCTGACCCTAACCCTAATCCTAATCCTAAAATGTAAAAGTGATGGAAATAGAAAAGGCAGTTGGATCAAACATGATCGTCACTATTAATAATGCTGGTGTCTACATACATATAGGCCTATGTACAGTAGTAGGGAATTGCTACTACTATGATTTTGTTTCACATAACGCAGGAATGTTTGCCTAATTATTAATTGTTACAATTGATTATTAACTTGTCAGTTGCATTCATAATAGTTTCATTTTACTAATTTTAGGGTTTGTCGATGTGAACAATATTTGATCATTACAACCAGAATGAATTCTTCTCAAGTTCAAGACACAAGTAACACCATACTCAAGTCCATACTAACCGAGGTAATTATGATGCCAGTAACCATAGTACCCAAAGGTCAAGATACCAGTGGACATGGTACCAAAGGTCAAGACACAAGTAACCATAGTACCCAAGGTCAATACATTAGTAACCATGGTACCCAAGGTCAAAACCCAAGTAACCATAGTACCCATGGTCAAGACACAAGTAACCATAGTACCCATGGTCAAGACATGAGTAACCGTGGTACCCAAGGTCAAGACACAAGTAACTATAGTACCCATGGTCAAGACACCAGCAACCATACCAGTCAACAAAAACAAGACAAGTTAAGATGTTCAATATGCTTTATTTTATTCGATTGCGCCACTAAATTGGAAAGTCATAAACAAATACACACCAAATATTGCAGTATTTGTGAGGAATCGTTCGCCACTGTGAATCTAGTAAAGCAACATAAAGAAGACAAGCATTTTGTGTGTAATATATGCAAGGATATTTTTAAATCAAAAGAAGAAATTAGCCAACACAAACAAGAAAAACATATGAATGAAACAAATGATAACGTATGTGAAATACATGTATGTGAAGAAAGATTCAGTATAAGTTCGGATCAAGAAGCTCATCTCCAACTTCACGGTGTTAATAAAGTTACGAAGAAATATATATGTGTCTGTGGTTTAGGCTTTAATGATCAGTCACTTTATGATTTACATATAAATTTACAATATAACCATCACAAGTGTGAAGAATGTTCGGATGTATTTTTAAAATGGACAGATTTAAAGAAACACAAACTCTTGAAACATGGTGAAAGGAAAGAAAATGAATTGTTTAAATGTATAGTTTGTGACGAATACTTCAAGAAAAAAGCAGACTACACAAACCATCTCAAAATCCATTCAGGTCGACACTGCTTACTCTATACATGCACACAGTGTGATAAGTCCTTTTCCGACAAATATAACTTGTCGATGCATGAATTATCTCATTTACCAGAATCAGAAAAACCCCATCAATGTCAATTTTGTGATAAAAAATTTAGCTATCAATATGTCTTGGTAACCCATGAAAGAACTCATGATCGTAACCGAGGAAGTTATAAGTGTACGTACCCCGCTTGCGACAGGGTGTTCTTTAGCAAGCAGGGAGTAAGCGATCACATTGGCATTCATGAGAGCCATAAATTTAGTTGCGATCAATGTAAAAAGGAGTACCACAGCAAAAAAGGACTACTAAAGCATACTAGACGAGTACACGAACAGCGCTACAAACAACTTTGTTCTATTTGCGGGAAAAAGTGCAATACTAAATCCGCACTTAACACGCACATGAGCGTTCATCAAGATTTGAAAATGATCTGTGAAATATGTGGAAAAGAATTCAGGAGCGAAAACCTTCTTCAAATTCACTTGTCATGTCACAAGGAAAAGGCCTTCACATGTGACGTATGCGATCAGAAGTTCTCACGTCGCGATAATATGAAATTACACATAAGGAAACATACCGGTCAAAAACCTTATAAATGTGATATTTGTGATAAAACATTTAGTAGGCATGACAACATGAAAAAACATGTCCAATCACATGGGTAACATCGTATTCATCATTGTGGATTGCTTCAAGCTTTGGTAGTGAAATTGATTGGTCGAGAAATTTACAGGTTATTGAGAATTGCAGCTCAAACAGTGCCAGCATTTTACAAAATGAGACGGGAAACTACATGTACGGTGGCACAGTGAGTGAGTAAGACATTGGCTCCCTAACTAGGTCCAGTGTTTAACCGAGAAAGTGTATAGGGAATTTCCGGCGTGGTTCCCCCCCCCCCCATCAGTGGTGTGGGACATACGACCTAGCAAGGGATAATTCGTAGTCATTGAGATGAGACAAAAAAACGAGGTCCCAAGTCCAATTTCACGTGCACCTTACCATTTGTAGTTGAAATGAAATGAAATGAAATGATGGTTTAACGTCGTCCTAGTGTTCTGCTTCTAACCTGGGCTAATGAAGACTGGCATACGCCATACAGTGTGCTATGAGAGAAATTTTGCCCGGGCAGCGGCGCTACGGCCTACTCTTATATCGAATTCCAACTGCCAAGGGATCTTTTATGTGCACGCCAATTGATGTGTACACGGGACCTCCGTTTTCCGTCCCATCTGAATGACTAGACAGCTGTCCTTGTCAGGCCCTCCATCCTGCATCACTGACAAGGGGGAACCACGCCGAAAAATCTGGAATGACTTTCTCGGCAAATGCAGATATCGAACACCAGACCTGCAGGCTAGCAAGCCAGCGTCTTACCCACTTAGCCACATGATCCCCCATTTGTAGTTGAAATTTGATATAAGACTAGGCCGTAGAGTGCCACTGTATGGACAAAATTTCCCACATAGCAGACTTTATGGTGTATACTTCATTAACCCAGTCGTGTAGAGAAGTAGGACATTAAACTTCATTTCATTTCATTTGAAAATAAGACAGCATCATAAACTTATTAATTATCTTAAGGTCCAGGGCCCAGTTTCTTGAAATCTTAACTAAAGATAAAATCCAAATTTTAGTAGATACTTCAGTTTAGATTGACTAAGCACTAAAATCAATCTAATATTATCCAATCAAATTAATAAAATTTGGATTTTATCTTAGTTAAAATTTCGAAAACAGGCCCAAGAATTATAATTTTTAAATTTTAGTATATTGTAGGTCATAGATAAAGTACGAAAAGCAATAATGATAAGTTAAAAGTTTCGTAATTAAATATCTTAGATTATTTGCTTATTTTCTATTTTCATAATATTGCTTATTGCTTATATTATTTTCAGTACTGAATAGTCACTATTTCCATAATTACTGAATATTTACTATTTCCATTATTGAATAATTACTATTATAATTTATTGAAAAATTACTATTTCATTATTGAATGATTTTTATTTTCATTTTTCAATAACTTTATAATTATTATTTTAATATTAAATAATTATTATTTTAATATTGAATTTTTATTATGAAATAATTACTATTTTCATTATTAAATAATTACTATTTTCATTATTGAATAATTAATATTTTCATTATTGAATAATTAATATTTTTATTATTGAATAATTCCCATTTTCATTATTGAATAATTACTATTTTCATATTTAAATAATTACTATTTTCATATTTAAATAATTACTATTTTCATATTTAAATAATTACTATTTTCATATTTAAATATTGTATAAATGATCATTATCTCTTGAAATATTAAAGACAGTTTGTGTTAACAACCGTATTCTTATTATTTAGGAAATAGCCTACATTTACGTTGATGTACGTCGGTCACAATTTCTTGTTGGCACTCGGCAGATTACATTTACCATCTGGTTGCTTTGAAATTGATATATATGTGTTTGCATTAGTGATCCGTGAAATTCTTCTGGAGTTATGGCCCTTGGTTTACTTCGTTGCACCTTTTGAACGCTCTAATGACCAAAGTTAACTTCCGATCGGTATGTAATTTATATGCATTATTGTAGTGAAAAGAAGGAACCAAGGTATTGAATTTCAGAGTTATGACCCTTGTCTCACTTTGTTAAACCTGGTAATGAACGTTCTAACGACAAAAGTTATCATCTGATCTGAAATGAAATGAAATGGGGTTTAACGTCCTACTGTTCTGCTCTTATACTGGGCTAATGAAGACAGGCATACGCCATACAGTGTGCTATGAGGGAAATTTTGCCCGGGCAGCGGCACTATCGCCTACTCTTATATCGAATTCCAACTGCCAAGGGATCTTTTACGTGTATGAAATGTATATGCATTATTTAAATTAGTGAAACAAAGAAGCCTGTTGAATTTCAGCAATTCCCGTTAATTATTTCTAGAGTTATGACCCTTGTTTCACTTTGTTAAACCTTTTTATGAACCACGGAAGTTATCATCCGATCTAGGGGGGTTGGATGGTCGAGTGGTTAGCACGTGCGCGCTGTATCATAAGACCTGTCATTGAGTCAACTGGCGTGGTTTCGAATCCCCGGTTGTACGTGACAAGGAATAGGGTCGCCTGTCCAACCTCGAGGGTTTTCTTCGGGTCCTCCGGTTTCCTCCCACTGCTAAAGACTCCTATGCGCAAGCGAATTATTGAAATAAAATTAAACCATATGTTAGTCCCGAAATGACCTAGTTTGTGTCGAGTGGACGTTAAACCCCATTTCTCTATCTCTCTCTTATCTTCCGATCTGTATGAAATTTATATGCACCATTTAAATTAGTGAAACAAAGAAGGCTCAAGAAGCCTATTGAATTTCAGCAATTACCGCCAATAAATAATTAGAAAAAAAATTTTTTTTGAAGAAAATCGGACAACATTTAGGAGTTGGGTAAGCTTGACAAAGTTAGGCAGTTGAGGATATTTTTCGAATGTTGGGGATGTTTTATGTTTGGATTCACTTGTTTGTCATTTCCCACAGGGGTATGACGGGGGCTGGTATCCGACCTAAAAACAAAAGGCTAAAATCGTTATTTTGAATAATTTCACACCGTGCCGTTTCGTTACACTGTGCAAAAAATGATATACATGTGTGTGTGTATAGCCTACTGATAAAGTGCAGTTTTGAGCAAATACACGTTAGTTATTTCGGTAACTGAAGTTGTTTTTGATGGGGATAGACCTGCCTGCAATCAATAGTTAAAGGACAATATTGGTGCCAGTCATTATCACATATGTGTTAGAGCTGGTTAAACACATTCCAAATATACTTTTAACACAGAGATCATTGCTACGAAGGAATTATTAGATATCCTCTTACAGTCCCATATAACAACTTTTGGTCTTCGAAGGAATTATTATTGATTAGATATTCGGCCGTGTATCTGTTATCACTCGTCGCTTTAGTCCGTTATAAAGAGCAGCGACCCGTGTTTTCCTTTGGCGTTCGTGACTTCCGATACGGGAAACCTGTATTACTCAGCTATCGTAGCAATGATCTCTGTGTTAAAAATATATTTGGAATGTTTTTAACCAGCTCTAACACATATGTGATAATGACTGGCACCAATATTGTCCTTTAAATGTCCATCCTAAACCTCATCGAATTCGGCAATGACATTTAACCAATGGTCACGCTTACCGTGAATACTTGTGACAAGTCATCATTGACCTTCTTGAAGTGATTGGCTGAATTTTAAATGATGACTTGATTTTAAATACCGAACGGGTTGAAAACGGTTATCCTACACAGGTCATCGGATGTTTGGTCAAAGGTGTGGTAATAATACAAATAAAATTCACCTGATGTAGGCTCTATTAAGTTTAAATATGGCAGAAATAACATATTTCTCACACGTGCCCATATATGATGTGTATTGTAGAATTCGATTAACCGAGGACTTGATACTCTCGCTGTCCAATAAATACTAACCGCGGACTTGATATAGAAAATTATATTTTTCATTTTTCACACAACGTCCACTCGACACAAATTAAGCCATTTCGGGACTAACACATGGTGGTGCAATTTTATTTCAATAATTCGCTTGCGGGTAGGGGTCTTTAGCAGTGGGAGGAAACCGGAGGACCCAGAGAAAACCCACGATGTTGGACAGGCGACCCTACTTCTTGTCACCTACAACTGGGGAATCCTAACCACGTCAGTTGACCCATTGACAGACCTTATGATACAGCGCGCACGTGCTAACCATTCGGCCACCCCACCCCCTCGTAACTGTAGAATACCGCCTAACGCGTACACCTCATATCCTCATGAAAATCAAATGGGGCGTTAAAACCTTTTCTACTGGACGGCACACCCTTACCATTGGCTTCTCATGCCGCGACTCGGTGGACTTGAAACGATAATATTTAGGTATTCCATTTATATCAGGTGGGAATAGAGTGGTAATTTGGATGCAAGAGCAAATATGTTTTAAACAAGTAGGATCGTACTATGGACCAGGAACTGACGAAATGTTGTTGGAAGAAATTCAAAAATCTAATTCATAAGTATGCCAATGTCCATGACTATAAGACTTGAATTGACGGGGCCTTACGTTTCTTCGAAGAGCGTCACGCCAGGGTCATCCCAGGAAGAAGAACAACCGGAAGAAGAAGAAGAGCCGGAATAAGAACAACTAGAAGAAGAAGAACAAGAAGAGTTGCTGTTAGCGACAAAAAAAAACAATAAGTACATTAGTAATAGAATCTGTATGAGCAGTCACACCTATTCAGCGACATCTCCTTGTAAGCGTTCACGATAAATCCCCCCCCCCCCCGCGTAAAAGTTCTGTTGTTTCATCTCTTTATTCAACGGTCACTCCTCTAACGCGGCCAGCGGTCACTATTTCACAAATAAATTCAACAAAACATCGCCCATTCAACGGCCATTGTTGAATGTTTCCTTCTTGTCGTTCTTCTTTGCAACACCCCCGCTAATCCCGTGAGTAGTAGTTAATTAACTGGACCCCCACTGATCAGGTAAAAAGAAATGTAACCCGGGATTATCTATTAATTAATCTTTTGTTTTATTAAACAACTAACCTGGTCATTGTTTTCACGCGTAACCACACATTATTTGATACTGATTGAATATAATAAAAGTACCGAGTTTTGTCACGATCATCTAGTATCTCTTTTCCATTGCCACTTTATTGTTTAACAGACGTTTTAGTGCCTCCTATAATATTACATACAGAGTTACACCCCCTGTAAATAGAAGATAAAATTAGCGGTGTTTTTTTGTTCATGTGCTTTTTTGATAAAATAAAATTAATTCATCGATTTTCTTCACAAAAATGGATAAATATTATCGAATGCATCACAATGGTAGACAGTAGTATCGAAGGTTGATACAAAATGACAAGTTTACACTATTTGCTGTTACTAATGATCACCAATCAACCGATGTTTTAAAGAGCCGACTGTCACCTCAAAGCTATAATCCTCATAGTTGTTTATTTACTGTTACTAATGATCACCAATCAACCGATGTTTTGAAGAGCCGACTGTCACCTCAAAATTAACAATCTACCACATTTTATAGACAAATTTACTAAAAAATATTATTCAAATTCGAAATAATTTCTTGTGCAATAATTTTTTCCCCACTATAGAAATTCGCAATAATTTCATGTCGCAATTATGTTTCACCACCCCAACTCGCAATAATTTCATGTCGCAATAATTTCATGTTTTACAGTATATAAAAAAACAACAACATTGGGCTCGTGCGCCCATGTTCGGGAATACTTTGCACATCAACAATATTGCATGAATAATTATTAGTATATAAAAAGGAACTACGCAGTGCAATTACAGATACCATAATTTGATAAATAAACAATACCATATATGATGACCACTCTTAACCATTTCCCTAATTGTCGTACGCTATATAAACAGAAGTTTGCTGACAGTTAGGCAGACGGACGGAGAAGAGGAGAGACGCAGACGAAAGACCGGCGTATGGACACACCCGAGTTCAGCCGCTACCTTGGCAGAGGGGCGGAATGGTAGATTCAATGTAGTTATGCACTCTCCTGATGTGTTCCTGTCGTAGCCTAGTTCCTGTATAGTTCCCGTATTGTTGTGGAATGTATGTAACGTTAGCTATTTTATATATGCCTGATGTAAATAAGTCCTATATTTACGATTCTGATCTCTGTTATCACTAAGGTAGTGTTACAATGGATGTCAATATGTATATATGTTTATTGGTTCAATATTTCAGTATGTTGGCTGATTGGTATCATGCCTTAATGTCGGAGTTTCGCCCTTCGTAAGGCGACAACCCGACATCACGACATTTTAACCCGACACCACGACAACCCGACATCACGACATTTTAACCCGACACCACGACAAACCGACATCACGACATTTTAACCCGACACCACGACAACCCGACATCACGACATTTTAACCCGACACCACGACAACCCGACATCACGACATAGTGTGTTTGCCGTGTTTTTGTGTTTGGAGTGGATAGAGAATTATTTCATCACCATATACTAAATGTGCCATAAAACAGAAAATTATTAGTTGAAATAATTTAGATATTTTAAAAATACATATTACCTTTTCCGCCTTGAAATACAGATGACAAGAAAACAAAAGAGAAATGGGCGTCTTGATTGAAATAAATCAGATTTTAACAAACTTATATTTACTCCCGAAAACTAATGTTCGTAATGTAGGCCTACATTGTAAGTAATAGTCAATACAAGATTTGTGACGTAATAGGTATCTTCTAACCACAAATATATTAGAGAATCAATTTGAAGTCCTGTTTCTCACTGAAAAAGTTTCTAACCCCCATTTCTTGTTAACAAAATTCATAATGTATAACAAATAAAAACCAGCTAAACATAATATTAATGTAGGGACCCTGTCCTTTGATGGGGAAACTAAATAGGGTAAAACATAATATTGATATAGGGGCCCTGTCCTTTGATGGGGGGACTATTAATGTCCGGCCCTTTCCTTTTGTTACACTACGGTGTCGTTAAATAGATGAATTATTACTTCAACGTTGTGTATACGGCCCCAAATAAAAATAGCTGTGACACTACAGGTAGGGTTATCTCGTGACAGTCCTTCGTCACAGCACTAAATAAGGAATTATATGTGACACTTTCGTCTAGGAATTTCTTTGATTTCACGTTGTGGGATCAATTATTTCAATCATCAATTAACTGACTCTGGAACACCGTTTATTTTGTTAGTAAGTTTATAATACAGCTAACCACAAAGGTTAAATAACATGAAAACTACAATATCTATGATAGTACTTTAGGAGTTATTAAAATATCCACGGTCTGAGGTTAATATCCTTAATAACTCAAACCAAACGCCTTAAACATCACTTTTTGTCTCTACCCCTGCCTCTCAGCCGCGGCGGCTGTAGGTATGACGTACCCAGGGGCGGATTGGGGCCGGGAACCGGCCCGGGCTCCCGTGTCGGAGCGGTCCCTTTTACTGACCGCGGAGCCCGGACAGGGGGTCCTGGGGCTCTCCCCCGGGAAAATTTTGAAAAATGAACCCCAAATATGCGATTTGGTGGCATATCTGATTGTAATCTCTGTAAAATAATATAACTCAAAAATCAATTAATTTAGGCCAAAACCCCGACCTGCAAGTAATTTACAACCATCAACCTGTGAAATTATCATATCGTCATATTATTAATTAACGTATTATCATTGTATCGTCAAGAGTCAAGAGAATTAAACTGGTTAAAAAATGGGAATAGTTGAGAAAATTTTGACCTTTCGGAATTCCGGCCCACACCCAGCACACCCGGCCCAGAAAGTTTATTATACCAACCCATTCCAGACTCCAGTGATGCTGTGGCGGTCCGTTAAAGCCATCGGCCACATACAACATGATCATCATCGCTCCATGGCCGGTCCAATACCCCCCCCCCCCCCGTATAATGTTCAGCGGAAAAAGGTTTTTTAGACGAATTTTAACCTCGCTCTTTCTTATATACAAAGTATAGATGTGTCTTCTAACCGACTTGGCGGACATCATTGAAAGGGTAACGCACAAATTTAAGAACTCGGCCATATAAGATGAAATGAAATTTGGATTTTATCTTAGTTAAAATTTCGAAAACAGGCCCAAGAATTATGATTTTTAAATTTTAGTATATTGTAGGTCATAGATAAAGTACGAAAAGCAATAATGATAAGTTAAAAGTTTCGTAACTTATTTGCATATTTTCTATTTTCATAATATTGCTTATTGCTTATATTATTTTCAGTACTGAATAGTCACTATTTCCATAATTACTGAATATTTACTACATGTATTTCCATTATTGAATAATTACTATTATAATTTATTGAAAAATTACTATTTCATTATTGAATGATTTTTATTTTCATTTTTCAATAACTTTATAATTATTATTTTAATATTAAATAATTATTATTTTAATATTAAATAATTATTATTTTAATATTAAATAATTATTATTTTAATATTAAATAATTATTATTTTAATATTAAATAATTATTATTTTAATATTAAATAATTATTATTTTAATATTGAATTTTTATTATAAAATAATTACTATTTGTATTATTAAATAATTACTATTTTCATTATTGAATAATTCCCATTTTTATTATTAAATAATTAATATTTTTATTATTAAATAATTAATATTTTTATCATTGAATAATTCCCATTTTCATTATTGAATAATTACTATTTTCATTATTGAATAATTACTATTTTCATATTTAAATAATTACTATTTTCATATTTAAATAATTACTATTTTCATATTTAAATAATTACTATTTTCATATTTAAATATTGTATAAATGATCATTATCTCTTGAAATATTAAAGACAGTTTGTGTTAACAACCGTATTCTTATTATTTAGGAAATAGCCTACATTTACGTTGATGTACGTCGGTCACAATTTCTTGTTGGCACTCGGCAGATTACATTTACCATCTGGTTGCTTTGAAATTGATATATATGTGTTTACATTAGTGATCCGTGAAATTCTTCTGGAGTTATGGCCCTTGGTTTACTTCGTTGCACCTTTTGAACGCTCTAATGACCAAAGTTAACTTCCGATCCGTATGTAATTTATATGCATTTTTGTAGTGAAAAGAAGGAACTAAGATATTGAATTTCAGAGTTATGACCCTTGTCTCACTTTGTTAAACCTGGTAATGAACGTTCTAACGACAAAAGTTATCATCTGATCTGAAATGAAATGAAATGGGGTTTAACGTCCTACTGTTCTGCTCTTATACTGGGCTAATGAAGACAGGCATACGTCATACAGTGTGCTATGAGGGAAATTTTGCCCGGGCAGCGACACTATCGCCTACTCTTATATCGAATTCCAACTGCCAAGGGATCTTTTACGTGTATGAAATGTATGCATTATTTAAATTAGTGAAACAAAAAGCCTGTTGAATTTCAGCAATTCCCGTTAATTATTTCTAGAGTTGTGACCCTTGTTTCACTTTGTTAAACCTTTTTATGAACCACGAAAGTTATCATCCGATCTAGGGGGGTTGGATGGCCGAATGGTTAGCACATGCGCGCTGTATCATAAGACCTATCATTGAGTCAACTGGCGTGGTTTCAAATCCCCGGTTGTACGTGACAAGGAATAGGGTCGCCTGTTCAACCTCGAGGGTTTTCTTCGGGTCCTCCGGTTTCCTCCCACTGCTAAAGACCCCTATGCGCAAGCGAATTATTGAAATAAAATTAAACCATATGTTAGTCCCAAAATGACCTAGTTTGTGTCGAGTGGACGTTAAACCCCATTTCTCTATCTCTCTCTTATCTTCCGATCTGTATGAAATTTATATGCACCATTTAAATTAGTGAAACAAAGAAGACTCAAGAAGCCTATTGAATTTCAGCAATTACCGCCAATAAATAATTAGAAAAAAAATTTTTTTTGAAGAAAATCGGACAACATTTAGGAGTTGGGTAAGCTTGACAAAGTTAGGCAGTTGAGGATATTTTTCGAATGTTGGGGATGTTTTATGTTTGGATTCACTTGTTTGTCATTTCCCACAGGGGTATGACGGGGGCTGGTATCCGACCTAAAAACAAAAGGCTAAAATCCTTATTTTGAATAATTTCACACCGTGCCGTTTCGTTACACTGTGCAAAAAATGATATACATGTGTGTGTGTATAGCCTACTGATAAAGTACAGTTTTGAGCAAATACACGTTAGTTATTTCGGTAACTGAAGTTGTTTTTGATGGGGATAGACCTGCCTGAAATCAATAGTTAAAGGACAATATTGGTGCCAGTCATTATCACATATGTGTTAGAGCTGGTTAAACACATTCCAAATATACTTTTAACACAGAGATCATTGCTACGATAGCTGAGTAATACAGGTTTCCCGTATCGGAAGTGACGAACGCCAAAGGAAAACACGAGTCACCGCTTTATATAACTGACTGAAGCGACGAGTGATAACATATACACGGCCGAATTTCTGCTCACTAATAATTCCTTCGAAGACCAAAAGTTGTTGTGTGAGACTGCGAGAGGATATCTGACAATTCATAAAAAGAATTGACTGCCACTAGATAAGAGAACACGTAATAAAAACAGAAAAAGTCCGTGCATTACCATGTTTTTATAAGGTATAGAATGAATATAAACAAGGAAATGTACGGACTATTTCTATTTTTCTCGTGTTCTCTTATCTAATGACATTCAATTACTTTATTGAATTGTCAGATATCCTCTTACAGTCCCATATAACAACTTTTGGTCTTCGAAGGAATTATTATTGATTAGAAATTCGGCCGTGTATCTGTTATCACTCGTCGCTTTAGTCCGTTATAAAGAGCAGCGACCCGTGTTTTCCTTTGGCGTTCGTGACTTCCGATACGGGAAACCTGTATTACTCAGCTATCGTAGCAATGATCTCTGTGTTAAAAATATATTTGGAATGTTTTTAACCAGCTCTAACACATATGTGATAATGACTGGCACCAATATTGTCCTTTAAATGTCCATCCTAAACCTCATCGAATTCGGCAATGATATTTAACCAATGGTCACGCCTACCGTGAATACTTGTGACAAGGACAAGTCATCATTGACCTTCTTGAAGTGATTGGCTGAATTTTAAATGATGACTTGATTTTAAATACCGAACGGGTTGAAAACGGTTATCCTACACAGGTCATCGGATGTTTGGTCAAAGGTGTGATAATAATACAAATAAAATTCACCGGATGTAGGCTCTATTAAGTTTAAATATGGCAGAAATAACATATTTCTCACACGTGCCCATATATGATGTGTATTGTAGAATTTGATTAACCGAGGACTTGATACTCTCGCTGTCCAATAAATACTAACCGCAGACTTGATATACAAAATTATATTTTTCATTTTTCACACAACGTCCACTCGACACAAATTAAGCCATTTCGGGACTAACACATGGTGGTGCAATTTTATTTCAATAATTCGCTTGCGGGTAGGGGTCTTTAGCAGTGGGAGGAAACCGGAGGACCCAGAGAAAACCCACGATGTTGGACAGGCGACCCTACTTCTTGTCACCTACAACTGGGGAATCCTAACCACGTCAGTTGACCCATTGACAGACCTTATGATACAGCGCGCACGTGCTAACCATTCGGCCACCCCACCCCCTCGTAACTGTAGAATACCGCCTAACGCGTACACCTCATATCCTCATGAAAATCAAATGGGGCGTTAAAACCTTTTCTACGTGGACGGCACACCCTTACCATTGGCTTCTCATGCCGCGACTCGGTGGACTTGAAACGATAATATTTAGGTATTCCATTTATATCAGGTGGGAATAGAGTGGTAATTTGGATGCAAGAGCAAATATGTTTTAAACAAGTAGGATCGTACTATGGACCAGGAACTGACGAAATGTTGTTGGAAGAAATTCAAAAATCTAATTCATAAGTATGCCAATGTCCATGACTATAAGACTTGAATTGACGGGGCCTTACGTTTCTTCGAAGAGCGTCACGCCAGGGTCATCCCAGGAAGAAGAACAACCGGAAGAAGAAGAAGAGCCGGAATAAGAACAACTGGAAGAAGAAGAACAAGAAGAGTTGCTGTTAGCGACAAAAAAAACAAAACACAACTATTATTTTACCACTTTCAAGTTGCTGTACACACAGCCTGGAATACCAGAAAACACGCATACTGTAAAACATGAAATTATTGCGAGCGAGGCCCTCTCGCAATAATTTCATGTTCGCAATAATTTCGTGAAAATTCGTTAAAATGTCGGCCATATTGAATTACTCCCCCTTCATTACTTTTCACAAGAAAGAGTCCCAATAAGTACATTAGTAATAGAATCTGTATGAGCAGTCACACCTATTCAGCGACATCTCCTTGTAAGCGTTCACGATATAAAATTAGTGGTCTGTACCCTATATGGATTTTGATAATTATCTCCCTTGCGTTGTACGCCATAGCTTACTGGATCAGTTACTTTACAGAAGATTTCGGTTAGTATAGATAGTGTGAATGTTGACGGTACACTTCCTTATGATATGAAGACGCTATGAGTCTCAGAAATATAGAATTTATGCTGAAAGATTTGTGAAATACCGAAATAGGGGATGTAATGTCGGAACTTCCAGTCAAATAATGCATTTAACGGCATTATCAATTTCGTGATTCGAGATCAAGCTGGCATACAATAAGCCACCATACAATAAGAGCCGAGATCAAGCTGGTATACAATAAGCCACCATACAATAAGGGCGAATCATCTCAGCATACAATAATGTATATTATTTTGCTGGATTGTTTTGTTTGAGAGACACACTTTTATCTTGCAATTTGGAATGTACCAGCATCAGATCATGGTGACAATAATATTTCCACAATGGGGTAAACACACTGCAGATCATGGTGACGATGATGTTTTCATGATGGCGTAAACACACTGCAGATCATGGTGACGATGATGTTTTCATTTCTCTCAAACACAAAAAGTTGAATTCGATAAAATGGGAATGTTGAAAATCATGATTTTATGATGCAGACATGTGGTATTGATGTGAAATGTGACTTTTTAAAAGCTAGAGTCATTACAACTCCGACAATTCTGTGGAAGACGTAACAATATGCCAAGGTTGATACCTGAACACAGAGAACGCGCCGTTGTGTTAATTCAAGAGGGCGTGAGTACCAGAGCTGTCGCCCGAAGGTTTGGGTGTCATCACACGACCATCCTCAGACTGGTAAATCGTGTCCAACAGACGGGATCCGTTAGTGATCAGCTAAGGCCTGGACGTCAACGTGTAACAACGCCTCAACAAGACCAGTACATTATACGGCAACATCTGCAGGATCGCACACTGTCTGCGTCTCATACTGCTGCTACTGTGAAGGGTCCACACGGATTCATCAGTGCCGACACTGTTCGTCGCCGACTACGTTCTGCTGGAAGGGGATTCAGAAGCAAACAAAAAGTTAACATTCACAAAGAAAAACCCTTCAGGTGTGATGTTTGCGATCAGAAGTTTTCACGTCGCGATAATATGGAAAAACCCTTCACGTGTGATGTTTGCGATGAGAAGTTTTCACGTCGCGATAATTTGAAGTTACACACGAGAAAACATTCAGATGAAAAAGCTTATAAATGTGATGTTTGTAATAAAACATTTAGTAGCCATGACAACATGGAAAAACATGTTAAAACACATGCATAGTGTCATATTCATCACTTGCAGATTGCTTGGTAATGAAACTGATCGAAATAAATTTGCCTTCTTTTGTTTGAATGACAAGGAAAAGTGTCCAGTCGTTCGGATTGGATGCTAAACTGAGATTTCGTAAAAGAAGTCTTGACATTTAGAATTTAAGACACAGCTGTCTGAGAAAAGTTTCACTCATAGCTTACTAAACAGCTGTTAACTGCAGAAAAGCATTGTTGGTTTATGTACCGGTACAAGAACCTTTAATTTTCCAGAAAATCAGAGGTTAAAAAAATATACGATAAGATGGCCTGCTGGTAGTTGCCATAGAGACTTTGGAAGATTTATATTCCAAATGGAGCCGCTGTGGCTAAGTGTTTAAGACGTTGGCTGGCTAACCTGGTGGTTCCGTGTCTGATCCTTGTGTTGACCGAGAAAGTTCATCCTGTACACATTGGTGTGCACCTAAAAGAACCCGGTAAAATTTTTCCTCATAGCAAGGTGCCACACCCCGAGTTTGAGTCCGAGTCGGGTCCCAAGTCTCCTTAACGAGCCCGAGTCGAGTCCCAAGTCTCCTTAACGAGTCCGAGTCGGGTCCCAAGTCTCCTTAACGAGCCCGAGTCGAGTCCCAAGTCTCCTTAACGATCCCGAGTCGAGTACCAAGTCTCCTTAACGATCCCGAGTTGAGTCCCAAGTCTCCTTAACGAGCCCGAGTCGAGTACCAAGTCTCTTTAACGAGCCCGAGTCGAGTCCCAAGTCTCCTTAACGATCCCGAGTCGAGTACCAAGTCTCCTTAACGAGCCCGAGTCGAGTCCCAAGTCTCCTTAACGATCCCGAGTCGAGTACCAAGTCTCCTTAACGAGCCCGAGTCGAGTCCCAAGTCTCCTTAACGAGTCCGAGTCTTCACAAAGCCCTAATGTGTCAACACTGAAGAATAAATTCAAAAACAAAAGATCAAGAATAGTTTGTAAATGAAATGAAATGAAATGGGGTTTAACGTCCTACTGTTCTGCTCCTAACTCGGGCTAATGAAGACGGGCATACGCCATACAGTGTGCTATGAGGGAAATTTTGCCCGGGCAGCGCCACTATCGCCTACTCTTATATCGAATTCCAACTGCCAAGGGATCAAGAATAGTTTGTATTTTTTAAGCATTTTATTTAAATCTATAAAGTAGTGTAAAGTACATAAATCAATGAAACGGTATCAAGGTGTGGTCGTTAAACATCAAAGAATATATTTACCTGGTCAACTACAATATTGTGAAAGTTGGATCTCTCAATAGTAATATCAACCCAATAAATGGTTCAATTCCGTCCAGAGAGAGATAAATGGGGTTTCACGTCCACTCGACACAGACTAGGTCATTTCGGGACCAACACATGGCTCAATTCTATTTCAATAATTCGCTTGCGCGTAGGGGTCTTCAGTAGTGGGAGGAAACCGGAAGACCCAGAGAAAACCCAAGAGGTTGGACAGGCGACCCTACTCCTTGTCACGTACAACTGGGGAACCGAAACCATGCCAGTTGACTTAAAAGTATAAAAAGCGAGGATAGACTGTCTCAATTACTTATCTCGTGAACATTGTATAGCCATTGGGCTGGGCTGATCAAGACTGATAGCCTACTGTGTCACATACGCCAGATTTAAATCAATGGGGGTGGGGGGGCGCAAAGCCCTGAAATTTTCGACCTTAAAAAATATAGATATACATTGTCCGTCAGTTTTACAGCACCCCCAAGAACACTTCCCGCCCCCCTCGTAGCTCTGAGCTAGTTACAGCCCTGGCCATATATGGAGTCTATCTATTATCGACATTGTGTTGGGCAACTAATCTTATTACAGATTCTTGCATACTTTCCGACTGTCACTCGTCATGTTTATATTTGTTTTGTCTAATGGTACCTCTGATTAATAATCTACAGGTGAGTTGTAATTATAGGTAAGGCAAGGTGTATGGATATGTTATCGTTCTCCAAATAAGGCATGTCGTGCAATTCGCTGTGACCATTTCCATAAACAAAGTTATTTATGAATATTTAAGAAGACAACAGAAAGTGAAAGTACAGTGTTCTAAAAGCAGGTCAGCTACACATATTGACATCATTGAAAATGGAACAAAACATTAAGTTATCATAAATAAACAATGTTCAGTTATCATAAATAAACAATGTTCAGTTATAGTAAATAAACCATGTTCAGTTATCATAAATAAACAATGTTCAGTTATCATAAATAAACTATGTTCAGTTATCATAAATAAACCATGTTCAGTTATAGTAAATAAACCATGTTCAGTTATCATAAATAAACTATGTTCAGTTTTCATAAATAAACAATGTTCAGTTATCATAAATAAACAATGTTCAGTTATCATAAATAAACTATGTTCAGTTATTATAAATAAACAATGTTCAGTTATCGTAAATAAACAATGTTCAGTTATCGTAAATAAACTATGTACAGTTATCGTAAATAAACAATGTTCAGTTATAGTAAATAAACCATGTTCAGTTATCATAAATGAACTATGTTCAGTTATCAAATAAATTTTTTTATTTGTGTTATATGCTTGATAACGACTTGTGAAATCTTGTTGAAACGTCGCAGTGAAATAAACCACAGTAATTGTTATCCATAAATAGTGTGTTATTTGATTATGTTCCAATTACTAAATGCCATTTAAAGAATATATGTTCAGTTATCATAAATAAACTATGTTCAGTTATCATAAATAAACTATGTTCAGTTATCATAAATAAACTATGTTCAGTTATCATAAATAAACAATGTTCAGTTATCGTAAATAAACATGAACTTATTGTACGGGTAATTATCATCGTAAACAAAATATTAACTTCGTTATCGTAAATAAACATGAACTTATTGTACGGGTAATTAGCATCGTAAACAAAATATTAACTTATCGTAAAACATTAACTTATCATCGTAAACAAAACATTAACTTATCATAAAACATTAACTTATTGTAAATAAAACATACATTAACTGTTTCAATAAAACATTTAACTTATCATAAAATATTAACGTATCGTAAATAAAACATACATTATCATAAATTAACAATACATAACTGTAAAAACAATTAACTTATCATAAATTAACAATACATTACTGTAAAAAAAATTAACTTATAATCAATAAATAGGCTTAAACATTTACAAATGTTATCACAAACAGTATTTCTATGTCAATATTTATTTCCATTGGGTAAAATAACAAAATATGTCTCGTTTGAAGGGAGGCACTTGTACTAAACTATAATATAACATACAGGCTAGTATTGAACTATAACATACAGGCTAGTATTGATCTATAACACACAGGCTAGTATTGATCTATAACACACAGGCTAGTATTGATCTATAACACACAAGTTGGTGTTGCACTATAACACAGAGTGATATTTATATCAGCTTTTTAAATTGGGATGGTATAAAAGTACTGAATTATAAATGTAGTATAAAATACAGATGACAGGTCCTGATTATTATAACTGATGACAGGCCCTGATTATTATAACAAATGACAGGCCCTGATTACTATAACAGGTCCTGATTACTATAACAGATGACAGGCCCTGATTACTGTAACTAATGACAGGCCCTGATTACTATAACAGATGACAGGTCCTGATTACTACAACAGATGATAGACCCTGCTTACTTTATCTACATCTATTATGGTTATTTTACAACCATACTTTATCAAAGATTTATATAAAAGATTCTAAAAACATACCAATACAATGGTTATTTTACAACCATACTTTATCAAAGATTTATATAAAAGATTCTAAAAACATACCAATACAATGTTACAACGAAGATTGAGAAGTTTTATCTTATAGAAACCGATTTTGTAACCAGAGATTTTATTTAAGATTTTACTCCTTTTTTATACGTCCACATTCATAATGTGAACGTATTATGCCGTCGCCCCTGTCTGTGTGTGTGTGTGTGTGTGTGTGTGTGTGTGGTTCGCCTACAGGGCGCAATTCTTCATGGATTTTCTTCAAACTTGGTATACTTATTCCTTATACCCCAAGGAAGATCCCTATTGTTTTTGGTGCATGCCCGACCCCCCGGGGCAGAGCCACGCCCATTTCTAGTATTTGTTTGTTTGTCGTCTACAGGCCACATTTCTTAACTAATAATCTTGAAACTTTGCATACACATTCTTTGTACCCTAAGGAACATCCCTATCGTTTGGGGTGCATGCCCAACCCCCAGGGGCAGAGCCACGCCCATTTTCTTTTCGTGTGTCTTTGTGTCGCCTACAGGGCGCAATTCTTACTGGATTTTCTTCAAACTTGGTATACTTATTCCTTATACCCCAAGGAAGATCCCTATTGTTTTTGGTGCATGCCCGACCCCCAGGGGCAGAGCCACGCCCATTTCTAGTATTTGTTTGTTTGTCGTCTACAGGCCACATTTCTTAACTTATAATCTTGCATACACATTCTTTGTACCCTAAGGAACATCCCTATCGTTTGGGGTACATGCCCAACCCCCAGGGGCAGAGCCACGCCCATTTCCCATTTTCTTTTCGTGTGTCTTTGTGTCGCCTACAGGGCGCAATTCTTACTGGATTTTCTTCAAACTTGGTATACTTATTCCTTATACCCCAAGGAAGATCCCTATTGTTTTTGGTGCATGCCCGACCCCCAGGGGCAGAGCCACGCCCATTTCTAGTTTTAAAAAGTACCATATCAATCAAAGCAGGAATGTGGACGTATATTGCAGCGGTAGCGATGCTCTTGTTATGACTCCTTGTAAATAATGTTAATTCATTCAAGCTGTCTATAATATCTTCTTTCTAATCAATCTGTCTATAATATCAACTTGTAAATAATGTTAATTAAATCAACCTGTTTATATGGATGTTAAATTTATAATAAACAACAACAATTGTACATCTATACAGTAAAAAGGTCGGAGTATCATGAAATATAAGATATGTACATCTATATAGTAAAAAGACTGGAGTATCATGTAATATAATATGGGAGTAACACTAAATATTTCCCAATAAAAATTAGACAGTGTATTTTATTGCTTAAAATGTTCATGTGCATGTTAAAACACTGTACATATGATGCCTGTGTGAAGAATCTTGAATGTTGTGTACATAAAATGAGATGAAGTGAGGGTGTTGCCGAGGGCTTGGGTCACTGCTTTCTCAACTAGACCATCGCAGGTATGATTCATATGGTAGTCTAATAGTAAGTGCAGGGGGACTGCACCACACATAATTTACATAAAAACAAATATACCAACAATGCATAATATGCAGAAATCACAAACAAACAAACATATCAAATAAAGTGAATGGATCCGGGGGCTAGCCGTAAGCGTCCCGAACCTTTGAAATTTGAAAACAATCAGGAATAAAACCCAGGGAAACCATTGTGTAATGCCAGCATGAGTCATGATCTGCTATATGTTATAGCATAGGAATGTTCAAGCAAGCCCTGTGCTGACTTGAGCCCCTTACCGCCCCCCTCCCCCACCCCTACACTGAGATGGATTTTCTAATATGGAATTAAAATACAATAAAACAAGATATCAATTAAAGAATTAAATATACAAATAAAATTATAAATTGTTGGCCTTGGCAGTGTTTGAGATTATTACTAATATTGCTGAATGTAACCATGATGGTAACCAGGCCATTGGGTAACCATGATGGTAACCATGACGATAACCAGACCATTAGGTAACCATGACGGTAACCAGTCCATTAGGTAACATGATGATAAAAATGTATCAACACACAACCTGGTTGTGATTCATAAACGTGTATATAATAGTGAGATTCAGTGGCATGCCATCACGCTTTTTATTTAATTATCCAGCAACACCTACAACACGTTTTTTTTTTTGCCTCTTTTACCAATGGTTTATAAGCTTAATGTGGTTACGACTGTATCAGACTGACGAGTCAACGTGTTTCAGTAGACATGAACCAGACAGGTCCCATTATATTTCTACACAATAGGCTTGAGGTGTTTAAATATTAGAGGACTGAAAGAACCGAGGAGGACAGTGATCAGCCAACCCTTTACCTCAATCATTATCTTCTTTAATCATATTCATCATATTATATTATTCATGAAATGTGGGGAGCCATTATAAACTGAATGGACTGTGCACATTATTGTTGATTCAATGACAGACCTTATGATACAGCGCCCACACGTTAACCAATTTCCCCCCCCCACCCCCACCCCAATTATCTATTGATACTAATACATGAAAGCATTAATTATTTAAAATAACGTAAAATAAATCGTGTATAAAAGCACCCATTTCATGTTATTGCTAAAGTAAATATTACAAACATAAAATATAGCATTAATGTTGCTGATCGTCATTCCAAGTCGAATCTCTAAAAAGGAATATCATTACAAAAATTCTATCTTCATCAGCCCAGTCGGGACAGAACAGTAGGACCTTAAACCCTATTTTATTTCAAAAACTCTTGAATTCCATTCAGCATAGACAAAGATATATTGAATAAAAAACTTTCGCAACTTTCGTCATCCTCGGCAGATCGTGTAAATACGACAGTTCCACAATTAAATATTTGGTAAAAACAATGATAGGTTACCAGGCAACGAAACATACGCCCACAGTAGCTAAATCGTCCGGGCAGTCAACAAGAGTTGTCGCATATTTTTACTTTTTTCGGTAATGAAATATTTATAATACACTAAAATCTGATAAAGAGCAACCTCTAGAGCGTCCACAAGATTTTTCAAAGTGATCAAGGGCCATAACTCTGGCAGTAATTATCGGAAATCGCTGACGGATTCTTCGTCTCATGACCTTAAACACTGTGTATAAATTTCAAGTCAATCGAATATGTACTTTGGCCTCTAGCGCGTCCACAAGATTTTTTGAAGTGATCAAGGGCCATAACTCTGGCAGTAATTATCGGAAATTGCTCAAAAACAATTGCTTGTGGACGCCGGACAGACGGACCAGGTCGACAACAATATACGACCACATTTCAATGTGGGCGTATAAAAACCTTTTGATGGACCACACTTTTTAATCTACTGTTGATTTTTGTTTTAATCGTAATTGAATTTTAAATAAGAGAACTGAGTACATTTAAATGTGGCTTAAACCGTGAGAAATTAGATAATTTCCAAACCATGCCAATGAAGATCAGTGGCCCGAAACATGGAAATGACAATCAGAGAACTGAACCATTCAAATGAAGATCTGTAACTCGAACCATTCAAATGACGATCAACGACCCGAACCATGGAAATGACGATCAGCTGCCTGAACCATGGAAATGACGATCAGCGACCTGAACCATGGAAATGACGATCAGCGGCCTGAACCATACAAATGAAGATCAGTGATACAAACCATACAAATGTTTTAAAACATAAACATAACAAAGATAATTATCATTAGGTTGAAAGCTATATTCATGCTATCTGCTTATAAAGCATTATTTTGTTTTGATATTAATACTTACATTCATTAGCTATATATATGGATATATAAATAATGATGAATCAATTCCAAATCTGAACTCTGAAACCAGGAACCAGAGGTCAAGCATAAATTTGAAACTTGAACTCCAAGAATCTCACTGATCAGGCCTAAATGAATGAATTAATCTCCATTTAGTATCATTTTCTTAAACAATACTTTTATTCAGGTTGTCTGAATGAGATTGGGGAACAGGCTTAGCCTATGTAAAACCCCTCTCCATTTCATTAATTTCTAAACTTCAGTAATTTCACAGACTTATTTCTTCATGTTTGGAAAGAAAATTAAAATTGAGCACTATTTAATCAATTTTTGTAATGGCACCAATAAATTCCCAATATACATTTTAAAATATCCGATGTTGAGCATTTGTATAATTTAAAACCCCAACCAGGTATATCATCTATACCGTATACATCATACTGTAATAACTTTTATTACAATCAAATCTTAAAGAGGAATTATACAAGAGCTAAATCTGTCTGTAACAGCTGGATTTTCTAGCTTCAAATCTTTTATAAATTATTATCTAGGCATTATGTAAGAGCTAAATCTGTCTAATGCAGCAGTTTTTTTCTGGCTTCAACTTATATAAAATATTATCTAGACATCAGTTAACATGCCAAGCCTCAAATCAACTCTCTAGGACATTTGGATGGCAGAGATTTAAATGGATTTGAACCCCCGTAAGATTAAAAATTTAAAGATAAAATGGATAATCAAGACTTAACCTTGGTTGTCAAGTACCATTGTTACGATAATCTACGCTACATCTTCAAACACTCATAACATCGCTCAGAATAAATTAATTTGAATTAAATTTTCAATATCTTCATTTTTCATTATCTATTATTAAACTATTATAGCACAAATGGACAGCTCTTTCTTTATCTAAATCTTACATAATCCTTTATTAACTTAACATTTGGTCTAAATGACCATACTCAGCTGCGATATTACTAGATTTGAATACGTTTTGTGATGGATGATTTAACATAAAAATGATCAATTGCCACTTTATTTATTATGGTACCAATGCTAGTAGTGACGATTGAGGCTAGCCTAAAATTGAATCGCTAATATCTAGGTTCAGAGTGAAGCAATTTGACTGAAATTTTCAGCATATTTTGTTTACATTATCTATTATAGTGTAACTATTATAGCGAGAATTGTCAGCTCTTTATCTAATCTTACCTAAAGCTCCTCTAAGATTGCTCTGTTTCATTTCTATTCTCTATAATTAACTCTAATTCTGGTTGGGATTTTTAAACAAAAACAGTAAATAAATATCATTATATATAATAAAAACAACAAAGCAAAAAAAGTCAACAAAAAAACAGCCAAGGATTAAATATCCAATTGTTAACAAAAAACCCCCTGATAATTATCAAAGTGTAAAATATTGTACCATGTTATATTATAGAGTTTCCTCCCCTTGTTGATAATGGTCGTGATCTTTTTGTATTGTGTTGACAATCGTGATGACATTACGCACGACCTCGAGTTGACTTTGTGGTGAAACAGATCCTGTTTTTCCATTGGATGACGTATGATCTTTGAGATATTTTTCCTTTTCACTGAAAAACAAATTGAATTTACAGTTGTACTGGGCAAGTAACTGCCTGGTTTTCAAGTATGGGATGGAGGGACAACATATCGTCGATCGGAGAAAGTTAATCAGGTCTTTCCAGCATGGTTCCGTGGTGCTGGACAATGTATAGTACTTCAGAGGGGAGGTAAATTCCAGGTCTCGTGTTCACATTGCCGTGTAAACAAAACAATCCTTGTCAATTGGAATTTGAAATAACAGTAGGCTGTAGTGACAGAGTCTGGGCAAAACTTCACTCAAAAACATATTGCATGATGTATGTCCGTCTTCATTAGGTCAGTTGGAGCGGAACTGTAGGACGTTAAAACTTTCATTTCATTTATAATGACCTATGGACAAAAGCCATCTTGAAAAAGAAAAATTATGTGACCATGAAAGTGAGAGAGAAATGACACAAAGTAGGTCATTCCAAGACTAACATATGGTTCAATTTTCATTTCACCAAATCCGCTGATGTTTCATTAGCAAATGGAGGAAATCGAATACCTGGACATGTCGCACAAGGTTGAACAGGTGACCTTACTCCTAGTCACGTACAAGTGGGGAATCGAAACTACTCCTCTTGATGACAGACCTTATGATCCATCAGGCTTGCTTTGAAACAATCGTCCACCCACCCCTAACCCTAACCCTGTACTTACTGTAGTTTATCAAGAGATTGTGAAAACTGAGATAATATAATCTGTGCTTCACGACCCGTGTCCAGTGAATCTTGCCAATCACCGATAATGACACCATGGTACGTCTGATTACAACCAGGGGCTGAAGAAAATAAAATAAACAAAATTTCTGCTGTTCAGTAGGTAATTGGAGTTATAACATGAGAAATTTCCACTGGTCAGTAGGTAAGTGGAGAATCACAGTTACCTCCCTTGTAATACAGATGATGAATAATAGCTAAAGATAATGATCTGATGAATAAATTCCAATCCTATTTCGCTTCGTTTTACTTGTCTTTACTACACTAGGATCTGGAAAAGTTGTTTTATAACATGCTTTCTGGTTGATATGAAGGATTAGCCATTGAAACGGTCTGTTACAGTGAGTTCTTGGCGGTTGTAGTGGAAGGTCAGGTCAGAGGTCATACGAGCGACTCTTGACCCTATGATGTCGGACATTTGATTAACCAATCAGCATTGATGTTTCTAGTGGGTTACCCACAGTTTCGTGCTCTTCACGCCAAAAACTCGCCTAGCCTAAAGAGACCGTTTTATCGGCTAATCCCTCACATCATCCAGAATGCAGGTTACATAACAACTCTTCCAGATCCTAGTGTAGTAAAAACAAGCAAAACGAAATTTTGAACTATAAAAAAATGAAACGAAACAGGATCTGGGTTTTAATCAGATTGCATAATATTAAAAGTAAACCTATATGCATCTTCAATAGAAGACTCGATCTTGCTTTAACTACATACATCTTATCAAGGCCTTCACGTAATACCCTGCATTCTTCGGCACTAATTACGATTGGGGATTCACCCTGCTTGGGAGCCTATCAGATTCCTCGATCATCACAAATACCAAGTCTCTTGCTTTCCAGCTAAAGTGTGAAAAATGTGATAATCGAGGTGCAAAGTTCAAGGTTCGTTCAATGTGAAGGTTTCTGTGGAGGTGGCTATGTCACAACCTCTGATTGGACGCTACTGTTCATATGTCTACAGATAATGTAGCTATAAGTTCGTGAATTCTAGCAACATCTAGATGCTACGGTGGCTAAGTGGGTAAGACGCTGGCTTGCTAGCCTGGAGGTCGCGTGTTCGATCAGTGCATTGGCTAAGAAAGATCAGCTGTCTAGTCGTTCGGATGGGACAAAAAACCAAGGTCCCGTCTATACCTTGGCATGCACGTAAAAGATCCCTTGGCAGTTGGAATTTGATATAAGAGTAGGCCATAGTGCCGCTGCCCAGAAAAATTTCCCTCATAGCACACTGTATGGAGTATGCTCGTCTTCATTAATCCAGTCTGAGCAGATCAGTAGGCCGTAAAACTCAATTTCATTTCTACTCTCACCACCTCAGTTGTCGTGACTGACAGAACTATGACATGACTGAATTCCACGTCACTTGATGGTAATGATGTTCTTTGAGGACAGTCTGGCCTGACAATCAAACATCCCCTATATGCTTACACTGGATAACCTGATGTACTTGTGAGAGAGAGAGAGAGAGAGAGAGAAATGGGGTTTAACGTCCACTCGACACAAACTAGGTCATTTCGGGACTAACATATGGTTTAATTTTATTTACATAATTCGCTTGCGCGTAGGGGTCTTTAACAGTGGGAGGAAACCAGAGGCCCCGGAGAAAACCCACGAGGTTGGACAGGCGACCCTACTCCTTGCCACGTACAACCGGGGATTCGAAACCACGGCAGTCGACTCAATGACAGACTTTATGATACAGCGCACGCACGCTAACCATTCAGCCATCCAACCGCCCTGATGTATTAGAGCAGGTTATGATATAAATAAAGGGAGATAACTAACCTGTTGATTTTATTTTATGACAACAGGACCACTTGTCGTTTTTATAAACACCAGGATGGTAATAAGGAACAAGATATTTATTATAATGACAAGTTTTACGTAAAGTTGATATCCAACTTGTTAGTTCATTCACATCCTGAAATATATAATATTCACAGAACACCTAGTACCACTCCTAACCCTATATAGTCAACATCCTAGATATATCAGAACCTTGTAGTCCACTTAGTTGACACCACACTGATCCACACTACACGCAAAACAAAAATCTACAAGATAAACCTGCGGACAACACAGAAAATATACATTGCACCAAATAATTAAATATCAAATGAAGTGAATGGATCCGGGGGCCAGCCGTAAGCGTCCACTGCGCTGTACAGTCCCGGGCCTGTAGTGACACAGACTTCACTCAGATTTGAAAACAATCAGGAATACAAAAAAGACGTAACATAAATATTGCGCCCAATCTTGACACACACTGATCAGCAGTGAATTTTCGCTAGGCCGCTACAATCACTGATAAGGATGACATTGATGCGACGTAATGAGCCACAAATATTAACTTTATTCCTCCCTCAAATTAAATTCTAAACATTTTTTTATGTCTTAGAAAAATAATTAAAGAAATATTCCCTATTTAGTGTAAATGGGTATTAAAATGCGTAAAAGGCACCATTCTGCCCGAACCCGGGAACGTCTTATGTAAAGCACGCACGCTCCATTGAGCCAATGACCTGGAGAAAACCCACAAGGTTGGACAGGCAACTCTACAAGAGGGGAATTGAAACCATGCCAGTTGACTCAATGACAGACCTTATGATTTAAACCACAAGCACAAAACAATTAGACCCCTCCCTCTCGTTTTTAACAAAAGAATGAAATTTTAATGTAAACAAACTACTTTTAAATATAAAACCATTTGTTACCTTGGCATGAAAATAAATATAAAACCATTTCTTACCTTGGCTTGAAAATAGAGAATATCCTGGTCCCCTTCCGGTGTTTTTAGGATAATTTGTCCAATATTAGATTTTCCCAGGGCTCCATAATCTAACTTTTCTACGGCACAAATCATTGTAGCGTCAAGATATTTCGATCTACGGACACCCTGTAAAAAATATCCTGACATTTATAAGATAGAGATTATTTTTTTAAAAAACCAAAATTAACATTATGTTACCGTATATTTCTTTAAAACATAATACACAACTTACATCATCAGCCGATGTTTTAGAATAATGTAGAGAATTTCTGGTCAACCAGAAAAAACGTTTCTTGAACACGAATGACCGTAGCAGACGTTTTGGATGGTATCGACATTTATGTAAAACTCCCTGTCGTAAAATGATGCTGTTTTCTTTCTCTGTTAAAGATCGACCACTTGATACACCTTCTGTATACTCTATAAATACACAATATAGAAACAGTAAATACGGTAGTCATGATAACAACTAATGTAATTACAGTTGTCACCATGGTAACTACAGTTGTTACTATGGTAAAGAAATGTATAACCATGGTAACTATAACTAATGTAATTACAGTAGTTACCATGTTAAATATGGTAGACATGGTAACTAATGTATTACAGTTGTTACCATGGTAAATGCGATAGTCATGGTAACCATAACTAATGTAATTACAGGTGTTACGGTGGTAAATGCGATAGTCATGGTAACCATAACTAATGTAATTACAGTTGTTACAGGGGTAAATACGGTAGGCATGGTAACTATAACTAATGTAATTAAAGTTGTTACCATGGTAAATACGGTAGGCATGGTAATTATAACCAATGTAATTACATTTGTTACCATGGTAAAGAATGGTATAACCATGGAAATAAAGTCATTACCATGGTGAATGTAGATCCTACTAATCTTGCTATCTGGTGTAACCATGGAAACTAATCAAAATCTAATCTTTCTATCTGATGTAACCATGGAAATTAATTAAAAACTAATTTTACTATCTGGTGTAACAATGTAAACTTGTTAAAACTAATTTTACTATCTGTTGTAACCATGGAAACTAATTGAAAAACTGATCTTTCTATCTGTTGTAACCATGGAAACTAATTAAAAAGTCAATCTTACTATCTGGTGTAACCACGGAAACCAATCTGTCTATATAATGTTTAATTCTAGGAACATGAGATTTCATCATGGGCACCAATGGCTGGAACCACTCCTCTTTAACTTGAAATGATGTGAGATTACCAATTAACTGAGTCAACTGGAAAAATAAATAAAAAAAACATAAAATAACCTTGTGGTATACGGTGTTCTAGAAAGATTAATCATACTCTGCCTATTGCACAACAACCATCATCATTAATGGCTGAACGGAGGTTAGTTTGGATTTCAAATTGTTTTTCAATTTCAGATACATACAAAATACATTTGTCAATTGATGGATTGGGAGATGGGTCGGAATCAACCACATATAGATGAATTATAAACAAATTTTAATTCTGCTTACACATTTTTTTAACACAACAAAAACTTGTTAGCTACTTGATCAACAAAAACAAGAGTAGTATATGAATCAAGAACTGACCCTGACATCATTCGAGAATAGTAACGTTATCAACTATCGATAAGAAATTGTACAAAGATCAAACACATCCTGTTTTACGTTGATTGTTCTCAAAATTGGTGGAGCCTGTGGCTTTTTTTTTTTTAAGTGCATCGTTTCAAGAAGAAGAGGAGGGGAGGGGGAGGAATGGGTGTTTTACGTCCACTCGACTCAAACTAAGTCATTTCGGGACTAACATATGGTTTAATTTTATTTCAATAATTCGCTTGCGCGTAGGGATCTTTAGCAGTGGGAGGAAACCGGAGGACCCGGAGAAAACCCATGAGGTTGGACAGGCGACACTACTCCTTGTTACGTACAACCGGGGTTTCGAAACCTCGCCAGTTGACTCAAAATTGGTGGAGCCTGTGGCTTTTTTTTTTTTAAGTGCATCGTTTCAAGAAGAAGAGGAGGGGAGGGGGAGGAATGGGTGTTTTACGTCCACTCGACTCAAACTAAGTCATTTCGGGACTAACATATGGTTTAATTTTATTTCAATAATTCGCTTGCGCGTAGGGATCTTTAGCAGTGGGAGGAAACCGGAGGACCCGGAGAAAACCCATGAGGTTGGACAGGCGACACTACTCCTTGTTACGTACAACCGGGGTTTCGAAACCTCGCCAGTTGACTCAATGACAGGCCTTATGATACAGCACACACGTACTAACCACTCGACCATCCAACCCCCCTCAAGAAGAAGAAGATTATCGATAGTATGCTGCCTCGTTCAACAAGGGTGGTTGGGTTGTCCAGTGTTTTAAAATCATAAGGTCTGTGATTGAGTCAAGTGGTGTGGTTTCAATACCCTGCTTGCTAAAGACCCCTATGTGCAAGTGATTTATTGAAATAAAATTGAACCATATGTTAGTCCAGCAATGACATGGTTTGTGTTGAGTGGACCTAAATCCTCTCTCTCAGCTAACAGAGTTAGAGTTTAACTTATTTTATCTAAGGGTTCTTACCGTAGCTAACAGAGTTAGAGTTCGACTTGTTTTATTTAAGTGTTCTTACCTTAGCCAACAGAGTTAGAGTTCGACTTGTTTTACGATTAGGGTGATGATCTTGTAAACCAAATAATTTCGGTGATAAAATGGCCGGAGCAAAAAATCGTAAAAATATAAAACCAATAACTGCTTGATACGGGCTGTCCTGAAAAAAAAAAACAATACAAAAAAATATAACACCAGTTACAGTTTGATACAGACTGTCCTGAAAAAAAAAAAAACAACCATTAAATGAATGATCTAAAAATAAAACCTCCAGAAAGATGCTCTTGTGAATTTTATAAATATCCAATTGAAAGCAAAATTGTATTCAGATGCTATTTTATTTACTGTTTAAAGGAGCTAAATCACTAATACTTTGGAACTAGAAATTGGTACAAATGAGTCGCAACACATATAATAATGTAATATGAATTTATATAAACTGTTTTACATTCAATCGTGTCCGTTTTACTGTGAATTGTCATCAGTTATGTTCAGCGAAATACGCCAGAAGTCTCAACCGCAAGTCAGTTTCTAGCGTCTGGTTATTCCAGTCAATACCGATATTATTTATTGCGCATGCTCTCCAAATAAGAATATGATATCACCGTTTGACATGACTTGTGGAATATTTCTAGCCTCATTCTTTGAGCACCTTGTTACAAATGGCGCTGAAACGCATTATGGTGCACGATTCGTGTACCAATGGTAAAATGTTTATTTTGTCTTAAATATTGGATATCAGAAGCCCATCTTTTCCAGGTAAGTTCACAACACCAATGCTGATTTAAATTGCCAAAAAATTCGTGTTTTCAATGTCAAAGTTTTTGGATGATATTGAGTTACGGACTTAGCTACTTTAAGGAATGGTGGCTGAGTGAGTAAGTGTAGCACCATGAGTCGTCTGTCAGATGTGGAAGGTGGGCCTCCGACAAACCAGTCGCCACATCCGACATATGACCCATGCACTCTTTTTTTTTACTACATATCTTGAAACATATCTTGAAACATATCTGGGAACATATCTTGAAACATATCTTGGAACATATCTTGGAACATATCTATATCCTTAGGATCCTTTTAATGTTTCTTTGACATCTCAAGTGTGTATCTTTTATCAGTCCCCAAAATATCGTAAGATTAACAAATAAGATGACAGGAACAAAAGTACAGTTTCTACAGTTTTATATCAAGCTGGATACATAGGTTACAAGCTTAGATTAAAAATAATCTCTCTATCTCTCAACCCAGATGCTGCAACTTAAACCTCAACAGTCATTCCTCTCTTAGTTAATTTGCATTTTAAACAAACTCATACCATAGCTAATATACTGACAATGGAGAACAATTAGAACATATGTATTTATCAAATTAAATCAGATCCTCTATGCATAAATCCCTTACTTGCACCCAGGAGGCAATCAAATGGGGTTTAACAGCATACGAGCATATGCCATACAGTGTGCTATGAGGGAAAGTGACTTAAACAAATGATATTACCTTATGTTCAATTTCTGGCCATTTCTCTTTCACTCGTTGTGTCAGGTTTCTAAAAACTAATCTCATTTTTAGGGGACAATCATCGACTGACGTGTAAATGGCCTCCATGATTTCTATCATATACGATAATAAAATATCTTGACTAGATTGTATAAAGTCTGATTCAGACTCTTTATGTAAACTATGGCGTCTGAAACATAAAATTAAACATACATCATGCACGAGTTAAATCTGCCTATTGAGCTAAATCTGCCTATTGCAGGTCTTTCTTTAGGTCTGATATGTTATCTAAATTATTAATTAGACATTAATTAACTTATCCAGGCCATAATCAACTCTCGATGACATCGGATTTCTCCGATATTAAACAGTTCAAGTATATTTTGATTTAAGCTAAAAATGGATGAGCGAAACATAGCTCCAACAACCAGTACGGTGGTTGAAATTAATATCTTCGCTCCCAATAGAGTAATTTGAATGAAATTTTCAAATTATTCATTTTACATTATCTTTTTTCGAACTATTATAGCAAGAATGGCCAGCTCTTTATCTAAATCTTACATATAATGTATTTTTAAAAGTATATCATAAATATTGTGTGACAGATAACTTTGGTTTGGAAAATTAGAATCACAGAACTAAATTATGGCATCTGAAACATAAATGTTCAAAAATTTCAAATTTTATGCAACAGATAACTTTGAGACGAAATATCAAAATTAAAATTACAAGTTAAAATAAACTATGGCCCTGAAATATAAATGTTGAAATTGTATTATAAACTTTCTTCGACAGATAACTTTGTGTCAGGAAAATTAGAATTTAAAAAAATAAATTATTGCGTCTGAAACAGAAATTTTAAAGATAATATCAATTTGTATTATGAACTAACCAGAAGCTAAAAAAAACATTCCAAAATAGGGTCAATGCACTTAAATACAAATGTTGTATTAGTAGGTTAACAAATGTTATTTTAAACAACTGTTATTGATGTTATTATAGGGTAGTTAAACAACTGTTGTTGATGTTATCAGAGGGTAGCTAAACAACTGTTTTTGATGTTATTATAGGGTAGTTAAACAACTGTTGTTGATGTTATTATAGGGTAGTTAAACAACAGTTGTTGATGTTATTATAGGAGAGGTAAACAACTGTTGTTGATGTTATTATAGGAGAGGTAAACAACTGTTATTGATGTTATTATAGGCAGTTAAACAACTGTTGTTGATGTTATTATAGGAGAGGTAAACAACTGTTGTTGATGTTATCATAGGATAGGTAAACAACTGTTGTTGATGTTATTGTAGGAGAAGTAAAGGACTGTTGTTGATGTTATTATAGGGTAGTTAAACAACTGTTATTGATGTTATTATAGGGTAGTTAAACAACTGTTGACAATATTATTATTATAGGACATGTAGACAAATGATGTTAATGTTATATTTTGGGACATGTAGCAGACAAATGTTGTTGATGTCATTATTATAGGGTAGGTAAACAAATGTAATTATCATTATTATTATTATTATTAATAGTAGTAGCACAGAGTTTGTTTTAACTGAAGAGTATGCAAAACATAAGCACAAACAGAAATAGACCTCTACTTACAGACTATTGCACAGTGCTGGTCTGAAACTTAAAGGTGCAGAGTAAATATCTTATGTTTCGTGAGTAATAAACAGCTGCTATTATTATATATCATTAACCACCGTTTTGTAATAAGGTACGTAACTTTTAAGTGTGCCAGAGGTTTGACACCATAACGTCATAAAAACTACGTTTTTGTGTAGGCCTAGACAATATCATCGTTATATTATAATTATTCAAGAAGAAACAGTATGATTTTTAACTGTCAAAATGTCAGGAAGTAAACAAGTGAAAGTTGTGTGTTTATAAGGGAAGTAACTCTCATAACGCCAGTAAAGTTGCATTCAGGTAACCCGTTTTGTCGATAAAAGTCATCGTGGGAACTTAACTGTAATGTTATAAGTGTCGACAAAAGTCGACT
Source organism: Patella vulgata (assembly GCF_932274485.2). Taxonomy (NCBI): domain Eukaryota; kingdom Metazoa; phylum Mollusca; class Gastropoda; family Patellidae; genus Patella; species Patella vulgata. Next base: position 762,730 of record NC_065884.2, read on the forward strand.
TGGGTCAGCTTAGATTTAAAAATAATATGCCCCAGATGTTATACTACTAATAAACAGTGTTCAATGAAGACCTAAAAAAATAATATGTGCCAAAAACAAAATAAAATTAGGCTGTAGTAAAAGAGAGTTTAACGTCCACTTGACACAAACATGGTTATTTCAGGACTAACATATGGTTAAATTTGATTTCAAAACTTCGCTTGTACGTAGGGGTCTTTAGCAGTTGGAGGAAACTGGAGGACCTGGAGAAAACCCACGAGGTTGGACAGGCGACCCTACTCCTTATCATCTACAAGCGGGGAATCCAAACCACGCCAGCTGACTCAATGACAGACGTACTGATCCAACGAGCATGCGTTAATCATTCGGCCACCCAACCCCACAACAAAGAGAGGGAGTGCCATATCTAGGATCACATCAGCACATCAAAAACAATAAAATTGACAATGCTATGTTTTGTGTCAAATGAAAAGAAGTTTAAAATCCTACTGTTCTGCAATCGACTTGGCTAATGAGGTCGGACATACGCCATACAGTGTGCTTTCAGGGCAATTTTGCCGGGTCAGTAGCACTACAGCCTACTCTTATATCGAATACCAACTCTCAAGTGTTCTTTTAAGTGCCCTGTCTTCATTAGCCCAGTTTAGAACAGAACAGTAAGACGTTGAACTCCATTTCATTTCATTTCAGTGCCCAACAATGTGTACAGGGGACGTCCGGGTAGGAGACCCAACGTCTTCCTTACTGACCTACAGCAGCCCCCAAAATAAAAGGAGAATGTGCCGTTATAAATCCTTAAAATAAAATCCACGTACCTTCTGACACTGTTAACGCGATGTGGATCCAATTCAACTAATTTCTTATCTGAGTAAACTTGCTCGATACAAGAATTCAATGTCTGATGTAAATAAGGCATACCGATTATCTGTAATAATAAATAATCACAATTGATACAAATATGGGGAGAGAGAGAGAGAGAGAGAGAGAGAGAGAGAGAGAGAGAGAGAGGGGGGTTAACGTCCACTCAACACAACCTAGATCATTTTGGGACCAACACATGGTTCAATTTTAACTGTAATTACTCACATGTTCAAAGGGGTCTTTAGCAGTGAGAGGGAACCGGAGGACCCAGAGAAAACTCATGAGTTTGGACAGTAGACCCTACTCCTTGTCATGTACAACTGGGGAATCGAAACCCTGCCAGTTGACTCAATGACAGACCTTATGATACAACGCGCACGTGCTAACCATTCAGCCATCCAACACCCCTTGATACAAATAGGAACGTTTATGGAAATACCTCCTAGAACTGGCTACAAAATAAACCTTGGTTTAACATCCACTCACACCACGTTGCTTTAAAGCAAACATACAATCAATCTTTATATTATTTTATACTGTGGTTATCTTGTGGTATAACCCATGACTGCATAGATGACTGATTTAAGATTCAGATGTACCCCTTAGTCAGTCAGCCTGAGGTCTTGGGGTAGATCCAGATGTTGGATGGGAAAGTTCCTCGGGATTTTCCTTTGCAGTTTTCCCGTGTCAATTTTGTAGGACAGACGAATTGACATCGATTGGACGATAAATCAAGGTCCAGTGTACACGTTGGCGTGCACATGGAAGAACCATCAAGACTTAGAGAGAGAGGTCTTCAGCAGTGGGAGGAAACCGGAGGGCCCGGAGAAAACCCACGAGGTTGGACCGGCCACCCTACTCCTTGTCACGTACAACAGGGGATTCGAAACCACGCCAGTCGACTCAATGACAGACATTATGATACAGCGCGCGCACGCTAACCATTCAGACATCCAACCCCCCTCCATCAAGACTAAGAATTCAATGAATCCATAGCACAACAAATGGCATATGCTTATCTTTATATGCAGAAATGCTGGACTTTAAATGACCATTTCATTTCTTTTGTAATGGGTGTAAACCATTCCTTCTTGTTTATAGAGATAGAGAGAGAAATGGGGTTTAATGTTGACTGGAAACAAACTAGGTCATTTCGGGACTAACATATGGTTCAATTTTATTTCAATAATTCGTTTGCACGTATGGGTCTTTAGCAGTGGGAGGAAACCGGAGGACCCGGAGAAAACCCATGATGTTGAACAGGGGACCCTACAACCGGGGATTCGAAACCACGGCAGTTGACTCAATGAAAGACCTTATGATACAGCGCGCGCACGCTAACCATTCAGTCATCCAACCCCCATTTCTTGGGGGGGTGGGTGCGCTAACCATTCAGTCATCCAACCTCCATTTCTTGGGGGGGTGGGGGTTGGATGGCTGAATGGTTAGCGTGCGCGCTGTATCATAAAGTCTGTCATTGAGTCGACTGGCGTGGTTTCGAATCCCCGGTTGTACGTGACAAGGAGTAGGGTCGCCTGTCCAGCCTCGTGCGTTTTCTCCTGGTCATCCGGTTTTCTCCCACTGCTAAAGACCCCTGCATGCAAGCGAATTATTGAAATAAAATTAAACCATATGTTAGTCCCGAAATGACCTAGTTTGTGTCGAGTGGACGTTAAACCCCATTTCTCTCTCTCTCTCTCCCAATTCTTGGTTATAAATATATAAATTATTACTTTCATATACTGATCCATGGCTTTAGAAGCCAGACTGTTACCACGGAACAATGTATTCGGATCATCTGAAAATAAAACAACAAAATATTCACACAAAAAAACCCATATAATTAAAAACAACAGTTTTAAATACAAAACAGGATGTGTTAGATTGCTAGCCAGCTGGAGGTCGAGAAAGTTCATCCATGCAGGGATCTTTTCTGAGGGAGTAAAGCAGAGTACCCAGGGTCCTTAGGGGTGGGAGAAAAATGGAGTACCCAGGGGCCTTAGCGGTGGGAGAAAACTGGAGTGCATAGGGTCTTTAGCGGTGGGAGAAAACCGGAGGACCCAGAGAAAAACAAAGTATTTGGACAGGTGACACTACTCCTTGTCATGTACAATTTCGATTGGAAACCACAGAGCTTGTGAATGATAAAGCATATGATCTAGAGTGTATTCGTTGGACCACTCGACCCCCCAACCAAGGCAAAAACAAGGGGAATAACTGTACCTGTCTCGTCTATATCCTGTTTTGTGATACAATCTAGAAATGAAATATCTGAATCCTGACTGAGATAGAATCTAACCAGAGCAGCTCCTGTTTCACCAAGATCTAAACGTCGAACATCATTCAATAACATCCAAAATGGTAGACCAATTTTCTTGTGCTGAAATCAAAATGGACGTATGATTAATCAACTGTTTTAATGGCTTACTTAATAATTGAACTGAATATTCTAATGAATACAACAGTGGTTTATTACCGAAAAAAGTTGGATTAAATTATTGATATACATCTCAATCAGCTATTGTCTGTCTTATAGTTTAGCTGTCTGTCTATACCCTACCTTATATAGTTTAGCTGTCTGTCTATACCCTACCTTATATGGTTTAGCTGTCTGTCTATACCCTACCTTATATGGTTTAGCTGCCTGTAGAAGGTAATCTATGATTGGTTGATAACATGTGACTGGTAAAACAACTTCTTCTAATAAAAATATCTTCAATCGTATTTTACCTCGATCTACTTTACTGAAAAACAGATATTTAAAACTATCATCATTAATTACTGAAACACAGATATCTAAACTTATCATTTGTTCAATCTTTTTATTGTTCAAAATTTTGTTTCAGTTGTCTTTTGCAAATGTAGGATCTGAAACAATTGTTAACTAATCCATGTTTTGGTTGTTGTGAGGCATTAGCCAATCAAATGGTCCACTTAGTCGAGTTCTTATAGTCTAGCACAGGGAACTGTGGGTATATATATCTGTAGCGATAGAAAAACATTGTATTTCCGAACACCCACTTGACACACCAACGCTAATTGATTAACTGAATGACTGACGTCATAGGGTCAAAAGTGACCTGTATGACCCCTGATGCAACCTCCCACTACAACTAGATCTGTAATTTATTCAGGTTTGGGAGCCACAGTGCCTCGTGAGTAAAACGTTGGCTTGCTAAATTGGGGATCAAGTGTTCAATCCCTGTGTTGGCTGGTTGATTCCCAAATGTCAGTGGTATAGTTCTCCGGATGGGACAAAAAGAAAAAATGAGGCTCTGTGTACACATAAAAGAAACCTTGACAGTTGGAATTCGATATAAGAGTAGGGCATAGCACCAATGTACGAGCAAAATTTCTGAAATGAAAAATGAAATGAAATGGAGTTTAACGTCCTACTGTTCTGCTCCTAACCTGGGCTAATGAAGACGGGGATACGCCATACAGTGTGCTATGAGGAAAATTTTGCCCGGACAGCGGCACTACGACCTACTCTTATATCGAATTCCAACTGCCAAAGGATCTTTTACGTGCACGCCAATGTGTACACGGGACCTCGATTTTTCATCCCATCCGAACGACTAGACAGCTGTCCTTGTCAGCCCCTCCGTCCTGCATTTCTCTCATAGCACACTGCAAGGCGTATGTCTGCCTTCATTAGCCCCGTTTAACCCCATTTCATTTCATTTAATCAGATTGCATATTTACCTTCCTCTTCTCTCAGACGTCGTACTTCTATTTTCAGTTTTGTGGGCCACAGGATGCCATTTTTTAGTTGAATTGAGGGGAATTTGACTTAAAGGCAGATGTATCTAAAATAATCAGAAATAAATGATCATATTTGTAGTCATGGTGATGGGATACTAGTTTGTTTTGTCTATATGTTATTTAGCAGTTTTCCTGTACAATCTGAGGCTCGTTTCAGGGCGTGTAGATTGACCGATGGATCCTGAGACATTTTGGTCAAACATGGAGAGTTGATCTGTTCGTTAAAGATACATTATGTAAGATTTAGATAAAGAACTAGCCATTCTTGCTATGATAGTTCGAAAGTAGATGATGTAAACTGAATAATTTGAAAATTTCATTCAAATTACTCTATTGCAAGCGAAGATATTAGCCTTTGAAGGTTTGACAGATGTGTGCAATAATTTCAACCACCGTACTGGTTGATCGAAGCTAAGTCTCGATCCTCCATATTTGATTAAATCAAAGTATCGCTGAACCATTCTAATCTATTTAATATCGGAGAAATCTGATGCCATCGAGAGTTGATTAAGGCCTGGATCAGTTGATTAATGTCTAAGTAATACTTGAGAAAACATTTCAGGCCTAAAGAAAGACCTACAATAGACAGATTTAGCTCTTGCATAATGTATGTTTAGCTCAGTTTTACGACAGGAAATACAATGTTTGTATTATCTCCCTTGAGATGTAATTGATCTAGGCATCATACTGATATTGAACTGGGAAACTTTGGGCATAGAGCATTTGTTGTTGTCGCTGCTGTCAGATGGAATTCACTCCCAGTTGAACTGCATTTTGTGAATTCTTTCTTGAATCTCAATTAAAGATACATTATGGGAGATTAGATAAAGAGTTGCCAGTTCTCACTATAATAGTTAAAAACTAGATAATGTAAAGGAGATATGCAGAAAATTTCAGTCAAATTGATCCACTCTGAACCGAGATATTAGCTTTTAGCCTCGATCATCATTACTAAAGTCAGTACGATAAAAAGATAGTCTCGATTATCCATTTTTTTTATATAATCATGAATGAGCGATGAGCAGCAGGTCGGATCCTAATCCAGTAAATATCGCAGGCTAGTGATGATTATGTTTTGGATAAGTTAATTAAAGTCTAATTAATAATTTAGATAACATTTCAGGCAAAGAAAGACCTGCAATAGGCAGATTTAGCTCTTGCATAAGCTATGTTTAAAAACTCATTTTTTTAAAATTCATTATAATAGAGCCAATGAACTTTTGTATATAGTTTTCATTTGAGCTTAAAGCATGTTTTGTGGATCTGTAGCTATATATAGAGAGAGAGACAAATGGGGTTTAACGTCCACTCGACACAAACTAGGTCATTTCGGAACTAACATATGGTTCAACTCTATTTCAATAATTCGATTGCGCGTATGGGTCTTTAGCAGTGGGAGGAAACCGGAAGACCCAGAGAAAACCCACGGGTTGGACAGGCGACCCAACTCCTTGTCACGTACAATCTTATGATACAGCACGTGCGTGCTATCCATTCGGCCATCCAACCCCCCCCCCCCCCCCGGGAGCTATATAGACATATTATTATTATTATCAACCAACTTGTCCCATGAAATCATCAGCTCGTAACCTGTCCTTGTCATAAACTGTTATCACTACGTTCTCTCCATCATAAACAGAGGGCAAATCAAATTCAAATATTTCATTCCATTCAGGAAACCTCGTCTTTTTCTGCCTCTGTGATATAAAAAAAATAAAAAATAAAATAAAACCGAACCAAAACAAACCAGAACAAATATTCATGAATACAACACCTACAGTGACACAGTCGACTCAGAGTGAGAAAGACATAACTGGAATTAGCAATGAGTTCTATCTTTAATTTACCTAATATCATAGATTTTAGCAATAATTGAATTTCTGAAAATGAACTCTCCGTGAGTTTTTGATCAATATTAATATCTTAGATTTAAAACGTCAGTGGTTATGTAGTTATCTCTAGAGTACTTACAGATGTTGCTTTAAGATCACCCAGACATGCAATGGCAACATATGGATCAGAATATCCAGTCTTATCTTTTGGTGCTAAATCTCTAGAGAAAAAAATAACATAAATGACACCAAGTCTTTTTGAAGTACAACCTGACATAAACACGGGGTGAGGGAATGTGTGTTGTATCATAAGGTCTGTTATTGAGTCAAGTGGCATGGTTTTGATTCCCCGGTTGTACGTGACAAGCAGTAGAGTCACCTGTTCAACCTCGTGGGTTTTCTCTGGGACCTCCGGTTTCCTCCCACTGCTCAAGACCCCTACACGCAAGCAAATTATTGAAATAAAATTGAGCAATATGTTAGTCCCAAAATGACTCTCTCTCTCTCTCTCTCTCCCTGACCTATAACAAGCTGATTATTAATACACTTCAGATAAAATTAGAGATTTTGACACATCGGCCATTCCCCCCCCCCCCCCCCCGACCATATTCAATAAAGAAAACAAAATGAAAATGTCAGATAATGTCCAGGCTTGGATTCAATCGGATTTAAAACTGGCCATCTTTAAATTTCCGTGGTTAACAAAATGGCGGCGGACTTAGTGAATAGCGAACAGCTAAATCAATGACATTTCAATTCATCATATCTTTGTAAATAACGAACCCAACTGAACCTGTTTTAAACTGATATTCCTATTAGAAATCCATCTTTCATAATATTGTAATTTGTAATTGATTCCTTTTGCTTAAAATAGTCCATAAAAAAATATAAATTTTAAAGTGTAAAACGTGTAAGACTGGTGATTATGTATAAAATATTTGTGTATTTTTTCTACCTGCCTTCTATGACTGTAAAACCGTGTATAAATCATGTATAAAATATTTGTGTATTTTTACCTACCTGCCTTCTATGACTATTATATAAAACTGATATAAACCAGGTTCGCTTGTTGACGGACGAATTCCATATTCTAATAATATTTCTCCTTGAATTTCCCAATCTTTGTCCAGTTTCTGTAGCGGAAACCAGTTTTCTAATCCTAAAATAAAATAATTAGTAGTAACCCTTAAACAATCAATTGTATTAGTTTACCAATCAAACTCAAGATAAATAGAGAGAGATAGAGAGAGAGAGAGAGAGAGAGAGAGAGAGAGAGAGAGATGGATTTTATCATCCACTCGACACAAACTAGGTCGCTTCAGGACTAACACATAGTTCAATTTTGTTTGTTTCAATAATTCGATTGTCAACCATGTGTAGCAAAAAACAGCCAAATAAAGTGTGTAAACTGTAAGATGTTATTCTTTGCCACCACAGGCTAACATGTGTTGAAAAGAAATCACAGTAGCCAGTTTTCCCCGAGATATTCATATGATATATAACTACAATATATCATACCTCAAGGTTCACTAAGCTGGTGTATAACTACAATATATCATATCTCAGTTGGTGTATAAATACAATATTTCATACCTCGTGGATCACTCAGCTGATGAATAACTTCCCTGGTTATAGAAACGCTTCCTATTATATCATCACCACTAAAAATATACAAACAAATAAAAACAGCTAAGGACAAACAAATAAAACAGCCAGGGTCAAACAAATAAAACAGCCAGGGTCAAACAAATAAAACAGTTACGGACACAATTCTTGTGTGTGACATGCTAAAACTTTAGGTTTTAGCGTTAGTATTCGCTGTTTTATGTTTTAATAATAACAACAACGAGGATTTGATCAACAAGCGAGGCAACACCCAATCAATCAATTTGTTGGTTCGGTCATCTTCTTAAAAATGAATGAAATCAGGGCAGACTGGGCAGCTCTGGGTCCTGGGACCATATTGTTTCATTGGGCCTCGATCGGAATGAAGAATTTGTGACATGATGAGAAAACAAACGAAAATCTACTTTGATTCACCTTTACCATATCCTATCCATTCATCATTTTTCTCCTCAGATTAACGCCATTGTTTTGTTTCACTGAATACAAAGATAAATTTTATTTGAAAAAACTATATATTATTTTTTTATCAAGTGGACCATGTCCAACGTTCAGAGGCCCAGTCCACCTCTGAGTGACAAGATATATATCAACTTTTTTTCAAATGGGGCCGATGCACCCTAGGATCATGTCCAATGGTCAGAGGCCCAGTCCACCCCTGAATGACAAAATATTTACCTGACCCTGTCTTCATCGTAAACATTTACAGATAAATCTTGAAATCCAAACGGCATATGTAAAGTGTATTCTTCTCCCCATAGTGGCTCCAAGTTCTTATAGACAGTAGCAGTGCTTTAAAATATAACAATAAAGGTACATGTATATATTCACATCTTTGAACCTATACAGGAATAGTATATCCCCACCCCAAAAAATAAAATGAAACGGGGTTTAACGTCCTGCTGTTGATCTGCTCCGACTGGGCTAATGAAGACGGGCATACGCCATACAGTGTGCTATGAAGGAAATTTTGCTCGGACAGCGGTACTACGGCATACTATTATATCGAATTCCAACTGTCAAGCGATCTTTTACGGGCACGCCAATGTATAAACGGGACCTTCCTTGTCAGGTCCTCCGTCCTGCATCACTGACAAGGGGAAACCATGACGGAAATCTAGACGAACTTTCATGGCCAATGCAGGGATCGAAGACCTAACCTGCAGGCTAGCAAGCCAGCGTCTTACCCCCTTAGCCGACACAACCCCATATCCCAAAAAACCTACTCTTTGAACCGGGGGGTTGGATGGCTGAATGGTTAGCGTGCGCGCGCTGTATCATAAAGTCTGTCATTGAGTCGACTGGCGTGGTTTCGAATCCCCGGTTGTACATGGCAAGGAGTAGGGTCGCCTGTCCAACCTCGTGGTTTTTCTCCGGGTCCTCCGGTTTCCTCCCACTGCTAAAGACCTCTACGCGCAAGCGAATTATGTAAATAAAATTAAACCATATGTTAGTCCCGAAATGACCTAGTTTGTGTCGAGTGGACGTTAAACCCCATTTCTCTCTCCATCTTTGAACCAATACAGTTTACTGATACTTCATTTTTTTTGATTCAAACAAATCTTACATGTAGGTAATGAATAACAGTGACAGTTGTTGTGTCCGAACGTTGGGGGAGGGACTAACTCTACAGTCTAAACAAACCTTGATGTGACAGGTGTTGCGATCCTAGGATGGACTACATGTAACTGTACAAACTCATTAAACCTAGATGTGTCAGTTGATGTGTCCGAAGGATGAGGGAGGGGCTAACTCTACAATCAAAACTAGAATATTTTATAATCAAAGCCTTTACAGGTAGTTTTAAAATAAAAACAAAACGTAAAACTTACCGTGAAATAATCTCATTATCAACTTTTATAACACAATATGGATCACTTTTACCATTGCTATAAAAATATAAATTACAATCAAGTATTTGTGTCTGATAGTTATAGAAAATACAAGCCCCACTGAACCACTTCCTGATCACTTCTTGAAATGTTGGGGGGTTCGATGGCTAAACGATTAGAAGGTCTGTCATTGAGTCAAGTAGCTTGGTTTCAATTACCTGCTTGTACATGACAAGAACCTTGTGGGTTTTCTCCGGCTTCCTCCCACTCCTAAAGACCCCTATGCGCAAGCAAATTATTGAAATAATATTCAAACATACATGTATTTTAGTCCCGAAATGACCTACTAGTTTGAGTCGAGTGGATGTTAAACCCCCATTTGTCTCTTCACTCTCTTGAATTGTCAGAAAGGACATTTGAATTGCTACCCAGTTACATATCTATTTAGTTTCATGTTATAATATGGTGTCTATTTTGCAAAGAGTCAAGAAGACATTAATCCACTACTCGTGCAGAGTGTATTTTTTTCCTCTTACATTAATTGAAATAACATCAAATAAACATCTGAAGAATTGCTGCTGTTTTGACCCCATCCCACTCTAAATGCACCTAAATCCAAATGAGCAGACAAATTGTCTCAGAGTCAGACCTTCGGATTTTACCAAATTCTCAGGCAATTCCTCAGACCACTCACCAAACTTGAGGTTATCTCCACTTTGGAACCCCTGCTACACAAATTCCTGAACCCCACCCCCTATGAACTGGCTGTTTACTCGGCTGAATCCTCAAATCACTGATAGAACTAACACAATTCACCATTTTTATTTCCCCCCCCCCTTTAAATCATAAGCTGAGTAATCTGAATAGTTATCACTCAACCCTCAAAATTAATAACATCAAAGATTAAAAATATAAAATAAAATGGGGTTTAACGTCCTACTGTTCTGCTCCGACTGGGCTAATGAACACGGGCATACGCCATGCTGGGGGACATTTTGCTCAGACCGGCGCTACATTCTACTCTTAAATGTTGTATTTGTATTTTGTATGTCAGGGGTTCTTTTACGTGCATGCCAATATATACACGGGACCTCGGTTTTCCGTATCATCCGAAGGACTAGACAGCTGTCCTTGTCAGACCCTCAGTTCTGCACCACTGACAAGGGGAAACCAAGTCGGAAAATGTGTAGATAGAATCTCGATTTTTCGTTCCAACTGTAGGACTATACGTTGTCCAGTGGCGGATTAAGCTCCACCAAGGCCTGAGGCGGCAGTTGCTGGAGGGCCTATTTAGTTTTTAAAGTTAGAGCTAAGGTAGTTGCTAACATTAAAAACGTAATGTAACTTTATATGCCCATAAATGAAGTCACGTGGATATTGATATTAAGCAAGACATAACCGAAAACTAACAAGGGTTTAACGTACATTGTAGGCCTACGTTTAAAAATTAAGATCAGATCTCCAAACAATAGGGCCTATTTAAAATGGCGTGGGCCTAATTAATTTCGGATCAGGGCCTATGTTGATTCCCGTTGGGCCTAAATCCCACCCCCCTAACATTCATTGTCTATGTGTTTTTAATCGTATCAGACAAGTCTAAAAAAATTTTTTTTACAAAATCTTTGGGCCTGAGGCTGCAGCCTCATCAGCCTCACTGATAATCCACTACTGACGTTGTCCTTTGCAAGGCTCTCTGTGATAAAAAATATAAGAAATCTCATTATACTGACTGACTATATTTATTCACGCTCTTTTCAGTGTTTAATTCATACCTCACAGTGATGTTAACAAAACGGCATGTTCTTATTGATTACAATTTCAATCAATAACGTAATATTGTATTACATACAGGTCAGGTATTGTATTATACACACGCCTAGCTATTGTATACAATGTATTACGATCAACATAATGTTATCAGTGAATGTTTAATAGGATTTGTGATGTGGAAACTATCAAATTATTCTTTGTTTAAAAATTGAAATATTAGTATCATTTTGACACTCTATGTTAATAGTGAATCTGAACATAGGTTGATCTTTCAACCATTAAATTTTAGGTCAACTGTTGAATTGGGTTGATTTGATCTGTAAGACAGATTATGGGGGAAATTATAATATATATATCATATAATTTTATTTAAAAAGATTGTGTCGTTAGTAGAATAGAAAATGAGCTGATCTTATCTCTGTTTGATAATGGGCCAGTAACCCAATACCCCCTAGTGTTAGTTTTTCATGAGGTACGGTATTTGGTAGGTATTGGGAGTTATCGCCCCATGGAGCAAATCATCCTGTCCAATATAATGTTTTATTTTCATACACGTAAATTTCTTTTTAGTTTTTGATCAAAAACTGTATGCAAGAGAATTCTGGATAAAGCGCAGGTATTTTAGCAAGACACTGTAACGATGGTATTTGACGGTAGAACGATTTACCCAAATCCACCATTATTTCAATTTCAATTTTAATTGTGGTTGGATGTGGCAGAAATATTATAAATAACAATAATCAGTCGTTGTTTTGATGAAAAATATTGTCAATTTTATTACTGAGGCCCGGTGTGATTTATGTTGGGATTTGCTACGTGGAACTAAATAGCACCATCTCTTATCTCGAAACACGGAGGGTTGAGATATGAGGTTTGTTATCTAGTCCCTTGGGGCATTATTTACACAAAAACACTATTAAAGTAAAAAAAACGGTATACCAGTAATATCAATAATCAATATATGTGATGCGAGTTGAAGTAATGGTGGATCTAGGTAAATTGTACTACACACAATTAGATCAATAAAAATAGGCCTCATATTTTCAGTGAATTATTAAAGGTCATTTTAGTCCTTCTGCTTATATTCTAGTCTATATTTCTATAAAATGAAAAGGGGTTTAACGTCCTACTGTTCTGCTCTGAACTGGGCTAATGAAGACAGGCATACGCCATACAGTGTGCTATGAGGGAAATTTTGCCCGGACAGTGGCACTACGGCCTACTCTTATATCGAATTCCAACTGTCTTTTACGTACACGCCAATGTGTACATGGGACCTCGGTTTTTCGTCCCATCCGAACGACTAGACAGCTTTCCTTGTCAGGCCCTCCGGCCTGCATCACTGACAAGTGGGAACCACGCCGGTAAATCTGGATGAACTTTCTCGGCCAATGCAGGGATCGAACACCCGACCTCCAGGCTAGCGAGCCAGCGTCTTACCCACTTAGCCACGTGATCCTCATATACATCTATGAGCAGGACTAAAATGACATAACGGCTTGTTTATTGCTGGAAAGTTACGATAACTCATGGAGAACGGCAAAAATCTCTAATGTTGAAATTTACTTGTAACATTGACATTCGGGTTCGTGTTATACTGATGGAAAGGATATGTTGACATAATTGCTTGTATTATTTAAATAATTTATGAAGTTTTTCCGGTGAGCTTTAACGGGTCTGGGTAAACGGGGACTTTGGGGAAATTGATTTGTGTATTTTAATAAACTGTTTATTCTTGTCTCTGTAATAAAAACTTTAGTTTTTCGAAATTAAACAAAAAATCATAATAAATATACGGTAATCTTATAAAATAGGCTAAATGGTTTTGATATACTCTTCGCAAATAGTAATGTTATGGTACCATATTTAAAAAATAATGCTAATAAGCCTCTTGGTTTTCTATGTTGTTTTGTCCTAAATTAAATTATTCTGTCGATTTTGTTAAAAACTGATTTTTTTACAGACAAACAATGTACCAGTGGCAGTAATCTTTTAAAGGCATTTAGTAAATGGATAGAGAAATAAATTTTGTTGTTAAAATATTTTGGGTGGGTTTGCCTTACATATTTGTATTACTATATCAGCTTGACAACATTGAGAGTTAATACCCTTCGAAATGTTGCCCAAATAAATAAAACAAGATCTTTAGCGGTTTTCCATAGGTATGTGTTATTGTACTCATAGGCGTACGGGGAAATTTTTTACTGGGGGGGGGGGGCGGTGGTGGTTGGTGCCCCAAAAATGTAGTTAGGTTCTTAGTATGTTACATAATAATCATAATATCTCTTTTGCGATGAATAAGTTCTTAATTTCTAAATCATCAATAAAAGAGAACTGAATTTTATTTACTTGTAATATACACAACTAAAAACAGTTGTTTATGTAACTGTAATTCGTGGCTTACTGTACTCCAAACAATAGAGGGTTCGAGTCTTAAGATTTCTATTTAATTTCCTGACTATAGACACTCTGAATTTAAATTCGTTTTTAAATTGGACCCATTCAAGAACACAATATTTTTTTATACAACTTTTACAAAGTACAATTGTGTGCCCAAATTTTCCCAGCATTTGGTGCCCAAAATGGGGGGGGCGCTCGTACGCCTATGATTGTACTTGTACATGAATTCCATAGAATTGTGACCTGTTTATAGGTATGATATAGCACTAAAATGATAGATACAGGATTACACCCCCACACACCGATCCTTTAAGCTCGATGTGATATGTGTATGTGCATTGTTGTTTGAGGTGCCTGTATATTGTGTCCTGTTACTATAACAAACTTTGTGACTTATGTTCGTCTTCGTTAGACATTAAACCCAACCTTTATTCTATTTCAAAATTGTCACTGCAATCATCCCCATCGAATGACAGATAATGATAAGAGCTAGTAGATAGTTAATCAAGGCTTATGGCAGGCCACCTCATTCATCTGATTGTTGTTGAATGTCTGTTTATTGTATCCTGTCTGTTGAACAATCAAGTTCTCCTGTGTATTGGTAATTGTTTGTGCACTTAATAACCATTTGAGAGTAAATGAAACTGTTTGAAGTTTGCATCATATAATGTATCATAATAAATAATAGACACATTTATCTCTCACAGGTAGGCCTAACTCTAATTTCTACACATCAAAAGTTAACTGTTCAACAAATTCTAAAGCATAAATAAAACACCTTTTTAGAATAATATCTGACAATCTAAGTTATTTGTAAATGAATTGGCCATGCAGCTCTTTCACTTCTCTTATCAAGATGTTATTGAGCGACAGTGTAAAGTCATTGCTCATCACTGACATCGGGCGCTGAATATTGCACTTTTACCCCTTTATTACTTCCCGTGGTCTAGATACTTGAAACTGTCAGGGGATGCTGCGGATGACTAGAGATGACCTCAAACCAAATCTAAGTCGATTAATTAGGTCAATAGCTTTTAGTTTCCCCGTAGGTGATGTACTGCCTAAAGTCGTTTGCGAAGTACGAGTCTAGTTTACCGTCCACAAATTAAAACAAGAAAATAACAAAAAGAAAACAACAACAAATACTCACAGATCTTTTGGCAGCAAGTTTTTAGCCTCGGCAATTCTAAGATATAATGTCGTGTGTTTAGATGCCATGGTTAGATCAGGAACGAATATAAAATTGATTAATTAGTACAAACGCGGTAACAGCTGCCATGATTTGTTTTGGTTAATAGAGTTATGTCCCTTGAATAAGGAAGATTTGATCCACAGGTCGTATTGTTCTCGCGTATAAGCTCAAATTACAATTCACGCATGGGTAGCCTCGAGTTGTTGCAGTATATTGGTTTTTATTATAATTTGATGTATTGATAAAATTTATAATTCACATTTATCTGATTTTAAGATTGCCTTGACAAGGGTAGAAAGTGCCCGGGGGATTTTTTTTTTCTTATCTAAGGATCATTTTCGGTTATTTTTTTTTTTTAAGAAGATATATAAAGTTAAAATGCCTGTTAATCTGTGGCTTAACCTCAACTTGACACAAACTAAGTCATTTCGGGACCAACATATAGCAGGGCATAGGCGTACGGGCTCGATGACAGTTGGGGGGGGGGGGGGGCGGAACCCGAAATGCCCGAAAAAATTTCGGGTTTACAGACAGCGGCGCCGGTCTTCCTTGAGAGGCGAGGGAGCAGAGCTTACCACGTATGCCCCCCCCCCCCTCTCCCAAGAAATTTTTGGAATATTTGACGGCTGCAAACACGTGTTCCTGTTATTTCAGCCCGTGTACAAAGCAAAATCAAAGTGGTCTAATATAGCCTTATTAAGGTGGCTGACTCGAATTCCAATCAATCGTTTACAGTCCACGAAGACGGGTCCGTTGGGAGAAAATTTTGTAAATTTAACTGCCGCAAACGCGTTTTCCTGCTATTCCAGCCTGTGAATAGAGCAACTTCAATTTGGTCCAATATAGCCTACCGCGCTGACCCAAATCCCAAACAACCAATCAGTATGGGGTATGGGGGACTCGCGCTCCCCGAGAAAATTTTGAAAATTTAAACGCCGCAAATGCAGTTTTCTGCTATTCTAGCCCTTGAATTAAGCTACTCCAAAGTTTCCAATCGGTTTGTAACCGAAATCCCACGCTATGCTGACCTGAATTCCAACCATTCAATCAGACTTGCAGCTAAATTCACAAATTAAATAATAATCGATGCCCGAAAAATGTCAAACAAAGTAGGGTGGCTCCAGAAAAATTGCGTTAATCCATTGTAAATTCAGTACAAATTCGTGTAAATTAGTGTTTTATTAGATTTCGGGCACTTTATTTTGCCAACTAGATGAAATAATAATTTTTGTTTTCACCTTACCCGTTTGCCCAAAAAGTCAAATTCCCCCCACCCCCCTGCTCGTACGTCTATGGACTCGGAGAAAACCCTCCAGGTGGGGTAGGTGGCACACAGCCTATCACATTGGCATAAGGGGTTGGGTGGCCGAATGGTTGAACGTGTGCTCAATAGATCAGAAGGTCTATCATTGACAGTGTGTCAAGTGGCGCGGTTTTGATTTCCCGCTTGTACTTGGGATCGACGAAACCACGCCACATTGATTCAGTGGGCTAAATTGTAAATAAGCTGAAGCCTAGGTACCCACCAAAAGCAAGGGCGCATGAAACCCACCGCAAACACACCCTACATGTCACGGAAATTATAGGAATTCTTTTTGATACGAGAAACGCTAAGGCCTATACTAAAACAAATTATAGTTCAATTTATGTGATATTATGACGCATTGGCTGGGCAGGGATCGATTGAATGATTTTATTTCCTTTGTTATTCCATTCGGTCTATACTTATTTCATTTGTAAAATTATTCTAATACAGGTAGTGCCAATCTGATTAAAATACAGATCTATATATTTCGTTTAGTTTTTTTATACTTTCGATGGCCTACACTACATGAAGTACATACACATATAATGAAATATTGAACTATAAAAAAAACGAAACGATATAGGATCTGTGTTTTAATCAGGTAGATCAGAATGCAGGAACAAGATGGATGGAATGTAGCGGCGTTCTCGAAGCCTATATAAGGGCCCTGCCGACCGTTGGTTAATCTCGCAGTGTTTCGTTTGACTAGACCTAATCCCATTAAACAGTTTCAACTGTGCCATCTTTGACATGTTGTTATTTAAAAGTAAGAATTATAGACACGAACCCCCCAAAGACGTGTCATGTCCGTGGTTTGACATTGTTATGGACATTAAGCTCAATCTGAACCAGGGGCCTGGTGACCCATGATTTTGCACGACGATCAAGATTCCCCCCCCCCCAAAAAAAACAATGTGTGCGCGGGGAAGGGGCTGGGGGGGGGCAGCCCCTCACAATGCCACCAGGTAATATTGAGCTGTGTGTGGAGAGAGAGAAAGAGAGAGAGAGAGAGAGAGATATGAGGTCATTTCGGCACTAACACATGGTTCAATTTTATTTCAATAATTCGCTTGCGCGTAGGGGTCTTTACTAGTGGGAGGACACCGGGGGACCCGGAGAAAACCCACGAGATTGGACAGACGACCGGTGAATCGAAACCACCCCAGTTGACTCAATGACAGACCTTATGATACAACGCGCACACGTAACCATTCGGTCACCCCTCCTCCCCACCCCCTTAGATACGAACAAGCTGTGACATTCATATACCCGACCAAGCACACGTAGGTACTGCGTACATTGGACAGCCCTTCTTTTATTTCGTTCGTATTTACACAACAGTAATAGACTTTTACGTCTAACCGGTAACGAAGTGGTTAGAGGAAACCATCAGATCAGAACAAAAAAAAGGAGATCTAATCATAATAAGATGGACGAAGCTATTTACCAAAACAATAAACAGCCACTTGGTAATAAGTTGTAGCATAAATTAAAAGACTACTGGAAATAGACAGAACACAACATCCAGCTACATACAGATATATCACATACTTTCTTATTTTATCACCTGTAATAACAACAAGCACAATTATTTACTATCTATTATTTCTTATGAAATATCCATGAATATCTGAAAATGCGTTGGAGCATTCAAAAGAGGCCAAACGGTGTGATATTATCAATTCCTGCTACAATTATAGCTGTATGTATAATTCTCTGTAATAACAACAAGCACACTTATTTACTATTTATTATATCTTACGAAATATCCATCCATGAATATCTGGAAATGTGTTAGAGCATTCAAAAGGCCAAACGGCATGTTATTATCGATTGCTGCTACAATTATAGTTGTATGTATAATTCTTATCGCGGGTTCACTGTGGGGTAGATATGGAAATTGACATCATGATATATTTCAGTTTTCAATAATGAAAAAAAACAAACAAAAAAACAATTGTAATCCTCTTTCCATTCGGGTAGACTAATCACCGGAATTCACTTACAACAACACCGGAATTCACCGGAATTCCCTTTGAAGATATCAGAATTTGCCCGAAAAATCTTCCTATTTACTTATATTTTCCATTAATATTAATATTGAATTACTTTAAAGCACATAAAATCACCGGAATTCACACTGAAAACATATAAACACCGGAATTCACTTACAAAATATCTGAATTTGCACTTAAGATCTTCGTATTTACTTATATTTTACATTAATAATAAATTACTTTAAAACACCGGAATTCACTTTGAGAAAATTGGAATTCGCCCCAAGACAATTGTATTTACTTATATTTTGCATTAATATTAATACTAGAATGTATCCACTGTAAAACGATAATCCCACTCCATGCCGACCTGAATTCCAACCATCCAATCAGACTGTTGCCCGGAAAGTTAGAGGAGCAGGTAGGTGCCCCCCCCCCCACGCCGCCTGGCTCATACGCCTATGTAGACTAAGTTCACGTGTTGTATAGAACAACAAGAAGCTTGATCTTTAAGTTCACGTGTAGTGTAGAACAATAAGATGTTTGATCTTTTAAGTTCACGTGTTGTATAGAACACGATGAATAGCAGTTGGAACACAGTCCCTGGTCTAAAAATATACTTCATTATTTTGATCAATCGACTGAGTTTAATCTTTTTATTACCCCCCCCCCACACACACACACAGATGCAGGACAGATGGCCCGACGAGGGAAATGTATAGTCGTTCGGATAGAACGGAAAACCGAGGTCTCATGTGCACATTGGAGTGCACGTAAAAAGATCCCTTGACGGTTGGAATTTGATATAAGAGAAGGCTTGAGCGCCGCTGGCTGGCACACTGCATGGTGGATGCCCGTCTTCATTAGGCCATTCGGATGAGAACAGTAGGATTATAACCCCATTTCATTTCGCTGTTCAGGAAAAGCGTCCTCCATAGCACACTGTATGGCGCATGCCCATCTTCATTAGTCCGCTCAGGCCAGAACAGTAGTACGTTAAACCCCAATTTCATTCCATTTTTGTACATCGTTTTGTTTTATTATCAAGCTACCAGGTTCTATAAATATAGATATTATTTATGTATTGTCGGCCTATTTGTTGAAAGTTAATATGATTTGCTTTATAATATAATATAATTTAATATCTAACCTACCAGATGTCACGTGTGATATAAATACATTAAAGATACTTCCGTGTCTAACTATTATTTTCTATTCAAGTAATCATGTAATATTCTTTACATAGGCTACTAATCCTAACCCTAACCCTAGTAAAGAAAGAAGTAGCGTTCAATGCCCACTAGACACAAACTAGGTCATTTCGGGAATAACATATGGTTCAATTTTATTTTAATATTGCGCTTTTGCATGGAGCCACGGTTGCTCAGTGAGTAAGACGTTGTTTCGCTAACCTGGATATCCCGTGTTCAATACCTGTGTTGGCCGAGAAAGTCCATCGGATGTTCCGACATGGTTCCTCTCTTATCAGTGGTGTAGGACGGAGGGTCTGTCAAGGGATAACGTATAGTCGTTCGGATGGTACTGAAACCCGAGGTCCTGCGTAAACATTGACGTGCACGTAAAATAACATTGGCAGTTGAAAAACTTTCCCTCATAGCAGACTGCATGGCGGATGTCCGCCTTCATTAGCCAAATCGGATCAGAACAGTAGAGCGTTAAACCCTATTTCATTTCATTTCGTTTTCGCGTAAAGGTCTTTTAGCTAGCAGGAAACCGAAGGACCCACAGAAAGGCCACGAGGTTGGACGGTTGACCCTACGCCTTGTTATCTATTGGGTTTTCCTCGGGTCAAAGCGAATCGTTGAAATAAAATTGAACCATGTTAGTCCCGAAATGACCTAGATAAACTCTCTCTCTCCCTCTCTTTAACGTCCTACTGTTTTGCTCCGAACTGGGCTATTGAAGACGGGCGCCCGCCATACAGTGTGCTATGAGGCGAATTTTGCCCGTACAGCGGCACTAACTTCGTGAACAACTTTCGCAATAGAAATCTTGGTGCCGATATCTACTCCTTTAATACCGAATTTTTCCGACTTGGTGAGCAACGTTCGCGATAGACATTTTGGTGCCGCTATCGATCTCTTTAAAGGGACAATAACACTCTTGCTGGCTTGACAGCTCCAGAAAATAAAAAATAGCCTTATTCTAAGTACTAGATGTGTTCGTGTCCCACCTGTTGTGTAAATTTTCCATTAAATCCTATTTTACTTGTCCAAAGGGTTCAAAAATATTTTTAGATCCAAGTCACATTTGAAAAGCTTTACGTAAGGCTTTTCAAATCATTTAGTTGAATTTTTCCAATTTTTTTTAAATTAGGTGTGTTAAGATGAAATTTGTATCATCAATTAATTGGAATATTGTAAAATAGTACAATTTGTTGACCAGAATAAAGATTGGGACATATTATTCAGTTACAACAAGAGTGGTATTGGGCCTTTAATATCGACCACCAACTGGTGCAGGTTTCTGAATTACAGCAGAAATATTTCACCACTAAGAAAACTCATAAATTCTTAGTAAATAATAAACAAGATCAATAAATACGTCACGAAAGGAATGTGAATGTTATTTCATTCAATAATTGACTGTATTATACATGTTTCAGATGGTGACTAATAGATCCATTGATTAAATATATATGTACATACATGGTTCTGATAATGACTATTAGATTTAATAAAAATGGTGTGATATCTATTCACTGCAAGAACGCTAACGCAATGTGATCTTGGAACACACTCTATTGGGTAATGTAACTAGATGGTACCGTATTGATAAAAAGGCATCAGTATCTGGAATGGGATCGAATTGGTAACTAGAATCACATCGTATTGGTAACTGGATACACATCGTATTGGTAACTGGATACAGATCGTATTGGTAACCGGATACAGATCGTATCGGTAACTGGATACAGATCGTATCGGTAACTAGAATAAGATCGTATTGGTAACTGGAATCACATCGTAACTGGATACAGATCTTATTGGTAACTGGATACAGATCTTATTGGTAACTAGAATCACATCGTACTGGTAATTAGAATCACATCGTATCGGTAACTGGATACAGACCGTATCAGATAGTACTGGTAACTAGAATCAGATCGTATTGGTAACTGGAATCGCATTGGTAACTGGAATCACATTGTTAATCGGAATCGCATTGGTAAGTAGTTACCCATGGCACATGGGGCCACCTTCGAACTAGTATATGATTTCCCGCCCAGGATGCACTCCACCGACCATCAATTCATGTCGAAATTTCAAAAACCTTCTCGGGGGGGGGGGGGGAGGACCCCCGGACCCCTAAACTCCGACCGATAGGAGAGAGCTCCAATTGCGCATACCTCCTACATTTTGTCACTGAATTGTTCTGGGGTTTTGTTATTATTAGTTCGGACTTCTTTGTCTTCTTCAAAACAAAGAAACGCACAGTCCATTTTTCATCATTTTTCTATATTTGAACGAAAATTCATTATTGGTTTTAAATGTAGGGTCACTAATTCTGACTGGTCATACTTTTTGCCGAAATTTGTTTTCACTTGATTGCAGCAAGACACACGAATTTAACAACTCCGCAAGCTTTTCGCATAAAACCCAAATCTAAGGCCTTTAAAATCTCGGGATTCTCGGTTTCAAAATCATTCTCGGTTTTGTTCAGCGACGATTCGTGGTTCCTGTTACAACGTGGCGATGGTAGAGCGAGACTATACCGACGACGAAATGTCACTGTGCGTTTCTTTATTTCCATATGATATTTATTTAAACTTAAACTATATTGCCATCACTTTAAATTATACATTAGTTTAATATAACATTTATAACTGTAATAAAATAAATATAAAATCGATTTTAATATATCCGGCGTGAATACAATATATTGTATTAAAACAGTGATGATAACACGTCATAGGAAAAAATCTAGTCTATCAAGGTAGGTCCATTAAACAGCATTAAACTAAATAGCATGAAATGAAATGGTGTTTAACCTTCTGACTTTCCTCGGATGGTTTAACGCGTGCGCATGAGCTCATAAGGTCTGTCATTGCGCAAAAGGGCGTGGGTTGGATTCCCCGTTCTTACGTGACAAGGAGTAGGATCGCTTGTACAACCCCCCCGCCTGCACTACTGACAGTGACACTGGAAAACTGGACAGAAAACTTCTGAAGATACTGTTTAGACCAACACCATGATATCCATGACCACTAGTTTACTAATGCTTTTTCTCGCCAATATTTTACTTGCACGTAGGGATCTTTAGAAGTGAGAGGAAACCGGAGGACCCGGAGAAAACATCTTGGGACTAACATACGGTAAATTTAGTTCAATAATTCGCTTGTCGTCTTATATATACTATTCAAAAAAAGTAGGGGATATTTGATTTTGGGGGCATAATACTAAAATATGCAAATGACTACGAAAAAAGTCACTATAGAACCTAACAGAAGAAACATTTCAAGTTACATGTGACGCCCAAACGCACCAATAGCTACCGCGTGGAATGCAGGTGATGCTTGGGATCATCATGGGGGTCCAACCCAAGATTTGCACGACTCTGACTTTGAATGTTACAGTCATTGTGGCATTGAATTCCAGGGTGGAAACATCAGTTTAATTGTTTTAGTGACCAGAAAACAAATTTTGATATGCGTCGGCTTACCCAAAATGAAAGGTTACGTGCCCTTGGCATGCTACAGATCGGCACAACACAGGCGGTTGTGGCGCGGACGATGAATGTTTCTCAGTCTGTCATAAGCAGGCTATGGTCCAGATACCGTGATACACAATCTGTACAGGACAGACCACGCCCAGGTCGACCAAGGGCGACAACTCAAGCCCAGGATCGATTTATCCGTACCTTGGCCTTGAGAAATCGCGTCATCACAGCAAATCAGATCAGCGCTCGTCTTCAAACAGACACTGATGTGAGAGTGAGTGGCCAGACGATTCGGAATCGACTGCATAGGGGTCACCTTCGCGCCCGACGTCCTCACGTGATCCCTTGTTTGAGAGATCATCACATTCAGGCAAGACGTCGTTGGTGTAGGGATCGTCAACACTGGGATAATCGACGCTGGAGCAATGTGATGTTTTCAGATGAGTCAAGGTTCACTGTTGATTTTTTGGACAGACGTAGAAGGGTGTGGCGTCGTCGAAACGAGCGCTTCCAAGACGTTAACGTCATCAGACATGATCGATTTGGGGGTGGTTCTGTTATGGTGTGGGGAGGCATCACTGTTGCTGGAAGAACGGCTTTACATGTTGTTGCAGGGCGTGTTACAGGCCAGTACTACCGGGACAACATCTTGGCAGTCCATGTTGTGTCGTTCGCACGACGTCATGGCCGCCGTTTCATCTTCCAGGATGACAACGCAAGATGTCACAGGGCCAGGATCGTTACAGGTTACCTCCAACAACAGAACATCACCACATTACCTTGGCCAGCACTGAGTCCCGACCTCTCCCCCATCGAGCATGTCTGGGACATGCTTGGACAGAGGTTACGTCAACGTCAACAACGTCCTGCCAATGTCCAAGAACTTGCTGCTGCGTTGCAACAGGAATGGGACAATCTGGACCAAAACGACCTTAGACGTCTCATTAGGAGTATGCCACGTCGGATCAATGCTTGTTTGGCAAACAGAGGAGGATTTACCCGTGACCCCGGGTATCATTTTACCCTTATAATGGTCAGTCTGTGCCTTACTTAGTCATTTGGAATAAATCGATGAATGTGAACTTCATTTCATTTTGTCATTTGTTTCTTCGTCAGTTTCATTAGGTGACTTTAATAACACTTAAAAATCAAATATCCCCTACTTTTTTTGAATAGTATATCTGTGGGAGTAAACCAGAGGACCCGGAGAAAACCCGCGAGGTTGGACAGGCGACCCTACTCCATGTCACGTACAAGCGGGGAATTGAAACCACGCAACTTGACTCAATGACAGACCTTGTGATCTAGCGCGTACATGTTAAAGCGTTCTCCCCCCTCCCCCTCAAAGCGGGATAGAACCTGGGACCTCCTGGTCAGCGTGCCAGTGCCAGTGTCAGTGTCAGGTATATTAATCTGAGTCATAAAAGAGAGACGCTATGGATAACATCTTTCTGGTTGAAATGATTTTATTGGTTGAAACTGGATCGTTAGTTAAATTAACGATAATCGCTGAGATACATAGAAGCTATAGTTTATAAATTCGCTGTACAATTTAAGGACTTGAACGACTCATTTGAATCGCCATCTCGGTTGCTTTAAGTATAGACTTGTTATATATTTGTGTAATAATCGACAACTGTTGTCGTACAGTGTATAACTAAATATCATATATTGCTTGTCTCTAATCCGATACATATAGAGATAATCCTCACAGAAGACCGGAGACAACTTCTCATTCTTATCATTAGTATTATCAATAGTATTATTCCTGCTTAAATGACTTACTGTATTGACTGTAGGTTAAGATGGTCTGAGACCAGTGAGAAATGATTATCCCAAAATAACAATGATAATTCCATTTTCATAAAACACCGTAGTTAACAGAAAGATATAAAAAACGTCTTTAGCCAAATTAATGAAAACCTGTTGGTGTGATTCTATTTGTGGCAATTTAAGATGGCAGCTATGACATCGTGTCTATTTCTAGTATATAAGATGGTTTTAATAAATGACAATCAAAAGGTCAGATCAATCGGACAACCAGACAATATGACACACTTGGAAAACTAGACAATATGACACACTTACTAAACACTTATACGTGGAGATCCAAATGCTGAGTGGGCACAATTCCAATTATTTTTAGTTACCCCCCTGGCGTATATTAAACGCGTCCATTTCACAATAGGTCCCCATAAACAGAATGAATATTCATGATGACGGTTCGATCCGGTACCCGGTTTGACTCGGCTTCAATGTTTCCTTACCAGCCGTTTCAACCGGAAGTAAAGTGCTTAGATTTTAAGTAGACTTTGCATTCAGGTATACTTATCTTATTTTCTGCACCCAGAAAAATACTTAAGAACGTTCTTAAGCTTAGATTTTAAGAAGACGTCAGTGTAAGCACAAGCACGTTATTATGTATTCCCAAAAAAAACTTAAGCACAACTTCGATCTTAAACATTGTCAATCTAAGGATTGTCCCTAGCAAGGTATACGGCTTGCTTACCAACCTTAAGCCTGTTTCTGCTTCAAACAAGATGGCTGACCGTAGAGTTATTCGACGGCATTTCCTACATCTTTTGATACCAAAGAGACAATTGAATGACAGAGAAAATCCATTAGAAACATATTCTCGGGAAGAATGCTATTACTATAGAAAATTTCGCTTCTACCCTGAAACCATTTTATTTATTTACAAATTAGTAAACAACACAAAAACACAGTCTACTTTAAAGGAGCTAAGTCGCTAATATTTTGGACCTAGAAATTGGCAAAAATGGGTCGCAACACATATAATAATGTAATATGAATATATATAAACTGTTTTACATTCAATCGTGTCCGTTTTACTGCGAATTGTCATCAGTTCTGTTCGGCGAAATACGTCAGAAGTCTCAACCGCAAGTCAGTTTCTAGCGTCTGGTTATTCCAGTCAACACCGATATTATTTATTTCGCATGCTCTCCAAATAAGAACATGATATCATGTTTGACATGACTTGTGGAATATGTCTAGCCTTATTCTTTGAGCACCTTGTTACAAACGGTGCTGAAACGCATTATGGTACGCATTATGATTCGTGTACCTATGGTAAAATGTTTATTTTGTCTTAAATATTGGATATCAGAAGCCCACCTTTTCCAGGTAAGATCACATCACCGATGCTGATTTAAATTGCCAAAAAATTCGCGTGTTCAATGTCGAAGATTTTGGATGATATTGAGTTACGGACTTAGCTACTTTAAACCGGCAAATAAATCGTGTTTTCAATGTCGAAGATTTTGAATGATATTGAGTTAGACTCAGTTAGAGACTTAGCCCCTTTAAGATCAGACGTTCTCACAATTATTTCGTCTGTTTGCATGTGCTTTCGTTTTTTACATGTGTATAGGGGACATGTCAAATGCATAAAAATCGACCATTTGCCGGGAAGTTAATGTCATTGACCTATTTATAACTCTATGCAGCGATCAGTTTATGGCGTTATTCGCATACCAAAATTGTTTTTATGACGTTAGAGAGAGCATCGTAGGTCTCAGTTTACCAGTCACAATGTGCTTAGACTCATACTTGACTTGTGCTCACGTAAGAACGGTCTTGCGAATTTTCTAGACACTGTATTTTATAAATTTTCTTACGTAAGAAAGAGTGAAGCATAACTTTGTGCTTACTTTTAAGAATTTTCTAGGAACCGGGCAAAATTTCCCTTAGGCACACTGTATAAGACGTTAAACATATTTTCATTTCATTTTCAAGCGTGTTACAATCTGTTAGTCGATCATAGTTGTTTAGTTTAGATAAGGTTGATTTATTCAAATCTAAAATGACGTTTTACCATAAAACTATTAAATATTTATAACTCTATTCTACGTTTAACACATAGAATTGTTAACACTCAATTCTTGATGTGTCACAGGGAAAGACAGTGATTTTATCCAAGTGTCAAGGTATGGATTGGTTCCTTGTTCTATGTCACAATAAATATATCATTGAGTTTCAGTTAACAATCTTGTAACGGGAGAGCAACCTATGAAATTAATCAAGTCGTGTGTTCGTCAAGACGTACCTTGATAAAGATGAGAGGTATCCTCGTCGAAATGTCACTTAGTATTAAACTCAGTAATTGTGTATCTATAAAATTGTACCCTGTGTTAATATATTCAATTACTAAATGCCAATCAAAGACGAAACAAGTACCTGATCTACCTCAACTAACAGTTATGGAGAATAGTGGAGTTTAATCACACACAACTGTCTGACACTGTGACGATTAGTGGTTGCCGTTTGACGACCTTCTTGAAATGCAGGATGTTAAATTTGTAGAATACAATACCGTGATGTTGAATTACAGAACCAGGTTATTGTGCGTTTATTGATGATTCTGTTTAAATTTATTGTCATTCCAGCTAGCGTAATTGTTTAAAACAATATTCGAATATTTTTAATAATTATACGGTAATATATGATATAGCTTTTATAACCAGAGGCGTTTAAACAATCAGAATATTATTGTTTTCCCATTTATGATTTTAATTAAATTGATCGATCGAAATTCAAGCTAATGGAATACTTTAAAATAATATTATAAAACGTTTAACAGTGTGATGTGTGACAGTCATGTAACCAATAATTTGTTTTTTTAACCAATTGTATGCCTATTGGTGACTTTCTTCAATTGTTCGTGTTTTCAGCTTACGTAATTGTTCAAAATCAAACGTTTAACAATATGATGTGTGACCACACAGGAATGTAACGTTTATAACCCGCAACATTTTCTAACCAACAGAAGATTATTGTAGGATTACCGATGACTTTCCAGCTTACGTAATGGTTTAAAATCATATTTAAAAATGTTTAATAATTACAGTGATGTGTGACCAGAAAGTGTGAACAACGATTCGATTATTTTACTAAATAACAAATGACCAGTGTAATGATGACCAGTTAAAGAGGAAAAGACATTCCTCCAACTTCAGAATGAGGTGTTTCAGAAAATGTGAACACTGCATACCTGATTCGATATATCCATATATATTAGTTTTAATAACAATATTAGTTTATATACCAGTAGCCGGACTCGTACAAAGTTTCGGAATTTTTCTGGAACAACTGAACGAGGAATTTTGTCCGAATGACTGTGTTCAACTTTTAGGTAAGTAGTTATTTATTGATTCTACCTGCTTGTGTTCATTATCTAAAGGGGGTGACGTCGGTGTCTTGGTCAAACAATAAGGGTGTTAATTTTATTTGTGTAAGGCATCAGATTTTTTTTTATTTTAGGACAGTGTTTTATTTGTTAATTTTGTGAGAGGTAGAGGTGTTTTCTGAGTCTATATTTGTTGATAGTGTCTGTGTTGATAGTGTCTGTGTTGATGGTGTCTGTTTTGACTGAAGAGACTGGCTTGGTTGTTTTGATAGTGTCTGTGTTTTGATTATTAAAGAGTTGCGTTGATGGTGCCTGTGTTTATATTTTGGCTAAAGAGGATGATGTGGTTGTGTTGAGTAACACAAAGAGAGGATTTATTTGATTAAATAACGCGTCTGACATTAACCAAATCAACAATTATTTTTTATTTGTTGATGATTTTTGCGTTTATGACCGATATCTGTATGTATGATACATTGTTGATGATTTCCGTGTTTATATTTTATAAATATTAATGATTTCTGTGTTTATATTTGCAGCATGGGTAGGGGCTCTAGCTCTAGGATTAAACAGGATATTTTGTTGGGTCACCGTCATTCTACAGCGATTCATATCCTCATTTATTCTCTTCTTATCTGGTGTGTTGCTTTGTTCATCCGGTCTCTTTATATCTTCCTACTTCCAACACATCGGCTGGATGTTCTTGACTTATTGTATAGCGTTTGGTATTGGATCCAGCCTCGTTATGAATTCTCCATACAGCCTGATAGAATACCATTTCCCGCCATCCCATCGTTACCACCTCCTAGCAACCAGTATCATGAACGTCGGAGCTCCATTGGGTACGTAGAATACAATTTGTTCGACTGGCGGGAAAATTAAAGATTATCTAGAACACCTGATACCACGTATAATTTAAGGGTTCACATAGATAAAGGAAACGCGAATAGTGGCCATTAGCATTAGTTAGATAATATAATAGGCATTTGCTTAACCTTACACCATTTTGTATTTAAATATATTTTATAGCGTGAACGAATAAAGGTTGAATTAAAAACCATACAAGATCAAAATGATCAATTCTAATATGGGCTCGCTAGCCGGGAGGTCGGGTGTTCGATCCCTGCATTGGCCGAGAAAGTTCATCCAGATTTCCCGGCGTGATTCCCCCTTGTCAGTGATGCAGGGCGGAGGGCCTGACAAGGACAGCTGTCTAGTCGTTCGGATGGGAAAAAAACCGAGGTCCCGTGTACATATTGACCTTCACGTAAAAGATCCCTTGACAGTTGGAATTCGATATAAGAGTAGGCGATAGTGCCGCTGCCCGGGAAAAATTTCCCTCATAGCACACTGTATGGCGTATGCCCGTCTTCATTAGCCCAGTTTAGGAGCAGAACAGTCGGACGTTAAACCCCATTTCATTTCATTTCATTTCATTTCTAATATGGATTCTGGGCATTTAACGTTTAGGTTGATTTCTCCCCTCCACGTCGATATTTCTTAAACAAACCAAGTAATAATGTCAGCCCATTTTTATTCGTGCATGTCAGCCAATTCGTATGGAGGATGTGGTTTCTTACAGTCTTCACAATTAAAATAATACATTTTTGTAGACGTGAGAGATGGTTTAAAACAATACTTTATTCAGTGTTGGGGAACAGGCTAAACCTATGCAACGCCCCTCTCCCTGTGAAGGTCAGGCTTGTTTAGCAGTGAACATGCTTTATAAAATTATTGTGCTTCGTATTTTTTCAGGTTCGTTTATAATGAATCCTATAGCCGCGTATTTTGACGCAGTGGAGATTCACACGTGGCGTGATACGATGAAGATCTTCTCTCTAGCAATACTGGTTATTGGTTTATTCTGTAGTTTATTTATTAGAGATAACAAACCGTCAGATTTCCACAGTTTAGACGAGGAAACGATAATAGACACCGATAAAACTCACAAAAATGTTGACGAAAAAAGTAGTGACGTGGGAGCTATAAATAATGACGTAATGGACGAAAAGACATCAATCAAAGATGACGTCACTGACAAACAGGATGAAACACGCGGGGTGATGTCATTAAATAATACGATGGAGGGGCCGGATGAATGGCGCTGTTCGTGGTATTTACTGTACGCTGTCACAATCTGGATATTCGCCATCTTTCTTTTATCTTTCTCGATTTATATACCAAAAGTCCACTTTGTAAGTAAATTCATTTCACAAACCAGGCATACTCCGCAAATTTATGTGCTGTCTACTTTTTACTGATATATGCCAATTAAAACAAGGTATCACAAGCCGCTCAAATCAGTACAAATTCTAAACGACTGATTTGAACATAAAGTTGGCAACTACGGACATTTCCGAATGTTCCCATATAGTACAATTCACGATGCTCTCCCCAAACAGAAGAGGAGCGTGAGTATTTTTTCGTGTGCTAATCGCATGTGTGCCAATCCCTCCGCAACACGCTTTTCATGTGTGCCAATCTCACTGACAGATTATCGACATTTTAAAGACGACCAGCGACAAGGTCGGTCACAATATTTCTGTTACATCTTTCTTGTAAATCATTGTTTTTTTTCATCTTGAGTGAAGGCTGTATCATTACAGGCCCATGTGTAGTGAAGGCTGTATCATTACAGGCCCATGTGTAGTGAAGGCTGTATCATTACAGGCCCGCGTGTAGTGAAGGCTGTATCATTACAGGCCCGCGTGTAGTGCGTTCCACCTGCACTTACTATTAAGAGACAGTCGTGAATGCTGATCTCCCTCATGCATGCTAAATGTCATCGCCCCTCATGCCTACCCCCGCATTAAAAAATACAACACGTATCCCCCATCCTGATTTCGCACTAAAATAGGTAATTTTATTTAAAATGCACATGTTGACATACACTTTGATTTTAATTAAAAATGGAAGAATGTACCAAATAGCTTGCAACAAAAGCTAATTACATGCCCATATTATATAAACCTACTAATGCAGTTTATGACGCATTGAGGGTGCTTTCTCATTTTACTCTAGAGCAACCAATAACACTACTTGTTTTCATAAATTCTGTGCTGTTATTTTTTTAAATTTATTATTTAATTTTAGATCCAATATATGCATAGTTTAAATATTCACCCGGAAATAGCCGCATTGTGTATGTCAATAGAGGGACTTGGCGAGGCTATCTTTAGTTTTCTTATTTCAATATTGGGTAAGAAATTTCATGTAAATATTCACATGTCTTTTTTATTCATTGGAAAGATGATTACAAAAAAGTATTTTTTTCTTCTTTCATTTTTGAAAACTAAAATATATCACAATGTCAATTTCCATATCTACCCCACTGCGAATCCGTAATAAGAATTATACATACAACTATAATTGTAGCAGCAATCGATAATACCATGCCGTTTGGCCTCTTGAATGCTCCAACTCATTTCCAGATATTCATTGATATTTCATAAGATATATATACTATTCAAAAAAAGTAGGGGATATTTGATTTTGGGGGCATAATACTAAAATATGCAAATGACTACGAAAAAAGTCACTATAGAACCTAACAGAAGAAACATTTCCAGTTACATGTGACGCCCAAACGCACCAATAGCTACCGCATGGAATGCAGGTGATGCTTGGGATCATCATGGGGGTCCAACCCAAGATTTGCACGACTCTGACTTTGAATGTTACAGTCATTGTGGCATTGAATTCCAGGGTGGAAACATCAGTTTAATTGTTTTAGTGACCAGAAAACAAATTTTGATATGCGTCGGCTTACCCAAAATGAAAGGTTACGTGCCCTTGGCATGCTACAGATCGGCACAACACAGGCGGTTGTGGCGCGGACGATGAATGTTTCTCAGTCTGTCATAAGCAGGCTATGGTCCAGATACCGTGATACACAATCTGTACAGGACAGACCACGCTCAGGTCGACCAAGGGTGACAACTCAAGCCCAGGATCGATTTATCCGTACCTTGGCCTTGAGAAATCGTGTCATCACAGCAAATCAGATCAGCGCTCGTCTTCAAACAGACACTGGTGTGAGAGTGAGTGGCCAGACGATTCGGAATCGACTGCATAGGGTCACCTTCGAGGCCGACGTCCTCGCGTGATCCCTTGTTTGAGAGATCATCACATTCAGGCAAGACGTCGTTGGTGTAGGGATCGTCAACACTGGGATAATCGACGCTGGAGCAATGTGATGTTTTCAGATGAGTCAAGGTTCACTGTTGATTTTTTGGACAGACGTAGGAGGGTGTGGCGTCGTCGAAACGAGCGCTTCTAAGACGTTAACGTCATCAGACATGATCGATTTGGGGGTGGTTCTGTTATGGTGTGGGGAGGCATCACTGTTGCTGGAAGAACGGCTTTACATGTTGTTGCAGGGCGTGTTACAGGCCAGTACTACCGGGACAACATCGTGGCAGTCCATGTTGTGCCGTTCGCACGACGTCATGGCCGCCGTTTTATCTTCCAGGATGACAACGCAAGATGTCACAGGGCCAGGATCGTTACAGGTTACCTCCAACAACAGAACATCACCATCGAGCATGTCTGGGACATGCTTGGACAGAGGTTACGTCAACGTCAACAACGTCCTGCCAATGTCCAAGAACTTGCTGCTGCGTTGCAACAGGAATGGGACAATCTGGACCAAAATGACCTTAGACGTCTCATTAGGAGTATGCCACGTCGGATCAATGCTTGTTTGGCAAACAGAGGAGGATTTACCCGTTACTGACTTGGTTGTGATGCTGTGGTAACTTTGCTGTTTGACCCCGGGTATCATTTTACCCTTATAATGGTCAGTCTGTGCCTTGCTTAGTCTAACGATCATTTGGAATAAATCGATGAATGTGAACTTCATTTCATTTTGTCATTTGTTTCTTCGTCAGTTTCATTAGGTGACTTTAATAACACTTAAAAATCAAATATCCCCTACTTTTTTTGAATAGTATATATAATAAATAGTAAATAATTGTGCTTGTTGTTATTACAGGTGATAAAATAAGAAAGTATGTGATATATCTGTATGCAGCTGGATGTTGTGTTCTGTCTATTTCCAGTAGTCTTTTAATTTATGCTACAACTTATTACCAAGTGGCTGTCTATTGTTTTGGTAAGTAGCTTCATCCATCTAATTGCGATTAAATCTTTTTTTTGTTCTGATCCGTTGGTTTCCTCTAACCACCGGTTACCGGTTAGACGGTCAGTTGACGACAAACTTTGTTTGTTACTGTTGCGTAAATAGAAACGAAATAAAACCAAGTACGGTCTAATGTAAGCAGTAGCCACAGCCGTATCCTTTTGATTTACATGTGCTTGGTCGGGTATATGACTTCCATTAGAATGACGCAGCTTGCTTGTATTTAAGATCTAGTAATTCTTTAATTAATATAGCAAATTTAAACGTTAAAAGTTGTATACACATCCATTACATACGTGTATACTGCCTGTATATAAACACAGAGATGAGTTAACGACCCCCTGTAATATCCACTGGGGTATTTTCTTTGTGTATACACCAGATCTACTGGTCAAATTAAGAAAACAATGTCAACCTAAAAGACGTAATATAGGGTAGTCTAGAACGACATTTGTCCTGTCCCCTCACTGCTTATAGTCCATTGATTGGAGCAGAATTTAATATAGCAAAATGGTCAAAACACTGAAAGGCCGACCGCAAACAATGGCCAACATTCATCATTTCTGTTTAATATAACAACTATTGTATTTATTATTATTATTTTTATTATTATTATTATTATTATTATTGTAGTGCATGGTTCAATGGATGGTATTATGATGAGTATACTATATCCAGCTTTATCACGACTTGTATCAAATATTACGTTAAAACGTTATATATGGGCGGCTACATTTTTTGTTAACGGTGTAGGACAAATTGCCGGAATACCTTTAGCAGGTTAATTAACTTTAATACATATTAACGTTACGCCATCCCGTGGTTTTAAAAATATATGACGTTAGAAAATTTTTGTTTTTAATTAGACGTCAACCAATGGTTACAAATTATGACGTCATATAATTTCCCAGAACGGTTGGCAAATATATGTATGACCTCACATTTATTTCTGCAATTTATCAGTATTATCTATATATATCTGGTTGTTCTAAAGACATGCTGTCTATCTATAGTCCAGACTGTACGACTAGGCCCCACCCACAATGTTGTTCAGGGTACATTAAACATTGGCCAGACTATACCACTGCCTAATCCACAATCTTGTTCAGGCTTCGTTAAAACACAACCTAGACTTGCCCTCTAGCACAACCTAGACTAGGCTGTTTCCTTCATACTACCTGCACTAAACTAGTAGAAAGCTTTCGACCTTGTGACCTTTCGAGCAATACCACAAAAATAACAATTTGTAAATAATTAACTAGATACAATACTTATTTATTGTTAATATACTCAGCCAAATTAAAAACTTGACACTCGATTTTTGGGACTAGATTTTTAATATTTGGTTTAAGGCAACTATTTTAGTGTTATGTTGTGCACAGACGACCTTGACATCAACAGAAAGCAAGAATACGTCTTGCCGAAAGTCCTTGACATTGATAACGTTCGTGATGTCACAGTACCCCCCAAAATGAAATTCACAGACTTGGAGAACAATCGGAATAAAGTGTTTAGTAACGGTTGTGGCCTCCTCTGGCGTCTCGTACTGCTACACAACGTTGAAGGTTCTGCAACGTCAGTGGTGGATTCACTTGCTTACGAACACGTCGACCCAGTTCGTCCCAGATGTGTTCAATAGGATTAAGGTCGGGGCTAAGCGACGGCCAATCAAGGACTTGGACACCGGCATTTCTGGGTAGCAATTGCTGTATGGGGTCGAGCATTGTCTTGTTGAAACGTTAGTCCAGGCCCATGTCTCTGCATAAACGGAAGAAGAACAGGTTGCAAAATCTGATCCCTGTACTGGACAGCATTTAAGTTCCCTTGGACAACAACAAGAGGAGAACGTCCATGTGCACAAAAAGAACCCCAAACCATGACGCTGCCGCCACCAAATCGGTCAACTTCTCTGACGCATACTTGAGCGTAACGTTCACCTCGTCTGCGGTACACTCGGACCCTGCCATCGGCAAATCTCAAAGTGAATCGAGATTCGTCACTAAAGACAACCGAATCCCACTGTTTTTGAGTAAATCTTATGTGTCTTGTGGCCCACACAAGTCGGTTACGGCGATGAAGAGGTGTCAATATTGGTCAATTATAGGGCCACCGAGCTCGAAGACCAGCAGCCTGCCAGCGATTTCGAACAGATTGTGCAGTTAACCTTCCACCAAACATCTCTCTAATTGTGGAGGTTGCAGTGACAAACCTGTTTCTAAGATGACGTAATCGTATTGCTTGATCTTCCTGGAGTGACGTCACACGTGGCGCTCCCGCCCTTGGGCGGTCGGCAATAGTTCCAGTTTGAAGTACTCTCATTCTAAGATTAATTATTGTCTGGCGTGAACAATTAAAGGCTCTTGCAACAGTGACCACAGACTGACCAGCATAGAGCCTACCTATAGCACGTAGACGTTCTACATTTGAAAGGCGCAGCATTTTCTAACAAAGATGAAAATAACAATTTTAATTTGTTTTTCCAGTTCAAGTTACGTGTTCGTGTTCAGTTTAAGCAAACTTGCATCGATTGACCTCACGAGTTTGTGTTTGCACGTGTTTTTCAGGTTTTTCATCTTTATATGCTCAAAAGTAACGTGATCCACGTGACTTGACAATTTTATGAAAATAAAGGCTTCTTACTACTTACTATCGTTAGAAACACTTTAAATTTGTTGAAATTCATCAGTGTCAAGTTTTTAATTTGGCTGAGTATATGTACAGTGTCCCTGGCAGTGCATGCTTTACAAATCGGAACAACCGGTACTATCGTATATATGTCTAATTAATAATTCAGATAACATTTCAGGCCTAAAGAAATACCTGCAATAGGCAGATTTAGCTCTGGCATAATGTATGTTTAAGGTGACGTCTCTTTGTAACATACATCGTCTGTGCATTATTTTCATCACTATTTGCTTACAAAACTCTAAGAGAATGTGGGGGTTGGATGGGCGAATGGTTAGCACGTGCATGCTGTATCATAAAGCCTGTCATTGAGTCAACTGCCGTGGTTTCGAATCCCCGAATGTACGTGACAAGGAGTAGGTTCGCCTGTCCAACCTCGTGAGTTTTCTCCAGGTCCTCCGATTTCCTCCCACTGCTAAAGACCCCTACGCACAAGCGAATTATTGAAATAAAAAAAATGTGGTTTTAATTGTAATAGTATTTATACTCCATGTTATGTTATTGCCATTGTTACGTAGGCCAACTGCCACCCAAAGAAAATATATTGTACATTTCTATTATTAGGTATGGTGTATGACGTCACGAAATCTTATAATATCGTCTTCTTCGTAGCGGCAGGTGTGTTTGGATCAGCCGCCATATTGTTTCTGTTGCTAGCGCTAAAGACCAGAAACAGCCAGTAACCGGAAGTTGACTGTGAACGAACAGTCACAAAGAGCCAGTAAATCTTGTAAAGAAACAGGGGTACAAAAACATTTCAATTCACATAAAGTAAATTATTTCTAAAGAATATTCTTGTTTTCTGATTTAAAAAAGAACTACGTTAAAGTTGTATCTATCAGCAATGTCTCCATCGTTATCGTTGAGAAGGCCCGGAGCAGGAGAAAGAGGCGGGGCCACATGGAGTAGGGTTGGATTTGTTTACAACAAATACGTCATAACTGGAGTACCAATGTTTTCTAACCGACTTAATTCTAACACAGGGGTTGGGTCGCGTGCGCGTTGTATCATAGGGTCTATCATTTACTTCCGCGCTGATGCGTGACAAGGAGTTGCGGCGCTTGTCCAACCTCGTGGATTTCTCCTGGTCCTCTACAGCTAAGCAAAATATTGTAATAGAACATCGAACCATGCTAGTATCGTTTGTGTCGAATGGACGTTAAAGCCCAGTTCTTTCTCTTAATTCGAGCCTTTAATTTCTGGAGAGTATTAAATACGTACACCATCATTATCGGGAAGTGATTCAAATATCGAAAATTTCTACAGCAATAGCACCAATTAATAGGCAGACTAGATGAATCTCGTGGATATCACACACAGACGTTAAGAGCAGAAAATGACAGGTGTCACCATTACCCCAATAAGAACCAATCCTTGCGAACTATCCTTAATAAATTATATATAGATAACTAATCTTTGTCTAACATTACATAACTTATAGCACATTATATAGCACTTCGAGCACTCCCCCTTGCGTCTTTACAACTTACAGTTCCATATATAGCACTTTCAGCGCCTCCCTCTTGCGTCCTTACAACTTCCGGCACATTATATAGCACTTTGAGCGCTCCCCTCCTGCATCTTTACAACTTCCGGCACATTTATAGCACTTCGACCCCTTCCCTCTTGTGTCTTTACAACTTCCGGTACATTATATAGCACTTCGAACCCTTCCCTCTTGTGTCTTTACAACTTCCTGTACATTATATAGCACTTCGAACCCTCCCCTATTGTGTCTTTACAACTTCCTGTACATTATATAGCACTTCGAACCCTCCCCTATTGTGTCTTTACAACTTCCTGTACATTATATAGCACTTCGAACCCTCCCCTATTGTGTCTTTACAACTTCCTGTACATTATATAGCACTTCGAACCCTTCCCTCTTGCGTCCTTACAACTTCCAGTGCCTTATATATAAGTACATAATTAAATATAATAACCAGTGTATTGCTCCGAACATTGTCCCGTTTACTCCATCTCCTGAAAAAGGTGTTGAAAGAAGTTGTCATACGACTCTTTCGGATGCAAATTGTATTTTGTTAAATGGTAAGCTGAAACCATCACTACGGAATATCCAAACTGGAAACAGTGGTGTACATCATTCAATAGTCACGATTTTAACAACTTTACCGTATTGATATGGGAGCGTTTTAATTTCCATCGTGTTTATTGCTTCAAATAATATACAGGATAGCACACGGTTTACCTTGCATATTTTGAGTTGTCTCCCATCAAAGAATCACAAGATCAAAACTTACTAGTCCATGGTAGATTTTCATCTCAAATTGGTTTAAAAACACGCTCCTACCAAAGGTCTCTGCTTCATAGATTTAAAAGGACATTGAAATATGCTGTCTCATTCAAGCGACT
Organism: Patella vulgata; assembly: GCF_932274485.2. Taxonomy (NCBI): domain Eukaryota; kingdom Metazoa; phylum Mollusca; class Gastropoda; family Patellidae; genus Patella; species Patella vulgata. The sequence continues at coordinate 801,335 of NC_065884.2, forward strand.
TTCGGACAATAAATTCACGAATGTCTCCTATACATCTAATGAATGAATTTCTGGTGTCGACAAGAGCATCGCGTTAAATTTATCCTATTTTGATGAAACTGTAAAAAATATGTTTACATCACAAAGATCTCGGCTCCTTTCGATATTCGTGCATTTCAGATCCGAACCTTCTGGATTATGGCCCCTGGTTGTTTGAAAAGTCAAAGTTTTAGCCTGTGAACCCTCCAGACGTCACAATTTTTATTCAATTTTAAAAACATTTTAATTATATCACAGTTACACCGTATTGAAGTTTGAGTTCGAATTTCGGGAGAAACGAAACTGCCCGACTAAATGGCCGTTCCGTGTACGCAACTATGTAAAAGTATGTAATACGAAGGTTATGGACCCTCTTGAGGTCACAGTTTTTGTCCGATTTTGATGAAATTTAAAATGTATGTTTACATCCCAAAGGTCGCAGTTCCTTTCGATATGCATGCCTGTCTTCGTGCATTGATTTTCGATATTAACCTGATTTCATGTCTAAATATTATTTCTCGCTTTCCTCCCACTACTAAAGATCCCTACACGCAACCGAATTATTGAAATAAAATTGAACCATACGTTAGTCCCGAAATGACCTAGTTTGTGTCTAGTGGACGTAAAACCTCATTTCTAACTCTCACTCTTTTGTTTTTCGTTCCATCACTTTGGCAGACAGCTCCGGACACGGGCCGTTTCAAACAGTAGGAAACACAAGGTACTTCTCTGCCGACGTCTGGATTTCCGGTCGTTCGACTACGGTGAAGTGTGAACCAAATGAAATGCCAAGAAACGAATAAAATTGCACATCATCGTGTATGTTTATTACATTCGTATAAAGTGAAACAAAAAAACCTGCACAATATTAACTGTCAAAATACAAATCAACAAGATTTGAAAAAGTTAATTTCTTGGCAAACTTCAGAAATAAGTAAAATTGTGTTTACTGTTTAGGCCTGTATATTTTGTGTAAAATGTGTATTGTCATATATGTTTAGTTCATTAGTCGTCTAAAACCTTAAATGTTTAAATAAAAGAAAATCTATAAATCAAAATTTGAAAATAAAATTCTTATGGAAGCTTCACAGCCAATTAAAATTGTATTGTACATTTTTTATAAAATGTATATTGTTGTTTCTATTTCGCCTATTAGCCGGCTGAAACCAAATAACCTGTAAAAAATACAGTGACTGAATTAAAAATAAATAAACCTATCAATCAACAAGATATTTAAACAAGTTAATTCTTAGGCAAACTTTACAAATAAATCAAATCTAAATAGACGCAACAACAAAATAAAAATCATTATTTATATAAATCCAATTAAGTTCTGATCATTACATTGAACTTCTGGGAGTTGAGTAAAAATACTTAATTTTTTCACTTAACTAAGTGCGTTACCTTAAATCGGTATTCAAAGGCTGTATGTTACATCTCCTTGGTTATGTGAAAAACGCAACCGTACACTGTCCTTTGAATAACGCAAGGGAAAATCTTATACTTAACATTGCCTTTGAAAACCACTTGCCTTTGAAAAACCACTTACCCTTAACTTACAGGAAGCTACATATGTTTAAGTGAAATCTAGTAGTTAAGTGACTATCCTTTGAATACGGAACCTGAGATATTGTGAAATGAAATGAAATGTGGTTTAACGTCCTACTTTTCTGCTCCTAACCTGGGCTAATGAAGACGGGCATACGCCATACAGTGTGCTATGAGGGAAATTTTTGCCCGGGCAGCGGCGCTACGGCCTACTCTTATATCGAATTCCAACTGCCAAGGGATCTTTTACGTGCACGCCAATGTGTACACGGGACCTCGGTTTTTCGTCCCATCTGAACGACTAGACAGCTTTTCTTGTCAGCCCCTCCGTCCTGCATCACTGACAAGGGAGAACCACGCCGGAAAATCTGGATGAACTTTCTCGGCCAATGCAGGGATCGAACACCCGACCTCCAGGCTAGCGAGCTACTGAGACATTGTGGAAGAGCCTACCTTGTTCTTACTTGTTTCTAGTCACGTGGCTCCCGACTTCATCCCGCTTATCGTTACATTAGCAGGCTTTTCGTCTCGATTCCAACAAGTAAGTTCGTTAATTCTGCGATCGGCGATTTTTATACGCCCACATTTTCACGCGGACACTCTACAGGACATAATTGTTGTCCAAATTGGACGAAACTTGACATATAAGTTTTTATCCCAAAGATCTCCACTTCTTTCGATATTGCTTTTTATTGGACTCAATCTGATTACAATACAGATCTTTATTTCGTTTCATTTTTTTTATACTTTCGATGACAAGTTGTACTGAAAGGTCGTGTCAAGGGTCGCACGAACGGCTTTTGACCCTAAGACGGCATACATTAATTAACGAATCAGCGTTGACGTTTCTAGTGGTTTACTAACTCACTGTTCCGTGCATGGCACGCCAAGAAGTCGCCGTAACAGACCATTTCATTGACTAATCCCCACTTCAACCAAATCACCGGTAACACAGATCCTAGTGTAGTAAGACAAGTAAAACGAAATTTCGAAATATAAAACGAATCGGGCTGTAATTTCATGGATCATAGCCCTGAACTGATTGTACAAAAAATCACGTGTTTAGCTCGTGGACACTGTAGAGGTCACAATTTCTATTCGATTTTCATGAAACTTAAATTATATGTTTTTCACACAGATCTCAGTTCCTGTGGATATCGGACCATTACTTCCTGGATTATGACACCTGTTTGTACGAAAAATCGTGTTTTTAGCTACTGGATAAATGTCACAATGTTATCCCATTAAAAAAACCTTCAAATATATCATCGTAACACCCTGACGACAATTGAGGTCGAATTTTGTGACAATCGGACCGAAACAAAATGACCGCTCAGTATGTAATATCAAGGTTGGTGGACACTCTAGCGGTCATTATTTTGTTTTCGATTTTGATGAAACTTAAAATATATCCAAAAGATCTCGGTTCCTTTCGATATTTGCGCGTATTGGACCGTAACTTTTTGGATTATGACCCCCTGATTGTACGAAACATCGCCCTTCTCTTGCAAAATGTGGGCGTATCTTGCATGGCAACCGTTTGTTTGATTTGTAAAAAATCGTAAAGTCATTTGTTTGTACTTTCGATGCTTGTTTCTCTGAAATATTTACTGGCTGTTCGATAACTTGTTTCTTCGAGCGTTTGAAAAACATGAAGTGTGTTTTACAAAAATATAAAGTTAGTTAGTTCGTATACTGTTTGAATGGCATTTATTAATTGAACACATTAAATTAAACACAGCAGTTATGTGGATAACAATTACTGTATTTCTATCAAAGCTACGCTTCAACAATGATTCTCTTGTTAATTGGTCTTTGTATCGATCTTTACTGGAAGGCATCCAGTGTACTTATTCCTATACAAGCTTTGTTTCTCACCCACGGTAATAGATATTTGTCTTTGTATTACTACGCCATTAGCCCTTGTTTACTGTAATTAACGAAAATAGTACATGAATTTAAACTGGGTTGATCGACGAGTGTGACACGAAGTTGCTCGGGCCGCAAACATTTTAAAAGGCTGGCGTAATTGTACAATCCACTTAAAGACCAGCGATTTTCAACAAGGTTTCCATAAATCTTAAAAATATATTGATAAATAATCCCCACTGTAAAACAAGCAAAAAAGTTTTTTGTAAGCGAGAAATTAATTTTTATTAAACCGGAAGTGACATAGTTGGTTCAACACGCTCACTGGTCTCCATAGTAAGCATACAGATTTGGCACAAATAAACACGAATTTATGTTTGTTTTAACGATTAGTACACTAAGCCATCGCGGACATTCACTCATACTGAACAGTACGCCGTGCCCCAATTCACGCCACATGGCTAATTGTTTACACCACGTGGTTTGACTGACAGCTTGCAAGTGAGACATGTTTCGTCTGCTTGAATGTTTTTGTGCGTGCTGAGTCTGCTGACATTGTTTTTATTGATTTCAACGGACTTGTGACACATATATATTCAAATAAATATATAAATTTCCAAAGTATGTCATCGTCAAACATCAAAGTATTGGAATATAAAATATCTCTTCTATGGCCCTACAGTAATGCCGTATAAAAATTCGACCCCAGCCATTTTCAAGAAGAAATGGAAGAAAAAAGGAAAAGCCGTTCACGTCGACATTCCAAAGTAGGTCATCGTCAAACATCAACGTATTGGAATATAAAATATCTCTTCTATGGGCCTACAGTAATGCCGTATAAAAATTCGACCCCAGCCATTTTCAAGAAGAAATGGAAGAAAAAAGGAAAAGCCGTTCACGTCGACATTCCAAAGTATGTCATCGTCAAACATCAACGTATTGGAATATAAAATATCTCTTCTATGGGCCTACAGTAATGCCGTATAAAAATTCGACCCCAGCCATTCTCAAGAAGAAATGGAAGAAAAAAGGGAAAGCCGTTCACGTCGACATTCCAAAGTAGGTCATCGTGAAAATGTACTATATTATATGTCTTACATGCCCATAATTTTGATCTGTTTATGTTGGAAAAAGGTGTCAGCAAGCACAAAAACATCGAAGCAGACGAAATACATGTCACTTGCGAGTTGTCAATCAAACCACGTGATGTAAACAAATAACCATGTGGCGTGAATTGAGGCACAGCGTGCTGTTCAGTATGAGTAAATTTACGCGGCGGCTTAGTGTACTAAACGTTAAACAAACATAAATTCGTGTTTATAATATCCAAATAAACAACCCATTTCATCAGATTTTTGGCCAAAGGGCGACGCGTGAACACAATACAGTTGTAAACTTATGCCAAATCTGTATGCTTACATAGAGACCACTGAGCGTGTTGAACCAACTATGTCACTTCCGGTTTTAATAAAAATTAATTTATCGCTTACAAAAACCTTTTTGCTTGTGCTACCGATGGGATTATTTATCAATATATATTTAAGATTTATGGAAACCTTGTTGAAAATCGTTGGTCTTTCCCTTTAATGGCAGAGCCATCAAATAGATTTTGCTCTGCCCTATATTGAAGACTGCATGGACACCTTGCAAGGTAAAAGTATTTCTGCACATTAGGTATGGCTTCTAGCTACTACCAAATAGAGCTTGGCGATGGATATCGTAAAATAGACTACGTTATAGGCTATAGCTATATGAACAGGACTGAATGGGGTTTGGGTTATGTAATGCTCCTTTCATATTCCGACGCGTAATGCAGTTAATGTTTCGTGGATTCACATGGAGGGCTGTTTTAGCTTACATCGAAGACACAATATCCCACAGTTCATGTAAAACATTCAAATTGTGCATCAGCCGGTAGAAGATATTTAAATTCTGATCTTGTTTCCAAGAACCTTGATTACATTGACTGATGTGATTGAAACTTGGCAGGTGTGCAAGCAGAGGATCTTCCTTGTGGAGATTGTTCCTTCTCTCGCAGAGTTCATTTTCTGTGGGAAAGATATAATCATGATCTTGTACCATTAACTGTAGAAACCAAGATCTTAAGTGGTTTAAAAGCTGACCCTTACCCTAACCCTAACCCTATTGGTACATATAGGGCCATCATGATATATTTGGAAGATGTGATGCCTGTTCTAGATCGTTTAATTATATTCCTGATTAATGATATTCCTTGTTTTAGACAGCAAGGTTGCGATTGTAAGACGTTTAAAAGCTGAGATATTGATAAATATAGGGTTTTACATTGCAGAAATCTTGACAATCCCAAGATGGTCTCCATAGTATATTTTAGAGGAAGTGGCAACTATAAAAAATAAAAAGTTAACACAATGCGTAACATCTGGGAACAAGTGGCGCGTTTGTCCAGAAAGTTCACAACAATTTGCTAACCTGTTTAACTCAACAAGCCATTTAAACTAAATGATGTTTATGACATCTAGTTATTGTTTTAATGTTGTTTTTTTTGAAAATTCTGTAATAAAAATAATCCAGTCTGGGCGCGAATTCATTAAACACTTTACAATTCATAACGGAATTTGAAAAATCGATGAAAGTACTTTAGTATAGAACAAAATTTCAGAGCGTCAAAGATATTTTTTAAAAAAAATCCATTATGCTTTCTTATTGTTACGTCCTTTGGGTTTTTCATTAACAACTACTTTTATTTCTACTTGAGGCGGGAGAACGGATGATGAACGTGTTGAACAAGTCGCTTTTGTCTGTTTTGTTGTCCAGTAGAAGCGCTACATGTGTCGTTAAAGTACCTCGGGTTGAGCCAAGCATTAGAAGGGTTATTGTAATGGTTTGATCATGACACGTCAGGTAAGTTGCCACGTTCATCTGTATAAATTTCTTCTTACAGGTAAGCTGCTATTACAGTGCTTTGTCACGTCGTATTTATGAAAATGGAATGTAATGGTGTTTATCGTCCTAATGAAGACGGGCGTGTGCCATGCAGTGGACATTTCGACAGGACAGCGGCGAATTCCAACTGCCCAGGGTTTATGTCCACGCCAAAGTGAACACGCGACTTCGAGGTTGGCCCAATGCGACAAGACACTGGTCCGAGCCACTGACAAGAGGGAACCAGTTTGAAATAACGGGGGGTGGGTGACCGCACGGTTAATGCGTGCACGTTGCATCGCAAGGTCTTGCTTGTATGTGACAAAGAGTTGGTCGCCTGTCCAAGCTCAAAGCTTTTATACGGGTTCTCCGATGCTAAGGACTCCTACGCGCAAGCCGTCGTCGTTCTTGACGAACTTTCACGGTTCAGAAAAATCCGCATTCTAGACGAAACGCAATGGTTAGTTCATCATGAAAGAGTGCACTGTTTGAAAGTGTTGATTGTTTCTATCATTACGCTTTTATTCGACCAGTCAAACAGTGCTTAACAACAACTGGTCTATTTGAAGGAATGTGTTTCGATATAATTATGAAAAAGATTGTCTAAAATAGAATTAAACCACCGCGGAATTCACTTATGACTTTAGAGGGTCCAAGACGTTTTCGCGAGCGGGTTCGTAATATACAGTTTTGGACTACGCTTATGAAAATGTGGCAACAATCCTAAATTATTATCGATATTGTTTATGCTATATTTTAATTTATGTGTCCATAATGTTAACAATTGCAAATTATATTTTACAGATTTGTAGTGGAAACTGAAACACATGGATTGGGCTGGATCGACTATATAATATAGTCGTTGTATCTGCTCAACCTTCTGGATATTTGTTACTTCATCTATTGCCCACGCAAAGATGGGACAACACGATTACCGTTCGGTGGACCCTTTAAAGGTTTTCATATCAGCCAATAAGAAAAGGTGTCAGTGAAACTCGTCTAGTTTATATATCGAACAGTGATATTGGTTGGTTCTATAGCAGTGTCTATATATACTGCAGTCAATACAACATGTTTCCAGATCATCAGATTCTTCTGACAATTCTTCTCATTGGATACCAGTTGAACAATTTAAATTGTAGTTGTCCAGACTATTGGTTGGGATTTAAGCGTATTGTTAAAAACGTGCTACCACACTCAGCACTTGAAATGATGTCGAGAGATTCAAAATTGATGTGCGCCTCGGCTTGTAAAATTGAACCTCATTGTGTAGCTTTTGCTTTTCATCGACAAAGAAAAGAATGTCATCTTTATACCAGAAATGTGGAAGAACTGGGAAGTGATCCCGACCCTGGAATGAATGTTTTTATGGTGAATACTGGTAGGCTAAGTTTTATTTTCTATCTAGAATGGAAACGTTCACCTGTGGGGATTTTGTTGAGGCAATCTTATTAAAACACAGATCCTATTTCGTTTCGTTTTTATAGCTCAAAATTTTGTTTTACTTGTCTTTACAATACTGTGATCTAGACGATTTGTTATTTTTTTGCGTGTTCTGGATGATGTGAGAGATTAGCCAATGAAACGGTCTGTTACGTCGAGTTCACGGCCCTTTGATTCACGGTACTGTGGGTAAACCACTAGAAACGTTAACGCTGACTGATAATAATAACTGTCTGACGTCATAATGTAAAAAGACGCTCGTTTATCCCGAGAAGTGACCCCCCCCCCCCCTCCGCCCTTACCTTGTCAGATTTTCATGCAGTGTAGGCCATCGAAAGTATAAAAAACGAAACGAAAAATAGATCTGTATTTGAATGAGATTGGACTTGGGGCTACATCATTTGTTATCACATACATTGCGAATTGGAACAGAAATTTAATTATATCAAGACTAAATTCGGATTTTATGAATTTCTTTTTAGCTCAAGAGTTTGTTATCCCGTACTTCAATCCAACTTCACCTTTAAACCTAATAGCAAGTTCACTGGCATGAAAAATGTCTCTCTTTACAGCACTGGTGGCCAGGGACTTCCATTACTTTCCTACCACGTCACTTCCTGGTTACATCAACTTCTCCCTTTTTTGAATTATGTAGTACAGTGGTAACCTTAATGAATAGCCCAGTGCTGGGAAATAATGAGATTAGTCGGAAGCATTAGGGCAATGGTTCTCAACCTTTTTTTGCCAACGGCACACCTTGGAACACATGAAAAAATAGCAGCACACCTGACTACATATAAATGAAAAATATATATTTGAATTTTGTAAAATAAAAACATGGCAAGTCATAGACAACATACAACCGTAGTCATAGACACATAGGGTTACTCAAACTAAATAAAGAAAAACACAGCTATGAACTACTCAATTGGGATCACGTAGTTTTTCTCATTTTCTTAGTGTGCCATTCAAAATTTCGCACACTGGTTGAGAATCACTGCACTAGATCTAACCAACGCCTAGATGTTGTCTGTCTAGTTGCATTCATTATATTAGCTACCGTGGCCGTCTTTTAATTTTTCAGATTAGTATATAACTATGCCGCAATATTACTGTGTGCCGAATTGTCAGAAATATGGGTGGACACACTTTACCGAAAGATCCAGACATTATTCCAGTTTGAAGTTTCTTCTGTAACTATGGCTACAATTCCTCCAGTTAGATGTAAAATATCTGTCCTCGAATGCAAATGTTACGGCATTAAACATCACGTATGGACCAGATTATTGTCACTGTTTAGACTCGGGATTAAATGCACACCTGTCAGCTCAAGGTCAATCGGATTAAAGTACAGATCTATATTTCGTTTCGTTTTTTTTTTATACTTTCGATGGCCTACACTACATGAAGATCTGACCGGTCATAATGGAAGGTCGCGTCCGGGGTCATACGAGGGGCTTTTGACCCTGTGACGTCAGACAATCAATTAGCGTTGACGTTTCTAGTGGTTTACCCACAGTTCTGTGCACCGCACGCCAAACTCGCCGTAACAGACCGTTTTATTGGCTAATTCCTCACACCAACCAGAAGGCGGGTTATATAACAACTCTTCAAGATCCTAGTGTTGTGGAGACAAGTAAAACCAAATTCTGAACTATAAAAAACGAAACGAAAATAGTATATGTGATTTAATCAGATTGACACAAGGCTAATTCAGATTTTAAAATGTTTAAGGGTTAGCCCTGCAACCTGTTTATATATAAGGTACTATACAAATTCGTTATTATTATATTATTATTGTCTATTTTCATTACCTATATATACAGATCGGAGTAATACGGCTAGTTTAAATTTGATATCAACGAGTTCTATTGCTGTATTAAAACCCGCCACAGCAGCTCTAGATAACGACCCAAATACCTGTTTTCAAACACAGAAAGAAGATTATCAACCCTGGTTACTTGTTGATTTGATGGAAACATTTCTAATTCGTTTTATCCTGGTGTATAACGAGGCTGTGTATCGTAAGTATAGATAATTTATGTTGGTCTACATGGTAGATAGTAAGTAATCATGCTGTTAGTCTACGGCCGTCTTGATTATCGTAAGTAATAATGCTGTTACTTATCGTAAGTAATAATGTTGTTACTTATCGTAAGTAATAATGCTGTTTCTTATCGTAAGTAATAATGCTGTTACTTATCGTAAGTAATAATGCTGTTACTTATCGTAAGTAATAATTTTGTTACTTATCGTAAGTAATAATACTGTTACTTATCGTAAGTAATAATGTTGTTTCTTATCGTAAGTAATAATGCTGTTACTTATCGTAAGTAATAATGTTGTTACCGTAAGTGGTAATGTTGTTACTAATCGTAAGTAATAATGTTGTTACTTATCGTAAGTAACAATGCTGTTACTTGTCGTAAGTAATAATGCTGTTACTCATCGTAAGTAATAATGCTGTTTCTTATCGTAAGTAATAATGCTGTTACTTATCGTAATAATGCTGTTTCTTATCGTAAGTAATAACGCTCTTACTTATCGTAAGTGATAATGTTGTTACTTATCGTAAGTGATAATGCTGTTTCGTATCGTAAGTAATAATGCTGTTACTTATTGTAAGTAATAATGGAAGTTGGTGTTTTAAACTGGTTCATAACAAATGGGCCCCATTATTTTTTTTAGTAAACATGATTGTAAGTAAACAATTTTATGTCCGTTTATAACGACGAGACTGTTTATTATACGTACACAGGTTTCGTGTCTTTTTGTAACGACGAGACTGTTTATTGTAAGTAAACAAAATGTATGTCCTTCTATAACGATGAGACTGTTTTTTTGGAAGTAAACATTAATTGTGTCCTTTTATAACGACGAGATTGTTTATTATAAGTAAACATGATTTATGTCCGTTTATAACGACAGGACTGTTTATTAATAGTAGACATTGAATAGTTTCCATGTAAACTCCAACATGAATATATATTTATTCAATCTGTATTCCATGTTGTTGCTTATGTTTAATTCCATTGAATAATGTTGTTAGTTACATTTATTTCCAGCTGAACGCCTCCATGACGTTAATTATGAAGTCTACGATTCTTATCCAACGGTAAACAACTCTTCAGAAGGTAATTGTTGTGCTTCAGTGGTTGATTACAATACAGGTAAAAACATCATCAGGTGTAATGATGGCGTCTATGGAAGATTTGTGAAGATTTCTATCGAAAATTCAAATTTCTTAACTCTTTGTGGAGTGGAAATATACGGTACCTCTGGTAAGTATTCGATTGGAATTGTGGGATAGGTAACATGTATTATTATTGTGCTAGGGTTTGCGGTAGTTAGAATATTTCAAAAGATTTCAATTCTCGAAATCTAGTTGAAGCTTGGGTGGGATGACGAGAGTGGAATGACTGTTAATCATTTGTTGTGTTTAATTTGGATAAGTGCACCTTTGATATCAGAAATATTAAATACTGTTTTGGGGATTAAAGAGAGAGTATAATTTTCTATGTGACACCCCCACCCCACCCCGATCTGTATTTATATTGAGTATAACTCCTCTATATGATAACCCGACCCGACCCCACCTGTTACACTATTTGTTCTTTAATCAAGTTCTGGATGACAAGACTAGTTTAACATCTTATAATACTTTTATTCTCTGCTTCTTCTAACATATTATCTACAAAACTTAAAGACTCCATAACTAACTTGTATTGAGGGAGCCATGTCCTAGCTTGGCTAGGCACGAGTGTGCCAACTCCAATACGCTCTCCCTCATTCCGTCTCGTCTGTGCCAAGGCGCTCATGGCCTCTGCGCTCGTGTCCTGTCCGGACCTTTCTGTTTATTTGTTTGTTAATCTTGGTTTATAAACCACTCCAAACAAAGGAATCTGGTTGATGTATCATGTATCATATCAGGTTTAACATTTGCTTATCATCAAAAAAAGTTTAAATAAGACATGCCATCAAGGTAAGGTTACATAATCACATAGACCAAGAACTCCAGGGATGTCGATAGTGAACAGGTGTCAAGTTGGCAGGAAGCGTCTATAAAATCAGATAATCTGTGATTATGTAACACACCCCACCCCCGATCTGTATTTATATTGGTTATAGTTTTGTATTTAATAACTGTCACTGATCGAACTGAATCAATAATATTTAACTTCATTTTAGTGAATGAAACGAGTGACACCTGTAATAAAAGATATGAATGTAAGAAATTACCAGGTAAGATCAGACATATTACACACATTTATATAAACTAACCAGGTAAGACAGATTCATATTTATTTGAATATATATTGGGGTCATTGAGGAACAGGTATGGCCTATGGTAAACCCTTTCCCTATCAGGTACTGTGGAACATGTATAGCCTATGGCAAACCCCTCTCCCAATAAGGTAGTACAGATACATTTATATATTGGGGAACAGGTATAGCCTATTGTAAACCCTTCTCCCTATCAGATATTGAGGGACAGGTATAGCCTATTGTAAACCCCTCTCCCTATCAGGTACGGCTGCGTGTATATATTTACAATACAACAGTAATTGACTAAATGTTTTAGTTAAACCCGGAACCTTCTTGTCATTACGAAATACATATTTCGATTGCAGTTTTATATGAAAATACATAGTGGGTTGAGTTCCAGAATTTGTCCTTTCTATACTTTCAGGGGGTGACAACATTGCTTTAGGAAGACCAACCACACAAAGCTCCTTATATCAACCTTCTAGTACTTCTAGTAAGGTCGTGGACGGAAACAAAGATGGCGACTTTTATGCGACCTACAGTTGTCAACACTCTGCTTCCGGTGACTACAATCCGTGGTGGCAAGTTGATCTAGGATGGATGTTTGACATCACAAGTATAACTGTATCTAACAGATATGAAAATAAAGAATGTAAGTCTTTATAAAATTCTTTAGTCTTCATTTACCCAGTCGGTGCAGAAAAGTAGGACGTAAAACCCCATTTCATATCTTCGACTTACACAATCACCATGACAACCTTCAGAATACCTTATAGTTGAATAACCTATAGTTGTGTCTGCGCATTGACTAAAGTTGAATCAAGCTTCACGACCATCATGGCAACCAACAAAATGATGATAAGTAAAAACATAGACAAATGTAAAATTTTATTAAAATGACGCAACACAGGTTCGATAAACTCTTGGTTGTTGGGTAAAGATTCTAAATGAAAACAGGGTATGAAATCAGACCGGGTACCTGGTCAACCTACATCAACGGTTCTCTCATATCATGGGTGGGGTGTAAAGGGGTGACAATGAAATTTTGAAGGAAGAAAAATGATGTTCATGTACAAATTGGCATTCGACGAAAATGTACTATTAATATTTTTATTATTATTATTATTATTACCTCAAGGCGACACGTAATTGTTGGGGCAAAATTAAATACATCCTTTGAGGTTGAAAGAACGGTCCCTTCTCGTAAAAGATAAAACGAACCCCTTCAGTCTGGAGTTGTTTTTGTATTTATTTCAGTTGATGGTGATAGGTTAGCTGATGTGACTGTAATGGTATATGATACAGATCCAACTGTCGGTAATCCAACTTCTAAACTGTGTATATTTATACCAGGAGTGTTTGGATGTACCGTGAGAACATTTGAATGTGATGAGAAAACAGTGGGCAGGTTTATCAGGATATCAATACCAACAGAATATCTTTCTATGTGTGAAGTGGAGGTGACGGGTATAAAACAGTAAACATTAACTGTTACAGTCAGAATATAGTGGAACCTGACTATTATAAATATTAACCGTTACAACCAGGATATAGTGGAGCTTGACTAATATAAACAAATATTAACTGTTACAGTCAGAATATAGTGGAACCTGACTATTATAAATATTAACTGTTACAACCAGGATATAGTGGAGCTTGACTAATATAAACAAATATTAACTGTTACAGTCAGAATATAGTGGAACTTGACTAATATAAACAAACATTAATTGTTAGAGCCAGAATATAGTGGAACCTAAATATTGTCAACAAACATTAAATATTTTACAGGCAAATATTGTTAATATTTCTGCGATATTCGCTAGTTGTATCATGTATTGGGAATCTACCTAGTTTAAATAAAGCTAGTTGTAACATGGACTGGGAATCTACCTTTGTTATCATGAATGAGGGAGCCACAATGGCTACATCAGTAAGACACCGCATCACTGACCAGGGGGTCTCGGGCAGGGGCGTGGTGACATTTTTACATGAGGAACAAGATCTCCATAAAACAATATGCATATGTGTGTGCGGGTGGGGTCGGGGGTCCCTTCCAGTGCCGTCGGGTAATATTGAGCTGTGTGGAATATGTTATAGTCTATGTGTAGGAGATGTGACTCACGGTATATGTTTGACACTGGTTAAACATTATGATTATGATTATGATTATAATGTTGAAAACCGCATTCGAACCGCGTGATTTGTTGCCATTTGCGAGGGTCCACAAAAACTCAAGGGGGCGCAAAACGTCAAAATAATGACGCGAAGCTCGTTATTGCGTCCCTCTCACTTAGCCCATGGTCCCAGTTTAGTCTAGAAATTTTTATCAACACTATTTAATGAATGTTATTGGCAATAATATCGTGCATCCGTTGGCCTCTTTAGCAGATTGGAAGACTCAAGAGGGAATTCAAGCTAAAAGCGCTATTTTTCGTAAAATCAGGGGCCATATATCAGGAAATTACGATCCGATATACGCGTATATTGAACGGAACCAAGATCTTTGTGATATAAATATGCATTTCAAGTTTCATCAAAATCGGATGAAAATTGTGACCTGTAGAGGGTCCACAACCTTTGTCGTAATAAAGTTAAATCAAGTTTAAACAAGATGTCCAGCTGATTGATGTTTGGTATCATTATTATTACTATTATTACGTAATTTGATAAAGCGCTCTTCTTTCTTAAATGTGTTAAGAGGCGCTTTACAAAATATACATGTATATACATATATGATACATACATATATAAGTATACAATTATGATACGTACATACATATATAAATAAACTAATAAAAGAATAAAAGTTTATTCAAATTGAAACATAACCATGAGAATAAAAACAAATATAAACATTTCAGGTAAACATTAAGAACTAAAATACAAATGCATAAGACATTGATCTTAACAGATTTATATTCATTCCACAATCAATATTAATAAATGGTTGTGTAGGAAGATAGGAATGAAAGGATAGAAGAGTAATCACCGTATTGCATCACTGTTTGGACCACAGTTTAAAACAACACAATTACCAGCGATAACAGTAGAACTAACATAGTATGGAATGTATATTAGTTGTGATATTAGTAGCTCTTAGTGGATATATTGTTACAGCTAGTCCAATTAATTTTACTGTCTATCAGAATACTGACTTGTACACGGTGAGTTATTTATATATCTTATGGTAACCTTTCCAATAAACTACAGGTTCATTACTGGATTTCAAATTTGGTCTGAAGCATTTGGACTGTGAGGGGATGAATCCTATTGTCGTTCAGCTGTAGGATGAACCCTACAGATATTTTATCATTGAAGGGCTTCCTGTTCTAGGGATATATTAATTGTCTGTAAAAGCTTGTTAACACGTTAGATATCAGATTTCTTGAAGGCATGTAATGTTTTCTCAAATTTGGTCAACATCCTTTCGGATAAGTTTTTGTTTGTAACTATCTTTCCTTTGTTTAAGACCTAGCACGATTTGACTACTTTTTAAATATTTATTATATTACTTTAATTTTTATTCCGTAAATCTTTCATAAATAATAAAGACATTATTTTGTTTAATTTCATCTCGACTAATCTAATTTCTATCAGCTGGTTCATAAATTCACAAATTAACTCTCATTAATGTAGAATGTTTGGTGACAAATTAACTTTAATTAAGGTAGAATGTTGGTTCACAAATTAACTCTAATTAAGGTAGAATGTTTGGTCATAAATTAACTCTAATTAAGGTAGAATGTTTAAAGATTTGGATAATCAGACAATGGTTCGTGCTGTACTAATTCAAAAAATGGATGATGGAAAAGGATTATAGTGAACATTTCAGTCAAATTACTCGTTTGGGAATGAAGTGTTCACCATATATTTCGGGATAATAAAGAAAATCTTAATTATACATTTTGAAAAAAAGTTTGTAAGTTTGGTGAATGCATATTTCTAACAAAAGTCTTTAAAACTGCCCCTTGATATTTGTGAATTATATGATAATTATAAAAATAATTGAGATGGCAATAGTTTCAAATGTTACAAAGATAACTGGTGACCATTATGCTATTATTGACTATCATTAACATAATGCAAGTCGTGGGGTCGCCTCTGAATTTATATGTTAAATGTAATGGTAATAATAAGCATGCATGACTCCAAATGATTGGAAAGACCTTAAACAGAAATCATTTACGAATATCATCAAATTGCTTTAGTCTGGAGGACGGGGTGGGTGGGTGGGGGTGGTGTGGGTGAATGGTTAGCACGTGCGTGACAAGGAGTAGGGTTTTCTCCGGGTCCTCTCACTACTAAAGAACCTTACGCGCAAGAGAATTAGTGAAATAATATTGAACCATGTGTTAGTCCCGAAATGACCTCGTTACCCCCCTCTCTCTCTCTCTCGCTTTAACTCTCCCACGTTCACCGATAAAATAACGGCATCGTCCAGATAAAGCTGTTTAAATATCTTCCAAACAAAATAAGTCCAAGACTCTTCTAATTCGATTAAGATCGATCTGCAAACGTTGTTTTTTTTCTTGGACGATTGCGCATCGATTAATGGACTTCAATAGTTGATATGACAATTCTAAGATGGTGTCGATGACGTCATTTCCGGGACTGGCAGAACTATGACGGTAGTGAATTCCGTGTCACTTGATTGCAATTCTGTAAGTCCGGAACGTTCTGGACTGACGATCGAGCATCCCCGGTGTTTGTACAATCGTAGCATAATCAAAAACAACGATTATGTTGCGCCAAATCATCTTTTTCACTCGATTGTCATTAGTTTGGGGATTCAGAGAATTCAATTCCGAAACGTTCAATAGAGTATCTCCTACATAAAGAACTGACCAGTTGTAGTGGAAGGTCGTGTCAGGGGCCATACGAGGGTTAAATCTATTTGTTAAAGCCAGCTCAATTTTGGTCAAGGTAGCTTAGATGTAAATAAGGTTAGGGCATGTGATTGTTGGCGAGATTGCGGGTTAGGGTAAGCATTAGGGCTAGCTCCGGGGTTAGGATTGGGATTAGCGCTTGTCCTGTTTACATCTCGTGACCTTTTGACCCTATGACGCCAGACTTTTGATTAACCAACCCTTATTGATTTTTCCAGTGGGTTACCCAAAGTTCCGTACACCGCGCGCCAAGAACTCGCCACAACAGATCGTTCCATTGGCTAGTCCCTCACATCAACCAGACTGCGGGTTATATAACAACTCTTCCAGATCCTAGTGTGGTAAAGACAAGTAAAACGAAATTTTTGAACAATGAAAAACGAAATGAAATAGGATGTGTGTTTTAATCAGCTTGCACTCGAATGCCTGATGATCCCCGTGGTGGGTTAAAGCGTTAGCTAAGATGAAATTAGTTTTTTCTTTCTAAAAAAAACACTTTTCTCTCTCTCTATATATATATAAGATGTATTATGGGAGATTAAATAAAGAGCTGGCAGTTCTCACTATAATAGTTTAAAACTAAATAATATAAAGGAAATTTGCTGAAAATTTCAGTCAAATTGATCTACTCTGAACCGAGATTTTGACGATTGAATTTTCGGCCTACCCTCGATCATCATTACTAAAGTCGGCACGATAAAAAACGTAGTCTAGATTATCCATTACATGATTAAATTATGATTAAGTTGAGCAGCAAATGTGATCCTAATCCAGTAAATATCGCAGGCTAGCGTTGACATCGAGAGTTGATTACGGTCTGGATAAGTTAATTCAAGTCTAATTACTAATTAGATAATATTTCATTCCTAAAGAAAGACCTGTAATAGGCAGATTTAGCTCTTGCATAATGTATGTTTTAGTGACTTGTATGGTTTATTCTTACATCACCGGTGTTATCCTGAGGGAATTTGTTATCTTTGTCAAAAACCCGAGGCAGTATGCTTGATATGATTTAATAGAATAAAAATATAACAATGTCGATATATAGTTACTTCACTATAGAAAATCAAGCTATGAAATATTCACACAATTATTCGTATATGTTATAGGATATTTACCACCAATGTTTTAGGATAATAATACATAGCAACAACATAAATTCAAGTCATATAATATTCATATCAGCGTGCTTTGGATTCGTGTGTCATATGCAATAAGCACCATCTTAAAAACACAAACACATTTTCTTTTGTAGTTGTAAACATGCTTTTTTTTTCAAACAAAATATATAAATTATTAAACGGAACCGTTTGAAATGGAATGTGTAAATATATATCATGACGTTGAATGAAAATTTTAAGTTACAATCAAATGGCTGCCAATTTATCCCCCATGTACATTAATCGTTTATCGCTAAAATTAAATCATGCCGAAGGTAAATGAAACGTGTTGAGATTTTATCGCTGAAGTTTAATCATGCTAAATGTTGTGAAACTGATTGAGATTTTAAAATAACCGAGTATAAAGGATGGTATACTGGTTAAAGATACATTATTTAAGAACTACATTTTCTTTCCTTTGACCTCAAATATTATATAAATCATTAATTAGATATTTATTTACATACCAGGTCCAAATCAACTCTCAACAGATTTAGATTTAATTTAAAAATGACACTCGAAACTACACTGTTCTCTAAACGACGATAACTCCTCTCAAAATGAAGTAATTTGATAAAATCTTCAATATACCCCTTTCATTATCTAGTTTGTTTAAATTATTATTTCGAGAACTGTCAGCGCTTTTTCTAAACCTGATCTAAATCATACATAATGCATCTTTACCTTTTCCAGATTTGTAACCCTGCCATATATTAATGATACAAGATACCTTTACACCATCCTCTGTTATGCATCAATAGATATATTATATTTGACTTTCAATAATTCAGAGACGATAAAACGAAAGGGGAGGTAATTGATACTCAGGATTTAATCAAGCATATAGAATAAAGATTACAATAAAAGACCAAGCAATTCGATACATCCGTCGTCTTTCAATAGTTTTATTTATATAATAGAAATGCATAGCGTTGGGTCACGGCAAACGTTATTCACGATGTAACAAATACTAGTATTGATTTAATTTTATTTGTTCTTTGGGGTGGAGGCAAATGATTTAACGCGTGCACTTAAGATCATATGATCTGTCAATAAGTTAAGTGACGTAGTTTGGATTCCTCGCTTGTTCGTGACAAGGAATAGGGTCGCCGTCTAACCTCGTGACTTTTCTTGGGTCCGACTGGTTTCTCCCAAAGCTAAAGATTCTATGTGCAAGCGAATTATAGTGTCGTGCGGCCGTAGTATCCCATCTCTCTCTCTCTCTCTCTCTCTCTACAGGTATCGGTATCGAATGCGCGTGGTTTCCAGGAACGGAGAAATGTGCGACGTTATGAACCCTTGACGTCACCGATATTCGCTTCCGGATGAAGTATTTCGGAGGAATTCATCGTATTTTGAAGGTAAATTATCACGTCGAAAACTCCTACAATCATTATGAAGTAATGGGAAAGGTCATCTACAAGATGGTACCAACAAACCTTCTAAAGCCTAGCTTATGTCGCCCAACGACGTGATAAAACTGACGGCGACTAATGGCAATTGAGAGCTTTTGTTTCTACGACTGAATTTATCCACGACCGAACGCAACCACGAGCAACGTAAGCGCTCATGTCCCCCGGCTCTTCCAGCTCTTAACTGGCTTGTGGTCGTGGTTTTGATCCCTGCTTGAGCGTAATGGGGGGTTGGATGGCTGAATGGTTAGCGTGCGCGCGCTGTATCATAAAGTCTGTCATTGAGTCGACTGGCGTGGTTTCGAATCCCCGGTTGTACGTGGCAAGGAGTAGGGTCGCCTGTCCAACCTCGTGGGTTTTCTCCGGGTCCTCCGGTTTCCTCCCACTGCTAAAGACCCCTACGCGCAAGCGAATTATGTAAATAAAATTAAACCATGTTAGTCCCGAAATGACCTAGTTTGTGTCGAGTGGACGTTAAACCTCATTTCTCTCTCTCTCTCTCTCGGTTTTAATCTTGAAATAAAATTAAACCATATGTTAGTCCAGAAATGACCTAGTTTGTGTCGAGTGGACGTTAAACCCCATTTCTCTCTCTCTCTCTCTGCTTGAGGGTATGTGGCTAGGAGATTTGGGCGCCTTCTCAACCTCGTTTATTCCAGGAGCTCCGGTCCCCCCACAGGGGGACACTTTTGGCGTGCGGTAAACACAGCAAAAAATAAGACAACATTTCTGCTATATCACCATCCGTAGAAGCAGACTTTAAACCCTAATAGAAAAAGAAGATGAAAATTGACTTTAAACCGTTATTTCTCCTAATTCATCTATAAATCCTATTACATTATTCATATACTAAGGTTGTCAATTTTCTGTTCATTGTGCACCAATCCCGGTTGTATTTTGATGATCGATTACCTTCTTGTATTTCGATATCCTTAGAAAATAAATTTTCTGCCTCTTCCACAACCATGGTTTAATCATATGTGCTAATTGTTATGCTGTACCGTTTGGTATTGACATATTATTGGTATTCTATTAGTGTGATATATCGTGAATTAAAATTTCGAATTTCATCCAGTGATAATAAACCTATTATATCTGAAGTGTATCATGTTTCCTGTTTCTAGTCCCACTCTGCCGCCAATACCATAATGTAACAATACTTAGGTAAGTTTTTTTACAATCTCAGGAGAGAAGTTATCTGTTACTACCTGTTGTTCATCGGGTGTCAATGACGAGTGTATTGATTTGATTATTGGCTGCCTTTTTTCTCTTTTGCCCTTTTAAATTGATTATTTTAAATATAAATCTTTGAGTGAATCTGAGAAGTTCGATTGTCTACACTTTATTTGCTTGTTTATACTTCATTAGCCCGGTTTGTACAGAAACGTAGGACGTTAAATCCCATTTCATTTTATTTCATTTTATATGACACCATAAGTGGGTGGGGCGTGTTTCATCAATATTCGAATAGCCAAGGTAACGCGTATTTCATGAAAACAGATTTCAAGCGCAGATCCAGAAAATATTGATGGGTGGGAGGGGGTGGGGCTTACAGAATGGATACTTCCTATGTAGTTTGGACTTTACGTAAATGAACCATCAAAAATTCTTGGCACAGTTAAACTCTAAGATACTCCACCCATAGTCAAATAGCACTCAGTTGTTCCGCAAAGCGCAAACTTCTCTTAGACACTCCACCCATAGTAAATCCCCTCTCAGATATACCCTCCACCAACAGTAAAACTCTTCTTGTGTACCGTACATGTACATGTATCACCGTGCCGTACATGTGTTTAACGGTGAACTCTGGATTCAACCCAATGTTGAAGACACATTTGCGCGTGTAAAACAAAACTGAATCACGCGTTAGTCTCGAAATCTCTCTCTCTCTCTCTTTCTCTCTCTCTCTCTCTCTCGATCTATCGATCTCGAATATTTTGCGTTATAAATAGCTCACTGACAATAATTGACTTTGGTCCAGCATAGGAAAAGGCACGTTTTCCAATTTGTGAGTTAATAGTTGGGGATTTTAGAAGATGTTTCGTATGGTTGCAGCCGTGGAGTTGTCATAACATTCCACATCTCTCTCTCTCTCTCTCTCTCTCTCAGCTGTTTATTAATTCATAGTGTTTCGACTAGAATTCTGTAGGGTTTTTCACAATAATCATAGTCAATAGACAAGTTGTACAGTTCAATTAACTATGCAATTGTTTCATGGAGTCACAACCGTTGATTGTTTTTCTAGTTTGTGCTTTACAGTGCTGCCTCTTTATTCTGCGCCCATATTTTAAAAAATAGTTGTGAAGCATTGTGATCATGAACAGACAAGTCCTACCGATACTCAGTGTTCCACGACTTTTCGTTCCGGGGTTATCCCCCTTTTCAGAAAACATCGTGAATATGATAGAGACTGTGGTTTCCACGGATATTTTTCATATTTACTTTCAATCAATTGAGTCAAAAGGGGATTTTCGTTCCAAAGCTGTATGGTTTTTTTTTTTCAATTTGATTTTAAGCTTTTGAGGCATTCAGCTTTCTGCGGCTATCCTTTACAGAGTTATCCCCGTTTTCTGAAAACGTTGTGAACGCGATAGAAGGTACGGTGTTTAACTAATTTTAATCAAATTTGGAGGGCAGCATTAGGGTCATGAGAGGATGAACCCTGGCAATATTCATCAGTTTCGACTTTACATTCCGGAGTGATCCCTTTTTTGCAAACAACCTTTGCAAAAATATCTTTAAAATTTGGATGAACCCAACCAACTTCTCGTTCCAGGATTATTCCCCTTGTGAAAGCGACAGATTTCTGTCTTTTTTTTCAAATTTGGTTTGAAGCCTGTGAGGCCTTCATCGTTCTGCGACTATCCTTTACAGGGTTATCCCCGTTTTCTGAAAACGTTGTGAACGCGATAGAAGGTACAATGTTTAACTAATTTTAATCAAATTTGGAGGGCAACATCAGGGTCGTGAGAGGAAGAACCCTAGCAATATTCAACAGCTTCGACTTTACACTCCGGAGTGATCCCCTCTTTGTAAAAAAACCTATCTAAACATATCTTTAAAATTCGGATGAACCCAATCGATTTCTCGTTCCGGGATTATTCCCCTTGTGAAAGCGATTGCGGCTATAGCTTTTGACAGATTTCTGTCGGGGTTTTGTTGGAAGCACTGGAGTCATGAATGGATGAACCCTATCGATATTAAGCGTTCTGTGAATTTCTCATTTCGGATAAACTGCAATGGAGACAAAGTTGCTGTGTTCGCATATTTATTGATGCAGTTCCTTTTTAAGGCTTATACTGGATTTCATAATTCAGGTAACTCTACCGGAATATCTTTGTACATGGTACTGCATTCGAACAATCCCTTGGTTGTCTCTGATTGCATAAATATTATATAAGGTGCTGAAAAGATTCAACTGAGCGTTTCCTCCACTATATGATATATCAGGATAGTTTTCACGACTTTTACACATTCAAATTTCGTTTTCAAGTAGTCAATGTTGGTGTTTAACTCAGTGCAAGTTTCATATTTACAGTAAGACACAAAACTTTAAGAAGTGTAAAACTCTTAGGAGAAATAGTTGGATACTTATTGCTACGGACGGAAAATAAAAAAAAAATATTTAACGGAAAAATACACAATGTGATCCGGTATATATAATTCATCAACGGGCTACAGTCGGATTCGGAAATTTTGTAAGAATTGTAAAACTTGTAATTCAAACGATAATATACGAAAAGGCCAATAATTCTTTTAGGCTGCATTTAATTAAAAAATAGAAAATGGAACCGGATAATTCTCTTATTCTGAATTTTGAGTAATAATTTTGAAATCTAAAGACTAAAAATATCGAAGACTTGACAATGGGTGATAATCTGTTGTTAAGATATAGAAAGTATTTGATGTGTATAGAGATGATATATTTGTGTTGTGTGGTTATCATATCAGCAATATACGCCACCGTTATAGATGTACCTGCTACAGGTAAATAGTTTTATATATGATATAATATATAGATAATAGATGTACCTGATACGGTATAGATAATATATGTACCTGCTACAGGAAAATTGTTTTAAATATAGTATAATACGCACTTAGATATACCTGCTACAAGTGAATTGTTTACATGGGTGAATTGTAAACATAGGAAAACATCGGTTTTTCGTCCCATCGGAAAGACTAGACACGCTCGTATTTTCATTCATTGTAAGTTTTCTTTAATCAATTCCAGATAATGTATACATAGGCAAACCTCGGTTTTTCGTCCCATCGGAAAGACTATCCACGCTCGTAGTGTCATCCATTGTAAGTTTTCTTTATTGAATTCCAGATAAAATTACAATCTGGAAAACTTCAGTTTTGCCAGACATTATACTAAGCCCTTTAACAAAAACTGAAATAGGTATGAAATGTAAAATCTATCAATGTCCTTTGAGGGGTTTAGAATGCCTTGCAGTATTAATGTTTTTGGAGAAATGTTATTGAAGAAATGTTTTTGGAGAAATGTTTTGCAAGATTTGTATTTAGAAACTTGTTGTTCGAGATTTGTTTTTCGTTGTATGTCTATGATAAAATGTAAATGTAGATTATGTTTTTTGATTTACTAAAATAAATTTTATCTTTATATAAAAATAAATTTAAATTAAACAAAAATACATTTTACAAATTTGATATGGCAAATGTCTGATTTGTAAAACAACTATTGATTTTAAGATACAAATGTTAATTTTAGTGTACAAATGTCGAAGTACGACAACAAATAAGAATCTAGGACTATGAAGAAGTTGGAATTAAGAACAATGAATAAAGAGCTGTGAAACAATAAATATTGTCCAGAATCAAGAAAGGCAGCTTTAATTTTATCCAAATACTGATACAATCATGCACGATAAAATAAATAATATTATCCATTCGTCCTACCAGGCTATTGAAATTTATAATTTAATTACAGGGGAGTTAAAGATGCATTATGTAAGATTTAGATAAGTAGCAGACTGTTCTTATTATAATAGTTCAAAAATAGATAACGAAAAATGAATATATTGAAAATTTCAGTTAAATTACTTTATTTTGTGCCATGTTATTTGTTTGTGAAGTTTTGACAAAATGTAGTTCGGCACTTGCCAATCGAAAATAAATCTCAGTAATCTATTTCATAAATAAATAGGGGGTTGGATGGCTGAATGGTTAGCGTGCGCGCGCTGTATCATAAAGTCTGTCATTGAGTCGACTGACGTGGTTTCGAATCCCCGGTTGTACGTGGCAAGGAGTAGGGTCGCTTGTCCAACCTCATGGGTTTTCTCGGGTCCTCCGGTTTCCTCCCACTGCTAAAGACTCCTACGCGCAAGCGAATTATGTAAATAAAATTAAACCATATGTTAGTCCCGAAATGACCTAGTTTGTGTCGAGTGGACGTTAAACCCCATTTCTCTCTCATAAATAAATTTTTAAATATCGATGGTGTTTTAATTTTATTCATATCGGGGTCATCCAGAGAGTTCATACGTGTTTAAATAATAATTTAGATAACATTTGAAGCCTGAAAAAAAAACTACCATAGGCAGGGAAATCTGCTGTAGAATTTTTAGAAATCTGAAGAATATTCAGAAACAATCTGGGCGTCCACGGAAACCACGCATAGGAATGGCCATCTGATGAGAGGAATAGCTTCGAGTAAATAGGATCAGCACTATTTTCAACAGTTACAAATATCTCAATGCAATGCAATGACCAAACGTCTCTGCCTAGTCTGAAGATGTCTGTACTGTTACACAATTGACATGATTCAGAAATTTTCAATCATACTTGGTTTATGGGGACACCTAGGTGATAGACGTCACGCGATGCAGTAAAAAAAAACTTAAATGGCAACTTCCCGTATAACTGGAAATTTTTTTTTTGGGTCAAAATTTGCCATATTACGACCAATGTTTTGCCGAAACGTCAAAACGCTCCTACTCGAAATGTTGTGACCCTAAAATTTGGATATTGGTCAGGTATCATAGGCAAAGTGGTCGACTTAAAATCCTGCAGTCGTTTGGGAATGAACGGATCGCGTGGAACTGTCTGAGAGTTATCTTAAAGTGGTCATTTTACGTATGTTGAAAACTATGTCATCCTTAAATGTATGTAGCTGCTTTTTGGCGGGTCTGACCTAGAACTGCTGGATGTGATCATGAAGGGCATTCGTCCAAGTATATGTTAGAAGAAACAAATTGGCCGGCACTAAACCCACTAGTGTGCTACAATATTGTGAAAATGTGTAAAAATCATTGTTTTCTATGCGATTCTTCTTTTACTGATGACCGACAACTATCTTAAAGAGTTCAAATGATCATCGATTATCAACATTAGTGCTATATTTTGTTATTTGAGCCTTCCTCGTGACAAATGTTATTTTGGTTAAACACAGTATGTTATTTTGTGACAAAATCGGACGTTCGCGATCATCGTAGGGAAGGGGCGTAACTGGTGTATAATTTTGTAGAATCAGACAACGATTATTCTCATTTGTATTCTGTTGTTAGTTGCAAGGAAGTGTATAAATGCATGGACTGGCATGGCAAGCTTCTATATCAGCACAATCTAACCAAAGCAGCGCTTTTTCACCAATGACCAACGATTTTTTTCAAATGACCACTGATCACACCATTACTACTATTTATATTTCGTTATTTGGACATGCCTGTCAAATAGGGTATTTTAGTCAAAAATCATAACGTTTTCGTGACTAAATCAGACTTCCACGCTCGATGTATAGCCGAAGGGAAGGTTATAAGTCATGCATAATTTTGCAATGATCAGACTACGGTTATTAAGATCTGCATTTAGGAGCAGATCATCATATAGATTTATGCACTGCCATAACTATCATAAACTTGATATATCTGTTATCCACATTCTCATGTAAGAAGAACCACTAGAATAAATATTTTTAAGTTTTCACGGAGAGGCATTTAATATCTGGCGGTGTCCTTGTTTAGGAGACCGTCATACTTTCCATATTGAAATCCCCGAAGGGGAGATGGCATAGATCACAACAGGTTTCATGGCACTCCAGACAATCCAGGATAATTCTGGCGACTGCACATGCCAACCTCCGGCACATGCCAGCCTATGTTCGAGCAGAAGTGTTCACTTACTTAGATTCTGACCTGCCTTCCTATGTTTTTAGTTTTGGTACCCCATTTTTGTAATGATGTTTTTGGACATGTCATCTTCTCCTTCAGTAGATTTCAATATGTAATGTATATATGTTGTCTCCTGATTTGCAATAACTCACTCTCCATTAAAACTTCCAAATGTTTCTATACATTAATCGGCTTCTAAATACAGATGGGAATAAGTGCGGTCTTATTCCTAAAATATGTTTGACCAAAATAACCTATTTGGCACGTTCAAGTTACCAACCATGGAAGAAAAGTTGATAATCAGCGGGCACTTAAAGATAAGCGAGTATTTTTCTATTAAAAAATATTTTTCCAGTTTGCCAGGTTGGTATCAACTGAATCAACCTAATATTCTGTGGGTATGTATCTGGGTACTAACCCATCTTACAGAAAAAACTTGGTCCAAATCCCGAAGCCCAAGGGTTATCACCGTCTGCATGGTGCTCTCGCGGACATGGTATCAGATTATGACTCACAGATGGTCGACATGGTCTGACATGGTCAACAGCCATGTAGAAGTCGTTAGTTACTAAAATGAAATGAAATGGGGTTTAACGTCCTACTGTTCTGCTCCTAACCTGGGCTAATGAAGACGGGAATACGACATACAGTGTGCTTTGAGGGAAATTTTGCGAGGGCAGCGGCGCTACGGCCTACTCTTATATCGAATTCCAACTGCCAGGGGATCTTTTACGTGCACGCCAATGTGTACACGGGACCTCGCTTTTCAGTCCCATCCGAACGACTAGACAGCTTTCCTTGTCAGGCCCTCCATCCTGCATCACTGACAAGGGGAAACCACGCCGGAAAATGTTTGATTGATGGATAAAATTTGTATTTTGTCTCAAACCAATGATACCTAGAAACAAAAAAGACAGTTTCAACTTGACACTATGGTAGCTGAAACAGACCAATAGAAATCCAAGAAGAAGAAATGGTTTACAAATTTACCAAATTGAGATTTCCTGAGGCCGAATTTAAAGTGAAACTTTAAACAGGTCTGTGTCTCAACCCTGTTCCACAAGGATCTGTATTGGGACCTCTACTTTTTCTTCTATACATTCTTCCGATTGGTCAAATCATAAGAAGACATGGGGTACAAAACCACGGCTTTGCTGATGACACCCAAATATATGACTATTTTCAACACAACAACTATCTTGCTTCCAAGGATTCTATCAGTAGACTTGAATCTTGTCTTAATGACATTCAAGGATGGATGACCAGAAATAGGCTAAAACTTAACGATGACAAATCCGAATTTCTTATCATATCATCAAAATCACAATCCAGTAAATTGTTTAAAGCGGATTCCATTCAGATCGGTGATTGCTCTATATCTTGCCAGAGTGTTGTTAGAGCATTAGTAACATCGCACATGGACTATGCAAATTCTCTTCTATTAGGAGCACCAGAAACAGCTTTAAACAGACTACAAATAGCGCAAAACAATGCTGCACGTCTTATAACTAAAACACGAAAATTTGATCATATATCAGCTAAGTTACAGAAACTCCATTGGCTTACAGTTCGAGCGAGGGTTCAATTTAAAGCTCTTGTGAATGTGTTTAAATCAATTTATTCTGACACCGCACCCAGTTATTTAAAGAACTCTTTGATTTCTATACTCCCCGGCGATCCAACCTTCGTTCTTCAAGTCATCGTAGCATATTGAGGATCCCAAATATAATAAGCGTTCTGGTGAATATGCTTTCTCCGTCAGAGCAGCTAAAATGTGGAATGATCTTCCAAAAACTCTTAGAGAGTCCTCTTCCATCAAGAGCTTTAAGACTAACTTAAAAACATACTTATTTCAAAAATGTTTTTGAACTGTTTTGTTGTGAATGCGCTTAGAAACACTCATGTGTAATGAAGCGCTATATAAATCGAACAATAATAATAATAATAATAACTTTAAAAATTAGAAGTGATGTGTTATAATGTTTTGAAATTAGGACACATGAAGATTTAAAAAAAAGACAATTTGTGTTTTCTGTGTTTAGGTTAAAGTAAATTTCCATAGGACTTTGAAGTACAGTGATGAACTTTTGGAGAGCTTTTGAATGCGTTTTGTGGTTTTGGATTATTTGTGTTTTTATTTCATAGCTATGTTTTATGGTATAGTACTCATTTATAGATGCATGTTGCGTAAATAATTAGTTGGAATATCTATATTCTATATATATTCTTAAATGGGGAAGAATTGCAGAATTATTATCATTGCGACATTGTTTTCAAATTTATAGACAAGAAATAGAGCAAAAATCAACTTAGTGAATCATAATGTGCTAAACATTCAATTCTAGGTTGATAACATATCTTGGGGGAAGTTTCTTCAGTATATTTTCAATTTCCATATAAGGGTGGGTTTCGACGTCATTAGACTAAATTGATCAATCTCTTTGATTATTTACATCATATTTGACCAATTGGATAATTTAACGTCAAAACCCAAGCTACAAAACTATCATATTGATGAGCAATCGCCAGACAGCAGCGTGATTCCAGAAGGGAAAAGATGTAGCAGTTTCTATTAGCAGACTTGCCCATCGAGTCTGGCTGGCTAGTGTTTGAGAATGACTTTATTATTGTAATCTATACTCTGCTTGTATCCATGTATCCGGCTATGATATATAAAATGTAAAAACGAACAGTTGCATTAGTATAACTACTGAGAAGACAAACGTCTTAAGAAAACAGTAAGAAGTAAATACACAACGTGAAGGGGAAGCATAGACAACCCGAGACAAATTCTAGACGATCACGAGGCTACTATGACATGTTTTAAGAAAAGTTGTATGGGTCGTACGTAAAATGTGGCGACCGGTTTGGTAACGTCCGCTCTGCACGTCTGACAGAAACCCATAGTGCTACACGTCATCCTTTTGTCTAGAAGGGGATTATAAGCAGGAATAAAACTGAGATTATTTAGTCAAAGCGAGAGCGTCTGAGTTGAGACCGGATAAGGACCATGTAAGATAGTTAGGACCGTGGCTCTCTCAACACAAGCTTATTACAAAGTCTCAAGTTTTGTAACTGGTACATTTGAATAAGAATAAAAGTATCACATGAAGTTAAACCAGTGTTGTCAGTAAGGACATGAAAGTGTTACATGAAGTTAAACCAGTGTTGTCATCAAGAAGCTGACTTAAAGAACCAATACTGTAACAGTACCTAATGACCAGAGTAACGTATCTCTGTATATTTCAGCTGATAGTCTAAGAGGAAAGACAGTGTATACATTATTTACTCACGAGAGAACATGGAAGGAGGCAAGAGAAGTGTGTCGGAAACATGGTGGATATTTGATTAATATCGAAACAGAAGAAAAATATCAAAGATATCTGTCTTTGAAAACCAGTGGAACATCAAATTTTCGTACAGAGTAAGTTTCTAAGTAATATTCGTTTATAAAGTCAGTTCTATCTCTCTCAATTACAATAAACGAAAATAAACTCAAAACAAGTATCTCGTAAAATGATTTATCCCGTCCAAATATCATCTCACGTAAAAATGTATCTCTTATTGCAAATGTTACATGTATATGGTAGCCTTTCTATTGGGAGTGAATTTAACCGCACAAAACCTCGCACAACTGGTCCTGTGTGTATCAACGGCGATAATACGTCGTTAAAAACCCACTGCACAAGTAGAAGAGAGCATAAAAATGTTAGTGCCAGTTTATCCTATCATCTTGTAAGATGTGGGGAAAATATATTCTACAAAAAATATTCTGTGGTGTTTTTTACCACAAGAGTTCCACAAGAAATAGGACTTAGAAAAAAAATCTTTTTTTTCAAAAAAATCTTCTCAGACCTCCCTATATGCCTGTGTGGTACCACATTTCACACGATTTTTGATTTAGAATAATTTTGATAGTGTGTTTTGGGTCTGTGGTGTTTTTCACCACAAGAGTTCCACAAGATATTGGACATAGTAGAAATATCACATTTTTTCAAAAATTTGTGAGGAATGTGGTACCACACAGGCATATAGGAAGGTCTAAGAATATTATTTTAAGTCGAAAGTCTTGTGGAATGTATTTAATTTCAGAAACCCAATATCTTGTGGAACCCCTGTGGTGAAAGTTCCACACAAATGCACCCAAACCTTGCCATAGTTGCGGGCTAAGGCTATTTTGGAATCCTTACCGTCTATTTTTCACCGTGATTCTTCTTTGTTCGCCAGGAGGAATCATTTCTTGTTACATCCGACACAAATTTATAATAATTCTAGCAGACATGGTTACTAAAGTAACTATGTTTCCCCTTGTGTCCGTCTTCATTAGACCACTCGGAGCAGAACAGTAGGACGTTAAATCCCGTTTCATCTCATTTCACCTTGTCAATGGTGCAGGATGGAGCAGCATTGCAAGCGAAGTGCGTTTTGTAGATTTGATTGTACTAAAATACAAGGTCCATGCGTATATGTAAACGAACCCTTGACAGTAGATCAAAACGCTGCTGATATGGCAACACTCCCTCATCATTGCCCACTGTATAACCTTCTTTACTGATCCTGTTGGTGTAAAAAGTAGGACTGTTAATTTTAACCTCATTTCATTTCATTTCACATTAAATGGCATATTTATTTACATGTACTCTCGAAGCCATGCGTCCATTAACGCGGATTAACAAATATAGAAAATTTTGTTATTAATCTATAAATGGAACAGAAAACCAAGATCAGCCAATGATTGTATTTTAGGTGAAGTGCACATTGAATTCTGGGAAACAAATCAGACGTATAATTTATACAGCTTACGTTGTTCACCTACATGACTTTGTATATAAAAGTATATATATATAATTTTAAAATGGAGTCTCTCCTCTACGGTCATAATCTGTAAACATTTTAGCTTTATAATTTTAGCGTTATAATTTTATCAACTTGATTCGAAAGCAGCACCCTCTATGAAATGTGTTTTAATCATTACAGTATTGATGCTCCGTGGATCGGTTTATATTGGACATCACCGACTTCAAGACATTGGGATGGTCCGGGATGTCCACCTCCCAAGGCGCACCTGACAGCATCGTATCACTGGTATGGTAATCATGATTCCGATTATGATTCCAGTCGAGTGTGCTATAGAGAGCATGGGGATGGGTTTGATAGATACAATTGTAGCAGAGACAACACATTTATTTGCGAGCATTACACAAGTAAGTTAAAAAAAAAGATTTTTCATTTTTAAAATCATTATTATTATTATTATTATTGGCATCGTATCACTGAAAGGATTCTACTGAAGTTTGCTGTAGCGAGAGGAAAACGACAATGGTATCAAAGACTCGGTTGTTGTCAAGGCAACACATTAATTTGTGAACATTATAGAAGTGATTTCAAGGTATACTTGAAATATTATTATGGACAGAGGTTGATACAGGTGCCCCCACCCCTCATAGATTACAGTATAATTATTATGTTTCTATGAAACATGTAAATAGAAGCTTCATGTTAGTTGAAAGTTGTAATATTCTTGTTCAGATATGCACCCCAATTAAAATTTCTCAGAAGAGAATAACAGCCCCCCTCCCATCCGCCACACAAACACACCACCACCACCACCAAACACACCAGAGCACACACCCACACACCAAGACACACCCACGCCTTAAATACCCATCCTGATTATAGAGACAATTAAAAACTATAATCTTTAATTATTAACTGGCAATATTTTTTATATCCGTTTAAATCAAAGTCACCTGACTATCTATAATCACCACAGCTTGCTTTTTGTAAAACAACTAAACGAACTACACAAAACCGAGCCTCCGTACAAAGCAGTGCACCGGGGCCCATACCTACACAAACACTCACAGGAATAAAAATGTAAAATTAAACATATTTCTTTTATGGTATTGATATTTTTAGTGAAGGCAGTGTTTCAACATTAAAAACATGTTTTACAACAAAGATTACTTAAACATGTATTATGCAAGAGCTAAATCTGCCCATTGCAGGCCTTCTTTAGGCCTGAAATGTTTTATAAACTATTAATTAGACATTTATTAACAAAACAAGGCCATACTCAACTCTCGATGGCATCGGATACTCCAGATTTTAAGTAGATTAGAACTGTTCGCCATTTAAAAATTTAATTAAAAATGAGAATATACAATTAAGTGGCCTATTTACCACAATGAACACATCTTGTCAAAACTACAAACAGTGATAATTTATGGCTCAGAATGAAGTAATTTGAATGAACTTTTCAATATTTTCATTTTACATTTACTATTATCGAACTATTATAGCAAGAACTGTCACCTCTGTATCCAACTCCTACATACCGTATCTTTAAAGATGCATTATGTAAGATTTAGATAAAGACCTGACTGAGAGTCTTCGCTATAATAGTTCAAAAATATATAATGTAAAGGGAATATGTTAAACATTTCAGTCTTTATTCTGAACCTTTGAAAAACAGAGTTATGGTCGTTTAAAGAACAGTGTAGTCTCGATTGTCATGGCTACCGTTGTTACGATTATACCCTAAGTCTTGATTATCCATTATTGTTTTTAAATTATTAACTGGCAATATTTTTTATATCCGTTTAAAATCGAAGCCATCCGATGTTTAGAGAGTTGATAATGAGCTTGGCATGTGAATAAATGTCTAATTAATGATTTACATAACATTTGAAAAGAACTGCATTAGGCAGATTTATATCTCTTACCTAATGCATCTTTAACACACACTTGAACCCGAGGCCCTTATGACCGGCCTATCCCCTCACAGACAATAAAAAGGTAGTTCGCTATAGCACCAACCCTTACGAGTACATATGCTGCATTATTACCGATATCATCAATTCTGCTTTAACTGAAAATTGTGTCCCTGATGTATTTAAGCATGCCATTGTTTTCCCTTTAATTAAAAAGCCCAGTCTTGACAGAAATCTTGAGTGAAACTACAGACCAGTGTCTAATTTAAGTTCTATATCGAAGTTTTTAGAACGTTGTATTTTAAAACAGTTAGTGTCTCATATAAGTGATCATGATTTACTGGAAAAGTTCCAAAGCGGCTACAGAAAACTCATTTATTCTAACACGCCTTTTTACTGATTTTACACCTTTGACTGTTTTATGTGTAGTTAAAAAAAATTATATCATTTTTACATTGTCTTTTTAGGTACCGTTTTTTTGTTATTTTTCATAACTTTTCTTTTTATCATAAATTGTTAAGCGCATCAGAACACTGCGGTGAAACATGCGCTATATAAATGTATTAAATAATAATAATAATACGCCAAAATGTGTAATTTATAATGGAGAAACAATCCCACAACAGTGAATTATCCCCAAATATCCAGTTTTCTACAGCTGAAGCGACGTGTATCGTAATCTGTTTTATAGATACATATAGATACATCTGATTACTCTCGGGGGAATCCCTCACACTGGTATAGCAACCAGTTGTTCGGGGCTCACGACTGTCCCCTATTTGAAATCACCCTCATCCTTCTGAATCCAAGTACAATACAGTGTGGTGTTTTAAAGACAACCCATCCTCTTAATTTCAGATGACACGTGTGGGTATGAAGAGTCGACGATGACAGCAATTACATTTAGCGTTCCTGGCAATGGGCCAAAAATATTGAATGAGTGTAAATCTAGCTGTGATAATACGACTGGCTGTTTCCTGACGAGTAATCTACACCAAATATGTTTGATGCTGCTAGCTACAGATGTCAGTCACTCAACAATTGCCATTAAAAAATGTGCATATGGTTTGTATTGTATTTATATCGTTTGGACATACTTAAACAAGCTACATCTAGTTGCATTAACAGTCGAGAGCGGGACAGTACGTAATACATTGATACTGATCGAGGACGTTTGTCCGAGTGTTGTATCAATGCATTATTCAATGTTTGGCTCGAGACACTTAAAATACAGCAACTATTCCGCACGTATATCTCAATGAAATGCCACACAAGACCGATATTTCATCTAGTTTAAATGCTACCCGTACATTATTTGAAATAATACTGATCTATTGAATTAGGTTTATCTGTATTGTTATTTATTTTACAATTATATTACTCAAGTTCTGTTTGTATTGGTTCTGTTTTTTTATTAAATATTTTTTTCATCATTACCATAATCGATTGTTTGTATATTGTAGAGACTGCAAAGGTCAGTACACAACAAAATGTACCCAGTGATGATACTGATCCTACAGATTGTGCTACCATAACATTGGGTTCAGGTAAGTGACGTACATAAACTCACATACATTTACCTACGTACTGTTGTATGTTCATTGTAGAGATTGTATCCGACATGTGAGACCAGGGATATTTGATGTATTTTCTAGAGACAGTGAGATACAAGATGTATATTGTAGTTACTGTAATATACATTGAGACATTTGATGTATATCGCATAAACTGTAATATACAGTGAGACATGTGATGTATATTGTAGAGCCAGTGAGACATAAGATGTATAAAGTAGTGTCTCTGATATACAGTGAGACATAAGATGTATATTGTAGTCTGTAATATACAGAGAGACATATGTTGTATATTGGAGCGCCTGTAATATAAAGTGGGACATTTGGTGTTGATTGGAGCACCTGTAATATACAATGAGACATATGTTGTATATTGGAGCGCCTGTAATATACAGTGGGACGTTGTATGTATATTATAGTGCCTGTAATATACAGTGAGACATACAATGTAGTTATATTTATATGTATGTTTATTGCAGGGCTTGTAACGGGAAATGACAGCGCTTCAAGTAATACACCCAGTGAGAGAATTGACAGCGCGTCAAGTGATCAACTTGGTGATGGTAAGTGACGTACATCAACCAAACTTAAATGCGATTACCTACTGTTGGTTGTATATCTTAGATAATGTAATATACAGTAAGACATGCTAACAGTGCGGACACAGTTGCTGCAATAGAAATGCCGACCAAGGTTAATGGTCGGTCTAGACGTACATTATCAAATTGACCAAAATGGCCACCGGTTTTGGGCTTGTAAATTATAATTTTCACCCAGTTATCATCATATGATCGAGTTTGGTATCACAATATACTTTTTTTTAGACAGTTGATTCTATTTCCATACATAGTTTTGTGATTTTAACTGATACAGCCGAGACATTCTGACATTAGAATCTAGTTTAGTGTTCAAGTATACGTTTTCGAAGTAACTGCATCCATTTCGTACATATTTTAGAGTGTGGCGCCAGGCAGGATAAGCTTACTCTTCCGGACAACTGTTACCACTGTTTGTCGTGTATTTTGTACACGGTGAACAGTCCATTTGCTGATTACACCATTTTGCCTATACCGTTTGTTAAGGACTTCGAATTTTGTGAGGGGGGGGGGGGTGGATGGCTGAATGGTTAGCGTGCGCGCGCTGTATCATAAAGTCTGTCATTGAGTCGACTGGTGTGGTTTCGAATCCCCGGTTGTACGTGGCAAGGAGTAGGGTCGCCTGTCCAACCTCGTGGGTTTTCTCCGGGTCCTCCGGTTTCCTCCCACTGCTAAAGACCCCTACGCGCAAGCGAATTATGTAAATAAAATTAAACCATATGTTAGTCCCGAAATGACCTAGTTTGTCTCTCGAATTTTGTGTAATGGTTTGGATTGTTCGTACTTGGTTTTATTTTATTACGTTAATCCCCTGTGTCGTGGTAGGCATTTCTATTGTAACAATTTCCCGGGATGATGCGAAAGGGAGTTAAAATGCCTGGACTATATGATGTAGTTTTGTTGTGTGTTTCTTGTATAGATTTTAACACCGTGGGACACTGCGTGTTTAAAGGAGCTAAATCGCTAATATTTGGGACCTCGAAACTGAGATATATGGGTCCCAGTGCATTTAATAATATAATATAAATGTATATTAACTGATTTACATCCAATCGGCTCTGTTTTACTCTATTTCAAATCAGTTATATTCGGCGAAATAGGCCAGAAGTCTGAATCGAATCGCCATCTCTAGTGCCTGGTTATTCCAGTCTACACCGATAGTATTTATTGCACATGCTCTCCAGATAAGAATATGACGTCACCGTTTGCCATGACTTGTGGAATATGTCTAGCCTCGTTCTTCGAGTCCCTTGTTGCAAATGGTGCTAAAAGCCATTATGGTACACGATTGGTGTACCAATGATACAATTAGAAGCCATCTTTTCTCGGTAAGACCAAAACATCAATGTTGATTTAAATTGACAAATAATTCGTGTTTTCAACGTCGAAGACTTTGGATCATATTGAGTTAGAGACTTAGCTCCTTTAATTTGGAGTCTGTAAAATAGGGGGTTTAGGTGCCTTGCAATATTATTGAAATGTCCGAAATGATTCAAAACCGTTCGATAGTTACATATGCCGAATTAACAAGTGATATAATTAAGCCCGCGTCACACACACACACACACACATACATTCACGTACATTCACACTGATAATATTTATAGATATTTTGACGACGTTCCTATTACAGTTCTTGAACTTTAAAAAACTATAGTATAGTAGTGAGATAACAGTACCCGAAAAGTGAGCTCCACAACCGTTGGGTATGTCTCTCAGTATATATACATCTCATCTTCAAAATCCTCACGGGTCTCATCATTAGAAGTCAAGGATGAGGATGTTCAACTCCCCCCCCCCACACACACACCTCATTCCTCACATAATACTACTACTACTAGTACTACTAATAATAATAATATCAGTAATTGTATAGCGCATAAACACTGTTTCCACAGTTTCTAATGCGCTTCGAGTTCACTAGATTTGTTCTCGGTGTCAATATCACAAAGGTAGGGTGACCCACCATAAATAAATATCTCCAAATATCTCCACAATTACGCCAGAATATTTATATATATGCAAAGCCTCAAATCAGTTTCACACAATTATAGTCACTAAATAAACGACCATGTTGTATTAAATAAGCTATGACCATTAATCATCTATAAATAATAGACTGAAAACTGGTTCCAAGTGTCGTCCATAACATCCAGACACTTTTGAGTAAAAGATAGGTTACGCGCCCTTGTTTTGAAATTAGTCTCGCTTAACCAGTCTATCGACCATTCTACGTCTGATTGACAGGTCGGGATAATCAAGACTACTTTTTCTACGAAACATAACAGAAAGCTAGAACAAGAAATTGAATTTAGAAATATGCACTTTAGACAACTCAACAATTGTTTTAAGAAACTTGTAAAAGTAAAATGAAACTACTGCTAGTATCATGTTCCTGTCTAACCCGAGTGTTTCAGAGATATTATTTGTACTAAACCAAAAGATGCCGCTCTTAACGGTACAGTTAATGATAAAGCAATTTAAAAAATAAAACAAACGTAATTTCTAAAGCTGCTGTAATAACCAAGAAACTAAATTTTACTGCTATTCAAAATCGTCAACAATAGATTTGTTACGGCTGTAATAGTTGATATATTTGTAGAGAATTGCACGTGCCATGGCTATTTATCGACTCAAAGAGAGTGCGGGGTAGTCAGAAATCAGTTCGAGACACGCAACTGAAGCGTGCACATTTAGCCGTGTCGAGACCAACTTTCTGTAGACTGCACGGGTCACCCTAACAAAGGACCTTCAAAAAGGAAAGTTTTCAGTTGTTCTTAGCGCCTGTATTTTGAAATCAAAAGGTCTGTCATTGAGTCAAGTGACGTGTTTTCAAAACAAAATATAGATCTGTATATTATTCAGATTGACCATCGTCTTAATTTCAGATGACTTGTGTTGGTATGAAGAGTCGACGATCACGTCGTTTACGTCTACAAATAGACAGGATTCTTATACATTAGATGAGTGTAAAACTGACTGTGATAATACACCTGGCTGTTTCCTAACGGGTAATATAGCGGACGGGTGTGTAATGCTGCTAGCGACAGATGTCAGTACCAAATCAATCGCTATTAAGAAATGTTCAAATGGTAAATATTGTATTTATATTGATTCGACATACTTAAACAAGCTATATCTATAGTCGAGGGCGGGACAGTAAGTAATACATTGATACTGGTCGAGGACGTTTGTCCGAGTGTTGTGTCAATGCATTACTGAATGTTTTGCACGAAACACTTTAAATACAGACACAATTCTACACGTGTATCTCAATCAAATCTAGTTTAAATACTGTCACAGTGGCATGCTATTTGAAATAATAGTGACATCATCAAAAAAAAGTATTGAATTAGGTTTATCTGTTGTGTTATTTATTTTACAACTATATTACTCAAGTTCTGTTGGTATTGGTTCTGTTTTTTTATTAGATATTTTTATCATCAATATCATAATCGATTGTTTGTATATTGTAGAGACTGCAAAGGTCAGTTCGAACCAATATGGAACCAGTGATGCTTCTGATCCTACAGATTGTGCTACAACAACAATGAGTTCAGGTAAGTGACATACATAAACTCACATACATTTACCTACGTACTGTTGTGTTTTCATTGTAGAGACTGTAGCCAACATGTGAGACATTTTGTGTATTTTGTATAGACAGTGAGACATAAGATGTATATAGTAGTGCCTCTGATATACAGTGAGGCATAAGATGTATTGTAGTCTGTAATATACAGTGAGACATATGTTGTATATTGGAGCGCCTGTGATATAAAGTGGGACATTTGGTGTAGACTGGAGCACCTGTAATATCTACACTGAGACAAATAGTCGGTCGCAAAATCAGTGCAGTCGGTCGCAAAAAAAAGAGCTGTCGGTATCATAATAAGTGCTCACTACATACGTCACGCTACTCACGCAAAACTTTAGTATAAAATAACCATGTCAACTTATCATGTTTGAAAAAATGTTGTGTTTCACTCTTATTCTGTTGTGAGTATGTTGGTCTATGAACAAAATTTCCCCCAGGGAGAAAAATAGTCGGTCTCAAAATAAGTTGGTCTCAAAATTATGCATCGGCGACTCAATGAATTAATGAGGTAAACAAACAATGCCAGAATAGATCACAAATACTATGTATTTGCGTGAATCCGTGAGCCTAAATTACATACGTCACACAAAACTATAGTATAAAATACCCATGTCTGCTTGTCATGTTTGAAAAAATGTTTGTCACTCTTATCCTGTTGTGAGTATGTTGTTCTATGAAATGGTTTTCCCCAATGGCAAAAAATAGTCGGTCTCAAAAAAAGTCCTCACCGCAGTCGGTCTCAGACTAAAAGAATTAATGAGGTAAACAATTACAAAACAGGCGAAATTGACAAATAGGCCACAAGATTCTGTCTCATTTCTTATCCTCTCATTAGCGAGAATTTGGTTCTATTTGCCATGACAATGACTAAAATTTTCAGGCCCAGTCAACATTTTCATTTCCGTGATTAGAGACCATCAATTGGGGTGATTAGGAAAGTGGGGGAGGGGGTGAATGGCCGAATGGTTAGCACGTGCGCGTTATTTCATAAGGCCTGTCATTGAGTCAACCAGAGGCGTAGCCGTGAAATATATATTGGGGGGGGGGGGGGTCCGCAAATGAAATTATATAAAATGTTGACAATCTGTGACGCCGGTGGCACGATGTAGCGCGATAGGGAGAGTGTGGGGGGGGGGGCACCCCATAACAAAATTTTAAGTTTCAGTCTTCTGTAAACACTGTTTTGGCATATTTTACGGGGTTAAACTAAAACATCACGGGGTCCGCAAATGAAATTATATAAAATGTTGACAATCTGTGACGCCGGTGGCACGATGTAGCGCGATAGGGAGAGTGTGGGGGGGGGGGGGCACCCCATAACAAAATTTTAAGTTTCAGTCTTCTGTAAACACTGTTTTGGCATATTTTACGGGGTTAAACTAAAACATCACACCAACATTTTCGGATATGTACAGGTTTTATACAGATAGAATCTTAACTAATCCTAATAATTGTTTAAATAAATAGGAGTTAGGGCCTACTACGTAAATTTTGGGGGGTCCAAGTATATTCAGACACCCCCGTCCCCCCCCCCGGGCCCCCCATGTGTGACGCCCATGGAGTCAACTGGCGTGGTTTCGAATCCCCGGTTGTACGTGACAAGGAGTAGGGTTGCCTGTCCAGTCTCGTGGGTTTTCTCTGTGTCCTCCGGTTTCCCCCCACTGCTAAAGACCCTACGCGCAAGCGAATTATTGAAATAAAATTAAAAACCCTATGTTAGTTCCGAAATGACCTAGTCTGTTACGAGTGGACGTTAAACCCCATTTCTCTCTCTCTCTCTCTCTCTCTCTCTCTCTCTCTCGATTAGGAAAGTTGTAGGCTTACATTTGAGGATCGTCGAAACAATTTCAACACCTGCGTTAAAAAGAATAACCTTTAGAATTCTATATGTAATGTGATATGAACAAATAGTTATAATTATCATTTATTGAATCAAAAAATGAAATTACCGAACTGAGCTGAATTCATGAACTTGATGAATCTACTTTTGCCGATTCTCACAAAAGTAGAGTGTACCTAGGCCTATAACGACATTGGGTAACTTTCATTGATCA
The DNA here is from genome assembly GCF_932274485.2 of Patella vulgata. Classification (NCBI taxonomy): domain Eukaryota; kingdom Metazoa; phylum Mollusca; class Gastropoda; family Patellidae; genus Patella; species Patella vulgata. The sequence goes on from NC_065884.2 coordinate 842,515, forward strand.
AATACAGATAAAATTTTACAATTTTTGAACGTTGAAGTGAAAAACCGATGAGAATATATATACGCGTCTTACACTCGAATGACAAAGTTAGAAACGCATAATTTTACACAGAAACTGTTTGTCATAGACCTGATATTGTTAATATACAATTTCAAGATATATTGATCAAATGTTTTAAATATTTTTTATAGTTTACATAATTCAGATGTAGTCTCTCTAATTCAGACAAATATTCTACGAATATTAGTGTTGAATTGTTGTCAACATTTGAGAATAACGACGTCATTGACTAGATTATCCGATCTATTACATTATTATGAACAAACTAAGGGAGGTAACTGCTCTAAAACAAGATGTCGACGCCCATGAAATAAATTTAAGCATTGCCATTTTAGAAAAATCTATGTGCATTGCATTTTCAATATCCAAAACTTTTATTTGTTTCATTGTAAAATTCTCTGTTCATGTACCATATCTGTATTTTTGGATAATCCCAATTCGTCGTCATGATTCGTGTTGTATAAAATGCATGAACTATGGGATTTATTTCGGGAAGGGGCGCAACTCGTACTTTAGCTTAAAAGTTCCATTGCCCATGCACAGGTACATGGGGACAGGCACGCCCTTATATGGTGCACCTATGTGATTTTTAAAAAATATTTTCTGGAGGTTTTTTTCTTAATATTTTTCAATTTTTTTAATCTGCTTTATTTTTCTTCCTATTTGGTGGCTAAATCATATAATATTTACTATCAAACATGTTCGTATCAAAAAAAAAATTATACCTTCTGATGTATCTGATGTACTATGTTTGATAGTAAATATTATATGATTTAGCATCAAATAGGAAGAAAAATAAAGCAGATTAAAAAATTTGAAAAATATTAAGAAAAAAACCCCAGAAAATATTTTGAAAAAATCACATAGGTGCACCATATACGGGCGTGCCTGTCCCCATGTACCTGTGTGTCCATGTGGTTGATTATGCAGTAAATGTTGACAACTGGCTCGGACCTCAGACGAGAAGATTCTGGTTGGCAGAGGCTAGTAAAGTAGGTTTTAATGCAACGCTTGGTGTCGGGCGTAACGTCCTACTTGCACCTTGGCTAATATCGCAGACACAGACAATGCTACGCCCTTCGCGTTGCTTTATGGTAAATAAACAATCTTGGTCTTGTAGACACCGGTTTGGCGATGTTGTCGTCTACATGGAATGAGTTCCCAGGAAACAAGAAACTCCTTGGTTCGAAGGTGTTGAACCAGAAGCCAGATAGAATGTAATTTTAAATCCTTTATATATTGACATGGTGGTAAGTAAACAATCTTTGTTTTACAGACACCGGTTTGGCGATATTGGAGTCTAGATGGAAGATGTTGTCAGAAAACAAGAAACTCCGTGGTACGAAGGTGTTGAGGTACCAAACCAGGAGCAAGATAGAATGTAATCTTAAATGCGTGACACCCACTGAAGAATTACCAGGTGGTTGTGTGGAATATAGTTACAATAAGTTAAATAAAGAATGTTTAGTTTTTGATGAGGGTGATGACGTCACCATGGCGGATGAAGCAGGTGGGAAAACATGGGGCCTAGTATAAATAAAGCTAATGTGACGTGCTTTCCCTATTTAAATCAAAGACTTGCTATTCGCATCTTTTTAAAATTCGGGTGCAGTCATACGTGTAGAATAGTAATTAAAGCTACAATTTCATATTTTCTAAGAAAGTCAAAACATAATTATTTCTATACCTTTTGCTCAATAGGTTGTCAATTTACTATTATACGATCATAGTTATCATTCTCACACTCAAAAATGTTTCACACAGGAAATAATAACACAATTACCTCCTAATTATCTCCCTTGTTTTTCTATCAACAAACGTTTGAATTTGAAGTTAAAAATGATATTTTTGCCAATTTCTCAACTGGCAATAGTGAATTATAGGATTAATAGGATTATTCTTTATCAAGGTAGGACTGTTTATACATAGCATCGATTTTAAGGCTTTATTTTAATACATTTTAAAAATATAAATTAAAAATATGAAATTGTAGCTTTAAAGGGGAATTCCGCCGAAGTTCATAGTTTTCTAGTTAAATGCTAGTCTATCTAATTACTGTTGTTTTAGATGTAATCTCTATACGTGTTTATCTATGTAAATAGGACTAAAATTTTTGCAAATCATGACACTTTTCCTGCTAAGACTGGGTAAATTTGAAATATTTTGAAATAATTTGATCTTTCCCGTTGGATTGATTTATTTTGTATATGGTACACTTTTAATACCGCGAGAAATCCCTCTCTAACTCAATTAAGATAAAACGATGAGATATACGAAATCGCCAATTCACAGAGTCACACTTTTACGGGACAGATGACGATCCATCGCTTGTATGGGATAATGTTCACACACCAATCCACCAAAATAGGAAGAGATTTGGCGGAGGCATTCTTGTTTAAGTTAAAGAAAATCCTTATTTCAAAAGAAGGCCTGACCATGAATTTGGCACCATCAAATGCATCGGGATTGAAACGAAGCTTCAAGCTAGGTCTGTTCCTTTGCTGATATCATGCTACTATCGACCACCAAACATAACTAAATCATTCTTGCTAGAACTTGAGGCATCTCTTGAAATGGCGTTCCAAGAATCCTCCAACGTCATTGTTGCTGGAGACCTTAACGTAGACTTGTCTAAATCCGGAATAGTAAATTAAACGAAATTATCGTTACAAACTACCTTACTAATATATGAACCGACTAATATAATATTTTAACCTACTAATTTAATACTAATATAATATATGAACCGACTATTATATGAACCTACTATATAATACTAATAATATGAACGTACTAATATAATATATAAACCTACTAATATAATATATGAACCTACTAATATAATATATGAACCTACTAATATAATATTAATATAATATAATATATGAACCTGCTATTATAATATATGAACCTACTAATATAATATATGAACCTACTAATATAATACTAATATTATAATATATGAACCTACTAATATAATATATGAACCTACTAATATAATACTAATAATATAATATATGAACCTACTACTAATATAATATATGAACCGACTAATATAATACTAATATAATATATGAACCGACTAATATAATATTTGAACCTAGTAATATAATACTAATATAATATATGAACCGACTAATATTATATATGAACCGACGCGGGTAAGACCTACTTGCTCCTCACTACTTGATGTTATTCTTGTCCATTCAGATTTACAGGAAATTTTTCAGTGAAAAAATCGTATTCGGTTCTCATATTTCTGATCACAAAGGTGTAATCGGAGAAATAGACTTACGTTACAGGTCACTGCTACAGTTAACTATATTAGGGAAATTGTACTCTATTGTACTCTACAATCACGACAATTTTGATGAATTAAATAACCCTATCAAAAGTTACAATTGGAATGTCCGATTTTCAAACTTGAATATAAATGATTCGTATCTTAAATGAGTCCATTAACAAATGCATTCCAAAAAGACTGGTATTAATACGCCAAAAAGTATAAGAGTTCGAGATAAATTGAGAAAAGGGCCAAATGTGCAAATAATTCGAGTGACCTAGAAAGTACAGCGTAACCCTCTAAATAAACAAAATACTAAAATCGCAGCTTTTTTTCGAAATCAAAAAGATTTAAGGAAAATTATAAATAAACTGGTCGAAAAAAACAACGTAAACCATACTTCTCCTTTGCACAATAAAACGAAGGACGAATAAGTTTATTCTTAATATATGAAAGAGCATAACTTTTGAACAATATTTTGATCTGTGGCCAATAATATCTCACTAAGAAATGAAATGAAATGAAATGGGGTTTAACGTCCTACTGTTCTGCTCCGAACTGGGATAATGAAGACGGGCATACGCCATACAGTGTGCTATGAGGGAAATTTTGCCCGGACAGCGGCACTACGGCCTACTCTTATATCGAATTCCAACTGTCAAGGGATCTTTTACGTGCACGCCAATGTGTACACGGGACCTCGGTTTATTCGTCCCATCCGATCGACTAGACAGCTGTCCTTGTCAGGCCCTCCGTCCAGCATTACTGACAAGGGAGAACCACGCCGGAAAATATGGATGAACTTTCTCGGCCAATGCAGGGATCGAACACCCGACCTCCAGGCTAGCGAGACAGCGCCTTACCCGCTTAGCCACCGTGATCCCCTATCTCACTAAGAGAACTGCCGAAATTCAGTACTTTCACAAATCAAAATGTTTCTCTTGCAAAAATCGTAAGAGTCTAAGAAAGAATAAGAAAGCTTGTGGCCCAGATAAAATAAATAACAAATTTAGAACCCACCGTGTCCTTTACAAAATACCAACGATTTATGGCCCGAAACCTCCACTTAATTATCTCTTAACATATAACAGGAAACTTAATATTTTACATACAAGACTTCGTCACGTCTGTAGCCCATTAAAATCAAATCTTTTTAAATCTAACCCTGTAAATGATAAAAAATGTGACTATGGCCAATAAACGGGAGATACACAACATTATTTCCGACAGTGTCCTTTGTATGATGAGCAAAGGAGTATAATTATTTGATCAATTAAACATAAATTATGCAAGGGCTAAATCTGTCTATTGCAGGTCTTTCTTTAGGCCTGAAATTTTATCTAAATTATTAATTATTAATTAACCTATCCAGGCCATAATCAACTCTAGATGGCAGCACTAGCCTGCGATCTTTAGTGGTTTGTGAGCCGATTTGCTGCATAACTTTCCTTCACGATTTAACGATTAAATGGATAATCGAGACTGTGCTGTTCATTGTACTGACTTTTGTAATGGGGAAATTTCAGTCGCTTAGTTCTCGGTTCATAGTGGATCAATTTGAATGAAATTTTCAGCAAATTGCCTTTACATTATCTAGTTTTTAACTATTACAGTGAGAACTGCCAACTTGTTACCGAATCTCACAAAGTGGATCTTTAAAAAAAACTATCAAAACCTAAACCTGGTGACATTGCTTTCAGAAGACCCGACATCAACGACAGTTCAGAATATGTATTTAGTTAAGGTAATACAAAAATACATGGAAAACACAAAGCGATTTAAATCATAATGTAGTTTCTAGAAGGGAAACACGCTACCACCCGCCCGCCAAAGAGATTACATTTATAAATGAAATTGATTAAATATTTGAACCTAATCCAATAAAGTGACACACTTTTGTATATTTCGTTGCTGTAAGGTATGGAATCTCTGGTTCAAATTTTAAAAACACTGATCTTGTGTAAATATTTTTGCTTTGTTAATTTATTCTTTATTAATATCTGATATGCATGTACATCTATTAACCTAGTTTCACTGATCACTTGTGATATTGTATTGGAGAGAACTCCTTTGTTAGATTTAGTAACTTTTGTCCGATTCATTTACTTTAAAGTAGCCTAATAAAATATGTTTAAACTAATAAATAGTTATAATAAGTTTTAAATATTTTATGTCAGCTGTTCTATAAGACATGTTCATCGTTTACATTTCCTTGTTAAAGTCGCGATGCGTCATTTTACCACTATAGGAATCACTTGCAAACTACAATATTGTGGAAGAGGAATCTGTAATTGAAATTCCATCGCTCTATGCTGTTCGCTATATAATAATCCCGTCGCCATTTTGTTTTCCGCTAGCATTTCTAGATAGGCCTGTTTTAAATCTGATTGAATCTAAGCCGGCAGGTATCTAGCGTTGGTATTTTGATTTTGCTCTCTTTATGAAATGTTGAATTACACTTCTGAGTAAATGTAAACAGTGGTCAATTTGATAGTTCGTCTTTGACCTTAATGCAGGCTATTTAGTTCTATAACCAGTCAACGCCTTTCTATCAGTTAATTGTGACATGTTACGTTTGTAGTTCTAAAATTCATCGTAATTCTGAAAATATTTTGTTTATTGTTACGGGCACGGAACGTCCATACTCCTCGCAGTGTTTCATTTGATTATACCTAATCCCACTAAACACTGCTTTAAAGAAGGCAAATTTCTGTTCCAAATTATGACCGGTCAATGGTCCGATTACAACCAATAGCTAACTGGGTTACAAAAGCATTATGCTTAACACCGCTAGAGCTCCAAATGTAGTAATATGGAGGGAAAGAATTTGTGCTTTGAAACATCTATGTAAATTAATATTAGGGTTTTGATTAATTATTCTCCATTGTCAAAATATTAGCTATGGTATAAGTTAAATTCTGAAACGCAAATTCAAAATTGGCTATGAATATTGTGACAATAACCAGACATGGGGTCTAAAGACAAGAATGTAGAAATATGATGGCTAGAAAAATAGCTTTATCTTTTAAATTATTGATTCTAACTTCATAACCAAAAATAGAGAAAGTATGCTGGTTGTTTAAATACGTTAACGCAGTTAGAGTTTAGTAAACATGATGGTCATTTGCATTTTTCAAGGATAAATTGTTATTGTTTGAAATACACATGGTAGGAAAGTTACCATTTCATATTTGGAAAGAGTGACCAATCACATGATTAATTACATCATAATTAGACAATAGAATAATTAATGGGTGTGAATCTGAGAATATATAATTAATAGAATGTGCGTTCTAGGGTGGACAGCCATGTAGTTCTCGTGGGGAGAAGAAGTAGGAATTTCCATCAGCAGTCTCGCCGAGTCTGCATGAGAGCAGGTTAGAGAGAATGACTTTATTATGCTTGTAACTTTGTAACATATATGTAGCAGTGCTTAATATAAAATGTAGAAACGAAATGTGGTATTGTTGTTACTGTGTGTAACCATAAACTGAATGGCAGAATAAATACACAATATTTAAAGTGGAGTCCTACAAGACGAAAATAAGAAACAAATGCGGTCAGAGACAATACTAGACGAGCATGGGCTGTTCCAGAATATGTAGTAAGAAACGATGTATGTGTTATACGTCGGATGTGGCGACCGGGTTTAGCGCTGACCGTTCTCCACGTCTGACAAACGGCCCATGGTGCTACACAAATTGGACCAAATATGTTTACATAACGTTACGTCATGACTCACGATTTTATTATGCCCAATTAACCAGTGCATAGCAGAATATTGCAGAAAAACTAATTGCATGACAAACAAGGCTATCAAATCCAAAACAATGTAAACAATACTGTTTGGAGACGAACATACTTTCACCGTTTTTAATACCTTAAATCACTGTCCAAAGTTTTAGGGAAGACCCGGATTAAATGAAGGGCTGTCATGTTGGTGTACTTGGGATAGATTTGATTGAACGGGAAGAATAGACAAACTCCCTCATAAGCTCAAGTATCAGAAGCCAATCTAGCAATGGCCAGAGAGGGGTTTCTCGGGCCATTGCTTCAGGAATATGCGGAACGTCATACATTTAACATTGGGGGGGGGGGGGGAGAATTACTAGTCTGGAACCTTTTGGAGACAGACCACCATTAATTTCCCCATTGACTTCAATGTTAATTCTGGCCTCTTTGCCCAACTCCAACTTTTCCCCAAATTTTCGTTGGGCTGAATGCTTTTCATTACAGACAGAGGAACAAATGGTCATGTCTTTGCACTAAAATTTATATGAGGTTGACCACCAAAATTTTGAGATACACAAACTTGAAGAAGCATACTAAAAACTAGTTGTCGTACATATCGCCGTAGCCAACCTGATAACCCCGTTATCCTTCCGCCTCAAAATCATGAATATTTACCAAAACCTGGCAGAAAATGTTAATTCAAACCCTCTTCGTCCATTCTAGACCAAAAAATCAACAAAAATGGGCATGCAAAAGGCGAGAAAAGAGAGATAGAGAATTGCTATAAATAGACGAACTCACCGAGATGGTGAAATTAATGGTGGTCTGCCTCCCATTTTTTAATACATAGAGTTGCCTCCCTTTTAGAATATTCCCGATTCAAGTGAATTTTACAATGTTAGTCCCGAAATGATTTAGGCTTAGTACTAAATAGTAGTAGAATAGGCTACTTAAAGTAGTTTAAATATTTAGTAATAGTTTTTGTCGAGTAGTTGAGACGAGTGGACTATCCCTATCTCTCTCTCTCTCTCTCTCTCTCTCTCTCTCAACTCTTTAGAAGGGTTCGATTCCCTGTTTAGGTCTGCCCTTTTAATATAAAATAAAGTAAGATATCTTGTATTTTGGATTTTCCAAGCATTAATAATGGTGCCCTTTCCCACCCTGTTGACCTTGAACCTTGTCCAAAAGATCGCAGGAAAGTAGTTCGAAAGATAGCGTAACCCTAGTAACTCACAATATGATTCTTCAAGACGATTCCCGTTCATAGAGAAATGAAATGGGATTTAAAATCATACAGACCCAATGCAGTATGCTATGTTGGGGGGGGGGGGATTTTCCCAGACTTCGGCGGTACTGGGTACGGTGTACTCTTATTTCGATTAAAAAATGTGACCGATTCCTTAATGTGTACGCGTGACCTCGTTTTTGTCCCATCTGAACGATTGTAGCTTTTCCTTGCTATAGGCACTCCGCCCTGTCCCTCTGAAAAGGGGAAACCTTGCCTCAAAATCCTGCACCACTATCATATCAAAGGAAAAACCACGAGGGATTTATAAATCCACACCGGGAGCGAACTCCAGACCCCTTCCAGCCTAAGTAATAATAAGCAGTAGGCTTACTGGTAATTGCGTTCCATAGAATTAGAATTGTGACCTGTAGGCCTATATTCCTGTTCATAATCATATACTAAATGCTATTAAAACCTATTTATTAATTACTGCACTCTTTTGGGGGTTGGATGGCTGAATGGCTGAATGGTTAGCGTGCGCGCGCTGTATCATAAAGTCTGTCATTGAGTCGACTGGCGTGGTTTCGAATCCCCGGTTGTACGTGACAAGGAGTAGGGTCGCCTGTCCAACCTCGTGGGTTTTCTCCGGGTCCTCCGGTTTCCTCCCACTGCTAAAGACCCCTACGCGCAAGCGAATTATGTAAATAAAATTAAACCATATGTTAGTCCCGAAATGACCTAGTTTGTGTCGGGTGGACGTTAAACCCCATTTCTCTCTCTCTGTAAGTTCAACATTATATAAATGGTCGTTAATATTTCTCCAAAAATTCGCCTTTTCAAAGTTAATAAGTGTCTTTTTAAAAAAAACAAATTTTAACCAAAACATTTCCCAAGTCCGTCCATAACCCCAAACACACCCCAATCTCACTTTGAAAACTTGGACTCAGCCACGGTTTAGCTGATCTTGTAAACCAGTGACGTAACACATCACATTTATGTTGGGTGGTATTATCGTTTTGAATTCCCTAATCACGTATTACATATATTTCAACAATAATTGTCTATTTCAGATAAATTTTATTTGGCGAACTTGAACATTCACAGTTCCATGGAAATGACTGATATATTGGAGAACAATTTATTGATTGAAATTTTGTAGAATTTTATAGTACTTTGAAAAGGAATTGTTCATCTGTTCGTTCGTTAGTTCTTCGGGCGTAACGTCACCTTTCACCTAGGGTAATATCACAGACAATTATTCACCGGTCTTTATGTCTCCCTTCACCTAGGAGGATATCGTAGACAATTATACGCTGGGTGAACTTTTATACGATCCCGAAAAGAAATTATACCCGGTGAACGTTTGACAAACTTTTACATTATTTCTGATAGCTTTTGGAGTGCTTTGAAAACGGATTCTCTTCAAAGTGTCGCACAAAAGATGTATTTCGTAATTATTCTTCAATAAGTGTATGTTATAATGTAATATTTGACTGAAACATACTACGAGTGTATGTTATAAGTGTATGTTATAGTGTGATATTGGACTGAAACACACTAAACACAATAATTCTAAATTGAAAAATATCTCATATGGATTAATGCTTTGAACCTCTGTCCAATAAAGACGTATAGAACAAAAAAAGCTTAAATATATACGTGTACATTTTAATTTACATTTCTTTATGAGTGCCATATAATCCTGGAAATTATAAGTAAAACATTGTAAAGGAAATTTAAAACAATCAGAAGTCTTTGCGTTTACTTTGAAATCGGAAAATCATTGGAAATCTACCACACAAGTTTTGAAGATGGAAATAGTTGATTTATCTAACGTATCTACAATACTAGTCAACGTTTCGTTGCTGATTATATTAAGAAAAAGTGAAATGAAATCACTGGTCTCCACCCTGTTATCGGCTATAGCTATAGCGGATCTGGTGACGTCATTGACAATGTTTCCAGGGGCAATGTTCTACTATCTGACCGATCCCAGGGCTAACCCCCCATACAGTTGGTGTCATGTTTTGAGATTTTCTAATATAATTGCAGTAGTGAGCCACACTTTGTCGATTTGGTTTACTTTATTGCTGGGGTTTTCCGCTATATAAGGGTGTGCCACCCAATCAATGCAGCGCAGTGGTGCCGATACGGGGTGGCTGTTTATACCTGTCTTTTATGTCACGAAGTCTATAGAGCAAACCATTCGTCATAAAGCTTTCTCACAGAACTGACTTGATCGACGATACAATTGTGTTTTTCTAAAATTTAATAGAGCTTTTTGTTAGAATCTTAAAATAGACGAAAATAGATCTAAAAACACCATTAATGTAATTTGAGTATGTATAAAGTGTTTTACATTCAATTTTTAAAATCAACTCAAGATTGTAAGACAAGAGAGGTCTTCAACCAATATTAATGTGTAAGACATACACAAACCGATGATTCAACTTCTCGGTGTCTTATTTATTTCTTGCAATGAGTCACTGACTGATTGTACAGCGCACTGAACGCTTACGGCTGGCCCCCGGATCCATTCACTGGATTTGATATTTCCGTGTAGATTGTATCTTACCGTTTATCCCCCTGCACTTACTATTATACATAAATAAAACCGGAGAATACACACATAACATGACCATCAACACACACAAATAAGTAACATCTCGCCCGTAAGAGAGAGATAGAGAGAGAGAGAGAGAGAGATAGAGAGAGACTCTACTCAATGCCAGTCCTCACGAATTAAATCGTACGCGTTAGATTAATCTGGATATAAATGTGATTAGGTTACGATTTTTAACCCACTGAATAAAATCTGTTTAAATGACCCTCTAAACTATTTATTAACCCAGTCTGTCCATTACTGAAGAAATTTAACTTGTATTTACAAGCCTTCCTAATATGAGGACACGTCAAATATGTTATGTAGTTATCTCCCCTTTATTGAACTCTGTGTTTTCTAACTCCATACAAACCGAATATCTTATATTGGCTCGAAAACTCAATTACCCAAACTTAATGACATCGATTCAATTTCATTAGGAACCCGCATGATATCCCCATCAATATCGGCGTAATATTGGATTCTAACATGAATATGGAAGCCAATGGCAATAATTTGCTATTATTATATACACAATATTGGCAAAATCAGAATGTTCATCTCTCCATATATAACCAGATCTTTTGTGAGTTAGTTATAACTTCAAGGCTCGATAATTGTAATCACCCCCCCCCCTTTCTGCTCGCGGGCCTTTAACTTAAACTCATCAAAGGTTGACTTCAAAAGGTCCAAACAAAACACTCTGCTCTGGCTACCAGTAGCATACAGAATAGATTACAAAATATTGATACTTCTGTTTTAATGCTTGAATACATTGACCCCGTCCCATCTTTCTGAGTTTCTTGAATTCTATAAACCCTCAAGAGAACTGCGACCATTACATATAATTTATCATCATACGGTAACAGGTCATTCTATTGCGAGCGTGCTCTTTTTGTTTGTATTATCTTGACGTATGTTAGGACTTCTTATGCCGGGGTGCGTAGCTCTAATCAACGCCGGATTAACTATCGTGGGGCAAGGAACATGTGGGGGGCCCTGATCACTGACCGCGGAGCTGGGCCGACAAAGCAGGCCACTGCGAGCGCCGAAGGCGCGAAGTCCCGCATGGGAGGTCTTGGGGGGGGGGGGGTCTCCCCCCATTAAATTTTCAGAAATTGGAGGCCGGAAACGTGATTTCCTGGCATTTCAGGCACTTGTGTCGGAGTCATTTAGAAGTACCTCCCCCAGAAAAAAATAAAATTCTGCCACAAAATTAGCGCATTCTGGCGTTATTTCAGTGGATCAATCCATGCGAGTGCTATGAAATGATCCATTATTTACAGTTCGAGTTAGGCGATGTAAATAATAAAACTTCGGTAAGGATTGTACCGGAAATTTGGTTCGAGCTATGCGATAATTCGAGTTACAGTTTCCGAGCTATTCAATGTTTTATAAAAGGAAAAGAAAGAAAATATTCGTTCAACGAATTATACGGGGTCAAGTTACGCGGAGTTAGAGCTGAATGATAATGATCAATGGATGAATACTCTTCTTTTTTTGCCCCTGGCGAATTTTGCAATGGTTTCATCGAAATTGATGGTGCGCAGGATATCGCTTTCAGAGGCCAGCCGAACCAAATACACTAGCCTATCCTGACCCATTTACCCCCCCGTACACGGGTCCTGTGTAACGACTGCACAAGGACCATATGTCGAGACAGTCCCTGTGTAGCGCGCTACACATGGACTAAGTGTTCAGACGGAAAATTATTCTATTTGTAGCGCTCGACTAGGCTCGACACTGGCAATCAGTGCTGACATGTACTCAACACAGGCTGCTCGACACAAGGAACCTGTGTTGTGACATCTGAGCACAGGCTCCTTGTGCTACGGTTACACATGGGTTCTGGCTGTGTACATATAATTTGAAGACACTATTGAAACAAAATGAGAGCAGAAATTCAACCACGTACAAGGCAGTACTCTCATTAGAATTTGACAATTCGCCTGTAAATAGCGTTGAATTCCGGCGATCCACTCAGAGAACATCTCGGAGCATCGGAGGGGGCCCCGTCACTAGGTCACCGGCCGTTGGAGTCCTCGGTCCGACCATGCTCGAGGCGCGCAAGTGAGTTTTTAGAGGGCCCTAGGGCATGGGCCCTATTGTGCCCCGTGGTTAATCCGGCGTTGGCTCTAATACGTCGAAATACGCGGCTCTCACAATCTATATATATATTTGTGACTGTCGTTTGTCTCTCTGTCTGTTTGTCTGTCTGTTCGGGGTTGGCGGCTACACTAGGTCTGCCCCGAGTCTGAAATTTGGGGTATAGGGTAACTCGGACCGGGGAGTAACATAGACCAGGTGGCGTTAGTCTACCACTTCCGGTTTTGGAGTTATGACCCCCCGAGCGAAGCCGTGTATCCTGCTAGTATTTATTATTCAAGGATCTTTAATCTATAAGAAACATAAGTACTAATTATTTGACGTCGAACTGGGTTTATTAACGAATGAACATCATAACACAAATAAAGATATATTGAAATTATAATTAAAACATCAATTACAAATTATCTATTAGTGAATAATTGAATATATAATTTTAACATATATTATGTGACCAAGTGTAATTGTAAGCTATTTCACATTATCATGTTATGCATAAAAGAAACATACATTAATCAATAGACGATTATAAAGTATTATCATACTGTGTGAACAAGTGTAGTAAACTATTACGCATCATAATTTTATACATAAAATAAACATATAAAATAACACGATTATAAACTAACTCACCTATAAGAAACATATATAAGTACTAATTATTTGACGTCGAACATAATTGTCCGTATCTCGTCTCTTATATTTATACCCAGTCGCTATCGCCAACTTAATATCTTAATAATAATTAAACTAGAAATATTTGAACATATACATGATAAGAGTTAAACATATAATACAATGCTACAGGGCAGTAAATTGTGTACATTTTGCTTGTGACACAATGTATGGCTAAAATATCTATGTATTGAATGAATTCGTGTGTGTGGTAGTAACCTATATACCCAGTATAACCCATTACTGGTGGTGTGCATCCAGTCAATACATTCACTTTCTCTACTAGTGTCAAATGAAATGGGCTAATGAGGGAAATTCTGCCCGGACAGCGGCACTACGGCCTACTCTTATATCGAATTCCAACTGTCAAGGGATCTTTTACGTGCACGTCAAAGTGTACACGAGACCGTTTTTCGTCCTATCCGAACGACTAGACAGCTGTCCTTGTCAGGCCCTCCGTCCTGCATTACTGACAAGGGGGAACCACGCCGGAAAATGTTGATGAACTTTCTCGGCCAATGCAGTGATCGAACACCCGACCTCCAGGCTATCGAGCCAGCGTCTTACCCACTTAGCCATCTTGACCCGCTCTCTACTAGTGTTTGTGGAACAGTAAATTATTACATGTATATTGTGCTTGTGGCAAAATGTGTGCCTACAATCGGTGATAAACATTTACCAATCAAATTACACTGTGATGATTGTACAATGTACACTGTGATTATTTATATACAGTTGAAGAACGCATGTAGAAGTCTCCTATTGCTCATTCATGTGGGTTATGTATGGTGGCTGATTGGTATCATGTCGTAATGTCGTGATGTCGCCTTTCATAACGCGACAACCCGACAACCCGACATTTCTACCCGACATTACGACAACCCGACACCACGACATTTTTACCCGACATTTTTACACTAAAAATGTCGTAATGTCGGGTAAAAATGTCGGGTTGTCGGGTTGTCGTGATGTCGGGTTGTCGCGTTATATCTTGACCATGTTGTACATCTCTATATTAGTTTAAATAACAACTTAAAACTCATTTATTTAATCAGGCTTTTAACTGACTCTGTATACAATCGTTAACATGTTCATAATCTTGTTGTTTATTTATGATTTTCCTAAGGCTAAGCAGAGATAAGCAATTTGATTGGTCGATGTTTTGGGACACAATAACCTTGATTCTAGCTAATTCTGAGTTTGATCATGAGAGAGAGAGAGAGAGAGAGAGAGGTTTAACGTCCACTCGACACAAACTAGGTCATTTCGGGACTAACATATGGTTCAATTTTATTTCAATAATTCGCTCGCGCGTAGGGGTCTTCAGCAGTCGGAGGAAACCGGGGGACCCGGGGAAAACCCACGAGGTTAGACAGACGACCCTACTCTTTGT
Source organism: Patella vulgata (assembly GCF_932274485.2). Taxonomy (NCBI): domain Eukaryota; kingdom Metazoa; phylum Mollusca; class Gastropoda; family Patellidae; genus Patella; species Patella vulgata. The sequence continues at coordinate 857,594 of NC_065884.2, forward strand.
CATGTACAAGCTTGGGCTGGAAACCACACCACTTGACTCAATGACAGACACACAGACAAGGGCGGCTTCATAATATGTTCACATTATGAAATGAAATGGGGTTTAACGTCCTACTGTTCTGTTCCGACTGAGCTAATGAAGACGGTTCACATTATGAATGTGAACGTATACAAATGGATACGAATGCAACTCAAACTGCACTGTGAGTGTCATAGGCGTACGTGGCCGAACTTGTTTGGGGGGCCAGCATATTTTCCCGACGAATATATTTCTTTAGAGTCTGTGGGCGGCGAAGCCGTCCGCCCGCGAGCGCCGGAGGCGCTAAGCGTCCGACGGGGGGTCTGGGGGCCCCCCCATAAAATTTTGAAAACCAGACGGCTAGACGCGTTTTCAAGGCATTTGGAGTGGGTAGTAAATTATGTCAGTTGCAGCATAAAAACTGGAAAAAGTCATCTTTAAAATACAAGCTCTATTACTACGAAAACAAAGAACAAGTCGAACGATTTACTTTTGCCACATTTTTCATTTTATGAGACTTCACATTTTTTTATCAGGGAAGGCATAAACAGAGAGTTTATACTGATTTTCAGATCACTTCTATCACTGGGCTCGTCCGGTGCATGGAGTTGGATGCCAGTATACAGGAACACAGTCAAGAACTGAGAAAGGCCATGTGTACGTGATAGTTCTATTCAGATGGTGTACGTGTTCATCATTGACTGGGCTGCTTTCTTTCCGCTTCCATATTATTAAAAATATTCAAAACCCAACAGACGGCGCGACGCTTCCCGACAAACTGAGCATTCATTCCCGACAAGACCATAGCCTTCCCCGACAAGGCCATACAACCCGACATCACGACAACCCGACAACCCGACACCACGACATTTTTACCCGACATCACGACATTTTTACCCGACATCACGACATTTTTAGTGTCGTAATGTCGGGTAAAAATGTCGTGATGTCGGGTAGAAATGTCGTGATGTCGGGTTGTCGTTTTGTCGGGTAGAAATGTCGTGATGTCGGGTTGTCGGGTTATGAAAGGCGACATCACGACATTACGACATGATACCAATCAGCCACCATAGTTATGTCTACCAGTAACTGCAAGAATTTCATTGAAAATGCATTCTACCTCATTTAACACCAACAAACAGAATCGACCTTGGGTATGAAACAAGGATGTGTCCTTAGTTCCCGCCTACAAATACGTCAGAATTTCTGCTCTGCAAGCTATGGGTAGCTCCTCCCCTTTTTGGTATTTGTCTACACTTTGTTAAAGCTGAACTCCGGTTACAAAAATACCTATATAGCCTAAGCTTTACTCACCTGCACAAATCACCTGCACAAACACAAACTATTGTCTTCTTCATGGTTGAAAATTTCAGGTTGGGGTAAGCCATCTTTTTGCATCTTTTGTTTTAGAGTAAAGCTTTTTGGCTATATAGTAGTAGACGCAGTTCATATAATTATTTACAGGCTTACCTGATTAGACATTTTGCAATCTTCAATAATTTAGTATATATGCTGTTGGGAAACAATAGAGCAATCAGTGAAGCGTGGTGTAGAGAATAAGGCCGTGTACAGCTGGCTGACAAGAAACAAACTGGAAGTGAGATCGGCTAACCTTTCCAGGTCATAAGCCTTCATGTCCGCCATATTTATTTCACAAATTGGAAACAAGTATGGCGGCTTGGGGCGTTAACTTTTTTTTTTATTTAAATATTTCGGTATTTTTGTAACCGGAGTTCAGCTTTAATGTTTAATCGTTTTAAAACCATTACAAAAATAAAAACCGACAAAATAAACCACTGAAGATTATTAATATCCGAAGCAACATGAAGTCTATTAGAAAATGTTGTTATATTCCAATAGTGTGCGTATTTATTTACTTAGTGATTTTTCTCGTGTGGTCTTATAGAGGATACCTTCGACCGGATTTATATTTAAACCATTCTAGATATTCCAGCAAGGATGCAGAATGCCCGGGAGTTCTATCACACATGGTAAAAGGTTACTGGAAACCACTCCCGCGTCTCTCGCAGGAATTGATAGGGATATTAACTGACAGATTTAGAACAAATGTCGCAAGATCTCATCATATTCCTAAAGGTTACCAAATGAAAAATGGTAAATGTGGTAATATTCAATATCCAGACTCTGGGTTTAGGGCATTATGTGATCCTAAAGGACCTACGCCATGTTGTTATGAGGGTCAGTGTGTGTCTAAATCTATTGAAGATTGTAAATGTGAGGAATGTTATGATCTAAGGCAACGTGTTTCAGCCGAATCTTCTACCTGGGTGCCATCACATCACGGTTGTCAAGTTGATGACTTTGATTCTACCACAGCATGCCGTTTACTCCATAATTCTACCATATTCTGGACTGGAAACTCTTTCACCAGGCAGATGTTTGCGGCTTTAACTATGATACTAAAGGGCGATTTGAGACATTTGGTTGTTAAAAATAACACAGGTAAGGTTTTTTTTCAAAGTAGTGCCCCATGTCCGTCCAACCTACGAGAAGCAAAGACCATTACCCTTTGCACTTGCACCACAATAAACTGGGTTAGATCTAAATATTAAGGCGCTAACCCTAAATCTGCAGGTGACCTTAATGTTTAGATCTGACAGTATAAGCTGGTATTCTTCCAACAATCCCCATTACCCCGATGGTGGACGTGCTGTACTCTTGCCACTCTCATCACAATGTGCTTGTATCCGTTCCCACATTACCACCGGCTGATTGTGAGTGTACTGTTCATTAACAAATCTGCTGGTGAACATACTGAACACTTGTTTATTTTAAATACGCCCGAATTTCCATATTTAAAAAAGATTGGGTTTAACTTCTCTTACCACTAACAAGATTATCCTGGGACTAATACAATATATTTATATTTCATGAATTCGAGGCCCAGTGATTTCTTAATCCGCCTATGGCATTAATCGGCATAGCAACCGTAACATCAAAGGTGTATATAAAAGAAATGGGGGAGGGGGGTTACTGTATATAAATAACTAGCAGGATACCCGGCTTCGCTCGGGGGTCATAACTCCGAAACCGGAAGTGGTAGACTAACGCCACCTGGCCTATGTTACTCCGCAGTCCGAGCTACCCCTATACCCCAAATTTCAGACTCGGGGCAGACCTAGTGTAGCCGCCAACCCCGAACAGACCGGCTTCGGTCGGGGGTCATAACTCCGAAACCGGAAGTGGTAGACTAACGCCACCTGGCCTATGTTACTCCCCGGTCCGAGCTACCCCTATACCCCAAATTTCAGACTCGGGGCAGACCTAATGTAGCCGCCAAACCCGCACAGACAGACAGACAGACAAACGACAGTCACAAATATATATATATAGACGACAGTGTACATTGTACAACCATCACAGTGTAATTTGATTGGTAAATGTTTATCACCGATTGTAGGCACACATTTTGCCACAAGCACAATATACATGTAATAATTTACTGTTCCACAAACACTAGTACTTCCCATTTCTCCCCTTCACTGAGGTCAGGAGCCACGGTGGCTAGGTGGTTAAGACGCTGGCTCGATAGCCTGGAGGTCGGGTGTTCGATCCATGCATTGGCCGAGAAAGTTCATCCTTGTCAGTTCCCCCTTGTCAGTGATGCAGGACGGAGAGCCTGACCAAAGCCCTGTATAGGGAAAGTTACGACAACTCATTTACAGGCGCCATTTTGGGTCCCAACCACTGATCTATATATATATATATATATATATATATATATACATATAACTGGACAAAGCCGTATATAGATAAAGTTGCGACAACTGTGAAGCCAGAAATTTCATATGACGTCATGAAAATATGACGTCAAGTGTACAAAGACGCCATCTTGGGTCCCAAGTATTTGTACCTACTCACTTTCTATTTTATGTCCTATCATACTGTTGTGTTTATGTTGGCTGCCAATGACAGGGATGTAGATGGATATCTCATAGAATTCCGCGAAAAAGAGATAAAATATACATTTTTTAAACGAAAAGTATAGCTGAACAAACTGTTATTATTATTATTATTACTATTATTATACAACAAAAAGCGCACATTATTGTTATAATAATATAGTCCAATTCATAAGAAAATGAAATGAAAGATACACCAGATAAAAGCGCTATTAAATATATTTAACTTGCATACGCTTTTAAAAATCAGATTTTTTGTGCAGACGGGTAAAGTGAAAAATTAAAATTTAAATTATATAGTAATTTGGAAGATAAAACATTTTTGCCTTCTAGCCGGCAAAATAAATGCCTGAAATTCCATTATTTTTTGGTCTGGAGCCATTCCGGATTGGGTCATCAATCATTAATTGTATCATCAATTTTTCGAAAATAGAAATTTCTTTAAATTGACTAGATAAAACATTGTAACAAGGGACTCGAAAAACGAGGTTATACATATTCCACAAGTCTTGTCAAACAGTGACGCCATATTCTTATCTGAAGAGCATGTGTTTCGGGCATATGTTTCATCAGTGACATGTGAGACGAGATATCGCTCTACGACACTTCCTGGTGTCTTTTGCAATTTGTTTGGGTTAAGATGTTATCTCGCCCAGCCCATGAGTAAATAATAATAATCTAAAGCCCCGTTTACATGACCAAATAATACACATATGTGCATATTTGCATACATGTATTAATTACTCACGTATGCAAAAGTACTATTCAAAAAAAGTAGGGGATATTTGATTTTGGGGGCATAATACTAAAATATGCAAATGACTACGAAAAAAGTCACTATAGAACCTAACAGAAGAAACATTTCCAGTTACATGTGACGCCCAAACGCACCAATAGCTACCGCATGGAATGCAGGTGATGCTTGGGATCATCATGGGGGTCCAACCCAAGATTTGCACGACTCTGACTTTGAATGTTACAGTCATTGTGGCATTGAATTCCAGGGTGGAAACATCAGTTTAATTGTTTTAGTGACCAGAAAACAAATTTTGATATGCGTCGGCTTACCCAAAATGAAAGGTTACGTGCCCTTGGCATTCTACAGATCGGCACAACACAGGCGGTTGTGGCGCGGACGATGAATGTTTCTCAGTCTGTCATAAGCAGGCTATGGTCCAGATACCGTGATACACAATCTGTACAGGACAGACCACGCTCAGGTCGACCAAGGGCGACAACTCAAGCCCAGGATCGATTTATCCGTACCTTGGCCTTGAGAAATCGTGTCATCACAGCAAATCAGATCAGCGCTCGTCTTCAAACAGACACTGGTGTGAGAGTGAGTGGCCAGACGATTCGGAATCGACTGCATAGGGGTCACCTTCGCGCCCGACGTCCTCGCGTGATCCCTTGTTTGAGAGATCATCACATTCAGGCAAGACGTCGTTGGTGTAGGGATCGTCAACACTGGGATAATCGACGCTGGAGCAATGTGATTTTTTCAGATGAGTCAAGGTTCACTGTTGATTTTTTGGACAGACGTAGGAGGGTGTGGCGTCGTCGAAACGAGCGCTTCCAAGACGTTAACGTCATCAGACATGATCGATTTGGGGGTGGTTCTGTTATGGTGTGGGGAGGCATCACTGTTGCTGGAAGAACGGCTTTACATGTTGTTGCAGGGCGTGTTACAGGCCAGTACTACCGGGACAACATCTTGGCAGTCCATGTTGTGCCGTTCGCACGACGTCATGGCCGCCGTTTCATCTTCCAGGATGACAACGCAAGATGTCACAGGGCCAGGATCGTTACAGGTTACCTCCAACAACAGAACATCACCACATTACCTTGGCCAGCACAGAGTCCCGACCTCTCCCCCATCGAGCATGTCTGGGACATGCTTGGACAGAGGTTACGTCAACGTCAACAACGTCCTGCCAATGTCCAAGAACTTGCTGCTGCGTTGCAACAGGAATGGGACAATCTGGACCAAAATGACCTAAGACGTCTCATTAGGAGTATGCCACGTCGGATCAATGCTTGTTTGGCAAACAGAGGAGGATTTACCCGTTACTGACTTGGTTGTGATGCTGTGGTAACTTTGCTGTTTGACCCCGGGTATCATTTTACCCTTATAATGGTCAGTCTGTGCCTTACTTAGTCTAACGATCATTTGGAATAAATCGATGAATGTGAACTTCATTTCATTTTGTCATTTGTTTCTTCGTCAGTTTCATTAGGTGACTTTAATAACACTTAAAAATCAAATATCCCCTACTTTTTTTGAATAGTATATATTTGCTAAGCGTTCACATGTTATATAAGCATTCACAGTAAATGTGTAATAAAGTGTTTAGATGCCATTTAGTCATGGAGCGGATAGCAAGGATTCGTCGTCAAAGAACCTTTCAATTCTTTTAAGTGTATGAATTTTTACCTTGCATTGATCAGAGGTTTTCTCAAAGCCTTTCTCAGACAGTTCTGTTGATAAACGTTTATAAATGCTCCCATTATTTACAGTTGGGTCCTCTAACTGATGCTCAATACTATTTTCAAGCCAAATACTTATCAAAGCCCTAGTTGCTTCATCATCCCATGCGATTCCGCGACTTTTGCGACCGACTTTACCTCTAGACATGTTGCTGACTATTCAGACTACTAATAATGTATTTGTAACAAATATATACTCTTCAAAAAATAGGGGATATTCAGAAACAATACAAAACTCCGGAAATGCACTGCTGTTTTTATTAGAGGTAACCAGTGTATGTTAATAACAGGCCAATTCCCTACACATGAATATAAACATTTCATATGGGCGGCTTACCTGACGGCCCCATTACACTCGCAACTAGATACACCGTCAAAAGTGAAAATGAACGTTTTTGATTTGTGTCTTAATAATGAGTAATTGCTCCACCAATCCTCAGGCATTCAGCAATTCGTCGTGGCATGCTCCTAATCAACCGTCCAGTCACGATTTGGGGCAATCTGACCCACTCCTCTTGCAGTGCGACGGCTAATTCTTGCAGTGTTGTCCGTTGACGTCGACGAACACATCTCGGGATCAAATTAAACGTAACACACTAAAGCAAAGATACGCTAAACATTAAATCTTATGCAAGAACCGATAGGAAAGCAAACATGGATAGATAAACCAGCACGCGGCAGTTTTCATCAACCCTTCCTTCAAGTGTCAAATTTGACAATGAACCCACGTGTATGGCGCTATTGCGTGTCGCATGTGCCGCTTAGTGGTTCTGTTGGGGCGATAAGTTCTTCATCTATGAACATACTTTCAAAGCATGTCTAGTGTCCATGACTATTTATCATATTACAACCTGCATAGGTATTTGCATTTTAATATGCCCTATTTTTTTTAAGAGTATATCGTGCCTGAGATTTGTTAGAAATCGCCTCGAGCATGTTCCACACATCTCAACATTCATCAGCTTTTTGTTTAATCTATAAAAGCCTACATTCCTACAAAATGTTTTGTTTAGTCAAGTGAAACAAGAAAATGTATAGGCTAAATGGAAACATAGAACACGTACACCTTAATGTCGACAATTACTAAAACTATGAAATAAGATATTTCTATGATATGATTCAACCGAAAGGTCCTATATATGATTGATATAAATCTACCTTCAAGTTAAACGAACTGCATCTATCCATTTTAAATCTTGCGTCGAGTTGAATAAATTATGTGATTTATAACATTTACGGATTGTTAACAGTGTATAACTAAAAACTATGATTCGATCAGTATTGCCAACATTTCAATGTAGCTTGAATTTTCTACACCTTGTCTATTCCATCTAGATGTTTAAAGCGCTTTAACAATATATTCATTTAAGAGCAACTATGTCATTTCGGGATTAATATACCACATATTACAAGTCATACCCAACAGAAAGAAATGACATTGAAAATTCTACCATTTTGAAAGAAATGCGCGCCATCAAATGAAAAATACATTTTTAAATTGATGTTTGTCAAATTCGATTTTTCGACACACTTCGCTTGCATAACCACTCTGTGTTTGAGGAATTTAAAAATAAATTATTTATCCTACCACCACTGAAAGACACTGATTACGATATAGCGCTCTCGATAATTCCCGAAGAACGCCAAATTGAATTATGTTAATCATGTCATTTTGCCTTGGCCGATTTTGAGTATGATTTTGTCTGACAGAATTATATGTAGCCTACCGGTATTTTTATTTATTTGTTAATTATTTTATTTTAGGAAATTAGGGAATGAAAAGTGAAGAAAAATTAATAGCCTGCGTAAAATGTTGTATTTCTATTAACCGGTATTTATTTATTTGTTAATTATTTTTAGAAATTTATGGAACTGAAAAAGTGAAGAGAAATAAATGGCCTGTAGAGAATAATAGTTTTAGAACAACAACAACAATAAAGGAAATATGTTTCCAGAATGAAAAAAATATTTATGAAATGAAATGGGGTTTAACGTCCTACTGTTCTACACCAACCGGGTTAATGAAGACGGGCATACGCCATGCAGTGCCCTCTGAGGGAAATTTTGCCCGAACACCGGTGGTACGGCCTACTCTTTATATCGATTTCCACCTGTTAAGGTTCTTTTACGTGCACGCCGATTTTTCGTCACATCCGAACGACTAGACACTGTACCTTGTCAGACACTCCGTCTGCACCATTGACAAGGGGAAGCTCCGTTGGAAAATCCCGAGGTACTTTCTCGGGATCGAACACCGGATCCTTTATTCTGTCACTGAGAATCCGCGGCTCCCTAACTTACAAGTACATTGAAGACTGCCCGACCATAGTATGAAAAAAACCCAGCAATAAAATGAAAATTAAAAATATCATCAATTGTAATTTGTACCTAATAATCCTATCTGCTGTTACGAAATTGTCTCGTCTAATGTTTAACAGCCATCTGTTCAGAAGCTTTTTGTTTTTAGTGGAAATCTGTAATTTAAGAAAATAATATTTTAAGCTTTTTGTTTTTAGTGGAAATCTGTAATTTAAGAAAATAATATTTTAAGCCCCGTGGGTGCTTGCATTGAGAGGTGGAGGGACAGTGAATGGTGGACTGGAACTTCGATCCAGACTTTGAGAGACGGTCATAAAGTTTGCTTCACTTTTTGAGGCCTATGTCATAGAGTATTAGAAAAAACCCACCTAGATGAAAAACCCAGAACAACTGTTACAGTAACTGTAGACTCGACACAAACTAGGTAATTTCGGGACTAACATATGGCATATGCTTTAATTTCTTTATTTCAATAATTCGCTTGCGCGTAGGGGTCTTTAGCAGTGAGAGTAAACCGGAGGACCCGGAGAAAACCCACGAGGTTGGACAGGCGACCCTACTCCTTGTCACGTACAACCGGGGAATCGAAACCCTGCCAGTTGACTCAATGACACATAGTCCTACAAGTTAGAAGATATGATGGCTGTATAATTTAATAATATATTTTTTTTAAATAAGGTGTCAAATTGGGTGTGTGGGGGAGGGGGGGGCGTAGGCGCCCAGGGCCTAGTTGTGTGAGGTTGAGTAATGAGTGTGTTTGTTTTCGGGGAGCACTGCAGAGACAGCGTCTCGTTCGGATGGGACGAAAAACCGAGGTCCCGTGTAGGCCTACACCTTGGCGTACACGTAAAGAACCCTTGCCAGTTGGAATTCAATTGCTGTCCGGGCAAAATTTCCCTTAGAGCACACTGTATGGCGTATGACCGTCTTTATTATCCCGCTAGAAGGACGTTAAACCCCATTTAATTCTTCATTTGGCTAATTTGTTTGTTTTCGCATGTTCAGCTGAACTTGTTTGTGTTTAGAAAAATATTATGACATGAAAATTTATTATATAGTTTAAGTTTCTTATAAAGATTTAGTAGTAAAAAAGGGGTTCTTTTATTTTAAAATGACTTTTAGATTAGGTCTTCACATCAAATTAATGAAATTAATTATATTGTTATTGACGTTTACATTGGACTCGCTGAGCTTGACCCTAATCCAGTGCTAGAAGAATGGACCGATTTTTGATAGGTACAGTTGATAAATCAATCTAACCTATGAAACGCTATTCCACTACCCTTTTTTCGAGTGTTTGAGCAGCCAAAACAGCAGAAACTTTCTGGCATATTGATTATAAAACACGATTTAAAAGATCTAATGGTCGTCAGCGTCAACTCCCCGGAACTAACATGGCGGACAAGGCCCCATGTCGGCACGCTGTCACGTGATCAGTGCGGACTCTAGTTTCTATATATAGCTCTATGGACCCAACTATGAGTTGTCGTAACTTTCCCTATACAGGGCTTTGTAACTGGATAGCTCATGACGCAATCAACAAATGACGTAGTAGGCTGGTTGGAGAAGGTGACAAATCCAGCTTTGTGGGAAAAAATTCCTACCCAAATCATTTCTTCATTTTCTGAAACAACTATTTCCCTAGTGTTCCAGAAAAATTTTCCCCGCGGATCGGAGTTGAGCAAAATTTTTTACAGCACTTTGAACTTTTCACCCCCTGGGTCAACATAATGAAAATGAAAACCATTTATAACTTCAAAAATATCAATTTTACAGTCTAGAAATGTATTATCAACATAAAGGAAAGTGATACCAAGGAATCCAGAAATGACGTCAAAAGTAACGTACGACCAAAGCCGTATAATATTATAGATAAAGTTGCGACAATTGTGAAGCCAGAAATTTCATATGACGTCATGAAAATATGACCTCAAGTGTAGTTAGACGCCATCTTGGGTCCCAAGTATTTGTACCTACTCACTATCTATTTTATTGTTGTGTCGAAGTTGGCTGCCCCCGACAAGTATGTATATAGATATGTCATAGAATACATTTTTTAAACGAAAAGTATAGCTGAACAAACTATTATTATTATTATTATACAGAAAGCATACATTATTGTTATAAGAATAGTCTAATTCATAAGAAAGTGAAATAAAAGATACACCAAATAAAAGCGCAATTAAATTGCATACGCTTATAAAAATCAGATTTTTTGTGCAGACGGGTAAAGTGAAAAATGAAAATTTAAATAGTAATTTGGGAGATACAACCTTTTTGCCTTCTAGCCGGCAAATTCCATGATTTTTGGTCTGGAATCATTCCGGATTGTGTGTCAGTTTTCAGTCATCAATCATTAATTGTATCATCAATTTTTCGAAAATAGAAATTTCTTTAAATTGACTAATGGATAAAACATTTAAAATCAGTGTAACTTAAAATCAGTGTAAAATCGGTGTAATTCAAATAAAAGGTGTCTAGCGTGACATGTGTTTCGGGCATATGTTTCATCAGTGACATTTGATACGAGATATCGCTCTCCGAAACTTTCTGGTTTCTTTTGCAATTTGTTTGGGGTAAGACGTTATCACTCCCCGCCTATGGGTAAATAATAATATTAATCTAATATATAAACCGCAAAAATTTAACAGATACAAATAATGTACATGTTATTCCACAGGTAGACAGATATTGAAGGGGCCCAGTGAAGGACTCTTTTGGCTATTTGCGCCCCATTTCCAATGAAATAATCATGTTGTTCTGATGCTCAACTAGTATCAAATATATATCGTGTCTGAGATTTGTTACAAATCGCCTCGAACATGTTCCACACATCTCAATTTTTATCAGCTTTTTTTTCAATCTATAAAAGCCTATATACATTCCCACAAAATTTTGTGTTTAGTTGTTTAGTCAAGTGAAACAAGAAAACGCATAGGCTAAATGAAACAATAGAACAAGTATACCTTTATAATGTCGACAAATACGTAAAACTATGAAATAAGATACTTCTAAGATATGATTCAACCGAAAAGTCCTATATATGCAACATAGATATATAATATCTACATTCAAGTTAAACGAACTGCATCTAATCATTTTAAATACCGGTATAGCGTCGAGCTGAATAAAGGATATGATTTATTGTCACTAAAGGATCTATGGGTGGTTGGTAAACAATGTGTAACCAAATTTGGCAGTCATATTGAAAGAAATGCCCGCCACCAAATGACAAATACATTTTTTTTATTGATGTTTGTCAAATTCGATTTTTCCACACATTTCGCTTGCATAACCACTCTCCGAAAATTCCTGAAGAACACCAAATTGAATTCTGTTAATCATGTCATTTTGGCCGAATTTGAGTATGATTTCGTCTGACATATTTATCATTGAACCAAACTGCATTGGTTACTTTTGCAATTTGTTTATGATGAACTGTAGCCCGTAAAACGTTATACCAAGAAAAAAATAAAACGTTTTGTTAAGTAAAGCTATATGACGCCATGACGTCATAGTTTTTATGGCGTTATAGTTGGGACACCAAAATGGCGCCTGTAAATGAGTTGTCGTAACTTTCCCTATACAGGGCTTTGCGTACGACGTCACCGTGACGTCAGAATAAAAAATGGCGGAACTATGACGTCACTGTGATGTCAAAATTCAAGATCGTTGACCACTTGATTGATTAGACGGATTTTGTTTTCAGTGTTGGCCAGAAACTGGGCTTGACTATAGATAACTGTGGTGTCCGATTTCAGAGAAATGTCACTGCTCCTATATTTAGACGTAGCAGCTCGGCGCTCGTGCTCATGATCCTTAATATTTGGTTCATAGACGCTGAACACGACGATTGGCGAGGGACCTGAAGCCAGGTGTTAAAGTTCAAGGCAAGACAGTGCGAGTGCAACCAGAAGTTCTTTTCCAAAGATGTATTACGGTGGCACAGCGCACAGGTACAGATATTCAACAGTTCTTCAAATATGAGTTGAGTGCCTTCCCGTCCTCACTGTTTGCAGGAGCTTTCATGCGACATGTAACCAAGTCCGATCTCGCTGAGCATTTGCTCAAGAACGTTTCACCCGTTTCGAACACTTCGCTCGCCAGTGAAATAACTGTCATTGATGGAGGTCTGCTGATCAACTTTGTAAGGTGGAATAAGGGTACGAATATCTCCAACATCGGTCATTTGTAAAAAGATTTCCCTCGCCAATAGTCGTGTTCGACAGCTATGAACCAAATACGACAATTTGGTGAGGGAAATCTGGTTGTTTCGGATTCGGTAAATTGGGACTTCTTAAACATACGAACAGTGACATCTTTCAGGAAGCTAGCAAGACAATAGCTTCACCTGGAAGTTCCCAGTTCGAAGTATCTGAAGCTGGGGAAAGGTTATTCTGTGCAATGTCAATGTATGGTCACAAAAATGAGATATCTCCGACTAAAGTCCGGTACCTAAGGTACAAAGCTATGATCGCTGAAAACATTTCCATTCAAATCAATAGACTTCACCCAACAGCTGCTGCGGCCGAGCAGCATGCTCACCGCATTCATGTTCAGGTTAGAATTTGGGATGAACTAGACGATGGCGTCGATCCTGTGAATTGGGGTTGGCAAGTGATAGAGAATAGATACGTTCCCATCGCGACTATTCTTCCATCAGCACCAGACAACGTTCTGAATTTCATCTGGTGTAAATGTAAATCGTTGAAACAACAATGCTCGTCATGTTCTTGTACACAGAATGGTTTGAAATATGTTGAAGCGTGTGGAGGATGCCACGGGGAGGGTTGTCTCAATAGCGAACAAATCAGCATTGATTTAGAAGATGAAATTGGTACGGGGTAGAACAAATGATCCGAATGAATATTTTATTCCTCTTGTCTAATTGCTTGCTGTTATTGCTTTATTCACAACACGTCTCCGCCATTTTGAATTTTGACATCACAGTGGCGTCATAGTTCCTCCATTTTGTATTCTGACGTCACGGTGACGTCGTACATTACTATTGACGTCATTTCTGGATTCCTTGGTATCACCTTCCTATGTTGATAATATATTTCTAGGCTGTAAAATTGATATTTTTGAAGTTATAAATGGTTTTCAGTTTCATTATGTTGACCCAGGGGGTCAAAATTTCAAAATGCTGTAAAAATTTTTTGCTCAACTCCGATCGGCGGGGAAAATTTTTCTGGAACACTAGGGACATAGTTGTTTCAGAAAATGAAGAAATCATTTGGGTAGGAATTTCTTCCCGCAAATTTTCTACCCCGACCAGACTATAGCTTGAAGCCACCGTCCACCATCTTGCTACACCCAGAAGCACTTATAGTCTCTTATTTCCACTATCAGTATGCGCTTTGTTTACAAGCAAATTCGACGAAAACATTAACAACAGAACATTATATTGTGTCTAAAACATTGTTGGCGTTTTTATATAAAATTAATTCACAAGGGTACAACATTGATTTTATTCTTAAAATAGTTGAAAGTGCACATTCTCATTATAATATATCGGCTGAAGGCCATAAAATGTTTTGAAGCGAACCGTACAGTTTGCCGTAAATCAGATTATAACGTTGAATTTATCAATTTATATATACAATTGAAAATAATAAATACTAAATTATAGCGTAAGGCATGGGCTTTTGTACCATTACCATTATTTGAAAATATAAAATCATCTGACCAAAAAGAAAATGTAACTGCAAGATGCCACCCCTTGTTTTTTTAATTATAGTTTTGATTTTGGATTTTAAAAATATTTGGAAATCAGCCAGTTGTATTCGTCCAGAATTTTCTACTATATTTCAAATATTTATGAATACCAAAATTGTATCATGTCCTTTGGTAAAAAAAAGTACATAATATCTTCTTTGATTGGCATTTAGTAATTGAACATATTTTAAAACACAAGGTACAATTTTATGGATACACAATTACTGAGTTTAATACTAAGCGACGTTTCGACGAGGATACTATCGTCTTTATCAAGTAAATTCACATATTTGTATCGGGGGTTGGATGGCTGAATGGTTAGCGTGCGCGCGCTGTATCATAAAGTCTGTCATTGAGTCGACTGGCGAGTTTTCGAATCCCCGGTTGTACGTGGCAAGGAGTAGGGTCGCCTGTCCAACCTCGTGGGTTTTCTCCGGGTCCTCCGGTTTCCTCCCACTGCTAAAGACCCCTACGCGCAAGCGAATTTTGTAAATAAAATTAAACCATATGTTAGTCCCGAAATGACCTAGTTTGTGTCGAGTGGACGTTAAACCCCATTTCTCTCTCTCTCTCTCTCTCTCTCTCTCTCTCTCTCTCTCATATTTGTATCATTTGTTTGATAAAGACGAGAGTATAATCCTCGTCGAAACGTCGCTTAGTATCAAACTCCGTAATTGTGTATCCATAAAATTTATTCTTTCGAAATATATAGATAGGCCTTACACCATTTTTTTCTTTTACTTTTCTTTTACTTTCACAGTTAGTTTTAGAGGAAAATAAACTCATGATGTATTGTCCAGTTAGTTTTTTTTTTCTTTCGTCTTGTGGTCAGTATAATCTGTAATTTTGGAGTTTTTATTTTTTTTTAAAAAAAAAGGCTATTCACATATAGGCCTATATTTGCGTCCGATTTCTAGTAATTTTAGAAAAGTGCAAAGATATATAGGCCTATATATAAGTTATATAAGTTATAAGTTATATTATATTAATAAACACCTGTCATTGGATAGGCCTATAACCATTTTTATTTAAAAAAAAATTACTTATATTATAGGCCTATATCATATTTTTATTTTTTTTTTAAAAATACTTATAGTATTGGCCTATATCCTATTTTTTAAAACAAATAACTACTTATATTATAGGCCTATATCACATTTTCTTCTTTACTATTTACAATGCTGTTTTTCAATCGTAATTTCAGAGAGAATAAAAGCACAAATTTATTTTTAATAAAATATAGGATTACATTATATAACTATATTTTATGGGCCTATATCCCAATTTTAAATTCGGTATTTTCACTCTTTATTAAATAAAAAATAGTCAAAATTTAATTTTTCACAAATATATAGGCCTACATTATATACCATTTTCGTCTTTACTTTTCTGTAATTTCACAGTCAATTTTAGAGGGGGAAAAACTAAGATTTGATGTCCAGTTAGTCATTTCTTTGATATTTTGGACAGAATAATCTGTAATTTTAAAGTCTTTATTAAAAAAAAATATAGGCTATTCACATAATAAAAGAATTATTGGTCTATGTGTATATGATATTTGTCTAGCTTCTTTTATTACTTCTTTTTAAACGGATGTTTAAACTGATGTTTATATTTTTTGAAAAGTTTAAAGATACATTAGGTAATTGTATGATAAAAAAAACTCCCATAGCTTAGGTCTATATCCTATTTTCTTCTTAAAAGACCCTTACTCATTGCATAGTCCTGCTTACCTCCCATTTTATTCTCATACTTTACAATTCTGTATTTTCACTGTTTATTCACTGTCCAAATTTATTCTAAATATAGGATTATATTATTATAGGCTAAGTCTTAACTCATTGTCTTCTTTACTAGTCGGGAATTATCGAAGAGCGATATCTCGTAATCGGTGTCTTTCAGTGGTGGAAGGATAAATAATTTATTTTTGAATTCCTCAAACACAGAGTGGTTATGCAAGCGAAATGTGCCGAAAAATCGAATTTGACAAACACCAATGAAAAAAATGTATTTTTCATTTGGTGGCGCGCATTTCTTTCAAAATGACTGCCAAATTTGATAATATAATACCACTTAAAAAGAAAAAAAAAATTAATTTGGTAATAAAGGGGCAGCGACAATCTCAAAAATAAATTTCGAGAATTCTTGAAGGTAGAAATTCAAAATGGCGATCATTTGCGACCATCGAGACCACAGCGCGATATCTGGCGTTTCCACCACGCTTATGGCGATCTTGGCGCGCACTGGGGCCATATTCCGTCGCCGTAGCAGCGCAGAAAAGGCGCCACCCCGGTATAACGGGGTAATGAACGTGACTTCTGTCAATTTTGTAAATATTTTGGGACGTTTTCTCGTGTTGTGTTTACGTTTACCGGCGACCTTATGCATTTTCTAGTCGCTGTGCGGTCGCACGGGGGCATAAATAAATATATTGTTAACGTGCTTAAAATACCTGGATGCAAGAGACTTGGTGTAAAAAAAATTCTAGGTATCCACTGTGTTTATGAAAATAATTCATATACTTTATTCAGCTCGACGTAAAACTTAAAAATATATAGACACAGTTGGTTTAACTTGAATGTAGATTTTCCGGCGTGGTCTCCACTTGTCAGTGATGCAGGATTGAGGGCCTGACAAGGACAGCTGTCTAGTCGTTCTAATGGGACGAAAAACCGAGGTCCCGTGTACAGATTGGCATGCACGTAAAAGATCCCTTCGTAGTTGGAATTCGATATAAGAGTAGGCCGTAGCGCCGCTGCCCGGGCACAATTTCCCTCATAGCACACTGTATGGCGTATGCCCGTCTTCATTAGGTTAGGAGCAGAACAGTAGGACGTTAAACCCCATTTCATTTCATTTCATTTTGACTCAACAAAACATTTTGTAAGAATGTATGTTTTTATGGATGGAGCAAAAAGCCAATAAATGTTGAGATGCGTGGAACATGCTCGAGGCAATTTGTAACAAATTTCAGACACGCTATATCTTTGATACTGGTTGAGCATCAGAACAACTTCATTCTTTTCATTGGAAATGGGGCGCAAATACCCAAAGGAGTCGGACAAACTCAAAACCAACTGCGTCCCCTTCACTGGGCCCCTTCAATGTCTGTCTACCTGACCATAAAATCATAGAATTTCAGGCGCTTATTTTGACGGCTAGAAGGCAAAATGGTTTTATCTCCCAAATTATTATTTATATTTTTATTTTTCACTTGACCCGCCTGCATAAAAAATCTGATTTTTAACAGCGTATGCAAGTTAAATATATTTAATAGCGCTTTTATCTGGTGTATCTTTTACTTCATTTTCTTATGAATTATATGATAACACTAAGGTACGCTTTGTGTTGTATAATAACAATAATAGTATGTTCATCTATTGCCTACTTTTCGTTGAATTCTAGGACATATCTATCCACATCCACATCGTAGAGAGTAATATCTATCTCGTAATGTCAGGTCCTCATTAATATAATATACTCTTCCAAAAAAGAAACGCAATGTGACATTTCGTCGTCGGTATACCCTCGCTCTACCACCTCCTCGTTGCAACAGGAACCGCGACACTGTTCTCCAGTGTTGCTGTGGCCATACCTTCGGTGTCTGAACCCATTAAGTCGGATTTCACGGTGTCGGCGTATTTCAAAACAGCAGCTCTAACGGGACGTCTGGCTCGTAATCCGGTTTCACGTAGGCGTTTACGGACTGTCTCGTATGAGATTCTACGCCGTCCAGGAATTGCTGCTGCTGTAGAGGTCGCTGTTGAGAACCGTTTCCGCAAATGACGTCACCGGATGTGATGATCCAGGACAGGTATGTCACTCTTGTTTGGCCTGAGCTTGGGCGGTAACGTGCTGAACTTCGCTTCAAATGGTACTCTGGGAAACATTCAGCAGCCTGGCTACATCTGTCTGGGATTCACCTGCTTGTAACCGACCCTTAGCGTTGTTGCGTTGGTATTCGTTCAGAAGTGGCATCACTTGGTTCGTTGAGTGTTTACATGTGCAACTGATTTTGAAACCGAGAACCCAGGGATTTGTCTTGGTGCAATCAATCGAAAACAAATTTCGGCAAAAAGTATGACCTGTCACAAATAGTGACCCTACATTTAAAACCAATAATGAATTTCTTTTATCCTTACATAATGACATTAAAAACAAGTAAGATTTATGGCAACGACGAAAACAAAGAATGAAAAATGGGCTGTGGGTTTCTTTTTTTGAAGAGTATATTATATAATATAATTTGTTGTAACAAATACGCATATTTAATTTGGACTTCTCTCATTTAGGCTGCCTTCTGGCTAACTCCTAACCTTGACCAATGAGAGTTACTCCCCTTCTCCAGCTCAACCATAAAGGGCGGATAATTTGAAAACGTGCCGCCCCCCCCCCCCCGATTAACCATTGGGGATACCGAGGATGCTAAAACTGGTTGTTTGTTTTTTTCTTACAATGTATAGTCGTTCGGATGGGACCAAATACCTGTTTCTGGATGTTTTGTCGTTTATTTGCGACAAGATGATCGAAGCTGTTTGGGGTTTCAAATTTGAATTTAACATCAACTTTAAAAGCTATCTATATTTTTTGTTTCAGTTATACAGAGTTGTGTAGGTGTGGATAACATGTTTACTTGGTGTCAAAAATTAACGGAGACGAATCCCATAGTTTGTAATGGAACTGTCAAGATAAACTTCATTTCTAGCCCTCATAGTTCAAGGACACGGCATGTTTATGGGGCTATAGATGATCTGCGTAATAAACCAAGAACCATGATATTCATGGGAATAGGTATCCATGACAACTACAATTATTCAATGATTCTAAATGATTATATCCACCCAATATTGATGCATTATAATGCTAAAAAGTCTATATGGCCAAAATTAATGTGGGCAGCAGCTCATGCACCTGGTCTTCTGAAGAGTCCACATTATCCGTTACAACTATATGAACAGTGTGTACGTTTTAATAAATGGCTAAATCCTCGTTTAGAGAAATTAGGAGTACCTGTTTTTGATACATTTAATATGACTGGCGGTGTAACTAGTCCCGATGGCTGCCATTACGGTTTGGCTGTGAACATGTTAAAGGCGAGAATCTTTATTCATTACATAGCCGAATTACAACGAAAAGGACAATGGTGACAATATTACAATTTACATAGCCCACCGACGAGCAAGAACAAGTAATAAACTGACAATTTTTCAACATTCAATATTAACATTATGCGATCCCGTAAGATTGCATCTTCCCAGCGAGACCCAGTACGCACTATCCAGTCCACAAGTGAAGGGCCGTATTTCGCAGCACTCTGCATATTTGTTATTTGTGTCTTTTAGAAAATTGATTGATGGTATTTAGAAAAAGTTGAATATCTCGTAACTTCTACATGTAATTGTAACATTTATAGTTATATATATTGCTTTAGTAGATTGATTACAATGCAGATCTTTGTACAATACAAGTAAATATATTAACCTCTCAACAATAACAATATTTTCTCGATATAAACGATATAAAATGGGGTTTAACGTCCTAATGTTCTGCACTGACTGGGCTAATGAAGAAATGAAATAAAATGAAATGGGGTTTAACGTCCTACTGTTCTTATCGGACTGGGTTAGTGAAGAGTGGCGCTAATGAAGACGGGCATACGCCATACGCCATGAGGGGAATTTGCGCCGCTCTCCGGGCAAATTTCCTTCATAGCACACTGCATGGCGCATACCCGTCTTTATCAGTTGAGTCAGTTCAGAAAAGTCGGACGTTCAACCCCATTTCATTAAAAAAAAAAAATTAATAAAAAAAATACATATTATGGTCAATGTTTTAAAAATTTTTTACCTGTAACTCTATTCGCTGCTACTACTGATGTCATGACACTAATGATTGGTCCAATTGTTATATACTTCAAATGAAATGAAATGGTCCTACTGTTTTGCTCCGACTGGGATAATGAAGACGGGCATACGTCATACAGTGTGCCATGAGCGAAATGTTGCCCGGGCAGCGGCACTATGGCCTACTCTTATATCGAATTCCAACTGACAAGGGATCTTTTACGTGCACTCCAATGTATACACGGGTCCTCGTTTTTTCGTCCCATCCGAACGACTAAGTAGCGGAACTAAATATACCTTCCTAATTTTAAAATAATATATCTTAATGTAAAAACAAATTCAGTTCACTTTTTATAATATTGTAAATCAAGAATGTTACCATAATCAGTAGGTTGAATATGTGTAGAACTATACATAGTTTCTTAAAATTCCATTTCGATAATCCAATTACAATTTTATTGAGGTTTGCGGCAGCTGCTCTGGGTAATATATCATTATACTATAGTGCTTTTTTTTATCTAAAATAGTTAAATAATCAATAATGATGCTCAGTAGCCTTGTTATTGATGCTCAGTAGCCTTGTTATTGATGATTAGTAGCCTTGTTACTGATGCTCAGTAGCCTTGATATTGATGCTCAGTAGCCTTGTTATTGATGCTCAGTAGCCTTGTTACTGATGCTCAGTAGCCTTGTTACTGATGCTCAGTAGCCTTGATACTGATGCTCAGTAGCCCTGTTACTGATGCTCAGTAGCCTTGTTACTGATGCTCAGTAGCCCTGTTACTGATGCCCAGTAGCCTTGATATTGATGCCCAGTAGCCTTGTTACTGATGCTCAGTAGCCTTGATATTGATGCCCAGTAGCCTTGTTATTGATGCTCAGTAGCCTTGTTATTGGTGCTCATACAGTAGCGCCGTGTCAAACAAAAGAAAGGGAGGGCGCCAGTGTTCGATCGCGGTCTTGGCCGAGCAAGTTCATCGGATTTTTCCGGTGTGTTCCCTCCCTTGTCAATGGGGCAGGGCGCAGAGTCCGGGAAGGGAGAACGTACACACAGTTTTGCCTTGATGTCATCGGCATTGCTTAATTTGCTAAAAGGGCGTATTATCAAAATCGGTAGAATTTGCAAATCACAAATGACCAAATTTCAAATATGGTTAATTGTTTATTTTTTATATTTATTTGATAAAGTATAGTTGAAAGTATCAGTTCTGAATAAATTTAGAACAATTTGTCAGCTTTTATCGGTCACTCACCAGTTAGAGATATGAAATTTCACGTAACGATTAATAATTGTGTAGAAAATATGTGAATATTCCATAAAATCATATTTTTAAAAGCATATTATGCAAAATAATTGGTCATTCTAGCATACAAAATCATGTTTTCCTCAATTTGGTTACCTTTTTTTTTAATAAAAACAAATATGTTACAGGGTTGACATAAAAGTACCTTCTTTTGAAAGAAAACTGGAAATATTCACGGGGGTACGTGAAATAAGATAGTGAAGTAAACCAGACTAAATTTAGATCAAAGCGGTGTGCCCCAGCTTTTCTTTTGTAAATGTCTTTTTTGAATGACATCACTACAATAGGAACGTCTCTTGGATTAACATTCAAAATAATCATTGTTTGTAACTTCTGTATAAACTTGCAATATCGCTATTCTTTATTTACTCTTTCGCTTTTAGAGTTCTCACTTTCCCACTTATTGTAATGCCCCCGTCAGTAAGGTGGCGTCCTTACGGCGCTGCTGCGACCGCACAGCGACTAGAAAATGCATAAGGTCGTCGGTAAACGTAACCACAACGCGAGAAAACGTCCCAAAATATTTACAAAATTGACAGAGGTCCCGTTCTTTACCCCGTCAGACCGGGGTGACGCATTTTCTGCGCTGCTACGGCGACGGAATATGGCCCCAGTGCGCGCCAAGATCGCCATAAGCGTGGTAAAAGTGTGGTGCAAACGCCAGATATCGCGCTGTGGTCTCGATGGTCGCGAATGATCGCCGAGTCACGGCGTTTGTTTTGAGCATGCTCAAAACAAACGCCAAGGTTCTGCGATCTGCCCTGGAAAGATGTGAAAACGCATTTTTCTTTTCAAGTTTGTAATATTTCGGGACATTTTCGTACGCTGTGTTCACGTTTGCCGGCGACCTTGTGCATTGTTTGGTCGCCGTACGGTCGCTGCAGCACAGTAAGGACGCCACCCGATCTGACGGGAACATTACAACTTTCCAGGTTAGATCGCAGAGCCTTGGCGTTTGTTTTGAACATGCTTAAAACAAACGCGGTGACTAGGCGATCATTCACGACCATGGAGACCACAGCACGATATCTGGCGTTTCCACCACGCTTTTACTGCGCTTATGGCGATCTTGTCGCGCTCTGCGACCATTTTCCGTCGCCGTAGCGTCGCAGTAAGGACGCCACCCCAGTCTGACGGGGGTATAAGTGAGATTATAAGCATGGAAGCTGCGCCGGGGTGCGATTGGTAGATACCCTAGGTTATTACGCGACGAGAGGAAAATGAAAGTGTATTTGAGCAAAGCCAAGCAGGATGACAGTGTAAAACACCAGTGTAAAACACCTAAATCAGTGATTCCCAACCTGTCCGCGAGATCTTCCTAAGTGTGCCGCGACATTTGGAATGTCACACTAAGAAAAAGCGAAAAGCCACTTGATCTCAATTGAGTATTCACTGGTGTCGTCTGGTACGTTCATGGCTGTGTTTTCTTTATTTAGTTTGAGTTATTCTATGTTTCTATGACTAGTCTGTGTCTACGGTTGTATGCCGTCTTTCACTTGCCATGTTTTTATTTTGAAAAATTGAAATATCTTTTATATATATTTAGGCAGGCGTGCCGCTAATTTTTCATGTGTTTCAAGGTGTGCCGTTGCCACAAAAAGGTTGAAAAGGGTGAGGTCACAGGGTTCAGTCTGCCAAGCCCATAGGTAATTGTAAACATAAAGGTTTCGAAAATAATTTTAAATTTCCTTTCACAATAAGGTTTTTTTTTTTTTTTTTTTTTTTTTTTCAAAATCTTTATTTCAAATCATCAATAACAGCATAGTACATAGTTCACATATTACAATCACAGTGTGTAACATCATACAGATACAGTCGGTTTATTGTTGAAGGCTATACTATATTTCACTGAGTAGAACAAATATATTCACAAAGAAAATAAAAGCTAATAAAAAACAAGAAAAAAAAAAAAATACAAAAATAACTACAGGTATTAAGGAGTTGGAATACTAGAAATGGAATACTAGAGGTATGGATAATATTCATATGGTATAATCCCATTTATTTACTAAGGTTTCGTTTAATTCATTTTCTATCTGTTGTTTACCTTTTAGGTAGTTTCGATAATTAATAATTGTCGGTCTGATATTTTCTATTTTCGATTTGTAGAGGTAGTATTTTGTTAAAAATATTAAATGATTTACAAATAAGAATTCACGATATGATTTAAAAACTGTTTCTTTCAGAAAACCGAAATGAATGTTCGTAAGTTGTAATTGTAATGAAATGTCATTAGTTGAGAAGATTTCATGTAAATCATTCCATATTACCTGGGCGTAATTGCAGTATATAAAAAGGTGTTCCGGGGTTTCTATATTTGAATAACAAAAATCTCACAATGAAGACTCCTTTAATTGGATTTTAAATAAACGGTCGTTTGTATATATAATTTTATGGAGGTATTTAAATTGAAAATTTTGTAATCTAGTATCAGTGCTCGTTTTATAGACCAAATTGAATATACATGAGGTTTCACGTTCTTCAAATATAAAACTATTCTCTTCTTCCCATTTACTTATTGCTAATGGTTTACTGAATTTAGAATCTACTCGTATTGAATAAATGTCTTTTGCTTTAATCTTATCTAGTGATTTTTTTATATATATTAATACAGTTGTTATTTCAGGTATTGTTTTAACTGATGCAGGGTATAATATTTTAGATACGCAGAATGTTTTTATTATATGGATTTTCCCTATTAAACTTAAGTTTCGTCTTTTCCAGGTATTCAAAGTATCTTCAATTTGGTCTATACAATTTTCAAAATTCATTTTTTCCGAAGTTTTTTCGTCTAGTGAATAGGTAATGCCTAATATTTTTATATAGTTCTCACGGTAAATAAAGCCTAAACCTTTAATATTATCAGGTAGTTGTGCGTTGCCACTGTTTAGATCGATCGCTTCAGTTTTAGTAGCGTTTAATTCGAACCCAGAAACCTTACTAAATGTTTTTAAAACGTCAAAAAGGTGCCTAGATGACTTAAAATCTTTCAATAAAACTGTCATATCATCTGCAAAAGCTATTAGTTTGAACGATTGATTCCCAAAGATAATTCCCCCTATGTTTATATCGTTTCTAATATATATACATAATGTTTCGATAACGAGGTTAAAAAGATTTGTGCTGCTAGGATCACCTTGACGTACTCCCCTGGCCACTTTAAAATAAGGAGTAGTATATCTATTATTCATTACTGCACAGTAAATGTCATTATATAATGTTTGTATCCATCTTAAGTAATTGCGTTTAAGTCCAAAAGCGTCCAAAACAGAAAACAGATATTTATAGCTAACGCTATCAAAAAGCTTCAAAAAGGTTACTATTTACTAAATAGTTCATTTCGTGTGGTGGGCATAGATGGGAAAGAAAAGAAATATGAAGTTATGTGTAAGGATTGTGTTTCTACGTACACAGTAAACATTAAACATACATTATGCAAGAGCTAAATCTGCCAACTGCGGATCTTTCTTTAGGCCTAAAATGTTATTTAAATTATTAATTAGACTTTAATTAACTTATCCATACCATAATCAACTCTGGATATTTACTTGATTAGAACCCGATCTACTGCTCAACGTTCATTCACGATTAAATCAACAAATAGATAATCAAGACTATGTTTTTTGTTATCGTACCGACTTCAGTAATGATGATCGAGGCTAGGCCCAAAATTCAATCGCTAAATTCTCGGCTCGGAGTGGATCAATTTCACTGAAATTTTCAGCAAACCCCCTTTACATTATCTACTGTCTGAACCGTGGTAAATTATAACCGATTTATTCGATTATGAACAAACTACTCTACTTTGGTTATTATAAACCTACCTGTGTGTTTGGAATTACCTCTGGTTATATAAGATCCATTGTACAACTATATATGCCAGAGAATAAAACAGTTCTCTCTTGTAAAATTGAACTCATCACAAACTTTGACACCAGGAAATACAAAAATGGAAGCTTATTACGTCACTTATTGGGATAGATCATTTCGTATAAGGGGGTCAAAGCAAGGCTTGTCTATCGTAACGGTGTTTGGCCCTTTTACGACAATTCAAATTTTGTGTATGAATAAGCTATTGCTCTCAGACCCAGTAATGAGCAGTAGAGTTGCAACAATGGGGATAAAATAGGTCAGTTGTGTGTGTTTGTGTGTGTGGGGGGGGGGGTGTAGCATGATATAATTTTTAATCAATAAGGGATCATTACAGGTATAACCGTCGGACCCTGTGAAAGCACACCTTACACCTTGCCATATACAAGCGTGAGATCGGATCTTTCACACTTCAACCCTCAAAATGTATATGATTAAAAACTCACTATAACTATATGTGGTTATTATCACTCCAATTTCAACATATATTTGGCGAAACTTACACAGATATATTCTCCAGGGTGCGTTCTCGCGGACAATCCAATGGTAAATTTACTTGTACGTCGGACCTCCTCCCTCCCATGTGTTAGATTATACGACATAGACAACGTTTCGTTGAATGCCCTCGATGACGCTGATCTGGATGATCGAAATATTTGAGGCTTGCCGATTATGTGACTGAACAATGACGATAAATCACGTGAGGGATGGTTAGAAAATGTATGTTTATAACTCCAAGGTGTCATCGTCAAAGCTCCCTGCCATGTTAAAATTCCACATTCTTTAGAAGTTATGAGAAGAAACCGGAGAACTGGGACAAAACCACCACCCAAGCCGATATTAAAATATGTAAATCAGGGTAATCAAGAACAATAACTGATTTGTTTAAAATAATCAAATACGTTTCATTGATGAGAGTTACCTGCAGAACAGAGGGAGATGTACGTTTTATTGGTAAGGGTTACCTCCCATTCCCATGACTAATGCTCAGAAAACCTATCTTTTTTATCATTAGCCATTTGATAAGGTCGAAACTGATCAATGACTGTACATTCATTATGACATTTCTTCGTTATTTAATACAGTAGTTTGTGTTCTATAATATCTTGTATACAAACAACAGATATCCTACAAGGCCATTACAAGAAAAAACGATGCAAACCATGGATATTGTAAGTTGTCTGTGTATTAATATGTACATTCTGTATAAAGACATAGACTTTGCGAGGTTGTAAACATACTGATGAAATTAAACATGAAAAGGTGTAACGGTGCTTCTGAAATATTAGTCATACCCACTTAGCTTCATCCACACCCACTTACTTCATTTACCACACCCCACTCAACCTCTTCATCGTGCCCATATCAGCATGGGCGCCACGTAAAGCCGAGTGACAAAGGTTGGGTACTCACGACGAGATTGGCGGGTCGCCCAACCAATGTCACTTGGTTTCATGTGGCGCCTTGCCAATCATGTCTTTATATATGAGACACCCCCCCCCCCCCACAAATGGTGAGGCGCCTTATAATATCACACACGTTTAACACCACAACTTAATTAATGGGGCACCAAAGACGACTTGAATTATTGGGTGCCTCATCCCATAGGGGTGCCCTTGTTGTCGAGATTGATGGGTCGCCCACGTCGAGATCGTGGGAGCCCATTATGCCGAGTGAGATTGGTTAGGCGCCCATGATTGAATTGGGCGACCAAAACCGCGTGATAATCTGCAAAATTCAAACAAGTCGCACTGTAACCCAATTCCTAACTTTTCGTTTTTCTCATAAATTATTATAGGTACGTTAAAGTCGTATTCCTTCCTTCAAATTTTAATAATATCATTATACGCCAATATCGCAATTCAGCCTCAAGGTTGAAATTTTCCGTCAGTTTCATGTGCAAACCCTATTTTCCCGAATGGGATAACACGCTAGACCCTTCTCCAAAGGAAGGCGTGTCCACGGTACCGTTCGCCGTGGACTGTCAAGTGTAGGTACATCGGCGCCCCCCATAAGCCTTTTCCCGCCAACAATTTTGGGCTAGCAACGGGCATGTTTAATATTATTACTGTCTCTAGCGTTAATATCAGGGTCATTCCAAATTCTCAGAAAGTTGCCTGGTAATCCCTCAGAATATTATGAAACAATTGTATGTTATAGTAAATACAGACTTTTGTAAAAAATACAAAGTTATATGACTCTAGCATTAATATTGACTGGGATATGACCATTTGAATCGGGGTACCCTTTTCGAAAGTTCTAAAACTACTATTCTATGACTTGATTTGGTGTACTGATTTTATATGTTCTAGTTCTGACAATATTCCTGAAAGTATGGGGTTTATAAGAGAATGTTATGTAGATTACGAATTCGCCATTAAAAGCCATATCTTTATCGGCGTTTAACAATATTTCTTCAAACAATACCCGTTGATGCATTATACATGTGGTCAGTAACAACTTCTAATATAATGTAGTAAAATTTCTACACTGTATCGAAATATTAATTTGTTTGGCACACCCTGTTCTGTAATTGGCACACAGTAATGTATAATTTGATGGTGAATTCTTAATCTATGTAATATTCTCTTACAAACTTGGAATATCTGGGCTATACAGTCCATGGTTATAGCAAATAGATAGAACGGACAGGTACTACTAAAATACCAGAAAGTAATCCTTATTTTGAATTTTTGTGAGTTTATGGATCTTTAATACAGCACAGACCAACGTTCTACCTGCAATCTATCCGGAAAATCTGGATTAACTTTCTCGGCCAATGTAGGGATCGAACACCCGACCTTCACGTCCTGAATCACTGACAAGGGGGAATCCGCCGGAAAATCTGGATGAACTTTCTCGGACAATGCAGGGATCGAACATCCGACCTCCAGGCTGGCTTAACATCCACTCGTTGCAAACTAAATCATTTCAATAATTCGTTTGCACTTAGAGGGTATCCGGAGAAAAACCACAAGGTTGGACAAGCGATCCTACTCCCTTGTCATGTTTAAGCGGGGAATCGAAACCACACCACTTGAATCAATGTCAGACCTTGTGATTTCACGCGCACGTGTTAAGCCACTAGACCACCCAATCCCCATGTATGTTGTTGTATATTGTATATATCGGTACGGAAAATTTGTTTTATAAAAGGCCTATATAGTTGGCGGAAAAAAAAATATGAACATTTTTTTTATATAAAAATTATTATCCATTTTGACGGAAAAGAATGAAATACAATGTGAGCCCTGATTGCACGTATTCAAATGCGACCTGGGAAACTGAGACTAAAACAACTTTCGAGGCGAAAAGTCGAAAAGTCGCTAATAGCGTGGTGTGTTATTTTCCTAATTTCTTCTTTTCGAGTTGCATTTTGGCTTGGTATGCGTGTTGGCGCCTTCTTACTGACATCAATAAATACAAAAATATGACTAAGTTGAAAGTCGACAAGACGGTATACAAGCCAAAATACAAGTCGAAAATAACAAATTAGGAAAAAACTAGGGGCGCTATTATCGCTGTGTGTTATTTCTTAATTTCCTATTTTCGAGTTGATTTTGGCTTGTATACCGTGTTGTCGCCTCACATTTTGTCGTAACTTCTACTTTTCGACTATTCGACTTTCGTGTTTTGAAGAGGCGAAAACTAGAAATTATGAATGGTAGTTATAGGCTTCCAAACAGGAGACCCGTCAAAGTTAATATTATTTCGCAATACTGTTTTTATATTAAGTCATATAATATATTTTATCAAAATACGCCTCACATACAGCTTGTTTATTGCATTTTGTCTCACACTGACATTGTGTAGTTAAGGGGCCATAACTCCATAAGGAATGTTAAGCTACCTCTTTCCCTACTGACGTCAATATTAAATCCACAGCATGTCTTTTTTAAAAACATTCTGGTGATCTTAATCTTTATAACCACTGTATAAAACCTGTGACGTATTGGGAAAACAGCTAATTTTAGATCTGACATCTAGTAATCTTAAAACCCAAACAGGTATTCTATATTGTTATATATTGTAGGAAATTGATACTATACAATCAGATGTAGCAAACATTGTTGATGGCAAGTTTAAACAAAAGTGACGTCGGCGCACAACAAATGAAATGAAATGAAATGGGGTTTAACGTCCTACTGTTCTGCTCCTAAACTGGGCTAATGAAGACAGGCATACGCCATACAGTGTGCTATGAGGGAAATTTTGCCCGGGCAGCGGCGCTACGGCCTACTCTTATATCGAATTCCAACTGCCAAGGGATCTTTTATGTGCATGCCAATATGTACACAGGACCTCGGTTTTTCGTTCCATCCGAACGACTAGACAGCTGTCCTTGTCAGGCCCTCCGTCTTGCATCACTGACAAGGCCTATCATATGATATGTCAATTAACATATTCGATAAACTGGTTATTCCCATTATAACTTACGGTGCAGAAGTATGGGGATTTGAATACTGTTAAGTAACAGAAAACTACAACTGAAATTTCTGAGGTATATATTGAAATTACCACAACATTCATGTACATCAGCTGTATTAGGAGAAACTGGGCGTTACCCATTATATACTATATATCAAATACTGGCTGAAATTATTGACTATGTAAGACACCAGATTACCTAAGAAAATTTACAAACTGTTGTATAATCTTGATCATAATGATAGACAAACTGGGCATCATGCATAAAAGATCTCTTATTTCGCTACGGTTTTGGGTATATTTGGTTGTCTCAATCAGTTGGTAATTCCAAAGCGTTTTGATATATGTTCAAACAAAGACTACGGGATAATGAACAACAAGAATGGCATTATAATATGTCAAATGATAGCAGATTCCCATACTATTCCAGTTGTAATTTAACTCTATAGGTGAAAAGAGTCCTAATTAATTTGACAATCGAAAAAAAAAATATGTAAAATCTCTATATATAGACTTAGAATAGGTAACCACAATCTTAAATTATTATGTATATCTTTGTATTTATTGTATATTTAAACGTATTAAATTATTTTTGAATAATTTACTTATATCCATTTTGTATATTGTAGATACGTTTACATCATAGCTATCAATTAATGATCAATGTAAAAATAGATTTATATTTATTAAATTATTTGCACTTACACACACACACACACACACACGGTTGACGGGCGTTGTGGTAATTGATCATCTTGTCATGTTTATATTAAATACCAAATTATCTACACCAATTTATATTTAAAAAAAAAAATTATATTTAATTATCAAATTCAGACTGGGAATATTATATCTATCTGTCTACTAGTATATATGTTAAATCGTTGTTTTGTATATTATATTAACTATTAAATTCAGACTGGGAATATTATATCTATCAATGAACGATATGGCTAGTATATGTTAAATCGTTGTTTTGTATATTATAATCATATTAATATTTTTTCTAATAGACAATTGTTTTTGTAATTATTAAGAGTAATTTCTCAAGATAATTTGAATTCATCTTGTTTCTTCTCTTATACTATGGACCTTTGGTCTTTCATATATAAAATAAAGATTATTATTATTAAACCCCATTTCATTTCATCTGTTTTTAATAATTTATATAATAGTTAAAGCCTAAAGAAAGACCTGCAATAGGTCGATTCATCTCTTACATAATGTATGTTTAAGTTGTATGAATCAACGCTGTATAATATTGTAGTACATTATGTCAACGTGACATTACACATGTATTCAGATAGCGTGAAGAAATTTGATATAAAATAGATTGCATTTTAAAACGAATTTGACAGTTACAGCATCAGAGAGGGAGACGAATCAAGATATATATAGCTATTGCGCTGTCTATCGTTACAGACGAACATCTCGGCATTCGGCTAGTTATTTACAAAAGATTATCCGCCATAGATTTTACAACCCCTATGTTATTAACGTTAAGATATATTAATAAATGAAATGAAATGAAATGGAGTTTAACGTCCTACTGTTCTGCTCCTAACCTGGGCTAATGAAGACGGGCATACGCCATACAGTGTGCTATGAGGGAAATTTTGCCCGGACAGCGGCACTACGGCCTACTCTTATATCGACAAAGGGACTGAAATGGCTATAGTGGGCGGGGTGGGAGGGGGTAGGGCGCATATTGATGTATTAAGGACGACAAGAGAAAATAATATATGTATTATATAAGCAATTACTTACTAGGGCTATATTTCAAGCCGCTGGCAACGTTACATTTTCCATTGCCACTTTGTAAGCATTGCCAGTATATGAATATCGGTACTACCATATAGACGTGGGGTTGGTATGGCTTAGTGCTCTAGAGTGTCGCGCTTCGACCTCTAGCTGGCCGGTCACCTCTGGCTTGTGATTGTGTTTTCAATCTCTGGTGTAAGCGTATGTGGCTTGCAGATATATAACGTAGTGGATTTTTAGACAGTTTTATTCTCCAAAATATTATTGGGATTTGGCCCTTTAATGTTACCTACAAAAGGGTGACGGATAGATTTAGTCTAATTGAGTACCTTGCATTGTTCTACAACTTTCTTAGACTGACTCACTGACAGTTCTTCCACCATCCATTTTTGGAAGTTGGTTACAGTTGTGAAAGGGTGCCCAAATGAAACACCTACTAAAGATGGTAATGGTTCGCCCTAATAAACGTTTTATATAAATTAAAGAGCGTGATTAAATTTGTTTTAGACATCATTTGATACCAGGATAGAAACAACTTGTAGATTTATCAAACAACTTGTAGATTTATCAAACAACATGTAGATTTATCAAGAAACGTGTGACTCTTGCCTCTAAGGTATATTCAGGCATAATTCGATGTTCCTAGAGGGACATGTTCCTAGGGAGCCATCATTCGCCGTTCCTAGAGGGACATGTTCCTAGGGAGCCATCATTCGCCGTTCCTAGAGGGACATGTTCCTAGGGAGCCATCATTCGCCGTTCCTAGAGGGACATGTTCCTAGAGAGCCATCATTCGCCGTTCCTAGAGGAACATGTTCCTAGGGAGCCATTATTCGCCGTTCCTAGAGGGACATGTTCCTAGGGAGCCACCATTCGCCGTTCCTAGAGGGACATGTTCCTAGAGAGCCATCATTCGCCGTTCCTAGAGGGACATGTTCCTAGGGAGCCATCATTCGCCGTTCCTAGAGGGACATGTTCCTAGAGAGCCACCATTCGCCGTTCCTAGACGGGCATGCAGCCGCGTCGGCTTAGCAGTCCAGATACACACATCATACGATGTTCTTAGACAGACATACTTTTATCCGTCTCGTCTGAGAGGCTGGGGGTGATCATCATGTAGACTTAGAAAGAAGAGCGTAACTTTCTGCCACAGAACACCCCGGCTAAGTTATATGGATATATTTAGCTTATATTTAATGTCATATTATAATCTTTGTGTTATGGATGTTATAAAAATAGATAAACATAGTTATAGAAACACAGGGGTTCAGAGTTAATTGTTCATTAAAGTTTTATACGACAGTGTAACATTGCTAGTTTTGAGGGTAGCGACCATGACAGTGCCAAAACTGTACCACGAGTACAGTTTTTTTCAGCATAGTCAGAAACTTATGACAAAAGTTCCGGGGATTTGTCTCAAAGAAAATATGTGTAAGGTCATATCAAATGCTGTATTGTTAGAAACAGGAGTTTTATGTCTAGATATTTATTAGTCATCCAGTATCTTACACAGTAGTTCCGCAACAAACAAATGAATATCACGTGACCAGTACAATTAAGCGTCTGCTAAATATACAACTCATCACTACAGAATACTGGTTCACGCAACATCAAAGTTTTCGGAAAACAAATATGTTATGTAGTTATCTCCCCTTTATTGTAATTTTGTGTGGTCCTACTCCATACCAACCCTACAAATGCTTCAATGTCACAAAATGTTCTAAAATTGAACGATAAAGAAAGAACGAATATCTTATTATTGGCTCAATTGCCCGAAGGAATGCGTCCTCATATTTATCTCCATCAAAATGAGGCAGCAGTATTTGCGCAATATTGGATTCTGACATGAATATGGCAGCCCATGTAAATAACTTCTGTAAAAGTTGGTATTAACTGATACACAAATATTGGATCTTTAGTCAGTTCATTCATAACATCAAGGCAACTTCATACTAGCGGGACTTTCATTTAAAGGACAAATTAACTGACTGAAGTAAATTGAATTTCACTAGATAAGAGAAAACAAGAAAAATAGAAATAGCCCGTACATTCCCTTGTTTTTATTAATTCTATACTTAATAAAATTATGGTAATGCACGGACTTTTTCTATTTTTTTTCTCTTATCTAGTGAAATTCAATTCTTTTTATAAATTGTCGGGTATCCATTCACAGTCTCATATAACAACTTTTGGTCTTCGAAGGAATTATCAGTGAGCAGAAATTGCTCCGTGTATCTGTTATCGTTCGTTACTTACCCTAACCCTAACCCTTGCATAAAAGGATAACTCTTGTTTTTCATTTTGCGCCACTTCCGTTCTTCAAATCTTCGTTACGAATCTATCGTACAAAATGGTCGGTGTGTTAAAAATATATTTGGAACGAGTTTAACCAGTTCTATCCCATATGTGATAATGGCTGACAACACCATTGTCCTTTAAGCTCATAGATGAACCTCAAAAGGTCCAAAACTCCGCGGAACGATTAATTTTTCGAAAACAACGCTGTCTTATATACTCTCTATAGAGTCTATACCCACAGCTTACACACTTGAATACAAAATATTGCTACTTGTTTAAATGCATGAATACTTTAGCCCCGCCCTATCTTTCTCAGCGCTTATAATTTATCATCATATGGTAACCGGTTATTCTATGTACAAGCGTTCGATCCCTGCATTGGCCGAGAAAGTTCATCCCGATTTTCCGGCGTGGTTTCACCTTGTCAGTGATGACAAGAACAGCTGTCTAGTCGTTCGGATGGGACGAAAAACCGAGGTCCCGTGTACACATTGGAGTGCACGTAAAAGATCCCTTGGCAGTTGGAAGTCGATATAAGAGTAGGTCGTCGCGCCGCTGCCCGGGCAAAATTTCCCTCATAGCACACTGCATGACATATGCCCGTCTTCATTAGCCCAGTTAAGGAGCAGAACAGTAGGACGTTAAACCCCATTTCATTTCATTTCATTTTTCTATGTACAAGCACCATTGTTATAGAATAAATTACCAATCCAAATTAATAATGTCACTGCTATTGCTACTTTTAAAACTATATAAAGATATTAATTTAAAAAGGATTTTACCCTGTGATCTGTTTATATAGATTATCCAGAGCTATTTTAACTTCTAATTACATGTAATTTTTACCTATAGTATCACGTTTTATTATTATTGTGTAAATGTAATATTGTCTTGCTCTATAATAAAGCACACATGGGTTTAGAATTTTGGCTTATCAAGTTAAATCATTACTCGATAATCATGGTTTATATTATATATGCATTAATCATTTATGCTGTTTACCCAAAATTGGTCCTAAATATTGGACTCACGTGACTTATTTCATTGAAATGCACGTGCGGGATAGTGTTTCATTTTCACGTTGTTTAATAATGTTCTAGAGTTGAAACATTGTGTAATATATTGAAAC
Source organism: Patella vulgata (assembly GCF_932274485.2). Classification (NCBI taxonomy): domain Eukaryota; kingdom Metazoa; phylum Mollusca; class Gastropoda; family Patellidae; genus Patella; species Patella vulgata. The sequence continues at coordinate 892,692 of NC_065884.2, forward strand.
AACAACTCGTGCATTATCATTGTAATACTTATTGTCTCGTTATCCACCAATAAAACCACACATACTGAGCACACTCTATTTAAAGATACATTATGGAAGATAAGATAAAGAGATGACAGTTCTCGCTATCATAGTTAAAAACTAGATAGTGTAAAGGTAATTTGCTGAAAATGTCAGTCAAATTGATCCACTATGAGCCGAGAAAGAAGCGGGTGAAATTTTTGCATAGTCTCGGTCATCATTACTAAAATCATTAATATAAACAGCATAGTCTCGATTACCCACTTTTATTAATTTAATTATCAATAGCCGTTAGCGGCATATAGGAATCTAATCCAGACAACATCGAAGGCTAGTCTTGACATCGAGAGTTTATTATGGTCTGGATAAGTTAATTAACGTCTAATTGATAATTTAGATAACATTTCAGGCCTAAAGAAAGACCTGTAATAAGCAGATTTTGCTCTTGCATAATGCATGGTTAAACATACAGTATGGCGTCACATTAATAATGACGTCATTGTATTAATCATATTAAACATACATTATGCAGGAGCTAATTCTGCCTATTGTAGGCCTTTCTTTAGGCCTGAATTGTTATCTAAATTATTAATTAGACATTAATTAAATTATCCAGACCAAAATCAGTTCTCGATGTCATCGCTAGCCTGCGAAATTTACTGGATTATAACCTGGTCTGCTGCATTTGATTAAATCAATAAATGGATAATCGAGACTATGTTTTTTATCGTACCGACTTTAGTAATGATGATCAAGGCTAGTCCGAAATTTCAATCGCTTAATTCCCGGTTCATTGTGGATCAATTGACTGAAATGTTCAGCAAATTACCTTTACATTATCTAGTTTTTAACTATTATAGTGAGACTGACAGCTCTTTATCTAATCTCCAATAATGTATCTTTAATAATATCTTGGTAATAAGACTAATATGAGCTTTTACAGTTCCATGATATCTGTTCCATATTTCATTTATTCTGTATAAAACACGATCATTAAAATATCTGTCTCTACCAAAATTCACGCAAATTATTATTGTTTAAGATAAAATTTCACTGTTGTAGGAACTTCCCCCTAAATTGACAAAATAGTAAATTTTCTCCCAAGAATTTCACAGAGAAATATATATAAAAGTACGTTGAAAAAATAAATAAAGACATATTGTTTGTTTAGCTAACGTTTTCAGTTCTCTTGAACCTCTGCTAATATAATAAAATAATATAATAAATATCTCAGTAAATATTAATTAAAAACAAAATATAACAGCAAATATCAATTACAAACATAACAATTAAAACCAAATATCACAAAAAATATGAAGCTGAAAAAATTAGATAGAGAGCCTACAATTAAAATTTTCTATCAAAATTGGTGTCTTTTAAAGAGTCAAGCGTCAAAAATGTAGACCCGGTTGGGTAAATAAATTCTGTAATGACTGGCAACGGTAGCATCTTTGAGTTGTTGGCACTCAAGGAATTTGACAAGTGTTCACATTCCGGTTGAGGATCTCGCTTTAAGATAAAAAATGTGAGTTACAAACGTATGACCAATGCGAGAGTGATACAAAACAACTTTACCCCTTCTGTGGGGCCAAATAGCGAGCCAGCACGTTATTCGGGATTCGCCACTAAAAGAGAACGATCTATCTTGCATCCGACCTTTTCCTCGTTTGGGTAACCGACTAGCACGGAGACGACTGTTTGTCAAGCGAATATGGCGCTGATTGGTTTGTTAGAGTGCACGGGTCAGTCATCTTCAGCAATCACCTGTTTTATTGCCGAATTCCGAATCCCAGTAAAACAGACCGACCTACGTTGCATCGTCCATTTCCTCGCTACCCCCGACCGTAGGGGTAAGTGAACGTTAGGTGTTGGTTTGTTAGAGTGTACGGAGCAGTCGTCTCCAGCAATCACCTGTTTTATTGCCGAATCCCGAATAACGTGCTGGCTCGTTTTTCGGGATTCGTCAATAACGGATAACGAGCCAGCACGTTATTCGGGATTCGCCACTAAAACAGAACGATCTATCTTGCATCCGACCATTTCCTCGTTGGGTGACCGACTAGCACGGACACGACTGTTTGTCAAGCGAATAGGGTGCTGACTGGTTTGTTAGAGTGCACGAGGCAGTCATCTCCTAAGAGAGGCTTAATGTAGTGAAGTTTGTTTGTGCCTGCAAGATCCAAAGACTGTTGCCAACGCGTAGAAATAAAATGATTAATGCAAGATTTAAAATCTGCATATGGTAGTAAAAATTCTAATATGGGTAAATCTAAATTAATTAATTAGGATATTACGTAAATGTGTGCTTTTACAGGCATTTTTTTAAATCTATTTTAAGGTTCCAACGAATATAAATATTGGAATTATTCGAACTATAATAATAATATTGACTTATATAAAGCCTGTGGAGTATTCATAAAATTTACCCAAATGGAATGTTATAGACAGTGACGGAAATCTTTCGCCAATAATTATATGATCCATTCGATTCGATCTTATGGATATAATAATAATAATAAGAAGAAGAATATCTTTATTAGGGTAAGAAAGTAGGCCAGGCCTTTTTACAATTCTGCCCTTGAAACATAACAAAACAATATAAGAACAACAAGAACAACAATGAGATCAAATATATATATATAAAATAAAGGTTAAAAATGCCTAAAGAAAGTATATACTATTGTTTAATTGTCTACATGTTTCGCCTGAGCTTGTCAAGACATACAATAACAATAACAATAACGTGACGTCATGGAAGAATAAACATACAATAATATAATAATAATGAAGTAGATAATATATAATATATAGCACAATATTGTAATTATTTTGAAATGTTTAATTTGGGGTTTAATTTGTCAATAAAATATTGTTCCTTCAATCTCATTTTCATGGGATCTGAATACGGCATCTTAAAGAAAGGGTATATTTTGAACTCGCCCTTACCGCAGATATGAAGGTGCTCAATTAAAGGCATCTTCCTTAAATTTGGTTCCCTGATATGTTGTCTATGAACCGTTACTCTGTTTTGTAACTTGGTCGTGCAGCCGATGTACAGTTCGGCACAGCCACTACATTTTATGACATATAATACATGAGTTACTTTACAGTTCATACTTCCATTGACAAAAAGTTCTTTTGACATATTCGCCTTAAAGTCTGATAGTACAGTTGTGTTTTTAATTGAGGTAGGTAGGTTATTCCAGAGACAATGTCCAATGTATTTTAAACTATTTTTATATATTGATTTATTAGGTTCAGGAATATTAAATCGACGATTAATGTCGGTATAAGGTGTATTTTTAAAAACGAGAATATTAGTTAAGTAGTTTGGGCATTTTTTATGAACTAATTTGAAAAGTAAGATGTATTTATTGAAGGTGAACCGATTTTGAATGGTTAAAATATTTAGTGATTTAGCTAGGGTTTCATAAGTACATACGGTTGAATTTTTCGTTAGTGGTTTATCATTAATTAATTTAAAAGCCAATTTTTGCACACGCTGTAAGTAATTTAAGGATGTTTTACTACAGGTATCCCAGATGGTGGAGCAATAATCTAGATGTGACTGAAGATGGCCAAAATAGAATAATTTTAACAAGTTTGACGGAAGACGTGATTTTATCTTTTTCAGTTGATACAATTTTTTATTTAGTGTTTTACAAATGTATTCAGTATGTTTATTCCAAGAAAAATTTCTATCAATGATTACACCTAAAAGTTTAAATTCAGAAACATTTTCAATTTGATTATTATTGATTTGAATGTCAAGTTTATTTAATGGATTTTTAAGTTGATAGTTTGTAGCTATTAACATTGATTTAGTTTTTGATTCATTGATAATCATAGCATTATTTTGGCAGCATTGTATTATTTTATTGGTTTCCAATTGGAGTTTATTATTAAGAGATGTTATATCTGGAGTAGAGGTATAAACGTTGGTGTCATCTGCAAACAGATCGGAATTTACAGAAAGAGAAAACGGTAAATCATTGATAAAGAGCTTAAAAAGTAAAGGCCCAAGGATTGATCCTTGGGGTACACCGGAAATTATATTTTGAAATGAAGATTTATTTTGTCCAATTGATATACACTGATTTCCATTATTAAGGTATGATTTCAATAATGAGAGTAAGTTTTCCGAAAAATTATATAGCTGAAGTTTTTGTAGAAGAAGATAATGATTTACCATGTCAAAAACTTTTCTGAAATCAAAAAATAATAATCCTGTTAGCATATTATTATTTAGAGCGTCATAAACATTTTCAGTGATATTAACAAGGGCTGTATGACAGGAGCTATTTGAACGGAAGCCAGATTGATTTAAATATAAAAGATTATTTTTATTTAAATAATTAGTAATATTCAAATTTATATGTTTTTCAAGGGGTTTAGAGAGAGTTTGCAAAATAGATATTGGCATATAATTACCGATTAGGCATTTATCACCTGATTTGAAGAATGGCAGTACCTTTGCCTGTTTTAAAATGTCAGGAAATATGTTCTTTTCAATGCAGAGGTTAAATATATATGTTAGAGAGGTATTTAAAATGGGGCATCCGGTTTTGAGAAAAAAACGAGCTAACACTATCAATTCCTACAGATTTTGATGCATCTAAATTTGAATGATATTTGTATACATCACAAGTAGACATAAAAGGTATTTTACATTTAGGAGTACAAGATGAAGTTTGATTGTTTACAAAATTAGAAATACAATTGGAATCATTTTTGCTTAACGAAATTGGGACATTGTTCATTAAGTTGTTTGCAACATTGATAAAATAATGATTGAGAGTGTCAGGATCCATTTGAGTAGGTTGTGATGAAGTTTTATGAAAAGTATTATTTGCTAGTTTTATGGCATCCCAAATCTGTTTACTGTTTTCCCGGTCAGATATCAAGGATTCTAAATATTTTCGTTTACTTGCTCTGATAGCTGTTTTAACTTCATTTCTTAATTTTTTATAATTAGTAACATCCCCTTTTTTCTTTAAATAATCTCGTTTATGAATAAGTTGAAATATTTCATGAGTTAACCAAACTGGTTTATCAACGTTTCTTACTCTCGTAGTTTTTAAGGGAGCATGTTTATTTATTATTGGAGTAATAATTGATAAAGCTAAATTTAGATCAGAATAATTATAAATATAGTCAAAGGGAGCTGCATGCAAATCATACAAAAATTGATCTTTATTAAAGTGTTTAAATGACCTATATGTAATTGTTACATGTTTATTTTTAGGAAAAGAAGCATCCTTTTTCTGCCAGGTAAAACATACTGGGTAATGATCAGAGGCAGCATAACAAGGAATTTTGATTTCTTTGACATGATCAGGGTCTGAAACAATGAGATGGTCTATTAATGTTTTCGTTTTATCAGTAACTCGTGTAGGTGCTTTAATAAGTTGACGGAGGCCAAAAGTTTGTAACAAATCGGTCCAATGTTTATTTTGATTTTTGTAAAGATCTATGTTTAAATCTCCAATTATAAGAATTTCATTTTTATTATTCCATGCAGATTCCATCATTTCCGAAAAAGAATCAATCCATAGTTTAGTTGAGGCTGGATTTCGGTATATACAGCATATGAGAATTGGCTTTGACTTCTTTAAATTTAGTTCTATCCAGATCGATTCAATATTTGGATGTTCCAGATCTGAGCGGTGTTTATAAATGAAGTTATCTTTTATGTAGAGCAATGTTCCAGAAGAACTTAAATTAGACTTATCTTTTCTTAACGGATTATGAAATCCAGCAATATGTAATTGATCATCATCTATAGAAGTAGTTAAGTGTGATTCGGAAATAGCAAATATATCAAAGTTTTGAATGGATAGACTAAGTTCTGGAATTTTATTAAAGAAATATTGAACATTTAGATGACCTACATGTAAACCTTTTTTAGTTAAAACTTGGTGCATCTGTTATATAATTGTAATAAATGATGAAAGGAATGAAATAGATATCTTTCTAAATAACACAAAGTAAGAATTAATGATAACAAATAATAACAATGTTAATGTTAAACAGTTACACCAATATAATATAATGGTGTGGATGGAAAAGCAAGTGCAAATGAGCTCTCTTGTGATGAGGGGGGGGGGGGGGCATGTTGGTAGACCAAAGCATGACAGGAAATGTAAGTTTCTGGAAAATAATGATATCCTAATTTGGCATGCTTGGGGAGATAACATGATTCCTAATAAGTTTGCTTAAACAGGTAGAACCATAAGAATTAAGATGTACAGAATCATGCTATAAATTCTCTCTGATTTTACTTAGGTGATAATTATAAAATAAGTTTCCATGATCAATAGGTATGTCAATTCCACAATCCTCACAGACATCATATAGTATGTCATTAATACGATTTATAATGATATTTGAAGAGCGAGAAAACCGTGGCAATAATCTAATGAATTTAACAGATGCATAAGGGAATTTAGAGAAACACAATTCTATTAAAGTTCTATAATAATTACGAGTATAGTCTGCATATGGGCCATATTTTGAGTCATTAGATCCAATTAGAAATATTATATTGCGGACATTATTTGGTGAGGTACAATTATCAACATAAGTGATGACATTTTGTATAGTCGCCCCTGACAGAGTTCTCACTTCTGTGGATTTGGTTTTATCCAATCCATTTGGTTTGATACCTTTAAGTATGGATGATCCTATAACAATGTTACGTTTATATTCCAGTTTTTTCACATTAGAGAATTTTTTATGAATTGGGCCTAAGTTATGGTCCTCCGTAACAAGTGGTTTAAATGATTCCTGACATTTTTCAGCAATGTTTTAATAGATTGAAATTCAGAGTCAAGCTTCTTTATTTTGTCTGTCAAAAGTAACACATCACAATTTAGTTTTATATATTGATTCCATATTATTTTGTATAGATGTCTGACTATATTTAACATCATCTGAAATTACATAATATTGATATTAGTTTATTACCTGTTCATATATACCGTTCTGATGGTGGTTAAAAACCTTGGCCATCTTTAAACTAGGTTATCTTTGTTGTCTGAACGTAAAGGTGCAGTAAATAAACCAGTTTTAAAACAACCTAAGCTGGTATCTAAGCTGGTTTATGTCAGCCATCTGAATCGACTTCAGTTAGCTTTGTGCCTATACATTTCCGTATCGTTTGTGGTAATTTGTGTTTTCGAGTCGGATATACACCTGAGTAATTTTAATTATATTTATAACCCTTGACCGTGGTTTGTCACAACATGTCAAAGCTAACAGTTAAGTTCGTGTGAAAGATATACCACACTGGCTTAAAAACACCCCGACTAGAAAATTACTTGCCATTTCTTTAATTATTAATTAAAATGGCTAAAACGTAATGACATACCTGGAATTGTCATCCCTTTGCTTTCTTCATCTATTAGTAAGTGATCACCATATTTATCATCCGCGTCTGTAATAGAAACATATATATTAGTAAGTACAGGAGAACTGTACTACATAAACAAAGATAGGTTGCTAGAGAGCGAAACATACATACACACCACCACAGTCGTCGGACAGTCAACAAGGTTTTTTTCATATATTTTTTGTGTCGGTAATTAAAACTTTTACAACACACTAAAATCGGATTAAAAGCAACAACCCATTAAGCAATTATCAGAAATCATTACAATTTGTTTGGCTTCTAGTTCTGCCCCATGCTAACGTTTTTCTTTAGTATAAAACCCAGAAGATAACTCCAATGACAAGACACAAACCACTGAAGTGATATAAATATACCGGTACCTACTACCTATGTATACGGCATGTACTATATACAAAGTTCGCGCGTGTGTAAGTCTTTATCAGTTTTTAAAAACACAAAGATATTTGTCAGGTTACGGAGAATACGCCTACTGCAGCTAAATCGCCCGGGCATTCAATAAGAGTGCCACATATTTTTTTTTTGTAGGTAATGGGAGAATTTACACGACACTGATATTAATTTCCTACAAGTTTCAACAAAGTGAAACACGGGCCTTATCAAGTTATTAACAGAACTTGGTGAGATCTAATAGGATTTTGTCGTGTTCAGAAGCAAGGGGTTTAACAAAGTGAAACAATGGCCACAACTGTCGAAATTCAATAGTCTTTTTTGTTTTACTAATTTAAATAACACATGTAAATTTAATACAGATCGGATGATAACTTTATTCGTTCACAAAGTTCAACAAAGTGAAACACGGACCATAAGTCTAGATGTAATTAAATAGGCTTCTTCGTCCCAGTAATGTAAACATTAATATATCAATATAAATTTAAAACTGACCAGACAATAAATCAATAAATGTAGTCAGTTGAGTGTTCACAAGAAATTGTGGACGACGGACACCAATCCATTACCGTATGGGCGTATATAAAATTATGTACAATGTAGCCTACTATTAATATCGTTGCTCAACTTTCACATAATAATGTACCCAGGTGATCGAAACGAAAATATACTACCAGAAAATGTCACAAATTACATAACATGTCACCTTGAATCAGGATAATATATAAAAGGGATGGGATGGGGGTGGGGCATGTTCCCAATTCATTACACTAGAAATGAAATAAAATGGGGTTTAACGTCCTACTGTCTTGCGCCGACTGGGCTAATGAAGACAGACATACGCCATGCAGTGTGCTATAAGGGAGATATTGCCCGGACAGCGGCGCTACGACCGACTCTGATATCGGATTCAAACTGTCAAGGTATGTTTTACATGCACCTCGGTTTTTCTTCCCATCAGGATGACTATATGTTGTCCCCTGTCAGTCCGTCCGTCCGGGGCCAATGAGAAGGGGAAACCTCGCCATTAAATACCGATGTACTTTCTCGACCAACATAGGAATCGAACATGGAGCCTCCAGGTTACCGTGCCAGCGTCTTACTCACTGAGCCACCACGGCCCCTCATACCAGAAACTATAGAAAACACATGCTGTGTAAAGGATATGGGACAATATAGAATTCATCAAAGTTTAATCGATATTGCAATATTACATGCTATTCTTCTATTTGATTGTCTGCGATATCACCCAAGGTAGAAGCGGACGTTAAGCCTCAAGGAACGAACGAGCTACTGTTTGTGTAAAGACGGTCGGATTAACATCATAACTTATCTACGATTGTTGTGTTATGAACATATATTTGAACATTAATCAAAATCGAATAAAAATTATGATTTCTACAGGTTTCATAAGCTGTAGTCACGGACATGACGACCCGGTAAGTACCAAAATTGATCTCATCAGAGAATTTTGGGATATAAACATATATTTTAAATTCTAGACACAAAATCAGAAAAATTACAGTGATGGTCAATGGTAATATATTTTTAATTAATGTCAACAAAGCTGTCCCATTTTGTTTCATTTCTAGGTAGTGGACACCAAAATACAAACTACTCAGCGCTTAGGGCATTTCTCTATGTGGATTTTAGCGCTTATAAGACTACTTATTATTTATTATTATCATGTGTATTCTGATTCGTTGGTAGCATGCGCTTTAGTCAATGCTCTTCTGCCTTAAATACTGTTTGTCACATTTACGTGACTTCTTCACAGTGAGAATAATTTTCAATGTTACAATTAGAGAACATATACAGTCTCTACGTAATAACTCCTGTAGAGGAAGCAAGTGAATAAATCCATTAGGAAAGGCAAAACGGCAATAATTTAAAGTATATTACGTTTACAACCTTTTATAATGCCGTCATCTGGTTTACCATCTCTTGGTAAACTACAATCTATATCATCAGTCTCATTTACATCTAGAGGTTCTTGTTTTACAAGCACTTTCCCATCTGTTGCTTGAATATCAACTGGCGAATAATCGGAATCATTTATCCCTGCATCTGAAATATCGAGATAATAAATTAAAAAATAGACAGATATAAACTAAATGGATATAAATACGTAATATTAGTTTCAGATTTAAATCTTCAAAATCAAAACGAACCAAACCTGACTGTTATAAGATCGGGTACGCCATTTGTCACTTGGATAAAGAAATAGATAAAGAATTCCATTAAAGGAATGGTATAAATATCAGATAGTGTAAACAGTTCTCTTTGTGAAAGATTATTCATAAGAGTCAAGTTATTGTATATTGGGGTTGGCCAAGAATGTACTCTGCTCTGAACATAATACTGAATATACAGTCGGCCACAAAACACTACTGGTTGTTAAATACCAAACACAGTTTATCCTGGTTTACCTTGTCCAATCTCATCATCTTCAATTTCTTCTTTAATTCTTTCTATAATCACAATTTGTTCATAAAATTCGGTCCAGCTCATCGGACAAGATACTGTTTCTCCCTTTCGTCATTCTTGAGTCCATTTCCTTTTATAGTTGGTCCAGTAGCTTTGTCTTCGTTCTCATCCCCGACTTGAATCGAACAAAGATATTGGTTTTGTTTTTAAAGCTATCATCAATGAGTTCAACGTCGTTTTTATCCTTCGCCTGTTCACTCTCCCTTTTGTCTTGTTTAGTTTATTGAAGTCTTAACTGTGACTACATATTTGTTGTTTTACTGTGTTTGTTTCTCTTCCATTTCAATATCTGAAGTTATTATAAATAACAAAATTATGCAATCAGGGGCGTGCTGGGCATGTAGACATTACCTACCCTGCCCCCATAAATGCAAAAAAAGAGAAGAAACCGGAAATGGTTGATAACGCTCGAATTCGATGCAATTTCTTATCAGGTAATAGGCGTGTGTGTGGCTATGTGCCCTCCCTTCTAAAAAAGTGCCCTCGTTTCTAAAAATGTGCCCTCATATCATTTAGTTCTTGGCTGTTGCGGACTATGTACATGTTCAGATCTTCAAGAATTAATTGTAACCCCTTAACCAAGTATCAATGTATGGTATCTCATGGCATGTGCCACAGGACCAAACATTTCCCCATTAAGTGCCTTAAGTTTGGGCTGCCTACCCGCGTTCGGAGGCTTCAGCACGCCTCTGAATTTTATATTGCATATTTGAAAGAGACCTTTTCCAGCAACGAACTCTGTTTGTCTTAGTAATATATAAACAATAGGAGAATCCATGGAGGGAAAATATTTAAATAAATATCACTGACAAACTAAAATAATGGTATCGAATGTAAATTGTGCTATTTTACTTACCCGATGATAATTTTGCAGCTACTGTAACATATCCCGATTCATGTAAACTATGGATGAATTTAGGATATGCCCCTGGACCACAATTTCGAAGAATATTTATAAATTGACGTATCTTTGCTTTTGTACCACCCGATTCCTCTTTTCTGATTTTTTCCAAGTCATCTTCATCTATTACGTGGCTTCCGTATAAACTGTCTAGCAATGGTTCTATAGGTATCAGATTATTGAGTAAATACACATAGTTATCTTTTATGATATAATCGTGTTCAGGTAACATCTTCCCTTTCTCTCTGCTATGTGTAACCTTTCTCCTCTTAGCATCGGGTGAGCTCTCTTGGTATTCAGCTGAAAAAATAAACACCACAATATTATACCTGTCTATAATAATACTTTGTATGATTACCAATAATATTATAACAACAGAATTTGTTATCAGCCGTTAAGAATGAGTTCGCGAGAAAACCATGCAAAATTTTTAAAAAAATTTTAAAAAAAATGCACAAACGATGTCGGGCGATTGTGACCAAACTTTGCAGATTTGGTCATTGGGTACCCAACATAGAAACAGCTATGGTCATTTTAGAGTAAGAAAAACGTCATTCCCTAAATTCACTATCAAATTTTTCCGAAACCAATTGAGGCTATAAGGAATTTATTTTGAAACATAGTTTTTGCTATTTGCTAAAACATATAATTATCATGATGCTATATCTCACCCACTGACTTCATTTCTGACATCAATTTTCCAATAAAATCATTCATTGCCTGGATTATTAGGCCTGGTATTGACCCATTTAACCGCCTTCCAGCAACCCTGTGAAGGGCCGGTACAGATCATTCAGGAGTTCCACAAGGATCAGTCCTTGGACCTGTCCTTTCTGTAATGTATTCTAAGAATTTAGGACAACTAATCGATAATCATGGTTTCTAGGATGATATTCTTATGTAGATGATACACAGCTGATTGCAAATTACTCCTTTTTAAAAATTGTTCCTTCCATCCCCTAATTGTTCTGTCATCAAATTGTGTAAACATGACATTGAAGATAGGACGACAAGAACTATGTTGAAATCAAATGTAATTGAATGAAGTAAACCAGAATGTATTTTTTTTTGGTCCAAATACACATTTGAAAAATCTAAGTTCAAATGATGTGTTCGAACGAGATGCAATACTTGCACCATCAGACACTGTGAAGAACTTGGGTGTCCTGTTAGGGTCCAATTTAAGCATGGATAGTCACATTAGTGAAATTTGTCGAAAATTCCAGGAACATTGGCCATATAAGAAACTTGATTAGCCAGGAAGCAGAGAGAGAGAGAGAGAGAAATGGGGTTTGACGTCCACTCGACACAAACTAGGTCATTTCGGGACTAACATATGGTTAAATTTTATTTCAACAATTCGCTTGCGCATAGGGGTCTTTAGCAGTGGAGGGAAACTGGAGGAACCGGAGAAAACCCACGAAGGTTGGACAGGCGACCCTACTCCTTGTCACGTACAACCGGGGATTCGAAACCACGCCAGTTGACTCAATGATACAGCACGCACGTGCTAACCATTCGGCCATCCAACCCCGCTAGCCAGGAAGCAGCTGCTGCACTTGTGTGTTCTTTGGTATTCTCGGGGATGGACTACTGTAACAATAGTGCCAATATTTAAAAAAAATCAACTTGTGCAAAATACCGCATGTCGATTTGTTACCAGATCATCAAAATACTCTCATATATCTCCTGTTCTGAAATCACTCCATTGGCTGCCAATAAATGAAAGAATCATCTTCGAAATTCTGTCTTTGACTTATCAGTTGTGTTGCCGAAGGTGGAAATTAAAATCATTTGGATACAGATCGTTCACAGTGAATGCGCTTAAACGGTGACAAGGAATAAGGTAACTGGTCCAACCTCGTGGGGTTTTTCCGGGTTCTCCGGTTTCCCCCCACTGCTAAAAGACCCCTACGCGCAAGCGAATTATTGAAATAAAATTGAACAATATATCAGTGCCGAAAATGACCTAGTTTGTGTCGAGAGAACGTTAAACCCCATTTCTCTCGCTCTCTAATCACATGATCCGAGTATTAACAATACGCCTACACACCTGAACCAACATGTACTCACTCTCTCACAACTAGCAGACGACAGTTATTGCCCAATGGCCGATTCTTAGAAGAAATATAAAAAAGAAAAAAAACACGAATTTGTCCTGTTAGTGTTTTCAACCAAGAAAATAAACATCTGGGATTAGATGGAAATATTCAGATTCCATACAGTGTCTGATTCCTAAATGTGACCCCCCCCCCCCCGGGGTGTAGGGGTTGATAAGAATATACCCTTCGTATGTCCTGCGTGTCGTAAAAGGCGACTAAAAGAGAGAGAGAGAGAAATGGGGTTTAACGTCCACTCGACACAAACTAGGTCATTTCGGGACTAACATATGCTTTAATTTTTTATTTCTATAATTCGCTTGCGCGTAGGGGTCTTTAGCAGTGGGAGGAAACCGGAGGACCCGGAGAAAACCCACGAGGTTGGACAGGCGACCCTACTCCTTGCCACGCACAACCGGGGATTCGAAACCACGCCAGTTGACTCAATGACAAACTTTATGATACAGCGCGCGCACGTTAACCATTCAGGCATCCAACCACCCATGCAACTAAAAGGATCCCTGTAAAAGGGCGGCGTGTTTGTCGTGCGTTGCGACCCGTGTCGGTGGAGAGTGGAATCCTGATAATTGAGTGGGGATTTGGTTTGCGAGCCCTTTCTCTGCAACACATTGCTTCGGCCCACAATTCACCTAGACGGGAGGTTAGAGTTGCCCACTCTGATCAATCGGCTTTGGTCGTGTTTAGCTCACGAGTAGGCGCATCTTTCCCATAAGTCTGTAATGTATTTATTGCAGCTCTACCTTTGTGTCCTGAGTGCCTACTCTAAAGCAGCGGCTTGGGTCAACTGGATAAAGTAAAAATATTTAATCTTTACTTTGTCTAGGTATATCCCTGTCTGTTCTCTTAGGGTGTATGCGCTGGATATCCGCGCAGTAGCCTGCATGGATATTGTAATCCTTTGGTGGTTGGAGAGCAGGCAGGGATGAATCTTTTAAAATTACACTCATGGCTTCCCAGTCAAAGAAGACTCGTTTGAAACGTATGTCGACCGAGGATACGGAACCTAATACTATACCAAATAAAACATCCCGAACCTGGCCTAGATTTCTAGTTATACAGATGATACTAATTTAGCTAAAACCTCTCCTTTCTTGATTGCTAAAGGTCTTGCTGTCTTGGCCGGTGAGCCCAAAAGCGTCAAGAAAATGAGAAATGGTACTCTGTTAGTGGAATTTGCTAAAGAGTCACATGCATCATCTTTATTAAAATCTACGACTTTAGCCAACATTCCAATCAATGTTACACCGCATAACTCTCTTAATTCTTCAAGAGGTGTTATACGGTCTCAGGATTTAGAAGGCAGCTGTGAGAAAGAGATAATTGAAAATCTCGCCTCACAAGGTGTTGCCTACGTCAAACGTATTTCTATCAGACGTAATGGTAATATTATCCAAACCAACACCCACATCCTGACCTTTGATAAACCAGATCTACCTAGGATGATAAAAGCTGATTTTCTTGCCATTCCAGTTACCCCTAACATCCCATTGCGTAGCTTTCATTGTTAGCGCTCTGGACACAGTAGAACCGTATGTAAAGGGGAAAGCAACGTGTGCTCGATGTGGACAAGATGGTCACAAAAGTACATCTTGTCAACTCGACCACCGTTGTATTAACTGCAAAGGGCCTCATTTTGCTTATTCCAGAGAGTGCCCTATATGGGAGAAAGAAAAACAAGTTCAGCAGGTCAACACAGATACAAAACGTATCATATCCTGAAGCAAGGAAGTTGGTTGAGGCTGCAACCCCAACATTTGCAATGTCTTTTGCAAATGCAGTCAAGCCGAAGACTACTTCCATTGCTTGTCAGACACCTGCTGAATTTCCAGCTTCGACGGAATCCTCGTCACAGAATGAACCTCCCATACCTCCAAAACCTGTAAATGTTTCTCTCAGCACCCAGATTAATAATAAGTCTGGGGAGTCGGAGATTGAGGGGGCTGTACCCCCCACTCTTCAACCAATTGGTGGAGATCCACCCAAAAACTCTAACAAGGAACGTTCTAGTAAGGGCGTTCCTAGAAGTTCAAAATTAAATACCTTCCGTAGTAGGAAGGGTGACGAGGATCCTGTCGGAACCTTTAACAGGACAATCTCATGGATGTTGTTGTAGAAATACATGACCCAAAACAACATCATAGAAGTCATGTTAAACCTCCCTGAAAATGGCCAATTCCACAATTCAATGGAATTGTCGTGGTCTTAAACACAATTTTAATGAAGTTCAAATATTAATTCAAAAATTTAACCCCATAGCTATTTGTTTGCAAGAAACCTTTTTAAAGAGTTCAGATGTCTTGACACTCAGACATTTTGTTGCCTATCATCATTTTACTAACAATGATGGTAGAGCACACGGTGGTATATTTACCACCTAGTTTACATCTGAACCCCAGAGATCTTGATGACCTTGTTGCACAGCTTCCCCTCCCGTTTATAATTACGGGAGATTTCAATAATCATCTTTCACTCTGGGGTAGTCCAGATGATAACAACAGAGGTAAACAAATAGCGGACTCCATTAACATTAATAATTTGTGTTTGTTAAATGATGACTCGCCTACTTATCTAAATCCTGCCACAGCTTCTTTTTCTTCCCTTGATCTAACCATTTGCTCTCCGGTCCTGTTTCAGGATTTTACATGGAGAATGAATGAAGATCTGTGTGGCAGTGACCACTTTCCGATCTTGATAGATAATAATGGTCCCTCTCCGGTTGAAAGGCCGCTGAGGTGGAAGTTGCATAAGGCTGATTGGGCTCTTTTTGAATCTTTGTGTCTCTTCTCTTTTGATGCAAAAGAGTCAGAAGATGCAGATGAGCCCATGGCCTTATTCACTTCAATTCTTCAAGATGTAGCTGAGCAGGCGATTCCAAAGACCACGACTTAGTCCAAACCTTTCAATAAACCATGGTATAATAACGATTGCAAATCCGCTCTTAAAGAGCGTGATCGTATTTTAAGACGCCTTGAGAATCATCCTTCCATGGAGAATGTTGCAGCATACCAAATGGTCCGGGCGAAGGCCCGTAGAACCATACGCCAAGCAAAGAAGTCTTCATGGCAAGGTTATGTCTCAATAATAAATTCCCGTACCACTTCCAAATCAGTATGGGATAGGATTCGTAGAATTAAAGGTAAAAGTAGTGCATTATCAGTTAACCATCTAAATGTTGATAATTCCACCCTAACAACATTTCCTGATATCGCTAATTCTCTGGCCAGTACTTTCTCATTCAATTCATCATCAAACTTCTCCTGATGCCTTTCAGGGCATTCGACATCAGCAGGATAAAAGGCGACTTAATTTTAAGTCCCGTAATGATGAATGTTATAATGAAAAGTTTTCTATTGCTGAGCTCCGTGATTCTCTTAAACGAGTTCGAGATACTGCAACTGGTCCAGATGAATTCACTACCAGATTTTGAAACATTTACCTTTTCTACACTTTTAATATTATTAGATCTTTATAACGGGATTTGGGTTGATTGGAATTTCCCTCCTTCGTGGCATGAAGCCACAATAATTCCCATCCCTAAACCCGGTAAAGATCCTATCAATTATCGCCCGATCGCTTTAACTAGCTGCATTTGCAAAACCATGGAGAGATTGATCAATCGAAGGCTTGTTTGGTACCTTGAGTCCAACAAAAGTAAATGAAATGGGGTTTAACGTCCTACTGTTCTTCTTGAGTCCAACAACCTTATTACAGACTTCCAATGTGGATTTCGGTCCCAAAGGAGCACTCTTGATCATCTCGTTAGATTTGAAACGTTTGTCAGGGATGCTTTCATCCAGAAACAACATTTAGTTGCTATATTTTTCGATTTGGAAAAAGCTTATGATACCACATGGAAATATGGTATCATGCGCGACCTGCATAACCTCGGCCTGCGGGGTCGCTTACCTATCTTCATTAAAAACTTCTTAGAAGTTTAAGGTACGTTTGGGATCAGTAATCTGACCCATTTCCCCAGGAAATGGGAGTTCCTCAGGGAAGTATATTGTCTCCCACACTTTTTTCTATCAAAATAAATACGATACCGACGTGCCTTAAACGCGGGGTCGACGGCTCTCTTATGTTGATGACTTTCAGATGTGTTACGGATCGACAAGCATGCAGACAATCGAACGTCAGTTGCAGCTTTGCTTAAATTCTATTCAAGGATGGGCAACTGACAATGGATTTCGATTTTCGAAATCCAAGACTGTGTGCATGCACTTCTGTCAAAGAAGAGGTTTACATCCTGATCCGGGGCTTACACTGGATGGTAGTCCCGAAATTCTTGGGTTTGATATTTGATCAGAAATTATCATTTATCCCTCATATTAAAACCCTCAAGGAGAAATGTCTGAAAGGCCTCAATATATTGAAAGTCTTATCAAACACTGGTAAGATCTAAACTCGATTATGGATGTATTGTGTATGGGTCTGCCCGCGAGTCTTATGTCAAAGAGCTTGACACCATACACAACCAAGGACTTAGAATCAGTTTAGGGCCATTTCGAACATCTCCAGTGCAGAGTTTATACGTCGAGGCGCACGAACCCTCATTTCACGACAGACGTGATAAACTAGCACTGCAGTATGCTACAAAAATTGCATCTCTGCCTCATCATATTTCAGTTAACACCATATTTAGACCCTATCATGAACATCTATATTTACTGAAGACTAATGTTATTCCATCATTCGGTATTCGCATGCAACCCCTTTTGTCTCAGGCAAGTATCAGTCAAGACAGTATTGCGAATACCCCATTCTTTGAGACACCACCATGGTCTATATCTCCTCTCAAGATCAATCTCGATCTTACAAAAAACAAAAAGAAAGATACTAGTTCCACAGTGTTTCAGTCTCTCTTCAGAGAGTTAAGGTCTAAATATGGTGATTATGCTCCAATTTATACAGATGGTTCCAAAAATGGCGACCGGGTAGCTTCGGCTACTGCCACGCCATCTGAGACCATTTCGTCTTCCTCCTGCTGCTTCCATATTTACTGCTGAACTCCAGGCCATCTTTCAGGCTTTGGAGTCCATTAAAACCTCTTCATCTTTAAAACACATTCTATTTACTGATTCTCTGTCCTCTTTGCAGGCAATAAACAATAAGCAGCTTGTACACCCTTTAGTAGCAGACATTTATCGTCTGCTACTATCACACGAGTTTAACGGCAAGGACACCGTCCTTTGCTGGCTTCCCAGTCATGTTGATATTAAAGGGAACGATCAAGCAGACTTAGCTGCCAAGTCTGCTTTAGATCTTCCCATGTCACAATTTCTTTTACCTTTCACCGATTTCAGATCGTCCATTAACTTTTTTATATATGACCGTTGGCAACGGTCTTGGGATCTTGCAGACACAAATAAACTTCATCACATTAAGCCTCTCTTATGAGACTGGACAAGCTCCTATAGAACCAACAAAGAGGGATGAAGTTGTTTTGTGTCGCTCTCGCATTGGTCATACATTTTTAACTCATATTTTCATTTTAAAGCGAGAGCCTCAACCAGAATGTGAACACTGTCATGTTCCTTTGACAGTTCCTTTGACATTTTGATTGAGTGCAAGCATTTCAAGAATATTAGATCGAATTTTTACCGCTGTCAGTCATTACATCACATGTTTGCCCAACCGGGTTTATATGGTAAAGCATTAAGACTTTTTAAAAGAGACAAGATTTTATCATAAATTTTAATTGTATATATATATATATCATTTCATTTTTGTATTTAATATTTATATGCATAAAAGTTCTATTTTATTTTTAATTTTATTCACTGTGATATTGTTTTTTTTATGCATATAATGTTTTTCTGTGATATAATTTAGCCTGTCTCGTAATATTCACCAAATGTTTGGCGCAATATAGCCCGGTTGGAGCTGACGTGCCATAAAACTACATTTTATTTCCTAAATGTGAATCTATATCTTTTATTCAATATAATAGGCCTATTCACATTCAGGATGACCTCAAATTATTCATATTAATGAATCACTGGTTGTGATATAAATACTGTTGTAAATGAGGAGTTTTATAAAGGTCACGTGATTAGTGTGCCGTAACGGATGTTAAACGAGTCACTTATTATACAGCGACCAAACATATAGCCTCTTAATGGAAATCCGTCTGCTTTTCGGGTAGAAATCATGGAATAAGCTTTATTTTGTAGTTTTGATGTTTGATTACAAAAAACCAATGTTGACATTTTTTTTGAGTAGGTCTTCATAGTATGGGAGGCCATTATTTGAGGGTAGCCATTTTGCGATAATATTCCAAATTATTTTTTATTTTCACATTATTTATAATGTTATCGACATATCAACTGTGATTTGACAATGTATTAATATTGGCGGAATTCATGACTTTATCTGAGATTGTTTTCCATCATTTCATGATGATATTTTCAAGATGTCGCCCATTTTTAGCGGGAAAATCGGCCGATGTGCCGATTTCGATTAAGTAGTAGTGTTTGGTGTCAATATACATGTATATGTTTTCGGGGTCACAAATTCCATTCCTGACATTTACAACCTTGTAAAATGATCACATGTTCATATACTTAGCATATTACCAAGATGGCGGGCATTTTTGGTGGAAAGATGAGACGATGTGCAGATTTTGATTAGGTGGTAGTGTTTGGTGTCAATATATATGTTTACGGGGGCGCAGAATCCATTTCTGACATTTACAACCTTGTAAAATGATCACATGTTCACATATTTAGTATATTTCCAATATTGCTGCCACTTGTGTCGGGAAAATCGGACGATGGGTTGATTTCGATTAAGTAGTTGTCTTTGGTGACAATATATATGTTTTCGGGGAGGCAGATTCGATTTCTGTCATATACAACTACCAATAGTCAAGCAATCAAGAACATTGCATAGTTTTCTTGAGGTTTCCTCTTTGGATGCTAGACTGGAGCTGATGGACGAGGTTCAGTATCGTCCCTATATATACATAAAGGTCGTAACAGCGTAACAAGCATATGGTAAGAAGTTTCGTTCCAGCCTGGCAGCAACGTGGATGATAGTGTTGGGGACGTGACTGTAAATGAAATACTTGCTAAGAAGCCCTCATAGCATAGATTGTGTTATCCACTGACTTCCAAGATGAATGTAGAACGAGCATGTGGAATGATATTGCGCTGGAGTTCAACTACTACATTGTTGAATAATATACTTAATGGGTAAATTCGGCACATGCTTCCAGGAGCATGCTACAAGCTTATACATAGCAGAATTGGATTACCTTTTCAGTAAGGTTTTTAGAAAACGTCCTCCCACAAACAAAAATATGCTGAATGTGTGAACATACCACCATTTCACACAGTTGTAAACGGCAAAAATGGAATCTGCTCCCCAAAAAATATATCCTGGTACCATAGACGACTACTTAATCAATATCCGCACGTCGTTCCATTTTCCCGCCAAAAAATGGCCGTCATATTGTAAATGTGCAAAATAATCATTTTACACAGTTGTTACTGACCGAAATGGATTCTGTGCCCTTGAAAACATATATATTGACACCAACGACGACTATTTAATCAATATCAGCACATCGTCCTATTTTCCTGCTAAAAATGACCGTCATCTTGGAAATATGCTAAGTATATGAACATGTGATCATTTTACAAGGTTGTAAATGTCAGAAATGGAATCTGTGACCCCGAAAACATATATATTGACACCAAACAATGCTACTAAATCGAAATCAGCACATCGCCCGATGTTCCCGCCAAAAATGGTCACATCATGGAAATATCATACTGAAATGATGGAAAACAATCTGAAGTATAGTCATGAACCCTGCCAATATTACTACATTGCCAAATCACAGTTGATATGTCGATAACATTATAAATAAGGTGAAAATAAAAAAATAAGTTGGAATATTATTTCAAAATGGCTACCCTCAAATAATGGCCTCCCATACTATGAAGACCTATTCAGAAAAAATGTCAACATTGGTTTTTTTGTAATCAAACATCAAAACCTACAAAATAAAGCTTATTCCATGATTTCTACCCGAAAAACCGACGGATGGGAATTATGTAACAAACCGAATCGGACTAATACAACACGTAGCTAACTACAGCTCGTCTACTTGAGTGTTTTGTGGTTCAACATAGTAAATCAAGAAATATTACAATGCAAATGTAGGGCAATCCATGGTCAGAAAAATATCCAAACAAACTTTTTTCATCAACAATCGAAGTCTGGCCGCGTTTGATGTTTGAGGATATAACCATTTTGGCATTTCTTACGATATGCCAACGTCTTCAAATTTCAATACATTTCAATTTATCAATTGTTTACAATACTATAGTGACAATTAAAATACACGTTTAGCTGGTTATAGAAAGATCGACGTCAATGAATTGTATCAAGATTAGCCCAATATAAAAATGAATAGTGGTTTAAATTTATTTATACCCACAGCAGACACATGTCTGTTTATATGACATGAGAGAGAGAGAGGGGAGGGATAGAGAGAGAGATAAATCTAATAATTTGAAGCTATAATTCTAGTCCAACAGATAAAGAATATATATTGTGCAGTATTATCTTTGGTATGAAAAAAGATAGGTTGCCAGGCAACGAAACATACGCCCACAGCCGCTAAATCGTCCGGCAGTCGACATTGGTTGTTGCATATTTATTCTTTTGTGGTATATATTTACCAGACAATTTCATACAGATCAGATTATAATTTTCGTCGTTTGAGGGTTCACAAGGTTATACAAACTGAAGCAAGGGCCTTAACTCTGGAATTAATTTACAGAAATTGTTGAAATTCAATAGGATTCTTGATTTCACTAATTTAAATAATGCATATAAATTTCATACAGATCGGATGATAACTTTCATCATTCGAGAGTTCACAAGGTTCAACAAGGTTAAACAAGGGTCATAACTCTACAAGTAATTTTTTGAAAATGCTGAAATTCAATAGCATTCTTCGTTTCACTAATTAGAGCGTCGTTAGAGCGTTCACAAGGCTCAACAAAGTGAAACACGGGCCATATATCTGGACGTAATTAACGCAAATAATTATTGTTGAAATTCAATGGGCGTCTTCGTTTTACTAATTGAAATGAAGCATACAAATTCCATACAGATCGGATGATAACTTTTGTCGTTAGAGCGTTCACAAGGCTCAACAAAGTGAAACAATGGCCATAACTACAGAAGAAATTAACGAACATTATTGAAATTAAATAGGATTCTTCATCTCACTAATGTAAACAACATATATCAATTTCAAAACAATCAGATGATAAATGTAGCCTGAAGAGTGTTCACAATAAATTGTGGACAACGGAAAGTACGGGAAAATTATAATGGCATGTAATACAGGATAAAGGTCTCTAAAAATATAATAATTTAACGTTTTATTTTTAGTCCCATAGATGCATAAATATATTTTACAGTATGGTGTAGTCTGGAAAATAAAGCCTACAAATAAACTTTTTGCTTCGGTTATTTTTCAGTCTTAAATAGTTCTGCGTATTTAGAGCTAGCAACACAATCTGTTTCATAGAAGTATTGCGAAGACTAATAGCACAGATCTGTACTCATTTCATTTGGTACTCCATGTGGAGATACCTATACACCCTTGTTATATTGGATACCTAAACTACATAAAAATCCCTATAAGCAACGTTTTATAGCAGGTTCATCCCGTTGTTCCACGAAACCACTTTCAAAAGTATTGACATCTATACTAACCGCAGTGAAAGAGGGTATTCAAAAATACTGTGACAAAATATACTCTCGTAGTGGTTTTAATCAAATGTGAATATTAAAAAATTCCAAAGAATTACTTGATGGTTTGCAATCTAGATTACTTGCTTCAATCTCATCTATACAAACGTTTGACTTTTCTACTTTGTACACTAAAATTCTCCATAGTAAATTAAAAGCTCGGTTAAAAGACATTATTCACAGTGTCTTTTCATCTAAATCGGGAATATCAATATTTAGTTGTTAATTACAATTCCACATATTTTGTTAAGAACCATAGTGATTCTAAAAATAAATTCACCGCCAACAAGATAATTCAGATGTTGGATTTTTTAATTGATAATATCTTTGTTGAATTTGGAAGGGAAATTTATCAGCAAGTGGTAGGTATCCCCATGGGCACCAACTGTGCACCGTTGCTTGCTGATTTGTTTCTCCATTCCTACGAAGCCGATTACATACAGGCACTCGTAAAATCAAATAAACGATTAGTCAGACATTTTAATTTCACTTATCGATATATCGATGATGTTCTATCACTGAATAATCCAAAATTTAGTGATTATGTAGAATTCATATATCCTGATGAGCTCGAAATTAAAAACACTACTGACAGTGACAATTACGCTTCCTACTTGGATCTGCGTCTCGATTTGGACAATTGCCATAAACTTAGTGTTAAATTGTACGATAAACCTGATGACTTTGACTTTCCGATTGTTAACTTTCCATTTATTAGTAGTAGCATTCCGATATCACCAGCTTATGGAGTGTTTGTGTCTCAGCTAATTCGTTACGCGAGAGCTTGTTCATTTTATTCTGATTGCTTAAGCTTCAACTACAGGGATACTTGCGAACTAAACTTATTAAAACCTTTAAAAAGTTTTTTGGCCGTCATATTGACTTGATTGGTAAATATAACATGTCTCTCTCGGCTATTATTCTAGATATATTTAATTGACGCGTATACGATCTCCCTGATAATGTCTGCCTACTATATCGTTAACACTGTTTATCACGTGCATTTTGCATACCGATAGTCCATTGGCCAATCACGCTATTTTACCGAGATTTCGCTATGGCGGGTGTGGCGCCAGGCAGGGTAAGCTTCCTCTTCCGGACACCTGTTACCACTGTTTGTCGTTTATTTTGTACACGGTGAACAGTCCATATGCTGATTACACTATTTTGCCTATACCGTTTTTTAAGGACTTCGAATTTTGTCTAATGGTTTGGGTTGCTTTATTTTATTTATATCTGTAAAAGGTGACTGTTTTATCATGTGACGTCACATCACGCGACGTTAATCATACTTTCTAATGCTTTTTAATATTCTAGAATGTAATTTGCAGAAGGACAAAAATTAATACTTGGGACTCATTAAGTCGCATCGATGTCATCCCTATGAGTGACTGTAGCGGACTAGCGAATATTCACTGCTTATCAGTGTGCAAGAAACAACGTAACTTCTAAACTGATTAGAGCAGAAACAGGCTTAACAACAGGTTAGTAATTAAAGCACAAATATTTGAGGCAACGAATCACCCCAACACATGTACCGATTCCTACTTTGTAAGGATAACATATTGTGTTAGTGAATTTCAGTTGGGACGAACATTTTTACCTTTTATTTCAGTTTTACTGAATATCTAGAAACAAATAAATAAATATTTTATTTTAGTTTACTATGATTACCTTGAATACGAGGCGACAGTTCTTGTTCTTTTCTTTTACGTTCCTTTTCACGTACCATTTTACATTCTCCACGTTCCTTTTCACGTTCTTCACGTTCCCTTTCACGTTCTTTACGTTCCTTTTCACGTTCTTCACGTTCATTTTCACGTTCCTTTTCACGTTCTTCACGTTCCCTTTCACGTTCTTTACGTTCCTTTTCACGTTCTTCACGTTCATGTTCACGTTCCTTTTCACGTTCTTCTCGTTCCTTTTCGCGTTCGTCACGTTCCTTTTCGCGTTCCTTTTCACGTACCATTTTACATTCTTCACGTTCTTTACGTTCCCTTTCACGTTCTTTACGTTCCTTTTCACGTTCTTCACGTTCCTTTTCGCGTTCCTTTTCACGTTCTTCTCGTTCCTTTTCGCGTTCGTCACGTTCCTTTTCGCGTTCGTCACGTTCCTTTTCGCGTTCGTCACGTTCTTGTTCACGTTCTTGTCGTTCCTTTTCACGTTCCTTTTTACTTTCGTCACGTTCTTTTTTGCGTTCGTCACGTTCCTTTTCACGTTCTTCTCGTTCCTTTTCGCGTTCGTCACGTTCCTTTTCGCGTTCTTTACGTTCCTTTTCACGTACCATTTTGCATTCTTCACGTTCCTTTTCACGTTCTTTACGTTCCCTTTCACGTTCTTTACGTTCCTTTTCACGTTCTTCACGTTCATTTTCACGTTCCTTTTCACGTTCTTCTCGTTCCTTTTCGCGTTCGTCACGTTCCTTTTCGCGTTCGTCACGTTCTTGTTCACATTCCTGTTCACGTTCTTGTCGTTCCTTAATTTCACGTTCCTTTTTACTTTCGTCACGTTCTTTTTCGCGTTCGTCACGTTCCTGTTCACGTTTCTGTTTACGCTCATCTTTCAATTTCACTTCAATCTCATTTTGATAAAAATCGCCATGATTAGCATCGATGGTACTTTGTACAAGATTAAGAATATTGTCCAAATCACGAGACTTTCTTTCCAAGTTATCTAAGTTATTAATAATAGTGTATCTGTTTTTAAAACGTTCCAGGAAAGATTTAAAAGTGTCTGTGGTACCTTTAATCCAGTCCGTAAAACTTGTACCATTTAGTAAATCAGACCCAGTGAATACAACCAGACCAAACCTATCAACTATTTCACCAAGTTTATCATTAAAATAATTTAAAACTTTTTGAACTTCACGTGTAAGTGGACCAATTTTAATAACGAAAATAAATGCATTGGGGCCAGGTGATAAGAGTTCGATACATTTAACGATTTCTTTAACTGTGTTGGAGTTCTTTTTACCCATGCGAAATAATCCTGGTGTATCAACTACTTTCAGTTCTGTTTCTATGCCATTTAACGTTAAACGACGTTGTCCTAACGAACTTTCTGATGTAACTGATCGGGAGTCCTGCCAAGAAACGAATTCGTTTTTCTGTAACAATGAGTTGCCAAGAGAGCTCTTCCCTGTTCCTACTGTCCCTATCAATGTCAGACGAATTTCTGAAAATACAATAACTGGAATTATTTAAAATCCAATTCAATAATTAAACACACGGTCCAGAAATAAAAAAAAGATATATATATTCGCCAGTTTCTAAGGTACTACAGTATTATAAAATTCAACACAGATTAAAATATTAGGTTAATTACCTGGTACACTGGAGACCCCGTCCATTTTCGTTGAAATCTTTTAACAATTTAATTGTTTTGATTGTGTTAATTGAGATAATTTTATCAAGATATGACCAGATATCTATAATATAATCAATAATGAAATATTGATCTAGCTCTAGATCTAATTTTTGGAACTGTTCTTAATTATAATCTCCCTTGCTATAATAATTGTCAATTGTTCTCTGCTTGCGGCTCGGTGAGTTTCCGGGCTCCATCTCCATGTTGACCAAGAAATAATCAATTTGTTTTCGGATCCCTCGTATCGATCCGAGAACGTTCCTTGTGATTTTTCCAGCTTGGTTTTTCCTTGCCACCTTTATTAGTTCGATTGGTGTAGAAAAGTAGGACGTTAAACCCCATTATTGTTGAATTTTATACCATTTCAAACAATCACTGAAATTAAAATTATTGTCCATTGAAACAATGTAGAAAAATCTGATTTTTGATTTTACATTTCAATAATAAATATTTAACGTTCTCATCAAACTTTCCTGGTCATTTTGACGTTTTCAACAAATTAACCATCCTGGTCATTTTCACGTTCTCGCCAAATTAACCATCCTGGTCATTTTGACTTTCTTATCAAACTAATATAAAATGTTAAACGTGACCTCAAATAATCAAGATGGAAATTTAGAAGAGTTTTCTCCCTTAGGAAACAATCGAAAGGCGGTTAGGTCTAAATATTCCGTTTATAATCATAGCAACACAATACTAGAACTGCGATGCAGTTATGACGGGTTTCACAGGTACCGCTTTACCCTTTAACTTCTGTGAGCATTGCACACGTGTTATACAATGGACGTGGAATAAAAATAAATTCAGCAATATCAGTTTCATTTATACATTTGTTACCATTTGTTACACATGTCATAAAGAAAATGCAGCAAACGAAGACTCGACACGATGACGTCACTTCCGTTATCAACAAAGTATGTAAATTGAACAGAATTAACCCTTTATAAAACCTTATTAAAAAGCAAAAATTATGATCCTGACAAACTTGGTCAAGGGAAGATGTTAGAAACTATTTTTAATACCTACATTTTTGTATTGATTCATAATTTTAAACGAATATTGATTATCACTCACTTCAAAAAATATATTTGTTTTGGAGGCTAAATACAGTTTTTGGCAAAATGACATTACTATCGCTGATAATGAAAATGTTGAATTAGTTTCATGAAAGCGTAGCGGACATGAAGCATCACATGGTTAAAATGTTGTGAAAATCGAATAACAATTGACACTTTACGGACCAAAAAGCCCGAAAAGTGACTTGCAGAATCGTCTATTTTTCCGTAACTAACAAGCTAGAAACCATTTTGGGATATCTATATGACCGTTCCGTTTTAATTAATATTTTGATTTTAACTTAAAGTTAACATTTTCAAAACGTAGCAAGTGAATATCAATTGAAAAAATATTGATTTTTATAAGGTAAAAAACACAATTATTGACAAAATGCCGTCACTTCCTGTCTCAATTTTAAATTGTAATCAATTTGATATTAAGCATATTTGCTTTAAGCATCAACTGGTTTGGCTTTTATGAAAATTCAATAATTATTGATTCTTTTATATGCAAAATAACGTGAAAAGTGACTCATGCAAAATTGCCTGTTTCCCGGCAACTAATCATATTACAAACTAATATGCTACAGGTTTGTGAAAGTTACAAGAAATATTTTAAAATATGAAAAGCCTGAATGCATTAGCTCATTTTTACAGGTTTTTTCACTTTAATATCTAAATGGCACAAAAACAAAACCAAAATATAACTGATTGTTATATTTTAAGCCTTTAGTAGGAGCATTCATCTTGATTGTCAGATTTGAAAAGACCTTCCGATCCGTAAAAAAATTAAAGTTTTAGACAAAATTACATCACTTCCGGTGCCGACAGAAATCTTTATCGGTAGAAAAAAAAAGTTGCGAAATTTCACTATGTAGCAAACATAACTTTCTTTTGTTCAAATCAAGGAATAAATAATTAACCTAGAACCCATAAACTGAAATTAAATGGTGGAAAATCTTAAAAAGTGAACCTCACAAAATTGGTTATTTCTCAACAAGGGAAGATGTTAGAAACAATTTATTGGCATCTATTGTATTGATCCAGTCTATTTGTCCATTGGAATCAAATGTAATAATTTTAAACGAATAATGAATATAGCTCATCTTAATAAAATATTCTTTTTTTAGGACTAAAAGTACAGTTTTAGCCTGCCAAAATGACATAACTTCCGGTGATAATGAAAAAAGTTAAATTAGGTTTATGATACCATAAATGACATCATCATGGTGAAAATTCAATAATAATTGACACTTTTATGGGCCAAAAAACTTGAAAAATGACTTGTAGAAGATCGTCTATTTCGCCGCAACTGAATATGTTAGAAACCATTTCGTAATATGACCGTATTCGTTTTATTTATCTGTGTATTTAAACCATGAATAGTATATAGATGACAGGCAACGAGTCCCTTTGGTTCGCTTCTCTGCTTAATAATCCAAATTCCCGTATGTATGAAGGATTTTAAAATTATGAAAATAAAGTTCAGGTATATAGGGGATATTTGATTTTTAAGTGTTATTAAAGTCACCTAATGAAACTGACGAAGAAACAAATGACAAAATGAAATGAAGTTCACATTCATCGATTTATTCCAAATGATCGTTAGACTAAGTAAGGCACAGACTGACCATTATAAGGGTAAAATGATACCCGGGGTCAAACAGCAAAGTTACCACAGCATCACAACCAAGTCAGTAACGGGTAAATCCTCCTCTGTTTGACAAACAAGCATTGATCCGACGTGGCATACTCCTAATGAGACGTCTAAGGTCATTTTGGTCCAGATTGTCCCATTCCTGTTGCAACGCAGCAGCAAGTTCTTGGACATTGGCAGGACGTTGTTGACGTTGACGTAACCTCTGTCCAAGCATGTCCCAGACATGCTCGATGGGGGAGAGGTCGGGACTCAGTGCTGGCCAAGGTAATGTGGTGATGTTCTGTTGTTGGAGGTAACCTGTAACGATCCTGGCCCTGTGACATCTTGCGTTGTCATCCTGGAAGATGAAACGGCGGCCATGACTGCCAAGATGTTGTCCCGGTAGTACTGGCCTGTAACACGCCCTGCAACAACATGTAAAGTCGTTCTTCCAGCAACAGTGATGCCTCCCCGAACCATAACAGAACCACCCCCAAATCGATCATGTCTGATGACGTTAACGTCTTGGAAGCGCTCGTTTCGACGACGCCACACCCTCCTACGTCTGTCCAAAAAATCAACAGTGAACCTTGACTCATCTGAAAACATCACATTGCTCCAGCGTCGATTATCCCAGTGTTGACGATCCCTACACCAACGACATCTTGCCTGAATGTGATGATCTCTCAAACAAGGGATCACGCGAGGACGTCGGGCGCGAAGGTGACCCCTATGCAGTCGATTCCGAATCGTCTGGCCACTCACTCTCACACCAGTGTCTGTTTGAAGACGAGCGCTGATCTGATTTGCTGTGATGACACGATTTCTCAAGGCCAAGGTACGGATAAATCGATCCTGGGCTTGAGTTGTCGCCCTTGGTCGACCTGAGCGTGGTCTGTCCTGTACAGATTGTGTATCACGGTATCTGGACCATAGCCTGCTTATGACAGACTGAGAAACATTCATCGTCCGCGCCACAACCGCCTGTGTTGTGCCGATCTGTAGCATGCCAAGGGCACGTAACCTTTCATTTTGGGTAAGCCGACACATATCAAAATTTGTTTTCTGGTCACTAAAACAATTAAACTGATGTTTCCACCCTGGAATTCAATGCCACAATGACTGTAACATTCAAAGTCAGAGTCGTGCAAATCTTGGGTTGGACCCCCATGATGATCCCAAGCATCACCTGCATTCCATGCGGTAGCTATTGGTGCGTTTGGGCGTCACATGTAACTGGAAATGTTTCTTCTGTTAGGTTCTATAGTGACTTTTTTCGTAGTCATTTGCATATTTTAGTATTATGCCCCCAAAATCAAATATCCCCTACTTTTTTTGAATAGTATATAATAATGCCTGGAATGCTGATTAATTGTGCAGAAGTAAAAATTAAAATAGTGTTTTAGTAGGTTTGTTTTTAACGGAAACTCGAGGTATTATTTTTTTTCGGATCCACATGGGCGTGCCCGAAGTCCGAAGTAAACAAAGACTTTTTTATACATTTACGCCACAATCATCAGTAGTCTATCTAATAATAAATAATAATAATAGTAATAATCGTTTTCTATAGAGCTAAACATTCAGTCAGTCTGGCTGCTATGTGGCGCTTTACAATGTAGATGTGATTATAAAAAAACATACATGTATATATACAAATAAACAAAAGATTACAAAGGAATAGTGAAGCTACAATATACAAACAGTAAGTGAAGCATTTAAATTATAGTACAAAAGTCTTGGTTAAAAACAGGGGTTTTGGACGTCGTTTAAATATAGCCAAGTTTGGACTATTTTGTACCCATAGAGGCGATATGTTCCATTTTTGTGGTATTGCGTACGCAAAAGCTCTCTCACCAAATTTTGATTTCTGTACTGGACATACAAGTTGGTTTTTATGGGATGAACGTAAAGAACGATAAGTTACATATTGTTTAATCAAATCGGATAAATAGGATGGTGCCAAAGGATCCTTTAAACAGTTGAAAGTGATGGTGTTAATTTTGAAAATGATGCGTTCATTAACCGGTAGTCAATGTAACTGTTTTAGAACAGGTGTAATATGGTCAGATGGTTTGGTGAGAGATACAATTCGAGCTGCTTTATTCTGGATTTTCTGTAGCTGACTTACAAGAGTTTTAGAAAGAGAAATACATTAATGAATTACAATAATCTAAAGATGACATAACAAAGGCATTTATTAACATTTTATTGGCATCAAGGTCAATATATAGGGTTGAATTTTGCCAATGCTGTACAGGCGAAAGTTTGCCATTTTGCACAGCGTGGATACATGGGTTTTCATATCGAAGGACGAGTCAAAGGACACACCAAGATTATTGCTGTGCTTCCAATGGTCACATGGTTGATGTCAATGTTCTTTTTTATTCCCAATGATTATATTTTCTGTTTTGTCATCGTTCAATTTAAAAAAATTGCAGCGCATCCAGATTCTAATTCGTTCAATGCATGCTTCAAGTTCTGATGTAGTGGTATCCGGTGAATGATCAAGTTCAACATATAACTGGGTATAATCCAGTTATGGGTGGTAATTAAGACCCATCTCACGGATGATATCTCCAATTAGTGGAGTGTATGCTGTGAACAAAACCGGTCCCAATACGGATCCCCGGGGAACACCAAAATCAAGAACTTTAGGCATTGATTGAGATCCGTCAATAACAATACTCTGCTGTCTTCCTCTCAGATAGGACTCAAACCACTTCAGTGCGCCTCCGGATATACCGTATCGAGTTTCAAGTCTCCCGAGTAGGATGTATTGATCTGTCGCATCAAATGCCGCACACAAGTCCAATAAAACTAGCGACATCGGTTTCTTCTGATCCCAAGCTGAATATCGAGTTTCAAGTCTCCCGAGTAGGATTTATTGATTTGTCGCATCAAATGCCGAACACAAGTCCAATAAAACTAGCGACATCGGTTTCTTCCGATCCCAAGCTGCATACGATATCTTGGGAACACGAAGTAAGGCGGATTCCGTACTGTGCCGATTTTTGTATGCTGATTGAAATTTGTCTTTGAGATTGTTTTCACATAAATGATTTTTATCCGATTTCAATGATTTCAATATAGGTTTATCATCCTAAGATCTCGGTTCCTTTCGATATTGGCATGTATCGGACTGTAACTTCATGGATTATGGCCCCTGATTGTACGAAAAATCACGTTTTTAGCTTGTGAACAGTGTAGAGGTCAAAATTTTTATCCGATTTGGTTTAAACTTGAAATGTATGTTTATAACCCACGGAAATCGGTTCCTTTCGATATTCGCACATATCGGACCATCACTTCCAGAATTATGGCCCCTGATTGTACGACCCTATAGAGGTCGCAATTAAACCGTTTGAATATGTCACCGTTACACCCTAAGGATGGTTGAGGTCGAATTTCGTAAAAATCGGACCTAAACTGACGGACAAAATGGCCGCCCCTCGTTCGCAAATAGTGTCCAAATATTGTGTATCAGGGTTGTGGACCATCTGGATTTCCATATTTTCATTTGATTATGATGAAACTTGAAATGGATCGTAATTTCCGGAATTATGGCCCCTGATTGTACGAAAAATCGCATTTTTAGCTTGTGGTCCCTCTAGGGGTCACAATTATTATCCGATTTAAATAAAACGTTCGAATATATCACCGTTACATCGTAATTTTGTCTAAGTTTGAATTTCATGAAAATGGGACCAAAACTGCCGGACGAAATGGCCACCCCTCCTACGCAAATAATGTAAACATCTGGTATATCAAAGTTGTGGACCCCTCTAGAGGCCGCAAATTGGATCCTATGTGATGAAACTTGACATGTAAGTTTATAACCCACGGACCTAGGTTCCTGTCAATATTCGCGCATATCGGATCGTCACTTCCTGAATTATGGCCACTGATTGTACGAGAAACGCGTTTTTAGCTTGTGGTCCCTCTAAAGGTCACAATTATGATCCGATTTAAAAAAAAACAACGTTCGAATATATCACCGTTACACCGTAATGTTTGTTGAAAATCAGGAAAAAACTGGCGGACAAAATGGCCGCCCCTCGTACGCAAATAGTGTAAACATCTAGTAAGTCAAGGTTTCGATGAAACTTGAAATACATGTAGAGGTCACAATTTTTATCCGATTTAAAAAAGAAAACGTGTGAATATATCACCA
The DNA here is from genome assembly GCF_932274485.2 of Patella vulgata. NCBI lineage: Eukaryota > Metazoa > Mollusca > Gastropoda > Patellidae > Patella > Patella vulgata. Next base: position 926,024 of record NC_065884.2, read on the forward strand.
TTACACACTTAAGATCTTGGTTCCTTTTGATAATCGCGGATACTCGAACTTAACTTCCTGGATTATGGCCCCTGATTGTTCGAAAAATCGCATTTTTAGTTTGCGGATTCTCTAGAGGTCACAATTTTTTTCCGATTTTAAATAATTCACCACTCCACCATAATGAAGGTTGAATTCGAATTTCGGGAAAATCGAAATGAAACTGCCCGACAAAATGGCCACTCTTTGTACGCAAATTGTGGACCCTCTAGAGGTCACAATTTTTATCCGATTTTGATGAAACTTAAAACATATCTTTATATCCTTAAGATCACAGTCCCTCTTGATATTTGCACATTTCTGGCCATGACTTTCTGGATTATTGCCCCTGATTGTACAAAAGATCGCGTTTGTTTTTAGCTTGTTCTCTATCCATTTCTTGCAAAATGTGGGCGTATCCTGTCCGACAGCCGCTGATTTCTATAATTTTCGAAATGAAAACTAAATTCGACACATGTCGGTAATATTTTTAGCACATTAGGATCAAGTGTTGATTTTTTAATGAGGGGTGTCACAAGGGCTGTTTTAAGCGTTTCACATACTTCTGCGCCTGCTAAAGACCTGATCACGATTTTGGTGACCACAGGAATTAACTCCACTTCGGACTTCTTTAGTATCCATGTTGGCAGGGGATCGAGGGAACATGACTTTGAGGCTGATTTCTGAATTGTTTCCCCGTATCTCATCTTCTGTTGCTAGACAAAAGTTCTCAAGTGTGCAACCTTCTCAATGAATATGTTTGTTAGTTTATTTACACCGAATCCCTGTCGAATGGTGGAGAATTTGTCGTGGAAAAATTCAGAAAATTGATCTGATAGGCTAGCATCATTTCGAACAGATGGCAGAACCTTTGCTTCTCTTGGTTTTAGCAGACTGTTTGTAATTTTGTAGACCTCACGTGGATTATGTTTGTTTGATATCAGACAGTCCTTAGTGAAGGATCGTTTAGCCAGTTCAATTACATTGTTAGTGGTAGTTCGAGCCTTATTGTAAATTTGTCTGTGAATTTCCAGATTGGTTTTTCTCCATGTTTTCTAGGCTGTCCTGCGTTTAACCTTTTGATCACGTATTTCGTCAGTGTACCATTGTTTATTAGGCCGAATAATGATTTCTTTTGTTTTCAGTGGAGCACGTTTTTCCAGTATTTCGGAAGAATGTCTTTGTAAACATCCACTTGTTGGTGGGCATCCGGCTTGGTGGCAATGGTACTCAGAAGTAATAAATTATTAATATCGCTTCTAAATTTATCAATAGGAATGTTTTTTGTTTTTCTGAAACTTATTGTCCTTTTTATTGGTCCAGGTTTAGGAAACGAAAGATGGCAGAATAAACTGTAGTGATCAGATATCTGATTATCAACAACGTTATCACGAAATCAAGAATATGGCACACCCATAGACATAAATGTTTACTCAAATCAGATTAACCTGAATTCTGGAGTGCCACAGGGATCCGTGTTGGGACCGTTCTTGTTCCTTGTTTTCATAAACGACATCTATGATGTACTGAACAACATTGCCAGGTTATTTGCTGATGATACAGCCATTGGTTGTACTAAATCTAGTATCGATGACTTGGAAAATTCGCTCAATAATGATCTTTACCGATTAAACATTTGGTCACAAAAATGGCTGATAAATTTCAATCCGAATAAGACAAATGTCTTGCTATTTTCACCGAAGAAGCTTAGGAAACTGCCCTCCCTCAAATTAGGGGGAAATTGAACTGGATATTGTCCCGTACCAGAAACACCTAGGCATTACTTTGTCGCAATATTTAAAATGGACCAACCATATTGATAGAATTTGCAATACTGCAGGAAAGCAATTAAACATTTCAAAAAAACTTAAGTACAAATTGGAACAAAACACGTTAGACAAAATATATAAAGCATATGCTAGTCCGGTCTGGGATAACTGCACTAAAAATGATAGTATTCGTATAGAAAAAATTCAGTAAGAAGCTGCTCGTATAGTTATGGGTTTACCCAAGTTTGCTAGTATAGAACAAACTGACAACCAGACGTCTCAGGCAGAAACTGATACTTTTTTACGATATATACAACAATAATTGTCCTGTGTTTCTTACAAATATCTTACAAAATATAGAAACAATAACACACCATATTCATTACGAAATACCAACGATCTATTGACGTCACGTTGTCGAACGTCATGGGTTGAAAAATCGTTTTTCCTAAGCATAATTCGCGCCTGGAATTCGTTAGATTCGTCAACAAAAGCTGACCCTAATAGAGCAGTATTCAGATCAAAAATAACTAAATTTGATCAACCGAAACCTCCACCTAATTATCTATTAACATGTAACAGGGAACTTAATATCTTGCATACAAGACTCCGTCACGGCTGTAACGCATTAAAATCACATCTTTATAAATCTAACCTTGTAAATGATCAAAAATGTCACTGTGGCCATGAAACGGAAGATACGCAACACTACTTCCATCATTGTCCTTTGTATGATGGGCAAAGGAGTATATTATTTGATCAATTAAAAAACTATTGTAACCTTAATCTGACGACACTGCTTTCGGGTGACCCGGAATTAACGTCAAATCAGAATATGTATTTAGTTAAGCAAGTACAAAAAAACATAGAAAACACAGAGCGTTTCAAATCATGACGTATTTATAGAATGGATAAACATGCTACCGCCCGCCAAACAGTTTTTCATTTAAATAGAAATTGATTTAATATTTGAACCTCGCCAAATAAACCTTACACGCTTTCGTATATTTCGCTGTTGTAAGGTATGTTATACCGAGGTATTCTCCCTGGTCCATATTTTAAATACACTGAACTTGTGTAAATATGCTTGTTTTGTTAATTTATTGTTTATTAGTATCTGATATGTACATTTATTGACTTTGTTTCACTGACCACCTATAACAATTATATTTTATTGGAGAAGACCCTTTTGTAAGTTTTAGTAACTTTTGTCCGATCCGTTTACTTTCAAGTAATAAAATATGTTTAAACTAAACTAAATGCGTCTAACAATATTAAAAATTTCTTCATGTTCGAATCATTGGCTTTATCAACATGAAGATTGAAATCTCCAAGAATTAGTAAATGTCCAGGTCCAGTATTCAGATTATTGAGTAGTTCAGTAAATTCTGTCAGGAAATCCACAACACGTGTTGAAGGAGGCCGATATACTGACACTATTCTTACATGATTCTTGCCAAGGATTACGTTTAATGGTAATATAGATTTAGATTACGATGGGAAAACATAATCAATATGCAGGGATTACATCAATTAATTACTACCCCTACACAATGTTTTAAAAATTCTTCAAATCCATTTGAATACTTGGTATAACCTTTTTATAGGTGTCATCTACTGCCTTTACTTTTGTTATTATTATTACTATTTGTTCTTTGTCTGAAATATTTCATTCTGTTATGTTTATTATTATTGAACTTATACTTGATTCGTAATAACTTGTCTACGATATCACGTGGACGTAAAACTCCGCGAACAAACGATTCTCAGTAAAACACTTGAACCTACATAAACGTCCGGTCTTCATTAATATAATTTTATATAATTTGTTGTTAATACATACGCATTCAGAATAATTTCGACTTATCTCATTTAGGCTTACTCCTTATCTTTGTTCGATGAGATTTACTTCCCTTTCCAACTACCTTTTCAATTAACGATTTATGGGATTGGTCGATAACAATAGCACAATTATCAAGGCGGATAATTTGAAACAAATTTGATCAAACAAAAGATATCAGATTACGTAACTGATAAGATTCCCCAAATAACAACTTTTCTATATACTGTATTACTACCACAGAGGTATTAAAACATTTATTGAGTTTAAATAGTAACAAAGCCATTTGGGTGTGATGGTATTGGGCCCAAAATTTTAATATTGGCTGCGTATAGAATTTGTAGCAGTTTGACATATATCATTAATCTTTGTATTTCTCAAAACATGTTCCCGGTGCCCTTAAAATTGCTAAAATTATTCCTATATATAAGAAGGGATCTAAAGATGACCCGAACAATTATAGGCCAGACTCAATTCTCCCCACAATTTCAAAAATATTCGAAAGGCACTCAAGCACTCAAATTCAATATTATTTGGAAACATTCAATGTTCTTTATGCGGACCATTCTAGATTTAGATCAAATCATTCATGTGCTACTGCATTAATCCGAATGACAGATAATTGGCTTGATCAATTCTTTATTTTTTTAAGTCTACTAACGCATCAGATAACATATATACACAAACATTATAGTTACATACAAACATTATATACATAGCAATTAAATACAACAGACAAATAGTATGGGGATGGGTGTACATAAATTATATTACATTGTTAGCCTAAATAGGATACAAAAATTTAAAAAAGAGGGGAAGAATCAGTAAATATTATAAACTTCATAAAATCATCCTTTAGTTTAGTTTAAAACGGGGGAAATAGGCTAGATTATTACCATAGTAATGTCCATCATGTAACAGTCAAATCAAGGGGGAAGGGGGAGCTACATTCTAGTTAGGTCAGGTAATGTGACAAGTTTAATTATTATTTAATAGAGTGGTTCTTTTCTTATTTGCAGAAATGGGAAATTTGGCCAGGTTCCGTATTTCAGATGTTGAAGTTGTACTTAATAATTGAATTAATTTAAATATACTAGGTTTTCGTAAAAGGTATGGTGACGCAATTCAATATAACAAGGGCAGCTTAAAATAAAATGAAATTCGTCTTCTATATCGTTCAGGTCACAAAGTGTGCATTTTCTTTCACTACGTTCTTTTTTTATTGTCTCGGCCTGCTTCTACATTTAAATTATGCGCGGAAATTCGGAATTTGCTAACAGTTTTAAGGAAGATAGATTTACGCTTATTTTTTAATAGCTCTGCAGCGTAAAGTTATTATTTAAATGTTGATAAATTATACCTTTGGCGGACGATTTGAATTTTTCCATATTTTCTTAGGCGTTATATAATATGGAACGTAATATTAACTTCTTTTAAAAGCAATATATATCCAAGACCAATTCTATCTAATTTAGTTTTAATAAATATATTTCATCCAACTGTCATTATTTAAAATTATAACTTCATAACAGGAGTTGAGAATAACATTATCAGTGTTACGTAGGCTATCGATAATGGTGCGATGAGTGGCATTGTGTATCTTGGTTTTAGCAAAGCATTTGATCTCATTGATCCCAAGCTTATTTTCGAAAAACTACATCTTTATCGATTTGATAAAAATTCAAAAATTTTGAATGAATGAAATATTGACTCACGGAATCAAAAAGTGGGTTTAGAGCCATTACCTCCTCAATTACTACAGTCAAATGCGGGGTTCCACAAGGGTCTATCCTGGGTCCTCCCCTATTCCTTATTTTTAAAATTGATCTCCCACTCAATATTGAATCAAATCAGCTAGGTTTTTTTGCTGATGAAAGTACCCTGCATTGTTCACACAAAGATATTTTATCGATCACCAATAATTTTCAACATGATATCTATTTGGTTCCTAAATGGTGTGAAAACAATGGGATGGTAAACAATCCTTCGAAAACAAAATCAATGCTAATTTCATAAAAATACAAACGAAATCAGAAAAACCTAACTTTATTACTTCACGATGAGAACACTGAGAGGGTTAATACCGCAAGATGCTTGGAATTCAAATTGACCAAGACCTTACTTGGGAAACACAGATAGCACATATGTCTAAAAAAAACTTGCATTAAAAGTATTTTTCCTAAATAAGATAAAAGATCATTTACCTTACTAGACAAGAATTTTGTTTTATAATATACTATTCAAAAAAAGTAGGGGATATTTGATTTTTAAGTGTTATTAAAGTCACCTAATGAAACTGACGAAGAAACAAATGACAAAATGAAATGAAGTTCACATTCATCGATTTATTCCAAATGATCGTTAGACTAAGTAAGGTACAGACTGACCATTATAAGGGTAAAATGATACCCGGGGTCAAACAGCAAAGTTACCACAGCATCACAACCAAGTCAGTAACGGGTAAATCCTCCTCTGTTTGACAAACAAGCATTGATCCGACGTGGCATACTCCTAATGAGACGTCTAAGGTCATTTTGGTCCAGATTGTCCCATTCCTGTTGCAACGCAGCAGCAAGTTCTTGGACATTGGCAGGACGTTGTTGACGTTGACGTAACCTCTGTCCAAGCATGTCCCAGACATGCTCGATGGGGGAGAGGTCGGGACTCAGTGCTGGCCAAGGTAATGTGGTGATGTTCTGTTGTTGGAGGTAACCTGTAACGATCCTGGCCCTGTGACATCTTTCGTTGTCATCCTGGAAGATGAAACGGCGGCCATGACGTCGTGCGAACGGCACAACATGGACTGCCAAGATGTTGTCCCGGTAGTACTGGCCTGTAACACGCCCTGCAACAACATGTAAAGCCGTTCTTCCAGCAACAGTGATGCTTCCCACACCATAACAGAACCACCCTCAAATCGATCATGTCTGATGACGTTAACGTCTGTCCAAAAATTCAACAGTGAACCTTGACTCATCTGAAAACATCACATTGCTCCAGCGTCGATTATCCCAGTGTTGACGATCCCTACACCAACGACGTCTTGCCTGAATGTGATGATCTCTCAAACAAGGGATCACGCGAGGACGTCGGGCGCGAAGGTGACCCCTATGCAGTCGATTCCGAATCGTCTGGCCACTCACTCTCACACCAGTGTCTGTTTGAAGACGAGCGCTGATCTGATTTGCTGTGATGACACGATTTCTCAAGGCCAAGGTACGGATAAATCGATCCTGGGCTTGAGTTGTCGCCCTTGGTCGACCTGAGCGTGGTCTGTCCTGTGCAGATTGTGTATCACGGTATCTGGACCATAGCCTGCTTATGACAGACTGAGAAACATTCATCGTCCGCGCCACAACCGCCTGTGTTGTGCCGATCTGTAGCATGCCAAGGGCACGTAACCTTTCATTTTGGGTAAGCCGACGCATATCAAAATTTGTTTTCTGGTCACTAAAACAATTAAACTGATGTTTCCACCCTGGTATTCAATGCCACAATGACTGTAACATTCAAAGTCAGAGTCGTGCAAATCTTGGGTTGGACCCCCATGATGATCCCAAGCATCACCTGCATTCCATGCGGTAGCTATTGGTGCGTTTGGACGTCACATGTAACTGGAAATGTTTCTTCTGTTAGGTTCTATAGTGACTTTTTTCGTAGTCATTTGCATATTTTAGTATTATGCCCCCAAAATCAAATATCCCCTACTTTTTTGAATAGTATAGTTACCAAAGGTATATTAGACATTCTTTTAAAATTACAAAAGAGGGCAGCAAGAAGTATTCTTGATGTACCAATTGAAACCCCGTCCACCTCTTTATTTACTAAACAGAGGATTCTTTATAATAAAATTTTCTCGCCATTCAAAATTATTACATGTAATACTCCACTTTATCTAAACTCCTATTTTATTGAAATTGAAAAATCTCTTGTTTCCAAAACTGATATCACAGTTAATTTCTTTTCCTTCCGAAATGCAAAACAGAATCCATGAAACGTACTTTTCATTATTAGGGAAAATTCTGCCTTTTGATATAAAGATGTGTAAAAATGTTGAACTGAATGAACTGAAAACTCATTGAGCACTGAAGATACCATAATATTTAACTGATGACATACTTATTATTTTTCGTGTATGTGTGTGTATGTGTTCTTCCTATATTTTACGTGTATATGTTTTGAAGTTTAGGAGTGACTTACTATGATTTTGAATTTATTCTGATATTACATCAATACATGTATATATGTCTTTGTAGCTTAGGAGCGACTTATGGGAGATTAGTTTTTTTGCACACTAAATAAGTTGCCTCATTAAATAAAGTTTTTATTATTATTATAAATTATAAAATATGAAAGCTTTCATATTCATCGTCACGTGACATGGATATATCAAGTATCTTAAAAGAAATAAGAACAAAAAAAAAATTAAAATCGGTGAAAAACTCACAAAGTTATAAGTTTAAATATAGTGAGAAACATTGCACCCAGGCACAAAAATAATCTGGGAAATAACTGAGACTTGTATTGCTGTAATCGGAATGACTTCCCGTTCCAGAAAAATGAGCAAGTCGTTTAAAAACGGGGCGGATCAGAAAATGAAATGAAAATGGCGGGAAAGAACTAAAAAATTGCGGGGAAAGATGGAAAAATTAAATTAGATAACTTTGAATGAAACTTATATTTTTTGAATCAGATTGTTTACGTCAAATTTGTAAATTTTGAAAATTAAGGAAATCAATTGTTCTGTAAAGAACTTTGTCGGCACGAAAAATGTCAAAGGCGACCCTAATCTCGGCTATCCAGAAATGTATTCATTTCGGAAATAGGAGACGAATTCTCCGAACTACGGCCCATTATGTTAATTTAACTTTTTTTTCGTGTTCAATTAAAAATGTCGACGGTCAGTTGACCGAAATCAAAATTCTGCTATGCACGATTTTTAGGCATTCCCTCAAGTATTTACTTGTCTGTAAGTAATATTTCGCAAAAGCCTTATGGATTTTTTCACATTTCAAGATGGTGGCACTTCCGGTTCGATCGGCAGACTCCATATTCCGTGTACACAGCGATAGTGTCTTAGCCTGTACAGAAAAAAATTTCCAAGGCAATCTAACCAACATTTTTTTCGATTTTTTGAAAACTTTGATCCTTCATTTCTCCAAGGGGAGATAAGTTGAGTTTGGATCAGCCAGGTCTACTAACATGTCAAGTTTCATGAAAATCGTGATAATATTAAAGAAGTTGTCAACTTGGATTTTACTTTCAAGATGAGATATTCCGTGTACACAGCGATAGTGTCTTAGCCTGTACAGAAAAAAATTTCCAAGGTAATCTAACCAACTTTTTTTCGATTTTTTGAAAACTTTGATCCTTCATTTCTCCAAGGGGAGATAAGTTGAGTTTGGATCAGCCAGGTCTACTAACTTGTCAAGTTTCATGAAAATCGTGATAATATTAAAGAAGTTGTCAACTTGGATTTTACTTTCAAGATGAGATGTCAATGACGTAATTTTCGAACTTCGAAAATCGGAAATAGCAAATTTAAAGTAAATGTTTTAAGGTACTCACAGAAAAAAAATAGTAAAATAGATAAAAAAAAGTCACAAGGTTACAGCTTTCTAGGTCAATTTTTTTTATCAGTAAAACTCGGTGATTTCGGATTCGTAAAACGTTTTGAAAATATATTGATTCGAAAGCCATCGCCTATTCTTGGAAGGAAGCTAACCAGAAATGTATTAATTTCGGAAATAAGAGACGAATTCAGGAAACGACTGCCTATTCCGAGTATTTCCAAGCCGTTAATGTGGATTTGTCCGTAAACAACTCATTGGGCACGAAAACGTCAAAGTGGAAATTCGAAATTTTGAAATATTCAAATACCAACAGTTCGACCATGAGCCAGAAGTGTATTAATTTCAGAAATAGGAGACGAATTCGACAAACTGCGATCTATTGTGTTAATTTACGAGCCTGTTAATGTAGATTTTTCACGATTTTTCATATTCAATTCAAATAGATGACCATCAGTTGACCTAAATCAAAATTCTGCTCTAATCGTTTTTGAGGCATTCCTTCAAGGATTCATAAAATGTAACCCCTATGTCTGTTAGATAAATATCGCAAACGCCTTAGGTTTTTTTTACGTTTAAAGATGGTGGCACTTCCGGTTACAACGTCAAACTTCATATTTTGTGATCCTTAATTTCTCCAAGGGGAGATAATTTCTATAGACATCTTTCAAGTCGCATCAGTAAGATCTACTTACGTTCCAAATTTCATGAAAATTGTGCAAATATCAACTTCCGGGACGAACTCACAGCGACGAATTTTCGAAAATCTGAAATTGCAGGTGAAAATGAATTTACTCAAGATACTAAAAGAATAAGAAATTGGTAAAATAGGTCAGAAAACTACAAATTTACGACTGTGCATTGTTAGCTTTTTCGTAATTTTGAAATTATGAAATACCAAAAATTCGACCCTGATCCCTACTATCCAGAAATGTATTCATTTCGGAAATACGAGACAAATTCTCCAAACTAAGGCCTATTTTGTTTATTTTCACACCCATTAACGTGGCTTTTTCATTTTATTTTTCATATTAAATTCAAAATAGTGACCATCCGTTGACCGGAAACAAAATTCTGCTTTAAACCTTTTTTATGCATTCCTTCAGGGATTCCAAATATATAACTTTCATGTCTGTAAGAAAACTATCTCAAAAGCCTATGGAATTTTTCACGTTTCAAGGTGGTTGTACTTCCGGTTCGATCGACAGACTCCATATTATGTGTACACATCGGTGGTGTCTTAGCTAGTACAGAAATAAATTTTCAAGGCAATCTGACCTAATTTTTTTTCTCGATTTTTTTGAAAACTTTGATCCTTAATTTCTCCAATGGGAGATCAGTTAGAAAATGTCCAAAGACGTCGTTGAAGTTCGATCAACCAGATCTACTTACATTCCATATTTAATGAAAATCGAACTAATATTCAAGACGTTGTCATGTTGGTTTTTACTTTCGGGATGAGATGTCGATGACGTAATTTTCGAAATTCGAAAATAGGAAAGAGCAGATTTAAAGTAAATGTTTTAAGGTACTCAAAGTAAAATAGTTTGAAAATATATTCAAAAAAAGCTTCCACCCACTCCTGGAAGGAGGCTAACCAGAAATATATTAATTTCGGAAAAGGAGACGAATTCATAAAACGACGGCCTATTCCGAATATTTCCAAACCGTTGATGCGGATTTTTCACTCGTAAACAACTGTCGGCACAAAAAACGTCAAGCTGAGAATTTGAAATTTTGAATTTTTCAAATAACAAAAATTCGACCATGAGCCAACCTAACCAGAAATGTATTAATTTCAGAAATAGGAGACGAATTCAACCAACCACGACCTATTGTTTAGTTACAAGCCCGTTTATGTAAATTTTGCACTATTTTTCATATTCAATTCAAAATGGTGACCATCAGTTGATCAACTAAATCAAAATTCTGCTCTGAATGTTTTTGGGCATTCCTTCAAGGAGTCAGAAAATGTAACTCCCAAAATGTAAAATATTGGGAAAGCCTTGGGAATTTTTCACGTTTTATGATGGGGGCACTTCCGGTTCGATCGACAGACTTCATATTTTGTGAACGCATCAGTAATTTCTTAGCTTATACAGAAAAAGAAAATTCTGGACAATTTGACCTGTATTTCCTCGATTTTTAAAAAAAAAAAACAACTTTTGACTCATAATTTCTCCAAGGGGAGATAAGTTAACAAAATCTAATGTCGTCGTTTACGTCGCGCCAGTAAGATCTACTTGCTTTCCAAATTTCATGGAAATAGTGCAAATATTAAAGAAGTTGCCAAGTTGGTCTCAACTTCCGAGACGAAATCACACCGACGAATTTTCGAATTCGAAATCGGAAATTGTAGGTGAAAATGAATTAGTAAAACAGATAAAATAGTCACAAAGTTACAGCTATGTACGTCAATTTTTTTCGTTCGTTAAATACGGTGATTTCGGATTCGTAAAACGTTTTTAAAATATATTTAATCCAAACTCACCACCCATGATTGGTGGGGGGGCGGGGCAAAGTTTCAGGAAGATCCTACGTTAAGATTGTGTTAAAGTATGTAATACGAAGGTTTAGGACCCTCCAGATGTCACAATTTTTATCCGATTTTGTCTTTATTTAGTAAAATTGACCATCTATCATTAAATCTATCATTTAAAGGGTTTGATAGTATAATAAAACCTTTTCTTCTATATGTCTCTCAAGTATGTGGCTATGATACACACCAGTTTCTGTAAATTTGTATTAGGTGTACATAAATCTTCAACAAACGCAGGGGTATTGGGTGAATGTGGACGACAAAATTTAAATGTACCATGATGCGTTTCGTCTAGACATATTCACAAGTCATGAAAATGATGACGCCATATTTCTATCTGGAGAGCACGCGCAATAAATAGGTGTAGACTGGAATAACCAGACGCTAGAGATTGCCATTCGATTAAGACTTCTGGCGTATTTCGCCGAACATAACTGATTTGAAATTAGAGTAAAAACGGAAACGATTGAATGGAAATCAGTTTATATACAATCATATTACTTTATTATATGCCGTCTTCATTATCCCAGTTTAGGAGCAGAACAGTAGGGCGTTAAACCCCATTTCATTTCATTTCATTTCACTTTTTATTATATTTTATATGTGTTGCGACCCATTTGTGTCAATTTCTAGGTCCCAAATATAAGAGATTTAGCTCCTTTGAATAATAAAAGTATGACCAGTAGTTACACTACCAATTTGTCTTTGCAAGAGCACATGTAAATATTCAAATTTAAATACTGTACAGATAATTTTTTTTTATGTTGATATTTATCATAGTATGTTATTTTATGTGGTCTTACATAAGATGATCTTCATAGTCTGTAATTCTAGAGCCTGTATAGAAAGATTTACATTAAATGTCCAGTTGTATTTTCTCTTGTAATTTTAGAAAAGTTCAAAGATATAAAAGTTGATTTTTTTTTAGGGATTTTATATTTTCTTCATAGTCTGTAATTATGGAATAATTTGTATATTGTTTAAAGATAGGTTGCCAGGCAACGAAACATACGTTCACAGCAGCTAAGTCGTCCGCCAGTCAACAAGTGTTGTCGCATATTATTTCTTTTGTCAGTGCTGAGAACATTTACAAAACATGAAAATCTGATGACGAGTAATAACCCATGAAGTAATTATAAGATAAATTAGAATTTGTTTCGATTGTTTGTATCATGACCTTAAACAAATTATATTAATAACTTTAGCCTCTAGAGTGAATGAATGAATGAAATGGAGTTTTAGCCTCTTCGACGTCCACACGATTTTTCAAAGTGATCAAGGGCCATAACTCTGGTAGTAAATACCGAAAATAGCTGAAAATCAATAGCCTTCTTTGTCTCATGACCTTAAACGCTGTCATGAGATATTATAAATTAAGCCTCTAGATCGTCCACAAGCAATGTGGACGCCGGACGGACGGACGGACGGACGGGGGCGATGATTATATACGAACACATTTTTTTTAAATATAGGATTACATTATATAACTATATTTTAAAATCCTAAAATTTAAAATTCTGTATTTTCAATGTTAATTAAATACAAAACAGTCCAAATTTATTCTTTAAAAATATATAGGCCTTACAACATTATCTTCTTTTACTTTTCTGCAATTTTTCAGTTAATTTTACAGGCAAAAAACTCGAAATGTGTCGTCCAGTTAGTTTTGTTTTGTGGTCAGTATTGTCTGTAGTTTTAGAGTCTTTATTTTTTTTCTTCAAAAAAAGCTATTCACATATAGGCCTATACATGCGAATTTTGGAGTCTTTATATTTTTTAATAAACACCTGTCATTGTATAGGCCTATATCATATTTTATTTTCTTTTTAAAAAAAACCCAACCTACTTATATTATAGGCCTATATCCTATTTCATTTTATTTTCTCCTGTTATATGCACTAAAATTTTATATTTTGGACCAGTAACTGGTCGCTAACCGCTATTCATTTTGTTCTTGTTCTTATTCCACTTGGCTTCACGTAATTCGAAGAAGCCTAAGGCTCCGTCAATTCAAGTCCGATCGAAATGAAAACTGGGCATGCTTATCGAATTAGTGAATTAGATTTTTGAATTTCATTCCACAACATGGACTGTTCCTGGTCCATAGTACGATCCTACTTGTTTGAAAAATAACTACTTATATTATTGGTCTATATCCCATGTTCTTCTTTACAATTTAAGAAAAGTACAGATTTATTTGTAAAAAAATATATAGAATTACATTATATCACTATATTTTATGGGCATATATCGCATATTCCTCTTTACAATTTAAAATTGTATAATTGACAACAATTTCTTTCGAGAAATCCCACGTCTCATTATTAAATGTTTCTTCTAATTCAGCGTGTTGTGATAAAATCAAATTTGGTTTTCTGATTTCACACTCATTTTCATACTGTTTCTCAATGAATTGAAAAAGCGCCCACTCCATTTCGTCTGATCAGTCCACGTCCCTCGCCCAAAAAAAGACCCACACGCGCCTTAATAAGGATCATGTGACTATAGTTATTTCGTATCATTATTCGTAACCCTAACGTCATTTCGATACACGCCCATCTCCACAGCGGAATCGAGATGATATTCTCACTTTAACAACTAACTATAGAATAAACGCAAACTCTAAATTCATAGAAGAACTACAACCGATCTTAACTTATTTATAGTATAACAACAAAACACATACTTATGGAAAACAGCTACTAGTGTATTTAAGGCGACGTTTCGTAGAGTATTCTCTCAACGTTATCAAGCTAATGACTACGAAACGTCGCCTTAAATACACTAGTAGCTGTTTTCCATAAGTATGTGTTTTGTTGTTACTCTATCCAGTTACTAAATGCCATTTAAAGAACTTATTTATAGTATGGAGCGAACTAACTCAATGACACGTGATTTGATTCCCAACATAAGCTCAAGAGGCCCATACAAGAAATATGTTGATACTATGCCTCGCCGTACGAAGTATTGAAAAAGGAAATTACTGGAACATGTGCGTTTTTCTCCACTAGTCGACGTTGATATAAATTTATAATTATATTAATTTTTTGCAGAGCCATGACAATACAGTTGAGGAGTATAAAGACTGTGTTAGTGTTAATGAAATAACTGAGGTGGTACTAGTATAGTAGGGTGAATTTGGACTCAATAGTAAATGTTTAATACGTCATGCTAATCCGCACAGTATTACATAATTCAGTCAATTATATTTTAATGGATCTTAATCCACCTTAATTACCCACCATTTATATCTACTTCATATTGTCTTATATATTTCATTAATCACCTGTCTCCAGTATTCTTTGTTTTAAACTTTAAATTGAGCTTATAAATTATAATTAACGTCAACGGGCTATAGCGTTTAGTTACCAGGGTATATTGTTTGCAGATTTATAGGATTAATGCCCTAGGCGATGCATGGGGATATATAGACCCAAAAATGACAGAATTTGGGAAGAGCTTGGGAGATCAACTTAGATCACATACCTAAGGACAGACCTTATTTACCTGTATTTGGAGACATAAGTTTATGTCAATTCCCATATCCACATTGGAGCTTATTTACTATTAAGCATTGGACCAATAATTGTTATATTAATTGTCTGTTGTGATATTTGTTGATTACTGTTTACCAAAGAATATAGAGAACTATTAACAACCATCAACAGTCTTGTCTTCTTTTAATCAACAACGAACATTCCAGAAAATACACGAAAAGTGCACTTGTACAAATGGTGGAGATGCCGTAGAGTAATCCATAAACGCCTTTGCTTATAAGCTGTGTTGCAAGTAATAGTCAATTACGGTATAGTAATAATTAATAGTGTCGATATTCCATTCATTATTATCGACTCGAACATATATGACGTAATATATGAAGACATTTAAATCGTGCACATGTAAATAGTGCCTCTTCACATGCCGTAGACTGGAATAGCAAGTCTGCTTCTACAGCGCTTGATATCCGTGTCTACGTATAAGCGAGTATCCCAAATATTTGTTTAAACCCCCAATTTATAATTACTTCTTGTTTATCTAGTTTATATATTTGTTCTATTGCTCTTTTGTTACTTGTACTTATAATTACGTTATAGATAATATACTTTACCAACGATTAAAACAACTGTCTTCTTGTCATTTAAGTTAATTAAGAAACCCCAGGAAACCCCCAAAATCAGACTTGCACAATTGGTGGAGATGATTTTTATAGGGGTCCATCGAATATGCGTCCATATGATAATGGAGTAAACTATTTTAATAATGGCCCACCAAATAATTGGCGAAATAACAGTGGACCAGTACATAAAAATAAATTTAGAAACAAATCTTTTAACAAGCGATTTTAATTATTTTATTTACGTGATAAAGACTGACAATACAATTACCTTGATAAGCCACATACCTATTCCAATTTATATTTATTAATATTTGTATTCTATATACTTAGTGTGTGTTTCATTATGATTTTTTATATTTCTGTTTTATAATTTTTATTAAACCGGGTGAGGGCACCCATATCCACTATATGTCGACTCCCATCCGCTTTACAGAATTTGTTAATGTTTATATTTGTACTTATATATGTTGATATTGATATGATGTATTATGATTGTTTTTATATGTTGCCGATTAATATTCGGGACGAATATTTTTTTTAAAATCTGGGAGTATTATAGTAGGGTGAATTTGGACTCAATAGTAAATGTTTAATACGTCATGCTAATCCGCACAGTATTACATAATTCAGTCAATTATATTTGAATGGATCTTAATCCACCTTAATTACCACCCATTTATATCTACTTCATATTGTCTTATATATTTCATTAATCACCTGTCTCCAGTATTCTTTGTTTTAAACTTTAAATTGAGCTTATAAATTATAATTATCGTCAACGGGCTATAGCGTTTAGTTACCAGGGTATATTGTTTGTAGATTTATAGGATTAATGCCCTAGGCGATGCATGGGGATATATAGACCCAAAAATGACAGAATTTGGGAAGAGCTTGGGAGATCAACTTAGATCACATACCTAAGGACAGACCTTATTTACCTGTATTTGGAGACATAAGTTTATGTCAATTCCCATATCCACATTGGAGCTTATTTACTATTAAGCATTGGACCAATAATTGTTATATTAATTGTCTGTTGTGATATTTGTTGATTACTGTTTACCAAAGAATATAGAGAACTATTAACAACCATCAACAGTCTTGTCTTCTTTTAATCAACAACGAACATTCCAGAAAATACACGAAAAGTGCACTTGTACACTAGGAATGAACTGCCAAAGAAAAGATAAATAAATATTAATATAATTGTTAAGATGGTCAATTATCATCTTCAATAGAATAGAAGGCTTGATCCAGCTTAAAATTCAACTCCGTACATCCTCAAAAGGCCTTCATGGAATGCACTGTATTTTTTTGACACTAATTTTGATTAGTCGAGGAAAGAGTTATCGATGTATTGATACACCAGACTGCACGAAAATGTTTGAATACTTTTTACGCTCACCAGCTGACGTACGTATGTGATAATCGGGTCAAATTCACAAGGTGCTTTAGGAACATGCTCTGTTACAAAATGAATAAGGTAATTACAGGGAAATTTTAGTTTTGAAGTGGAGGAAATTACTCAGAGTCTGAAAGTGAAAAGGTATAATACTCAATATGTTTATGTTGATAATAGCCATGGAGATCATTATTTTAAACATAATTAGCAATCCCAAATGAGACTACCGGAATAATGTCCACATCATTAACCCAGAAATTTAGGCCTGTGCATTTGGATTAAAAGCAACTGGCCTGTTATTTATCTGTAAGACACATTATTATAACACCCTGATAAATTTTTTAAACAGAACATCTTTCATGATACCAAAATTGTTTGTTTACTTGTTCACGGGTACTTTGCATGGAAGATGGCGAGAAGCATCTATTTGTCGGTTCGTCAGTGACAAAGGCTGAGGCCATTCTGTTAATTGCCACTTGTCTACTACGGCATAAATTAACAGATGAGGCATTAGAAGATTTTCGAAGTATGATCAATTTATTTGTACCAGAGACGAAGTACAAGTTCTATAAATTATTTAACACTGGAGAA
This sequence comes from Patella vulgata, assembly GCF_932274485.2. Lineage (NCBI taxonomy): Eukaryota > Metazoa > Mollusca > Gastropoda > Patellidae > Patella > Patella vulgata. The sequence goes on from NC_065884.2 coordinate 943,870, forward strand.
TCTGAGGTATGTCAGGTGTATTAATTCACATAGGCAACAACTTAGTCCCTCTGCAGATAAAGTAATATTGCGTTTGTAACGAACTGTTTTCAAACATTAGCATAGCGATTCTTGTGATCAAACGAGTCTTGGAACTTCACAAGTTGACTAATAAAGTAGATCTAACATGCATATAATATTATTGAATCAAAGCTGTGAAAGCGTATTTGGTTGAATTGCTAATTTGTAAGAAAACAAAATAAAAATACCATCGCTAGCTAATATCCTGGTTTGTATTCCTTTGGATTTAAAACAGACCCATCAATTTGGTTCACGCCAAATATATATACCTTTGATCTTGTAACACAGGGAGTATCATAGATAGATGGAATTACATTCGATACTGACGGAGTTCCTCTATTTTAGTCATCTGAATTTCATATTTGGCCAATACAGTGTATGGTATGTGAGTTTCCGTCTCATCTTCGCCAGAAACATATAATTATTGCGTGATTGCGGTTTGGTAAAAGAAAACCAGGCAATATGAATACTCTTCTGAAGCCATTTGTTGATGGGTGTATTGCACTTGAACAGAAAGGTTTTAAGGCAGAAGGTGAAAGGTATTTGCTTTAATATGTTGTGCAGATAGTCCAGCTCGAGCATTGCTAAGAAATAGTAAGCAGTTTAATATGGTTGTGATTGGTGTGAACATTCTGGAATTACTATGCACAATAACACAGGTACATTCACCAGATACTATCCTTTACGAGATGTTGCAATGAGAACTGTGCAAAATCGGGCTTTGTTTGCCAGGAGATAAAGGTATATCTGTTCTTCAAAGTTTACCAACATTTGATTCTGCCAAAGTTATGACCCCAGAGTATATGTCAAGGTCTATTGAGAAAACTTTCTACTCTGTGGTTAAATTCAACAAATCAAGAACAGCCTTTCGATGTTGGGCGTCAAATAGATGAAATAGACAACAGATTAGCTTAAATAAGATCTCCTAGAGACATCACCAGGTCACCAAGATCCTTAAAAGAAAGAAGATATTGGAACGATTCTGAGTGGCGAGCATGACTGTTTTATGGATTGATAGTGTTTAGAGGGATATTGTCCGATATCTATACGCAGCATTTTTTCTATCAAGGACTGGGTGATAATATTTATTGACAAAATTTTCATTGAAAGTAAAAGAACTGTATGGTTTGAATGCTTGTAGTTTTAATATCAATTAACCACTCTAGCTCGACTTCTGCCTTTATGTTTGAAGCAAAGAATCACATTCTGTTACAAATGTTTGATGGTATGCACAACATTTATGCTTCTAATGAAAAAGCCTAAACTTTCCAGACAAATCTGTTCGAAATCACCCTTCAGTCCAAAACTTGTTTCACAAAATGTCCGATATGTATATTCCTACCAAAAGTATGAAAGTAATAGATGTAGGTTTACACAGCTTAGGAATTGGCAAGAATATTACTTTATCTGCCCCACAGACACTAGCATTGATGAATTATCTTGGAGTTGTAAACATTCAAAATTGTAAAGCAGCTATGTATAACAGGTTGATTTTCCAAAATGTATTGCTTACTGGCAATACCTATACCAGATCTGTCAATGTTTACCATATTATTAACTTACTAAAAAGTTACCAATATAAGGCTGTGTTTAAGCATATTTTATTGCAAATAATTTACAAAGGGATTAGGACAATTTATAAAATTTATGAACCTTCTCCCAGAGAATAGAATAATATTATATTATATAATAAATGATGGCATAACAAACATTTAACATACACTAAATACAGCTATATACAATATGTACACGTATTTATAATTATCTAGCATCTATTTATTGTTTTGATATATAATTAGGGCTGTACGATATTGCAAAAAGGGACGATATCGATATTGGCATTTTTTTTCAACGATATAGTTAAATATCGCGATATTTAATAATAATGTCGCTTCGCTATTAAATAAATTAAATATATATGCATTAAAGCTGACTACAGTGTGAGTAATAATTGTGGGTAAGAATTGCTTTATTCATACACTTTAAACTTTGCTTTTTTTATAATATAGATTTATTAAAATGAACAAAACAACATCCATCCTTTTTGGATAAAAATTAAATACAACCGCTGATGTTTAAAAAGCGTCTGCTTGTGACCTTGTGTGAGAAAATTCTCAAATATCACGTGCAGCGGAAGTTTTAGATGCGGTCTTCAAGTCTTGTATTGTAAGTTCAAACAGTTTAACCAATAACAAATGATCTGGACTATCTTCCATTCAAGCATACGATTGGCTGCGGTATTTGTGGCCTAACAGTGACAGTAATCTATTTATAGATCGTTTTATTCTTGCTTTCAGAAATTAAGTTTTGTAGAGTTTTCTAAAAATATTCGTTTTTTAAAAATATGACAACCTATTTATAGCCTGGTAATTAGCCGCGGTAGTGGAAAATTTCAGGCGTTTAGTAGGCCTAAGCTTTACATGTAGTAACAACTGACAACTTATTGTGGACTAAAAACAAAGTAAAAGTAACGCATACACGATGAAGTGAAAAACGGCTTAGGACACTGCGCAAGTGTTTTCAACATTTAAGGATTCTCAAAACATTAGTTTTATTAAAGTTTTTTGCCGTCGGCTAATTTCCACTGCCGTATAGTGTTATTTATTATCTATTTTTATGATATTTTATTTCGATATTTGAAGTTTTTGGCGATATTCGACGATTTTTGGACACACGATATCTTAGTTGGGTCTGAAAATACCATATCGCGATAAATGACTATATCGAGAATATCGTACAGCCCTATTAATGTAATATAGTAAATTAGATCATTATCTTTTACTAAATTAAGCATCTAATATAAACTATAATCATAAATATGTGTTTATCTAAAAAAAGTGATAAATATGAGTGTGTGATTGTGAGGATGTACATTAATCAATAAAGAATTAAAACCTAGTTTATAATTTACTATTAAAACGTTTTGTGCTGGAAATATAAAATTGAATGGCAAGAAATATTTTCTGGTTTAAAATGTTGGGTAAAACAGGGCTCCCATTTAGTAAGATATTTAATAATTCGTCAGATAATTAATATCGGACATTAGCATATCTCGTTGAGCGGTATAAATAGGACATTTAAAAAAGTAATGGTATATATTTTCCACTGACATTTTACAAGGACATAGAGGAGTGCCAATAATGTTAGATTGAAATAGGTCATTATTAAGGCTACTAGATGAATGACTGAGTCGGTTATGAAGAATTGTTAGTTTACTTATGCCAGTGTTTCTATAATGTGGTGTAGGAAATTTAATTGAAATAGACTTTTTGAAATTGAGATATGAATTTGCATTCTTTTTATCAGTTAATAGTCTATTATATTCAGAAATAGTTTTAGGAAAAAGGATTGTTTTTTAAGACTTAATCTACAAAAAGTGATCGGTATATTATCTTGCTTTCTTAGATTATATGGTATATTATTAATAGTAGGATCTGAATCTGATAAGTATGCGGGACAAAGACCCTTTATTATTTTCTAACGTAAACAAAGTCTGCGGATTTTTCTGCGATCTGATAGTTTGTCGGGCCACCCAGTTTCGAAATATAAAGCTGACCTCGGTGTGAAAATTGTGCATCCTGTGACAATTCTTGCTGCCTTAAGTTGAAATAATTCTAATTTATAAATATTGAAATTTGCACAGGAATCTAAAACTTCAGATGCATATTCTAAAATAGGTCTAATAAAGCATTTATACAACTTATTTAAGGAGGATTGTGATAAAATATTTTACTTTACTTAAATGAAATAATTTTAAAGAGGCTTGTTTTAGCATATTATCGATTTGAAAATTCCACTTTGCATCACTTTGAAAAAGTACCCCTAAATATTTATGAGAATATGAATTAACTAGAAAAGTTTTATGAAATTTAATATTTAATGGATAGCAGATGCTTTTGTTTGTAAATATAATTAAGGATGTTTTTTTCAGGATTAAAATTAATCAACCATTTCTTTGACCATGTATACAAGATATCTAGATCTAAATTTAAGTTTTTTTCAATGTTGTTGATAGATATATCAGTTGAAATGCGTCGTCTGCAAATAATCTATTTTGGAGTGGTGTCAAACTTTATTGCTGAAGTGCTTGATACTAATAATAGTGCAGCATTAACTGTTGATGCTTTGCACAGAAAATGCATTGGTATGAAATTGAACAGTAAGTTGTACATATTATTTAAAATTAACATGTATGTTTTATGGTGATAAAATCTTTGTTTTTCAGAATTTTGGGAAGTTATTGTACAACAATGTTTAACCATTTAATTCATATTTTGAGACATTGTTTGCATATCGTCAGCAGTTAGAGATACTTGATTAAAACCGTTTGATAATTTTGCTATGGTTCAATTCTGGAATATATAACTATAAAATTTAGATAATCATAAAGGAAAACGTTTGGATGGTCTTAGAACAGCTTCAACACGCATTGTTAAAATATATAATCAGTCCACACCTTTGATTTTTAATTTTGCCAAATATTAAATTTGTTTCCACCGAAGAAGCATACGATACGCTATAGCCTTTATTCACGTTTTGTTAAATTTTTATTAAATAAAGTGTCAATGCACAAATCTGGTTGCATATTTTTGTTACAAATCAAACATACCAAAACAATATCCTACAGAACTTCCCCTCAAAACTGTTATATCAGGAATTTCTGTACAAATATTGTTTACAAGCTGTAACTATCTATATGTCACAATATTCTTCCTCAAATTTTACAATCTAAACATTGTGTTCTGCTTTGTAGGCACATATGAATCATATTATGATACAAATAAATCAATCATGCTGAGCAGCTAAATTGTATGTTTTATCTGTGTTCCGTCCATGGCAAAGAAGTCTATTCAACGTGAGGTTTACTTGGTTTAGGAGTAAATTTAGGCAGAACTTCTACACACAGAGCAATGTATTGTAAGTCTTGTGAGAGCAGAGATCTTGACTTAAATAATCATGCTTATTACAATGTGTGTAGATGATGGTAGATGTTGAAGGACAGTACAAAACCACCTGTTCTTTGCAAAATCCCCCCCATCCCACCCAATTTTGCTCCAAATCCATATCTCAAATCCCTTGGATTGTACACCTATGAAATTTAGGCAGATATGGAGTGTTGGCAAATAGAGCAAATATGTTACTGGAGCAGCTAAATTAGCTTTGTGGTCAAAGGGGAGGCAATCATCAGTCTTCATAATCCTATTTGAATTGCCTTCCATATGATTCAACCCCTTAAATTTCTAATAGGAAAATTATTAGGAATTCCTACAGGATGTATCGGCCCATTGGATTTCCAATTGGGTCTTTTTCAAATATTGTAATTTCCTATAGGAATTCCTATACGATCCAAATGAATATTTTCGTAAGGGTACTATATAGTAGTAGTTGAGATGCTAATTTTAGGCCGGTTGGGGAATTTCGGGAATAGTAGGTTGAAATTAAGAAGAATACCACGCCTTAACCCTGACCCTAGCTGACAGGTATCAGTCTGTGATCATGACTACGTAAACGGAATGAGGGGAGGGCGATCTCTTCTCTAATTTTGAGGGATTCTCTATTGCATCACGATAAAACAAACATAGCAGACAAGGTAGTAGTCTAGACTAGATTATTTAAGACAGTGTTGATACAATAGACTAGATTATATTAGACAGTGTTGATAATGTTACAATCTCCATATTATTCTGTCTTTTGTATCTTTAAATAATAAATACTAATGGGAGAACTTTGTCAGGAAAACAACATTTCTTTGAATTCCAAGTGCTGAGGAATCTTCAGAAATCTATATGTGACCTCCAATATTTAGCAAGAATGCATTAGTATTTAGTAGTTTAAATGTTGTAGGCTACACATGAACTGAATGACAACTGGTGCAACTTCATGCCCAACCATAACTAAACCCTAAATAACGTCATTTACTGCTTCCCCCCCCCCCCCCAAAAAAAAATAATAAATTACAAAAACAAGGAAAAGAAAAACAAATATAATCAAAAACAAAAATACTCTGATAATTCGCCCCACCCCGTTTACAAAAGCTTATAAACAATAAAAGCGCTTTTTAATCGTGCCGCAAAATCAACATAAAATATATATTTATTTCATAAAATTGATATCGTATGACAATAAAAGCTCTAATGGTACAATCGTATAAGTACAATAGTTGCTAATGTATTTGGTTGAAGAGGATATTGAGTTTTTCCATACAGTATGTGTTATAGTTTAATACAACACATATATTAAACTAGATTTAAACAAGATTTATTTATTCCTATCGTGTTTGAATAATAATGACAACGTTACCTTGAATAACTGTACTTTAAATTATTTATATCGGCTTCTACAGATGATATTTTACATCAGAAGATGAACGAATTACTATTTATATACTGCCAGGCGCTGATAGTATCCTGCCTTCTACAAGACTTGATTACACAGTCTCTAGGCGTGCAATGTTTTAATTCATGAATGAATATGCAAATAAATGACTTGATAACAAGAGCGATTAAACTGGTTTTCCCCTTACCATAAATAGATACGTCACATGTCACGTGTTTCAAGCTGTGTACAGGGAGAGAGAGAGAGAGAAATGGGGTTTAACGTCCACTCGACCTGTGTACAGGGAATTTGATAGTTAAAGCTGAACTCCGATTACAAAACTACAGAAATAATTAAATAAATAAAAAGGTAACGCCCAGACAACCGCCATACTTGTTTTCAATTTGTAGAACAACAATGGCGATCGATTTGGGCAGACAAACACATAGACTGGCCACACCCACTTCCAGTAAACGCCGTATCAAGCAAGGTATCCACATCCGGTTACCTGTCAACTAACAATTACCTCTTGACTGATTGAAGTTTTTTCACTATCACCTCACAGAAAATATTATTGCTACACAATTATTATGTCTGATCAGATACATATTATTTTATTAATTAGACGAAATAAATACTAGACTTTTTGACGCAGAAAATTAGTTGGTGTTCTGCCCTGTTGTGCAAAACGTGTCACGAAATAAGAAAGAATTTATTGGTTGGTGCTGGTAGATTTGTTATTGTTTGGGGTAAGGCAGTTTTTCTTCTTTTTGTTAGAGCAAAAGTACATCGTGGTTGATTTATTTCGTCTAATTAGTAACATAATATTAATCCAAGTGCAACCTTTTTGTGAAATGTACCTGCTCAAAATGTTTAATTTAAATAACTGAGCTGTCAATATATCGGTATACTATTACAGACCTATATTTACATTACAAAATATATTCAATAGCCTATATAATACTGACGCTGTTAGTTAAAATATACGATTGATATATATAAGTACATCAGAAAGTCAATAACAGAACCCAACATGCCATAATCATCTGATAAATATATTGAAGGAGGTTAACCATTTAGTTTTTATTCTAGGGCGTCGTGTTCGTAGGTGACTTTCCTATTTCAAGTGTGTTTATTTTCTCACCCCGCCCCCCTTCTCAAAATCATATATAGTTACCAAAAAGCTGGCAAAAATGTACATTCAAACATTCGTCATCGATTCTAGACCAAAGCGTCTACAATGCCATGCAAAATTAGGGAATTGGGTATAAAGAGGTAAAAGAAAGGATTGTTTAAAACTGACGGTCGACAATCGTGTACATTTGGTCTGGGATTTCACCCTCTATGTAAATATAGGAGACCTTTATCCTAGCAACTCACCTTTTACAGATCTTTATCCTAGCAACAGCCCTTATTCTAGAAACTCTCTTTTTTTAAATCTAAAGTTCGTGTAGTCTCCTGGTGAAATATTTCTACCACTGTTTTAAAGTTAACTTCGTTCACTAAATTTCTTTCCGGTTTATGGTTCCGGTCTGTATGCAAGGGCGATAAATCGGTTGTGTCTGTGGTCTCAGACTAGCAATTATTTGCTTTTGACTTCAATGTTAAATGGCTGTAAAATCACAGACTGAATTTTTGCCCAACATTTCCCGGTCCAGTGTGTGCTGGGGTCTTGTTCATCGTCGGTTTTGACGACGTAAGCTAGAGGATAGGTATGAGGTTGCAACCTGTACCAAAGACGTCAGAATGATGACGCAGGATCTCTTCCAATTGTAAGTTGGATAAAGGACTACCAATCAAAGATGACTTTTCGGTTACGATCGATTTCCAAGACATTGTCGTATTCGGCAAACAGCATAAGACTGAGGGCGTTGGCTGGGGCTGCCGAGAAGCGTAGTTCTAGAGACAGACAACCCGTGGTTCTGGCATGTAAGTAGGTCACGTCGGGTCCTCGGTTGCTGGCCAAATTAAAACAAAACAGAGTGTAGCCCGTTATATCATCGTCGAAATCTTGAGTCAAATCTTCTCGGCTGTTGAGAACACCCACGCGATTCATCCATTTAGGGTGTGATGACCAATTTGTCTCCATTCATGGCCAGTCGAATGTGCTTGAGGTTATGGTGATGAAATCGGAATGGGTTCCTGGTATTATGTCCATCGTAAGCTTGGTTACTGACCAACCCCAAAAATAGACGCGCGGGTAAGTTTTCGTTGATAAACAGATTGTCCAGGACGTGGCTGGTGCGGTTACTCGGCACGACCACATCGTGGACGACCATACGTTTCAAGGGATACCTAGCATTGGTGGTTTGGAGTTGGTTGGTAATCCTCGTGTACGTGGTGGCAGAGAGGGTGACGAACGGAATTTCCAAATAAGCTTTGATGAAATCAATCTTGTAGGGTCCTTTGTTGCGGGCATGCATTAGTAAAAAAATTAGAGGTGTGTTTTTCCAAACTCAGCCGTAGATCGACTACGTCCAATAAGTATTTCTCCCGTACAAACATATCTAAATGCAACCGCGCTTGTAATCCCACCACTGGACTTTGAGAGATGCGTTTGTAGCGCTCGATCAACCTGGCATTTTCAGGCTGCGGCGGGGCCTCTACATTGACTTTGACGGGCGAGGCTTGATCAAATTCGCCGGCTGTAGCCTTGTTTGGTTCGTCTTGGCTTGTTTTCCATAACTCAGTAAATTTTCTAGGTAAGCCCAATAGGCGTAATTGGGTAGAGGGGACGTGACCAACGTAACAGAATCTTTTCCCACCCACAATTTCACATCTTTAAACAAAGAATGCATCCAATTATTCACGGGACCCACGGGTTCGTCTGCCGGTAGATTGGTACCGTCCTCTTTTACCACCTTGAGTTGCAGGTACAGCCAAATCGATGAAATCCGTACTGGCATGGTTCACCAGATATTTAATCGGTCCATCGTGATTCAGATCGGGTGTGATGGAGTATTTATGTATTTTGGTCACTCTGGTAATGGCCGTGTACGTGTCGGGCGCTTGGAACAATTGTTGCAGTTCATCTCGAGCACAACGTATTGCTGAGGCCTTGATCGAAGATGTTTGGCCGAGGACGTTTGTCTCGTGAAATGACGCTAGTGGATTTTCCTTTCAATTTTATAGAATTTTAGGTTTTGAGTGGTCTGAATGGCATGACATCGGCTACTGTTTGTTGGCGTGTAGTTGTGGGTGGTCTGCATGGCATGACATCGGCTAGTGTTTGTCGGAGACGCGGTTTTATGATGCGCTGGAACACATTCTTCAAACCCTGGTCCACACTTTGTTTCCCGACACAACACCAAGGACTGCTTTTCCCAATGCCCCAGAAGTCTCTTTGTTCAAGAAATTGGCCTTTAATGCGTTCTGTCTGGCGTGCAGAAAGGGTTTCGCCATGTTCAGTAGCCCCTGTAAACGCCCCGCGCCCTTTTGCCGTAAGACACCGCCCGGTACACGTTGATGGGCGTTGCCGTATTCATGTTGGCGCCCTTTTGGCGTAACACACCACGATAAAACTGCATTACGATTTTCGTCGGAAATGTAGTTTGACGACGACTTTTCCGTTGGTGAATGACGCTTTATAAGACCGTTTCGTATATAGAGGCCAAAGGTGGAGGTCAATGGTGGTGATGCTGCCATACCTGACGGGTTGATAATGGATAACAGTTAGGCGATGATAAGCTTAAGAACTTGGAAAGACATTCAATAAAGGTGCCACAATATTCCCCACACGTTGAGGTTCCAAGTGATCAGCATGCAGATAAAACATGGTGTGTCCCACATGATATCAAAGGTGTCCGGGGCTACGATGACATCCCTCTTTTTTGAAAGTCCATTAATGGGGCTATCCAAAGACACTTCTTTTGGTCCGGTAATATCTGACCGAGAAATCCAGCTTTTCGCAAGAGCGACAATTTTTTAACCTTTTTTTTTTTTTTTTGAATACTTCCGGTATGGAGATTATTGTCGGAATAGTTTTAATAACCAGTTTGGGCAATTAAATAGCGGCAGGGCTCTGTAATGATATATTACATTATCTGATCAGATAAAATGACCCTGAGAAATCCTATGTTCAAAGGTGCCAAAAATGCAAAAATGTCAAAATATCGAAAATTAAATAATAAAGTAATAGAGCATTTTGCAAAATTTCACTATTTTTCGACTTTTTTCGATTTTCAGTCCTTTTTTTATCGTATTCCAGACATTTCAAAGTCTTATTGGATGGCATAATTCACAAGACTATCGAATGGAATCTCGATAGAGAAAGTTAAAAAAAAAGTTGCGGTTAAGATTTCGAGATACAGGCGTCAAAAAACGCCCCAAATCAGAAAATACTTGATTTTCAGCTTGTCATATTTTGCTGCTTGGTCATAGTATCCGTATAAATTGGGCATCATTCGACAGTCCATTCCTCGGGCCACTCAACGAAAGTTTAATTCGTTTAATCCATTGATAATGGACGGAGAAATCGAGTTTTTCCCCAAAACACCAATTTTTTGCCTTTTTTTCGAAATATCTATCATTATTTCGACTACTTCCGGTTTTCGGATCGTTGTTGAAATTGCTTTATCCAGCGGTCTGACTATATAGCTTTATGTTCCAGGACTTTCAGAACTATCGATTTATTCTTTCCCAAAAATATAAGGGCAGAAAATTCGAAAAAAATCGAAAAATAAAGGGCGATAACTCAAAATGAAAATTATATTTCTGGAATTGGATGGTCTTCAGGTATCCAAAAATGTAGGTCAAATTTGAAAATTTTGAAAAATAAAAATTGTGTTTTAAACAAAATTTTTCATTTTTCGAAGGCTAGAAGTCAGCGACGAAGTTTCGAAGTTTCAAAATTTTCAACTGCTATCGTCCGAGAAAAGACTCAGGGTTTCTCAAAATGTCATTTGTATGAAAATAGGTACAGAATTGACGAAGCTACGGCCGTTTTTTAATTTTTATGCATCGCACGAAATTCGGCCACTTCCAGTCTGCGCAGAAGTTTCAAAAATAGTTTATCAAGTAACCATCACATGGTTTCCCAATAGAAAATTAGGTCCCATATCGGTATCTGTTACAGGCACTGAGAAATAGGCTCTACCAAAAAAAAAAAATAATAATAATAAATAACTAGACCTGCAAGCAGCACTGAACCGGCTTTCAGGAATCAGACAGGAAGTGTGTCATACAATAGCCCATTTATCGAGCTACCAAACGATACTTTAGATGTTTTGATCCGGTCACACCCGACGGTGAAATCCCGATTGTTGCAAGAGCACCGATTTTTTTTACTGTCTTTTTTTTTTAAATATCGAATATTTATTTGACTACTTCCTGTTTACGGATCATTATCGGGATAGATTTAACAAGTGGTATGGGAACTGAATTTCCTGTACCAGAAGTTTCAGAAAGATCCATTGGACAGTTTTACCTCCCTTATACCATTAGAAGCAGATTTACAGATATAACGATTTTTCGACTTCTTTTCAAAGATTGTGGCCCTTTTGGACCATTTATACTATATTGAGGCTTTTAAATTTGGATTCACACCATAGACCACCGTTAGGACTCTAAGTAACAGAAGTTTAAGAAAGGAAATAAGAGAAGTTTTCGAAATGAAAGCGTCTGAATAGGCTCCAAAAAGGAAAAAAATAGATTTTCAGCGTTCCATTATATATTGCCTAACCCGCGAATTTTTACCATTTAGATCTCATAAGATTGACCATTGCTCGAACTATCCAATGACACTTTAGTTGTTTTGATTCGGTGAAATCTGGCGTAGTAATCACTTTTTTTTTTCTCAAAATATCCGAAATTTTTTCGACTACTTCCGTTTTTTTTTATCATTGTCGGGATAGCTTTAACAAGTTGTTTGGTTACCTTACCTTCTGTACAAGAAGTTTCAGAATAATCCATTCAGCTGTTTTCCAAAGAAAGAAAATTAGAAGATCATTTTCAGTAATCTAAGGATTTTTCAACTTTTTTCCAAGATTGAGGCTCTTTTTGGACAACTTATGTTATTTCAATGCTTTTATTGTTGGACTCACGCCATAGCCCACCCATAGGACTCTGTGTTAAAAAAGTTTGAGAAAAATCGGAGTTGTCATTTTCGAGAAAAATACGTCTAAAAAGGCTCCAAAAACGGAATTTACTAGTTTTTGGCGTACCACAATTTATTTTCTAACCATCGAAATCGTACCATTGAGATGCCATATAATAGTCCATTAATGGGGCTATCCAAAGACACTTTACTTCTTTTGGTCCGGTAATATCTGACCGAGAAATCCAGCTTTTCGCAAGAGCGACAATTTTTTTGAATACTTCCGGTATGGAGATTATTGTCGGAATAGTTTTAATAACCAGTTGGGGCAATTAAAAAGCGGCAGGGCTCTGTAATGATATATTACATTATCTGATCAGATAAAATGACCCTGAGAAATCCTATGTTCAAAGGTGCCAAAAATGCAAAAATGTCAAAATATCGAAAATTAAATTTCAATAACTCAATACATATTACACATCGTTAGAATCGTAATTAGGTCAGCTATCCGAATCTGTAATCTTTTTGTAAAAATTTGTTTAAATAATAAAGTAATAGAGCATTTTGCAAAATTTCACTATTTTTCGACTTTTTTCGATTTTCAGTCCTTTTTTTTTTTTATCGTATTCCAGACATTTCAAAGTCTTATTGGATGGCATAATTCACAAGACTATCGAATGGAATCTCGATAGAGAAAGTTAAAAAAAAAGTTGCGGTTAAGATTTCGAGATACAGGCGTCAAAAAACGCCCCAAATCAGAAAATACTTGATTTTCAGCTTGTCATATTTTGCTGCTTGGTCATAGTATCCGTATAAATTGGGCATCATTCGACAGTCCATTCCTCGGGCCACTCAACGAAAGTTTAATTCGTTTAATCCATTGATAATGGACGGAGAAATCGAGTTTTTCCCCCAAAACACCCATTTTTTGCCTTTTTTTCGAAATATCTATCATTATTTCGACTACTTCCGGTTTGTTGTTGAAATTGCTTTATGCAGCAGTCTGACTTTATAGCTTTATGTTCCAGGACTTTCAGAAATATCGATTTATCCTTTCCCAAAAATATAAGGGTTGGGAAATGGGCAGAAAATTCGAAAAAAATCGAAAAATAAAGAGCGATAACTCGGAATGCAATTTTTTAGTAATCACAATAGGCTTTCAGACTTTTGTCTGAAAGCCTATTGTGATTACTAAAATTTTTCAAGTTAGAACAAGTTAGAAACCATTTTGTGATATCTATATGATCGTATGGGTTCATTCTTTTAGTTGATTAGAATCAAATATCAAAATCTTAAACAAACACTAAATACGACTCATTTGAATAAATTATTTGTTTCGAAGGCTATAAATACAGTTTTTGCCTAAATTTCGTCATTTCCGGTGACATTGAAAATGTTAAATTGAGTTGAACTAGTCACAAATCCAATAATAATTGACTCTTTTACAGGCACAATAGCGTAAAGAGTGACTCATGCAAAATTGACCATTTCTCGGCAACTGCGCATATTACAAATTAATTTTCACATACATTCTCTCCGTATAGATTATTGCTACGAGTTTATGAAAGTTACGAAGTAATATTTTAAAATATGAAAACGCTGGATGGGTTGTAAATAGCTTAATTTTACACCCTTTTTCACCTTTTAATCGAAATAGCCCCGAAAACGGAATCGAAATTAAAAAAATATTTCTAAAAACGATAGCTTCGGCGATTTCGGACATTTTGCATTGTCACAGAACGTTCAAAATAGCTTTATCCTCTAAGTCACACCCACTTTTCCAGTAAAACTGAAGAAATCGTAACAATCCGACAAGCAGTTGCTGAGATCTAATCAAAAATAATTTGGAATAAGAAGAATAATAATCTTAACAAAAACAATAGTGTTTCACACAAGCTACGCAGTGTGAAACCCTAATAATCCGAAGAAAAACAATAGTGTTTCACACTGGCTACGCATTGTGAAACCCTAATTATAATAACAGCAATATATATCATCCAAAAATTTTATTTTGTAAGAGTACATAATTTGGTGTAAGATGTTTTCATATTTGATTGGTTAGGCTTAATTGGCATTCTATTGCATATTATCATATTATGATATATTCCAATGTAGAGTACTGGGTAGCCTACTGTAGGCCTAGAAGTAGATCTATATATATACGTCTTTATCTTATGATAATATGACCTCTCGCTCTAACTTGTCTAAGCTAAATCAAATCAAATCAATGTGCTATTAATGTAATGTAGGGACTAGAGAGAAATTTGGTTCAACGTCCACTCGACACAAACTAGGTAATATCGGGACTAACATGCTTCAGTTTTATTTCAATAAATCACTTTATGGGCCTTTTTTTAGCAGTGAGATGAAATTGGGGGACCCAGAGAAAACCCACGAGGTTAGACAGGCGACCCTACTCCTTGTCTCGTACAAGCGGGGAATCGAAACTATGCCACTTGACTCCATGACATGTCATAGGTCTAATAAACCTTTTAATACCTATTACCTGGTAATTTAAATTGTAGGCCCTTTTTTTTTAGTAGTTTCGCATACGCGAGGCAAGAAGTAGTTGCACTTCTATATAAACCAACACATTCCTTGCATTCTTTATCACATGCTATCTAGTATTTTCGTAATTTTAGAATTACATGTAGATGTGATTTTTAAAGGATCAAATTTTAAATAGTAAGCTTTACTGTCTGTAGTTGCACACGTTCTTTTTACATTCAATATTTTTGGTAAAAACAAATAAAATCTACAAACACAATAATAAAATAAATTTAGATTCATATGTTGTCATTAAAAGCAATTGAAAAAGAATCATGTGCGAGGGAACTAACTATATTTTCTGAAGAATCTGTTGTATTCTGGCAAAAGGATAATGGACAAGCCTAATTTTTTCTAAGATTGTGTATCGAAAAATGTGATTCTATGTAGGCCTACAATTACTTGTGGTAAACAATTTAAGTGTTAAGTTTATGGTATGTTATATACCTTTCCAAATTTCATAAAAATATTATTTTGCTCAATTTTCAGTTGCAATAAGCTTTTAATAAAACAGTAAGCCTAATACTGTTATGCTATTCAAAATCACATTTCCCCTTTTACAGGTAGGCCTTAATCCGACCAATAAAATATTTACTTATCACTAATGTTAAACCATTCAGTAATTCAAAATAATTTTAATTTACTCTGTTATTATCTAGTAATAGTATGCTGTATGGTTAACTTCAGTTTGTATGGCAGATAATTCCATAATAGTTCACAGTATAAATTAAATTTTCTATTTCTAAATAATCAGTTGATGAAAAAATCACAAAAATAAAAGTAACTCTGAACACAGATCAGACCTAATGGCATCATAGATAATACCGTATTGTCTATGATGGCATGGATATCTAGAGCAAACTTCAGATTTATAATAATTTAATATATTCTTGTGCAGTAGTGTAAACTGGACAATTTCATAGTATTAGGGGGCCTATAAAGGCCGTCAAAACATTACATGACATGACACCCAGAGCAATATGCAAAATATTCATTTTCAAGTTGTTTTTGGTTTATACTTGTTTGTAAAAAGAGAAACCAATCAACTCAAATAAAGTTTATTGAAAAATGTTATAGGCCTTTTAAAATGGAATTTTAATATCTTTAATTATTTTATTTTTTAAAAATGAAAGCCTACATTAATTAATAGAACAAAAATCATAAAAGCACTCGGTATTTTATCTTGGAAAACAACCAACGGCCCAAATCTGTTTATTGGAAAACGTTATATGCCTATTTGGAATTCAATTTTAATATTCTTGAATTATTATGTTATATTTTAATGAAAGCTTACTTTATTAACATAACATAAATAAGAGAAGCACACAGTAATAAGCTGTCGAAGACAAAGGAATTTTTCTTGGGAGAAAAAATAAATCTAGAAATGGAAACAACAGGTATTTGGTGGAATAGTTTCAAAGTTAATAAAACCTTAAGAATCGACAATAATTTACGGCCTTAATAAATAGACCAATTCGTAAACCGTCACAAATGCCTTCTCTCGTCCTGGTCTACTCACTTCATTCCGGGCTGTACCACACTTTATGCATGTTTTAAAAATATGAATCATGTTGTATAAATTCCCGAAACACACACACAACTAACATATTGTATGTGATAATTCTCAGTAGTTTTGTTATCGAAATCCTATAAAACTACGAAATTAAAGAGATTTAGTTCATCGATATAGATATTGTAACTTCGTTGAGCGAACTGTCAGTGTGTGGTTTATTACAAAAATTCCCAAGATGCATTGCGCGTCGCTGTGTTTCTATGGGCCGTAATGCGAGTCGCCACTCTGTGTATTTTTACTCCGTGGTTCTACTCCACTAACTTCTGGTATAATCTGTGGGGGAGGGGACGCGTTTTGAAGTTATCCGCCCTTGATAATTGTGCTATTTTTATCGACCAATCCCATAATTCGTTAATTGGAAAGGAAGTGGGCAAAGGGAGTTAACTCTCATCGGACAAGGTTAGGAGTGAGCCTAAATTATGCTAAATGCATATTTATTTACAACAAATTATATAATATACTCTTCAAAAAAAGTAGGGGATAATATGTAACAGGCCTTGCCTGAGTAGAGCGAAGCTGATGTGATTGTTGTCAAATAAAACCTTCATAATAAAGTTTCCCCAATTGAAAAAAGAACAAAAAGGTGTGAGGATTTTCATTGACGTCAAAATTATCTGACGTCATTTATTCCACGCGTCATAGAAATATTTCTTAGAGACCCAAAATCTCGCTTGGGCGAGATTTGGTAAGTTGACATGCGCTGACATGCACATTGACAGACATGCGCATTGCCTGTTTTCCCCAGTGTATCCGGTTCCTGTCTGAATTTTTTTTTAATCAACAGTCTGTGGGTGACATTTTCAATTACACTCCTGTGTTACCGGAAAAGAGCTTTGCTCAAGCACCGCGCTTCGCGCGATGCTTTAGAGCTTCGCTCTATATTAAAATGCAAATACCTATGCAGGCTGTCATGGACACTTGACATGCTTTGAGAGTATGTTCACGGATGAAGAACTTATCGCCCCAACAGAGCCACTGAGCTGCACATGCCACACGCAATAGCGCCATACACGTGGGAAGGGTTCATTATCAAATTTGACACTTTAAGGAAGGGTTGATGAAAACTGCCGCGTGCCGGTTTATCCTATCCATATTTGCTTTCCTATCGGTTCTTGCATAAGATTTAGCATATCTTTGCTTTAGTGTGTTATGTTTAATTTGATCAGGAAACGTGTTCGTCGACGTCAACGTCAACCGACAACACTGCAAGAATTGGCCGTAGTACTGCAAGAGGAGTGAGTCACATTGCCCCAAATCGTGATTGGACGGTTGTTTAGGAGCATGCCACAACGAATTGCTGAATGTCTGAGGATTGGTGGAGCAATAACTCATTATTAAGATAAAAATCAAAAACGTCCACATTCACTTTTGACAGTGAATCTCTTTGGGAGTGAAATGGGGCCGTCAGATAAGCCGACCATATGAACTGTTCATGTTCATGTGTAGGCAATTGGCCTGTTATTAACATACACTGGTTACCTCTAATAAAAACAGCAGTGCATTTCCGCAATTTTGTATTGTTTCTGAATATCCCCGCTTTTTTTTTAAGAGTATATTATATTAACGAAGACCGGACGTTTATGTAGGTTCAAGAGTTTTATTGCGAATCGATCATTCACATGATATCATAGACAAATAAATTTTGTTGTTCTTCTTCTAGTCTGGAGGCTCAGTGTGTGTGTGTGTGGTGGGGGGGGGTCCATCAAATGGGCACAAGTCTTGTTTTTCATTTTTATTGTCTTGGCACACGCGCAGGGGTCTTTCCTGTGAGAGGAAACCTGAGTACCGGGAGTAAACCCAAGAGGTTGAGAAGGCACCCCTATCTCCAGAGACAAGTGAATCAAATTGCTAAGTATTTCATTCTGTTTTGTTTATTATTATTGAACTTTTACTTAGACAAGTGAATCAGATTGCTAAGTATAAGTTCAATAATAACTAGAACTGCGATGCAGTAATGACAGGTTTCACTGGTGCCACGTTACCCTAAACATTTGTCACTTCCGGTACCAATGAAATCATTAAACAGGTTTCCACATAAGCATTGCACACATCAAATAAAATGAACTCAGAATCAACCAAATCCAGCAATATCAATTCATTTAATACATTTGTTACATTTAAGTGATCCTGTCAAAATTACAGTACTTCTGGTGATAATGAAAATGTTCAATTAGTTTTATGAAATCAGAAATGGCATAAGGCGTCACATCGTGAAAATTTTATGTAAATCGAATAATAATTGCCACTTTTATAATGCAAAAACTTTGAGAAGTGGCTTGTAGAAAATCGTCTATTTCTCTGCAACCGTTAGAAACCATTTTTTGGTATCTGTATGATCGTATTGGTTCAATCTATTTGTTGATTGGAATCAAATATCATAATTTTAAAAACATTACAAATCAAACCCATTTGAATATAATAATAATATCTGTTTTGAAGGCTAAAAATACAGTTTTTGCCAGAATGACGTTACTTCCAGTGATAATGAAAATCTTAAATTACTTATATGAAATCGTAAAAGTCATTAGGTAACAGACAGTGAAGATTTTATGAAAATCGAATAATAATTGGCACTTTTAGGGACCAAAACCTTGAAAAGTGACCTGTTAAAAATCGTCTATTTCTCTGCAACTGAACAAGTTAGAAACCATTTTGTGATATCTATATGATCATATGGTTCCATTCTAATAGTTGATAGGAATCAAATATCAAAATTTTAAACAAATAATAAATACGACTCATTTGAATAAATTATTCGTTTTGAAGGTTATAAATACAGTTTTTGCCCAAATTACGTCATTTCGAGTGACATTGAAAATGTTAAATTGGTTTGACCTAGTTAACATTGACATTACGCATCAAATGATGTCACTTTTATGAAAATCCAATAATAGTTGACTCTTTAACAGGCAAACTAGCGTAAAATGTGACTCATGCAAATTTGCCCATTTCTCGGCAACTTCTCATATTACAAACTGATTTTCACATACATTCTCTTCGTATGGATTATTGCTACAAGTTTATGAAAGTTGCGAAGAAATATTTTAAAATATGAAAAGCCTGAATGGGTTGTGAATAGCTCATTTTTTCACCTTTTTTCACCTTTAAATCGAAATGACCAGAAAAAGAAATCGAAATTAAAAAAACTGAGCCCGATGTTTTCTACGCCTTTAGTCATACAAGATTTGAAAAATTTGCTTTCAAAAAGTGGTATCGAACTGTCAAAATTGTAGTTTTTGCTAAATTTACGTCCCTTCCGTTGCCGAAAGGCAACTTTACCGCAAACAAAAAGAATGACATTTTGGACCACGGAACATATGAACTTTGTTTTATACAAATCGAACAATAAATAATCAATCCGGGACTGAAAAACTAAATTAGTCAATGGGGGCCAAGGAGAAATACGGTGACAAAAAATGTTGCCTTTTTTGGGTCAAATCAGATGACTCTTGAACCCTGGGTAAAATACCACATAAAAATATTAATTAATAAAAAAGTTTTTCGTAAAAATTTAAATTTTCAAATCTTGGCGCCTAATATCTCCGAAGATTCGTCGAAAATAAAAAATCTAAAGAAATGTAGCTATGTGCCTTGTCTGCGGCTATAAAAAAATGTATCAAACATTACAATCCGACAATTATTGATAACATTACGGCAAAATTTCGAAAACGACAACTTCTGACAATTCGCATTGTCGCAGAACGTTCGAAATAGCTTTAAAATTTAAGTCAATCCCACTTTCCCAGTAAAACCGAATCGATCCGACAAGTAGTTTCTGAGATATGCTCAAATGGGAAAATAATAATAATAACTAGAACTGTGATGCAGTAATGACGGGGTTCACTGGTTGCGCGTTACCCTTGAACTTATGTCACTTCCGGTGCCTTGTTACCCATGAACGTATGTCACATTCGGTACCAATGAAACCGTTAAACAGATTTCCACGTAAGCATTGCACATGTGTTATGAAATGGACGCAGAAATCAACCAAATCCAGCAATATCAATCCCATTTATACATTTGTTACCATGCGTTAGATATGTCAAAAAAGTGATCCTGACAAAATTTGTTACTAACTTACCACTAAGTTAGCTGACTATCTAATGGGAACTTAAAAGTGTGAAAAAAAGTCTTAAAAAATGATCCTGACAAAATTGGTTATTTCTCAACAAAGAAAGATGGTTGAAGCAATTTGTGGACATCTATCTATATGATCGTATTGATCCAATCTATATCTCAATTGGAATCAAATATCATAATGTTAAACGAATAATAAATACAACTCATTTGTTTTGAAGGCTAACAATACAGTTTTTGCCAAAACGTCATTACTGCCGGTGATAATGAAAGTGTTAAATTAGTTCCATGAAATCACAAATGGCATCAGGCATCACATGGTGAAAATTTTATGAAAATCAAATAATAGACACTTTTATAGACCAAAATCCCCTTGAAAAGTGACTTGTAGAAAATCGTCTATTTCTCTGCAACCGTAAACGTTAGGAACCATTTTGTGGTATCTGTATGATAACGTGAAAAGTGACTCATGCAAAATTGCCTATTTCACGGCAACTGCTAATATTACAAACTAATTTTGACATACATTGTCATCGTATGGATTAATGCTACAGGTTCGTGAAAGTTGTCAAGAAATATTTTAAAATATGAAAAGCCTGAATGCATTGTAAATAGCTCATTTTTACACCTTTTTTTCAGCTTTAAATCAAAATAATGCAAATGCAAAACCGAAATAATAATAAAAAAAAACAAAGCAAGACATATTTTGTGTCTTTAGTATGAGCATTCATCTTGATCTATTAGATTTGTAAACATTAATATTTGCTTTTTAAAAGACCTTTCGAAACGTCAAAATTGAAGTTTTAGGCAAAATTACGTCACTTCCGGTGCCGACAGAAACTTTTATAGGTAGAAGTAAGTTGAGAATTTGCACCAGGTGGGCTTTTCTTTTACACAAATCAGGCAATAAATAATTAACCAAGAACCCATACACTGAAATTAAAATGCGAAAAATCTTAAAAAGTGATCCTGACAAAATTGGTTATTTCTGGACAAAGGAAGATGTTAGAAATAATTTTTTGATATCTATATGATCGCATTGATTAATACTTTTTGTCCATTGAAATCAAATATCATAATTTTATACGAATAATGAATATCGCTTACTTCAAACAATTACTTGTTTTAGAGGCTAAAACTACAGTTTTTGCCAAAGTGACGGTACTTCCGGTGATAATGAAAATCTTAAATTACTTATATGAAATTGTAAAAGGCAATAGGTAACAAACAGTGAAGATTTTATGAAAATCAAATAATAATTGGCACTTTTATGGACCAAAACCTTGAAAAATGACCTGTTAAAAATCGTCTATTTCTCCGCAACTGAACAAGTTAGAAACCATTTTGTAATATATCTATATGATCGAATGGGTTCATTCTATTAGTTGATTGGAATCAAATGTCATAATTTTAAAAACATTACAAATCAGACTCATTTGAATAAAATATCTGTTTTGAAGGCTATAAATACATTTTTTGCCCAAATGGCGCCATTTCCGGTGACATTGAAAATGTTAAATTGGTTTGAACTAGTCAAAATTACCATTACACATCAAATGGTGTCACTTTTATGAAAATCCAATAATAATTGGCTCTTTGACAGGCAAAATAATGTAAAAAGTGACTCATGCAAAATTGACCATTTCTCGGCAAACACTCATATTACAAACTAATTTTGACATAGATTCTTTTCGTATGGATTAATGCTACAAGTTTATGAAAGTTGGAAGAAATATTTTGAAATATGGAAAGCCTGAATGGGTTGTAAATAGCTCACTTTTACACCTTTTTTCACCATTAAATCGAAATGGCGCAAATACAAAACCAAAATTAAACCAGCGGCTGCCAGGCAGGATACGTCCACATTTTCAAGAGATGGATAAAAAACAAGCTAAAACGAAAGTGATTTGTCCTACAATCAAGGGCGATAATTCATGAAATTACAATTCGATATGCGCAAATAAACTTACATTTCAAGTTTCAACAAAATCGGATAAAAATTGTGACCTCTATAGGGTCCACAACCTTGATATACCATATTTTTACGCAATTTGAGAACGAAGGGCGGCCATTTTGTCTGTCAGTCTTTGGCCGATTTTCACAAAATTTGAACTCAGTCTTCCTAAGCTTGTAACGGTGATATAATAATATGTTTTTTTAAATCGGATAAAAATTATGACCTCTATAGGGTCCACAAGCTAAAAACGCGATTTTTCGTACAATCAGGGGCCATAATTCAGTAAGTTACGGTCCGATATGCGCGAATATCGAAAGGAACCAAGATCTTTGGGTTATAAACTTACATTTCATGTTTCAACAAAATCGGATCAAAATTGTGACCTCTATAGGGTCCACAACCTTGATATACCTTATTTTTACGCTATTTGAGAACGAACGGCAGCCATTTTGTCTGTCAGTTTTGGGCCGATTTTCACGAAATTCTAACTCCGCCGTCCTTATGGTGTAACGGTGATATATTAACACGGTTTTTTAAATCGGATAAAAATTATGACCTCTATAGGGTCCACAAGCTAAAAACGCGATTTTTCGTACAATCAGGGGCCATAATTCAGTAAGTTACGGTCCGATATGCGCGAATATCGAAAGGAACCAAGATCTTTGGGTTATAAACTTACATTTCATGTTTCAACAAAATCGGATCAAAATTGTGACCTGTAGACTATTCACAAACAATTGTGGACGGACGGACGGACAGGGGCGACGACAATATACGTCCACATGAAAATGTGGGCGTATAAAAAAGCGAGTCTGAGATTTTTTGCGCCTGAAAAGACGTTCCGACTTGACAAAATTAAAGTTTTTAGGGAAATTGCGTCACATTTGGTGGTGCCGATAGAAAACTTTACTGGTAATAAAAAAATTGAGAATTTGCACCATCGGGCAATAAATAATTAACCTAGAACCGATAAACTGAATTAGAAACTTAGCGGCCAAGAAAAATTATGTTCACATTTTTGCTCAAATCAGACGACCCCTTAACCCTGGGTAAAATGCCATAAAAAAATATTCATTAATAAAAAAGTTTTTAGTCAAAATTTAAATTTCCAAAATTTGGCGCATAATATCTCCCTATGTGCCCTGTCTCAGGCTATATATGTCAAAATGTATCCAATGTTAATATTCGACGATTATTGTTAATATTAGCAATATTTTAAAAAATGACAACTTTGGCGTTTCGGACATTTCGCATTGTCACAGAGCGTTCGAAATAGCTTTAATCTCTACGTCACACCCACTTTCCCAGTAAAACCGAAGACATCGAATTGATCCGACAAGTAGTTTCTGAGGTATGCTCAAGTGGGGAAAAAAAAAAATAATAATAAGAACAATGTTAACAAAAACATTCTCGGTCTATGCAGGGATCGAACACACAATGTGCACGTTAACGTCTTACCCGCTGAGCGACCATGGCTCCCTTTAACAATCTAGGTGAGCATATGTTACCAGGCAACAGGGAAGAAGAGCAGGTGTTGACAATCAAACTAAAGATTAATTTTTATTGAAATCGGATAAAAATTGTGACCTCTACAGGGTCCACAAGCAAAAAACATGAATTGTACAATCAGGGGCTATAATCCATGTAGACGTATAAAAACGTATATCAACTGCCTTCCACTAAGAGTCCACTAGTAAATATTTCAAAAATATATTTTTTACAAGGCTAAGAACAATCAAAAATTCAAACTTTTGCTTTAACCCAAGAGCTAATTAACAGATTAGCTACCCTATCCGTATAGAGCTCATTAAAGGACAATATTTGTGCCAGTCATTATGACATATGTGATTGAACTGAATAAACACGTTCCAAATATAATTTTAACACATTGCTACGATAGCTGCATTATTAAGATTTCAAGAAAGGGAAGTGACGAACGCAAAAGGAAAACACAAGTTATCTTTCTATATAACTGACTAAAGTGACAATCGATAACAGATACACAGGCGAATTTCTTCTCACTAATAATTCCTTCGAAGACCAAAAGTTGTTATATGAGCCTGTGTGAGGATATCTGACAATTCAAAAAAATAATTAACTGTCACTAGATAAGAGAAAAATAGAAAAGTATAGAATGAATAAAAACAAGGGAATGTAAAGTGAATTTCTCAAATGAAACCGGTCCCTTAGTCCAGATATTTAATGCTTCTGATGAAAAGAGCAACTTACTCCAGATATTTCATGTGTGCATCTAACAGAGCAGAATTTTGAGGCTCCTCCTTGTCAGTTAGGCAGCACAGATAATCATGCGGTTTTACATCCAAAACCCATCCCTTCATCCATATATTTAATTCAGTGCCGGACTGGGCCCACCTGTCTGTGACAGGTGCGCCTAAGCTCATTAAAAAAAAAAAAAGTGGGCCTAAGCTTATAAAGAAAAAAGAAAAAAGAGATAGAAAAATGAAATAAGAAAAAGAAAGGAGAGGGGAGGAAAGAAAAGAAAGAAGAAAGGCGATGAGATAGGACAGGACACAGAACAGGAGAAAGAAAAGATAGGAAGCTTTGGTCTGAAATGCTTGGAAAATGGGTTTGCGGTTGTCAATTTTTAAAAATTTTCTGAGGGGAGGGGGTCCCCAGACCCTCCACGGATGCTAATGCGCCCTCGGCGTGCTAGTGACGCGCCTTCATTGCGTACATGCGTCGGCCATGGCCAATGACCTGACAGGTTGGCCTTTGGCCTACCAGTCCAGCACTGATTTAATTTAAGTGTCTAACAGAGCCACGTTTACAGCCCAAACACATCCTTTTCTCTAGATATTTAATGTGTGCATCTAAGAGAGCAAAACCCATCTCTTCATTAAGATATTTAATGTGTACTTCTATTAGGTTTCTTATCCCAATTGATCTGATTTTTAAAAAATATACTGCTGCGTCAAGACTGACTTTCTTTTTGCCTAAACTTACACCTCCTCATAGATGATTTACCCAACACATTGTGATTTATTTTACTCAAACTGCTCTGATAGGTTACCACGAATACAATTGCTCGAAAATGTTCAACATTTACACATTTTGCGGTTCAATGATACAAAATACAAACACAACTTTTAATGTTTAGACATATTCTAAAGATAGGGATTAAGGTTTTCTTCTTTTTCCTATGAATCAGCTGATGGAGGGGAACCCTTTCACCTAAATAAGAATTGATATTCCGCCCCCACCCCTCCTCCTTTTAATAATTTTCTCTACTTCATATTCTGAAAAATATAATTTTAAGATTCTGTATATTTCAATCATTTTGTTTTATATAGACCCTAACTTGACATAGTTTATGAGGTAGGTATAATAACCATGGGGGTAACAGTATAACTACGAAAAACATTGACATGCCTCCATGTCTGTCAATATTTGGTACTTCAGTTTAAAATATAATTAGCACCCCTGATTAACCAACAAGCAGTTAATTGAAATTGTTGAGATATGATATGCTCTTTTACCTTACTAATCTGAACAATGCATATAAGATATACAGAGAACAGGGCAAATCATCAATAGGGTTAACCCTTTCATTATCCAAATGAATGAACTCAATTATGTAAAAAATAATTTTAAAAACTGTAGCTTCTAGTTCATTAGAATGAAATGAAATGGGGTTTAACATCCTACTGTTCTGCTCCTAAACTGGGCTAATGAAAATGGGCATACGCCATACAGTGTGCTATGAGGGAAATTTTGCCCGGGCAACGGCGCTATGGCCTACTCTTATATCGAATTCCAACTGCCAAGGGGTCTTTTACGTGCACGCCAGTGTGTAAACGGGACCTCTGTTTTTCGTCCCATCCGAACGACTAGACAGCTGTCCTTGTCTGGCCCTCCGTCTTGCATCACTGACAAGGGGGGAACCACGCCGGAAAATCGGGATGAACTTTCTCGGTCAATACAAGGGTCGAACACCCGACCTCCAGGCTAGCGAGCCAGCGTCTTACCCACTTAGCCACGTGATCCCCCTAGTTCTTTAGAAGAAAAAAAATAAAACAAAGTGGAAGATAATACTTTTACGAGAGAAACTTTAAGAATAGGTAAAACAATGGTTATAAGTGACCAATAAACATTGTCCAGATGAACAAGCCTCTCTCCCCCGAATATGAATTCCATTCTGATGGCCCTCTCGGTTGACATAAGTAAAGAAGTGACCGTATATGAATATGTTACCTTTGTTTGTAACTGTGCTGTTTATAGCTAAGGTTTCGTCTACAAGGATGTTCTTTTCACCTAAAATCATGAAGCCAGTCATTAATATTTAGAAACCAGCAGCTGCCAGGCTATTTGCATACAAGGGGCAGCCATTATTGTCCATCAGTTTTTGTCTGATTTTCACGAAATTCGAACTCAACCATCATTAGTGTATAACTGTGATATATTCACACGTTTTTTTTTCAAAATTGGATAAAAATTGTGACCTCTATAGGGACCACAAGCTCAAAATGCGATTTTTCATACAATCAAGGGCCATAATTCAGGAAGTTACAATCTGATATGCTTGAATATCGAAAGGAACCAAGATCTTTGGGTTATTAACATGCATTTCAAGTTTCATCAAAATCGGATCAAAATTGTGACCTCTAGGAGGTCCACAACCTTGATATACATGAAGTTTACACTATTTGCGTAGAAGGGGTAGACATTTTGTCAGACAGTTTTGGTGCGAAATTTGAACTCAACCATTCTTAGGGTGTAACAGTGATATACTAAAAGGTTTTTTTTTACAATCGGATAAAAATTGTGATCTCTAGAGGGACCACAAGCTAAAAGCATGATTTTTTCATACAATCAGGGGCCATAATTCAGGAAGTTACAATCCGATATGCTCCGAATATCAAAAGGAACCAAGATCTTTGGGTTATAAACATGCATTCCAAGTTTCATCAAAATCGGATGAAAATTGGGACGTCTTAGAGTGTCCACAAGCTAAAAACATCATTTTTAATACAATCAGGGGCCATAATCCATGAAGTTATGGTCCGATACATGCCAAGATCGAAAGGAACCGAGATCTTTGGGAGATAGACCTGTATTTCAAGTTTCGTCAAAATCGGATAAAAATTGTGACCTGTAGAGTGTCCACAAACAAATTGTGGACGGCCGGATGACAGGCGCAAAAACAATATACGTCCACATGAAAATATGGGCGTATAAAAAGCACCCAAGACAGTGGAATGAAACCTGACCCTATTTCTTGTCGTCTTCAAGGCTGGAATGGAAATAACAACACATGATTTGGTGACAGACCTTATGATCTAAATCACAGATTTTAACATGAAAACACAGCCAAGCGAATAGGCTCTCTGGCACTCTCATATAGGTGATAGGTATGCTACTGACGAATAAATATTTCTTGCTTTTGCACAGGCCTTTAAATATTTTTTTTTACATCAATACCCAGACCATGTTTTCCATTACAGACGATACAGCTTACATATAAAATTTTAGAAATGTTTGTAGATTATTGCACGTGTCTGCTACAAATGTCATGTTATCAAGGAAGTACAAGGAAGTGGCTGAAGTACATGTAGGTGATGAAAGTGTATAACAATACTGTACCTGTTTCTGCAACGATTTGTGATCCATCATCAGTATTTGTAATTCTACAAAATAAAAGTAAAAAAATAAATAATTGTTTTCGGCTGCCAGAAGAAGATCAGACAATATATATTTTCTGATCATTAGCTTGGGATATATTTTCAAAGTTACTCCATGTTCAACTTACTACAAAGCATAAAAGTGTCTACATAATGGTTCTCAAATGTAGCTTGTAGAATATGCATTATATCTATAACACGCAAGTCGCTAGATAAATCCGTAAACAGAAGATCAACCGGTTTTTCTATGTGGTCAAATAGAAATAAAGTGCCATTTTTGACACAATTTCAAATGGCAACTTTCTAGTTTTGTGTGAGAGAGAGAGAAAGAGAGAGAGAGAGAGAAATGGGGTTAAACATCCACTCGACACAAACTAGGTCATTTCGGGATTTACAACTGGTTCAATTTTACTCACGCACAACCTGGGAATCAAAACCACGCCACTTGACTCAGTGACAGATCAATGACAGACCTTATGATACAACGTGAGCATCATTTTGGTCATCCAAATCCCCACCCTTTCTAGTTTTGTACATTATTTAAACTGAATATAAAGTGCACTTTTTAAAGCAGATTTAAATCATCATCAAATTTAAAAAATAAGAATTACTTTTTAAACTACACAAATTACGAGGAATTTAGAAAACCTACAAACCTTACATTCAAGACATCAAGAGATAAAATAGCTTTTAGTTTCTTTAACCCATACTGGGAAGGCGGTTTTAAAGGTGTTAGGTCTTTCAGCAGTCCATCAATGGCTACTCTACCTTCCCTGTATGATTTATACAGGAAAACAGCCTTTGTTCCGGTTGGTAAACCTAAGAAATACAACAGTATCATTTTTAAATCCCAATACATACCTAAATACCTAATTCAGCCCAATAAATAGCCATAAATAGCCTTACATATTTGTCATCATTGACTGATAATTTGTCAAATCTACATGAATAAGGCCATGAACAATGATACAATCAGCAGTTGAACATTTGGACGTCTCAAAGCTTTGTGTTTTTAAGGACACATACCTGGGATATAAACACTTTTTAAGTCTTATCTAAATCGGATAAAAATTGTGTCCTCTAGAGTGTCCACAATCTAAAAACATACATTTTTGAATAATCCATGAAGTTGCGGTCTGATACAAGCTAATATTGAATCGAAACGAAATCTTTGGGATATAAACTTATTTCATGTTTCGTCAAAATGGGATAAAAAATTGTGACCCCTTTTTTGTAGAAATCATTCAATTTGTTTCTCGTTTCATGAGAAATGGTGGTTCTTGTTTTCAACTTCAAATAAAAAAAGGTCTCACTTTAGAAAAAAAACAGCAGCTGCCAGGCAGGATGCACCCACATTTTCGAGAGATGGATAGAGAACAAGCTAAAAAGAAAGTGATTTTTCCTACAATCAAGGGCCATAATTCAGGAAATTACAATTACATTAGGAACCAAGATCTTTGTGTTATAAACTTACATTTCAAGTTTCAACAAAATCTGATAAAAATTGTGACCTCCATAGGATCCACAACCTTGATATACCATATTTTTACGCTACTTGAGAATGAAGGGCGGCCATTTTGTCTGTCAGTTTTGGGTCGATTTTCACGAAATTCGAACTCAGCCGTCCTTATGGTGTAACGGTGATATAATAATACAGTTTTTTTAAATTGGATAAAAATTATGACCTCTATAGGGTCCACAAGCTAAAAACGCGATTTTTCGTAAAATCAGGGGCCATAATTCAGGAAGTTATGGTCCGATATGCGCGAATATCGAAAGGAACTGAGATCTTTGTGTTATAAACTTACATTTCAAGTTTCAACAAAATCGGATAACCAGCGGCTGCCAGGCAGGATACGCCCACATTTTTGAGAGATGGATAGAGAACAAGCTAAAAAGAAAGTGATTTTTCCTACAATCAAGGGCCATAATTCATGCAGTTACAATTCGATATGCGCAAATATCGAAAGGAACCAAGATCTTTGAGTTATAAACATGCATTGCAAGTTTCATCAAAATCGGATTAAAATTGTAACCTCTACAGTTTTGGTTTGATTTTCAGGAAATTTAAACTCAACCTTTATTATGTTGTTACAGTGATATATTCAAACAATTTTTAAAATCAGATAATAACTATGACCTTCAGAGGGACCACAAGCTAAAAGAAGCGATTTTTCTTATAATCAGGGGCGATAAATCATGAAGTTACGATCCGATATGCGACAATATCGAAACGAACCAAGATCTTTAGGTTATAAACATGTATTTCAAGGTTCATCAAAATCGAATTAAAATTGCGACCTCTACAGGATCCACAACCTTGACATATACCATATTTTTACACTATTCGCGTACAAGCGGCGGCCATTTTGTCCGGCAATTTTGGTTCGATTTTCACGAAATTCGAACTCAACCTTCATTACGGTGTAACAGTGATAAAGTCAAACGTTTTTTTAAATTGGATAATAATTGTGACCTCCAGAGTGACCACAAGCTAAAAATGGCGATTTTGCGTACAATAAGGGGCCATAATTCAGGAAGTTACGATCCGATATGCGACAATATCGAAAGGAACCAAGATCTTTAGGTTATAAACATGCTTTTCAAGTTTCATCAAAATGGAATTAAAATTGTGACACATACAGGGTCCACAACCTTGATTCACACTATTTTTACACTATTCGCGTACAATCGGCGGCCATTTTGTCCGGGAATTTTCGTCCGATTTCATCCAAATTCGAACTTAACCTTCCTTAGGGTGTAACGGTAATATAATAATACAGTTTTTTAAATCGGATAAAAATTATGACCTATATAGGGTCCACAAGCTAAAAACACGATTTTTTGTATAATCATGGGCCATAATTCAGGAAGTTACGATCCAATATGCGACAATATCGAAAGGAACCAAGATCTTTAGGTTACAAACATGCATTTCAAGTTTCATCAAAATCGAATTAAAATTGTGACCATACAGGGTCCACAACCTTGATTTATCCTATTTTTACACTATTCGTGTACAAACGGCGGCCATTTTGTCCGTCAATTTTGGTCCGATTTTCACAAAATTCGAACTCAACCTTCCTTAGGGTGTAACGCTGATATATTAATACGTTTTTTTAAATTAGATAAAATTTATGACCTCTATAGGGTCCACAAGCTAAAAACGCGATTTTTCGTACAATCAGGGGCCATAGATCAGGAAGTTATGGTCCGATATGCACGAATATCGACAGGAACTGAGATCTCTGGGTTATAAACTTACATGTCAAGTTTCAAAAAAATCGGATAAAAATTGTGACCTCTATAGGGTCCACAAGCTAAAAACGTGATTTTTCGTACAAACAGGGGCCATAATCCATGAAGTTTCGATCCGATACATGCCAATATCGAAAGCAGCCGAGATCTTCTGGGGATAAACCAATATTTCAAGTTTCGTCAAAATCGGACAAGAATTGTGACCTGTAGAGAGTCCACAAACAAATTGTGGACGGACGGACAGGGGCGACAACAATATATGTCCACACGAAAATGTGGGCGTATAAAAATTGTGACCTCTATAGGGTCCACAACCTTGATATACCATATTTTTACGCTATTTGAGAACGAAGGGCGGCCATTTTGTCTGTCAGTTTTCGGCCGATTTTCACGAAATTCGAACTCAGTCGTCCTTAGGGTGCAACAATGATATAATAATACGATTTTTTAAATCGGATAAAAATTATGACCTTTATAGGGTCCACAAGCTAAAAACGTGATTTTTTGTAAAATCAGGGGCCATAATTCATGAAGTTACAGTCCGATATGCGCGAATATCAAAAGGAACCGAGATCTTTGGGTTATAAACTTACATTTCAAGTTTCAACAAAATCGGATAAAAATTGGGACCTCTATAGGGTCCACAACCTTGATATACCATACTTTTTACGCTATTTGAGAACCAATGGCGGCCAATTTGTCTGTCAATTTTAGGCCGATTTTCACGAAATTTGAACTCAGTTGTCCTGTGTGTGCAACGGTGATATAATAATACGTTTTTTTAAATCGAATAAAAATTATGACCTCTATAGGGTCCACAAGCTAAAAACGTGATTTTTCGTACAATCAGGGGCCATAATTCAGGAAGTTATGGTCCAATATGTGCGAATATCGAAAGGAACCGATATCTTTGGGTTATAAACTTACATTTCAAGTTTCAACAAAATCGGATAAAAATTGTGACCTCTTTAGGGTTCACAAGCTAAAAACATAATCCATGATGTTTTGATCCGATACATGCCAATATCTAAAGCAGCCGAGATCTTTTGGAGATAAACCTATATTTCAAGTTCCGTCGAAATCAGATAAGAATTGTGACCTGTAGAGTGTCCACAAACAAATTGTGGACGGACGGACGGACAGGGGCGGCGACAATATACGTCCACATGAAAATGTGGGCGTATAAAAAAATTTTGATCTCTAGAGAATCCACAAGCTAAAAATGCAAATTTTTGAACAATCAGGGGCCATAATTCAGGAAGTTACGATTCGATATGCATGAATATCGAAAGGAACCAAGATCTTTGGGTTATAAACATATATTTCAAGTTTCATCAAAATCGGTTCAAAATTGTGACATCTAGGGGGTACACAACCTTGATATACCCAGATGTTTACCCTATTTGTGTACGGGATGCGGCCATTTTGTCTGGCATTTTAAGTTCGATTTTCAAACTCAACTGACAATACGGTGTAACAGTGATATATTCGAACAATTTTTAAAATCAGATAATCATTGTGACCTTACAGGGACCACAAGCTAAAAACTTGATTTTTCGTACAATCAAGGGTCGATATTCAAACCATGGAAGTTACATCAAGTGGGCCGAAGATATAGCCGGATCTGACATGTTTGACACCCAGGATCTAAAGGGAGATCGATGGTTTGAATATCGAGCAAATTTAATACAAAACAAAATGAATAGACGACCCAAGTAACAATTAATAACCATAGCATTTAAGCAGGATTATAACTTTACTATATGCAATGGTAAGCAGAATTACAACTTAATCTTTGAGTGGCATTTAACGATCAAGGGAAACACATTAACATAACAGTTTTTTTTGGATACAATCACTGGTTTTATTCTAAAAGCACGACGTTTCAACAAGTATCCTCTTATCGTTATCAAGCACAATGACATTTAGTGAGGCCATATACATGAAATTAAAGAAATAAAAATATAGCGATACACAATATAAACTGACTAAAAATAGACAAAAACTGGACAGTTTTGGGAGAATCTATAATAGCAAAAACTTAACAATCAAAAGGGGGTGATTTTAATACAACCAAAGGTGCTATTTATAGCTTCTAGGATCTTCCTGGTTTTCTTGTTCTGTTGGTTAGCTGTGAGTATCTGGATCTCATTCCAATAACCCTATGTTGTGGGTGGTTCTGAAGATGTTCCGCTATGGCTGAATTATTAGTGGCAGCTTTGGACCTATGTTCTGTTATTCTTTTGTCAATTGGTTGTTTCGTTTCCCTAATATATGTTTCATTACAGGTTGAATTTGGAGAATTGTTTGCAGCTTGCCATTGGCTTTCGGTATTTGTTTCAGGGTGTTAGGGATCGAGAATGTGGTATGTTAGATTACCATAAAAGGGCAAGGTTATTCTGTTTGGTGATTTTTCAGGTTTATGACGATCTGTACTGGTGGTTTTTATCATTTCATTGAACTGGGCCCTTATTCACGAAAACTTAAACTAAGATACAATCGAAATTTTAAGAAATACTGCAATTCGATTGGCTGACCAGTAATATCAATTTGCATATATCCAATGAAGTTGCAGTATTTCTTAAAATTTCGGTTGTAATTTAGTTTAAGTTTTCGTGAATAAGGGCCCTGCTTCTCCACTAGTAAGGTGGGATAATTATTCAAGTTACAAAACACATGGTCTAAATGATCCAATTCTTCCTGCAGGAATTCGAGTTCACAAATGTTAATAGCTCTGCGTGCTAGAGTGGATATAAGGGCTCTTTTAATATAGTGGGGACGACTGGAGTTGTAATAAATATATTGGTCTGTGTGGGGTTGGTTTGCGGTATATTTTTGTTTTCATTTGATTATTCACTTTTATAACTTGTACATCTAAGAAGTGTAGGGTCTCATCTATAGTCTATGAGGACAGGTCTATACAATAATGTGATAGGAATGGGGTTTAACATCCAGTTAACACAATACTTTGGTTACTTTGAGACTAACATACAGTTTACTTGACGAAGTGTTTTGGTACTTTTTGATCCTTGGATGTCGACTCTTCCTCTCATTGTAAAGCAGACTTGGTAAGTATCGGAATGTTCATACACCAACTGGGAACATGATCGTGTATCATTCTATCCAGGTTCCATGGCTAACATGGAACCAAGTGGGGTAGCAGACATTTCCTAGGTCCAGAGGGAGTCTAATGTATGGTTTCTGATTAAATCTATTATAAGAACTTTAGTTTTATACAAAAAAGAGGGTTGGGGTACGCCACAGGCTGAATTATACCACTGTAACAAAAATCCACTGATAGTTCACAGAAATACAAAATATTGTCCAGGCAAAATTCTTCCCACCCTTGTCATTGTACAGCTCTTCATAGAAAAAAATGCCTTGATGGTTCTATTCCTACCCCTAATTCTACATATGTCCATGGAAAAGAGAAAAGTGGATGTCAATTTATAAAATCAAAGATAGGTTGACCTTCAACGAAAAAAAAAAAGCCCACAGCAGCTAAATCGTCCTGGCAGTCAACATGACTTGTCGCATATTTATACTTTTGTTGGTACTGAAATATTTATAATACACTAAAATCTGATTAAGAGTAACAACTTATTAAGTAATTATCAGAAAATCATTTGAATTTGTTTGGCCCATGCTAACGTTTAGTATACAAAACATTTAATATCATGGATTTAGCTGTTCAAGTTATCAAAAGTCATTGAAAATCAATATACTTGTTCGTCTCAAGACCTTAAACTCTGTATATCAATCTAAAGTCAGTTGAAACGATTATATAAAGGCATAAACATAGTGTATAAATATAAAATCAATCAGATGATAACTATGGTACCAATCTTATTAAAATACAGATCTATATTTCGTTTCGTTTTTTTTATACTTTCGATGGCCTACACTACATGAAGATCTGACAAGTTGTAGCGATAGGTCACGTCAGGGGTCAAAAGACTGACTTATGACCCTATGATGTCAGACATTTGGTTAACCAATCAGCATTGATGTTACTAGTGGATTACCCACAGTTCCGTGCAAAACACGCCTAAAGCTCGCCGTGACAGACCGTTTCATTGGCTTATACCTGACACCATTCAGAACACGAGTTAAATAACAACTCTTCCAGATCCAAGTGTAGTAAAGACAAGTAAAACGAAATTTTGAACTATAAAAACGAAACGAAATAGGATCTGTGTTTTAACCAGATTGACTATGGTACTAAAGTATCCACAAGATTTTTCAAAGTGATCAAGGGCCATAACTCTGGCAGTAATTATCGGAAATCGTTGAAAATAATAGGTTTTTTCGACTGATGACCTTAAACACTGTGTATAAATTTAAAGTTACTCTGTTATTAACTTTAGCCTCTAGGGCATCAACGAGATTTTTTAAAGTGATCAAGGGCCATAACTCTGGCAGTAATTAACGGAAATCCGTGAAACTCAACAGGCTTCTTCGTCTCATGACCTTAAAGACTGTGTATAAATTTAGAGTCAATCGGATATTAACTTTAGCCTCTAGAGCGTCCACAAGCAATTTCAATGTAGGCGTATAAAAATAAATTAATTTTTCTTACCTTATAGTAAATATAATATTTTCTGAATTATGTTGGGTATTTAGTTTCAACAGCTGTGGATAAATTTAGTTTTACATCCACAAGATACTGGCCGGTTGTCTTCTATCATTACAGTAGGTAAATATTATTCTATTCCTCTCCAATCATATCTCTTGGTTAATATAATTCATTGTGTTGTTATTTAAAACAATATTGGGTTAAAGTTGACTTTCATGACCACCAAAACATCACATCAGTTGATTATCTATTCTTGTTATTCAACCTGGTAATACTACTTTCAGTTTGTTTATAAATAGATTTAACGTGACCTATTGACCTGTGACGTAATCACGTGTTACTAGGTTTAATGGCTGGTAGATAGCCAGTCTGTGTACAGAATGTTGTTGATATTGACAGAAAATGGTTTAAAACAAATCTTTAATTTTACATCAAAATAAAACAAAACATTTTCATTTAGTCCTAACATAACTATTAACTAGTAAAATAAAGATGTTGTATGATTATTTATATTCTATTTATCAAGGCCTAATTCACGTAAATATGATTCACATTCTGTTCTATCAAACATACGAACCCAGTCTAATAAACTTAAACCATAATTATTTTTAACATCTAAAATGGCACCAGCAGAGTAGAGTAATTTTAACTTCTCTACTGGGTGTAGTTTAGACATGACACAATAAAATACTGAAGTCATATTATAATCATCTCTAGCATCTAGATCAAATCCTTGTTCCAGTAAATATTTTAAACAGTCAATAGTACCATGCTCACAAACATGGTGTAATATACTACGACCACCACCACCCTTAACATCTAAAATGGCACCAGCAGAGTAGAGTAACATTATCTTCTCTACTGGGTGTAGTTTAGACATGACACAATAAAATAATGGTGTATCTCCACAACCGTCACAAATATTTACATTTAAATTTTTTTGTATTAAAGTGTTGACTTCATCAAGTGTACCATATTGACAAGTTTTATAAATTGATTCCACGTCTATTATATTGTTGTCGGTTGTTTTATTATAGTTAGTTGTTATTACATCTTGTGTAACAAATGGTTGGTTTAATAATGGAGTTGTTGATGTGATGGTGGCCATATTGTTTTGTATAGATGTCTGACTATATTTAACATCATCTGAAATTATATAATATTCATACTAGTTGATTACCTGTTCATATATACCGTTCTGATGGTGGTTAAAAACCTTGGCCATCTTGTAACTAGGTTATCTTTGTTGTCTGAACGTAAAGATGCAGTAAATAAACCAGTTTTAAAACAACCTAAGCTAGTATCTAAGCTGGTTTATGTCAGCCATCTGAATCGACTTCAGTTAGCTTTGTGCCTATACATTTCCGTATCGTTTGTGGTAATTTGTGGTTTCGAGTCGGATATACACCTGAGTAATTTTAATTATATTTATAACCCTTGACCGTGGTTTGTCACAACATGTCAAAGCTAACAGTAAAGTCTGTGGGAAAGATATACACCTCTGGCTTAAAAACTAGAAAATTGCCTGCCATTTCTTCAATTATGAATTAAAATGGCTAAAACGTAATGACATACCTGGAATTGTCATCCCTTTATTTTCTTCATCTATTAGTAAGTGATCATATGTATCATCAGTATCTGTAATAGAAAGTCCTATTTTCACGAAATTCGAACTCAGGCAGTAAAAGGGTGTAACTATGATATATTCAACGTTTTTTATTTCAATCAGATAAAAATAGGGGCCTCTAGAGTACGAGGGGGGGCCATTTTGTCCGACAGATTTGGTCCGACTTTCACGAAATACGAACTCCACCAACATTAGGGTGTATCTGTGATATATTCAAACCTTTTTTTAAATCGGATAACAATTGTAACCTCTAGAGGGACCACAAACTAAAAACGCGATTTTGCGTACAATCAAGGGCCATAATTCAGAAAGTTAAGATCCAATATGCGCAAATATCGAAAGGAACCAAGATTTTTGGGCTATGAAGATATATTTCTAGTTTCATCAAAATCGGATCAAAATTATGACCTCTAGAGGGTCCACAACCTTGATATACCATATATTTACAAACATGCATTTCAAGTCTCATCAAAATAAGATGAAAATTGTGACCTCTAGCGTGTCCACAAGCAAAAACCATGATTTTTCATACAATGAGGGGCCATAATCCATGAAGTTATGGTCCGATGTATGCCAATATCGAAGGGAACCAAGATCTTTGGGCGATAGACCTATATTGTAAGTTTCGTCAAAATCGAATAAAAATTGTGAACTGTAGAGTGTCAACAAACAAATTGTAGACGTCCGGAAGGACAGGGGCGACGACAATATACGTCCACATGAAAATGTGGGCGTGTAAAAATAAAAAAGATAGGTTGCCAGGCAACAAAACATACGCCCACAGCAGCTAAATCGTCCGAGCAGTCGACAAGGGTTGTCACATATTTATTCTTTTGTAGGTAATTAGGGGAATTTAATAGACAATTTCATACAGATGACATTATAATTTCCGTTGTTTGAAGGTTCACAAGGTTCTAAAATCTAAAACAAGGGCAAATACTCTGGAAGCAATCTACAGAAATTGTTCAAATTTGAAAGGCTTTTTTCGTTTTAATAATTCAAAAAATGCATATGAATTTCATACAGGTCGGATGATAACTTTTGTAGTTCGTCTTCATTTTACTAATTTAGGTGATAACTGAAACTCAATAGGCTTGTTCGTTTTACTAATTTAAATGATACATATAAATTTCATACAGATCGGATAATAACTTTTGTCGTTAGAGCATTTACAAGGTACAACAAAGTGAAACAAGGGCCATAACTCACGGCGTAATTGCTGAAATTCAATAGGCTACTTCATTTCACTAATTTAAATGATGCATATCAATTTCAAACAGATCGGTCGATAACTGTTGTCATTAGAGCGTTCACAATATTCAACAAAGTGAAACAAGGGCCATAACTCTAGATGTAATTAACGGAAATTGCTGAAATTCAATAGGCTTCTTTGTTTTACTAATTTAAATGATGCATATATATTTCATACAGATCGGTTGATAACTTTTGTCATAAGAGCGTTCACAAGGTGCAACAAAGTAAAACAAGGGCCATAACTGAGGAGGAAATTAACGGAAATTACTGAAATTCAATAGGCTTATTCATTTCACTAATTTAAATGATGCATATCAATTTCATACAGATCGGTTGATAACTTTTGTCATTAAAGCGTTCACAAGATTCAACAAAGTGAAACATGGGCCATAACTCTAGATTTAATTAACGGAAATTGCTGAAATTCAATAGGCTTCTTTGTTTTACTAATTTAAATGATGCATATAAATTTCATACAGATCAGTTGATAACTTTTGTCGTTAGAGCGTTCACGGAAATTGCTGAAATTCAATAGGCTTCTTTGTTTTACTAATTTAAAAGATGCATATAAATTTCATACAGATCGGTTGATAACTTTTGTCGTTAGAGCGTTCACAAGGTGCAACAAAGTGAAACAAGGGCCATAACTCCAGAAGAAATTAACAGAAGTTATTGAAATTAAATAGGCTTCTTCATCTCACTTATACAAACAACATATATCAATTTCAAAACAATCGGTTGATAAATGTAGTCTGTAGAGTCTTCACAAGAAATTGTGGACGATGGACGGACGGACGGACGGACGGACCGACGGACGGACGGACGGGGGGCGACGGCAATATACGACCACATTTCCATGTGGGCGTATAAAAAAGGTTAAAAAATTGGCGCTCTTGCGAAAAATTTGATTTCTCCGTCAGATATTAACGGACCAAAACAACTAACGTGTTGTTGGATAATCCCATTAATGGACTATCATATGACATCTAATTAATACGCTTTCGATGGAACACCGAAAATATAGTATTTACCGTTTTGGAGCCTTTTGAACCAGCGGCTGCCAGGCAGGATAGCAAGGAATGGATAGAGAACAAGCTAAAAACAACCAGTGGCTGCCAGGCAGGATACGCCCATATTTAGCAAGAGATGGACAGAGAACAAGCTAAACAAAGATAGGTTGCCAGGCAATGAAACATACGCCCACAGCAGCTAAATCGTCCGGGCAGTCAAACAGAGATGTCAGATATTTTTACTTTTTTCGGCAATGAAACATTTATAATACACTAAAATCTGATTAAGAGTAACAACTCATTAAGTAATTATCAGAAAATCATTAGAATTTGTTTGTTTTTTATGAAGTTCTGCCCCATGCTAACGTTTAGTATACGAAACATTTATTATCATGGATTTAGCTGTTCAAGTTATCAAAATTCATTGAAAATAAATATACTTTTTCGTCTCAAGAGATCAAACTCGGTGTATCAATTTAAAGTCAATCGGATGATAACTTCAGCCTCTAGAATGCCACAACTGATCAAGGGCCATAACTTTGGCAGTAATTATTGGAAATCGTTAACCAGCGGCTGCGAGGCAGAATACGCCCACATTTTCGAGAGATGGATAGAGAACTAGCTAAAAAGAAAGTGATTTTTCCTACAATCAAGGGCCATAATTCAGGAAATTACAATTCGATATGCGCAAATATCGACATGAACCAAAATCTTTGGGTTATAAACTTACATTTCAAGTTTCAACAAAATCAGATAAAAATTATGACCTCTCTTGGGTCCACAACCTTGATATACCATAT
This sequence comes from Patella vulgata, assembly GCF_932274485.2. Taxonomy (NCBI): domain Eukaryota; kingdom Metazoa; phylum Mollusca; class Gastropoda; family Patellidae; genus Patella; species Patella vulgata. The sequence continues at coordinate 984,597 of NC_065884.2, forward strand.
TTTTACGCTATTTGAGAACGAATGGCAGCCATTTTGTCTGTCAATTTTAGGCCGATTTTCACGAAATTCAAACTCAGTCGTCCTTATGGTGTAACGGGGATATAATAATACAGTTTTTTAAATCAGATAAAAATTATGACCTCTATAGGGTCCACAAGCTAAAAACGTGATTTTTCGTACAATCAGGGGCCATAATTCAGGAAGTTACGGTCAGATATGCGCGAATATCGAAAGGAACTGAGATCTTCGGATTATCAACTTAGATTTCAAGTTTCAACAAAATCAGATAAAACGTAATGACATACCTGGAATTGTCATCCCTTTATTTTCTTCATCTATTAGTAAGTGATCATATGTATCATCAGTATCTGTAATAGAAAGTCCTATTTTCACGAAATTCGAACTCAGGCAGTAAAAGAGTGTAACTATGATATATTCAACGTTTTTTATTTCAATCAGATAAAAATAGGGGCCTCTAGAGTACGAGGGGGGGCCATTTTGTCCGACAGATTTGGTCCGACTTTCACGAAATACGAACTCCACCAACATTAGGGTGTATCTGTGATATATTCAAACCTTTTTTTAAATCGGATAACAATTGTAACCTCTAGAGGGACCACAAACTAAAAACGCGATTTTGCGTACAATCAAGGGCCATAATTCAGAAAGTTAAGATCCGATATGCGCAAATATCAAAAGGAACCAAGATGTTTGGGCTATGAAGATATATTTCCAGTTTCATCAAAATCGGATCAAAATTATGACCTCTAGAGGGTCCACAACCTTGATATATATAGACCTATATTGTAAGTTTCGTCAAAATCGAATAAAAATTGTGAACTGTAGAGTGTCAACAAACAAATTGTAGACGTCCGGAAGGACAGGGGCGACGACAATATACGTCCACATGAAAATGTGGGCGTGTAAAAATAAAAAAGATAGGTTGCCAGGCAACAAAACATACGCCCACAGCAGCTAAATCGTCCGAGCAGTCGACAAGGGTTGTCACATATTTATTCTTTTGTAGGTAATTAGGGGAATTTAATAGACAATTTCATACAGATGACATTATAATTTCCGTTGTTTGAAGGTTCACAAGGTTCTAAAATCTAAAACAAGGGCAAATACTCTGGAAGCAATCTACAGAAATTGTTCAAATTTGAAAGGCTTTTTTCGTTTTAATAATTCAAATAATGCATATGAATTTCATACAGGTCGGATGATAACTTTTGTACTTCGTCTTCATTTTACTAATTTAGGTGATAACTGAAACTCAATAGGCTTGTTCGTTTTACTAATTTAAATGATACATATAAATTTCATACAGATCGGATAATAACTTTTGTCGTTAGAGCATTTACAATATCGAAAGGAACTGAGATCTTCGGATTATCAACTTAGATTTCAAGTTTCAACAAAATCAGATAAAAATTGTGACCTCTATAGTGTCCACAAGCTAAAAACGTGATTTTTCGTACAAACAGGGGCCATAATCCATGAAGTTTCGATCCGATACATTCCAATATCGAAAGGAACCAAGATCTTTTGGAAATAAACCTATATTTCAAGTTTCGTCAAAATCGGATAAGAATTGTGACCTGTAGTGTCCACAAACAAATTGTGGACGGAGGGACGTCCAGACGTCGATGACAATATAGGTCCACATGAAAATGTGGGCGTATAAAAATCAAAAGGCTTCTTTTCTCATGACCTTATCACTGTATAAATCTACAGTCAATCGGATATTATCTTTAGTCTCGAGAGCATCCACAAGAATTTTTGAAGTGATCAAGGGCCATAACTCTGGCAGTAATTATAGGAAATCGCTGAAAATCAATAGGCTTTTTCATCTCATGACCTTTAACAGTGTGTATAAATTTAAAGTCAATTGGATATTTACTGTAGCCTCTAGAGCATCCACAAGACTTTTTGAAGTGATCGAGGACCATGACTCTGGCATTATTATCAGAAATTGCTGAAAATTAATAGGCTTCTTTATCTCATTACCTTAAACACTGTGTATAAATTTAAAGTCAATCGGATATTAACTTTGGCCTCTAGAGCGTCCACAAGATTTTTCAAAGTGATCAATGGCCTTAACTCTGGCAGTAATTATCGGAAATCGCTTTTGCAATTGAGGACACCAGACCAACGATCGGACGGACCGACAACAATATAAGACCAGATTTCAATGTGGGCGTATAAAAACTGTGACCTCTATAGGGTCCAAAAGCTAAAAACACGATTTTTCGTACAATTAGGAGCCATAATACATGAAGTTACGGTCCGATACATGCCAATATCGACCGGAACAGAGATCTTTGGGAGATAACTCTGACAGTAATTATCGGAAATCGGTAAAAATCACCAGGCTTGAGGACACAGGATGGACTTACGGGGGTGAGTCACCGGGTGACGACAATATACGACTACATTTCAATGTGGGCGTATTAAAAGTGATTTTTCGAACAATCAAGGGCCATAATTCTGGAAGTTAGGATGCGCAAATATCAACAGGAACCAAGATCTTTGGGTTATGAAGATATATTTCCAGTTTCATCAAAATCGGATCAAAATTGTGACCCCTAGAGGGTCCACAACCTTGATATACCAGATGTTTACACTATATAGCGTAGAGGAGCGGCCATTTTGTCTGGCAGTTTTCGTCCGATTTTCACAAAATTCAAACTCAACCAACATTACAGTGTAACAGTGATATATTCGAACAGTTTTTTAAATCAGATAATAATTGCGACATCTAGAGGGGCCACAAGCTAAAAACGTGATTTTTCGTACAATCAGGGGCCATAATTCAGGAAGTTACGATCCGATATGTGCGAATATCGAAAGGTACCAAGATCTGTGGGTTATAAACATGCATTTCAAGTTTCGTTTAATTTGGATCAAAATTGTGACCTCTAGAGTGTCCACAAGCTAAAGTCGTGACTTTTCGTAGCATCAGGGGCCATAATCCATGAAGTTATGGTCTGATACATCCCAATATCGAAAGGAAAAAAGATCTTTGGGAGATAGACCCCTATTTCAAGTTTCATCAAAATCGGATAATAATTGTGGACGAACAGACAGACGGATGTCCAGACGGAGAGGGGGGACACAAAGTACGTCCACAGGAAAATGTGAAACTTCCAAACACAAACCAAATACATAATTCAGGAAGTTAGATCTGATATGTGCGAATATCAAAAGGTACCAAGATCTGTGGGTTATAAACATGCATTTCAAGTTTCGTTTAATTTGGATCAAAATTGTGACCTCTAGAGTGTCCACACGCTAAAGTCGTGATTTTTCGTACCATCAGGGGCCATAATCCATGAAGTTATGGTCTGATACATGCCAATATCGTAAGGAAAAAAGATCTTTGGGAGATAGACCCCTATTTCAAGTTTCATCAAAATCGGATAATAATTGTGGACGAACAGACAGACAGATGGATGTCCGAACGGAGAGGGGTGACGACAGAATACGTCCACATGAAAATGTGAAATTTCCAAACGCAAACTAAATACAGACGGTTTGATGGGATCAATTTTGACTAAGTCAAAATGATGCATTTGATATTCAGATAAGTTGATATAAAATAATTAATAGAATACAATATCAACCAGCGGCTGCCAGGCAGGATATGCCCACATTTTCGAGAGATGGATAGAGAACAAGCTAAAAAGAAAGTGATTTTTCCTACAATCAAGGACCATAATTCAGGAAATTACAATTCGATATGCGCGAATATCGAAAGGAACCGAGATCTTTGGGTTATAAACTAACATTTCAAGTTTCAACAAAATCGGATAAAAATTGTGACCTCTATAGGGTCCACAACCTTGATGTACCATATTTTTACACTATTTGAGAACGAAGGGCGGCCATTTTGTCTGTCAGTTTTGGGTCGATTTTCACGAAATTCAAACTCAGCCATCCTTAGGGTGTAACGGTGATATAATAATACGGTTTTTTAAATCAGATAAAAATTATGACCTCTATAGGGTCCACAAGCTGAACCAGAGCATCGCTAACGCAGCAATATACGTCCACATTCCTGTTTTGTTTGATATGGTCCAGTTTGCATTGAGGGTCTGTGAAATAAAACTGGGTTGTAGGACTGCTATCAGTTTAACACTTCGTTCACATTAACAGAACACAATTTTTATTTTAAAACAAGCGATGTCTTTATTCCAAAAGCATGACGTTTCGAATAGGTATGCAAAGTTTCAAAAGGATCTGTTAAGAATTGCGGTCTGTAGGCATGCACCAAAAATAATAATAGAGGTCAGCCTTAGGATTAAGGAATAAGTATAAAAAGTAGCCTTAGGCTATAAGGAATAAGTATAAAAAAGTTTTCAAGATGATCGATTAAGAAATGCGGTCTGCAAGTGACACATAGACAAAAAAAAAGAAAATGGGCGTAGCTCTGCCCCTGGGGGTTGGGTATTCACCACAAATAATAGGGATGTTCCTTAGGATAGAAGGAATATGTATGCTAGGTTTCAAGGTGATACGATCAGAAATGCGATCTGTAGATGACAAACAAATAAATAAATATAAGGGATGGGCGTGGCTCTGCCCCTGGCGGTCGGGCATGCACCAAAAACAATAGGGATCATCGTTAGGGTATAAGCAATTCATATGAAATTTTTTCAAGACGGTTGATTAAGAATTGTGGCCTGTAGGTGACACACAGACATAAAAAGAAAAGAAAATGAGCTCGGCTCTGCCCCTGGGGGTAAAAAAACAATAGGGATCATCATTAGGGTATAAGCAATTCATATGAAAAAATTTCAAGACGATTGATTAAGAATTGTGGCCTGTATGCGACACACAGACATAAAAAAGAAAATGGGCGTGGCTTTGCCCCTGGGGTTTGGGCATGCACCCAAAACGATAGAGATGTTCCTTAGGGTACAAAGAATATGTATACAAAGTTTCAAGATGATACGTTAAGAAATGTGGCCTGTAGACGACAAACAAACAAATACAAAAAATGGGCGTGGCTCTGCCCCGGGGAGGCAAGCATGCACCAAAAACAATAGGGATCATCCTTAGGGTATAAAGAATAAGTATGTAAAGTTGATACGTTAAGAAATGCGGTCTGTAGATGACAAACAAATAAATAAATATAAGGAATGGGCGTGGTTCTGCCCCTGGGGGTCGGGCATGCACCAAAAACAATAGGGATTATACTTAGGGTATAAGCAATTCATATGAAAATTTTTCAAGACGATTGATTAAGAATTGTGGCCTATAGGCGACACACAGACATAAAAAGAAAAGAAAATGGGCGTGGCTCTGCCCCTGGGGTCGGGCATGCACCCCAAACGATAGGGATGTTCCTTAGGGTACAAAGAATAAGTATGCATAGTTTCAAGATGATACGTTAAGAAATGCGGTCTGTAGATGACAAACAAATAAATAAATATAAGGAATGGGCGTGGCTCTGCCCCTGGGGGTCGGGCATGCACCAAAAACAATAGGGATCATACTTAGGGTATAAGCAATTCATATGAAAAATTTTCAAGACGATTGATTAAGAATTGTGGCCTATAGGCGACATACAAAGAAAAGAAAATGGGCGTGGCTCTGCCCTTGGGGTCTGGCATGCACCCCAAACGATAGGGATGTTCCTTAGGGTACAAAGAATAAGTATGCATAGTTTCAAGATGATACGTTAAGAAATGTGGCCTGTAGACGACAAACAAACAAATACAAAAATGGGCGTGGCTCTGCCCCCGGGGGTCGGGCATGCACCAAAAACAATAGGGATCATCCTTAGGGTATAAGGAATAAGTATGTAAAGTTTGAAGATGATCACTTAAGAATTGTGGCCTGTAGGCGACACACAGACACACACCCATACACACACACACACACCCATACACACACACAGACAGGGGCGACGGCAAAAATGCGATTTTTCGTACAATCAGGGGCCATAATTCAAGAAGTTATGGTCCAATATGTGCAAATATCGAAAGGAACCAAGATCTTTGGGTTATAAACTTACATTTCAAGTTTCAACAAAATCGGATAAAAATTGTGACCTCTATAGGGTCTACAAGCTAAAAACGTGATTTTTCGTACAAACAGGGGCCATAATCCATGAAGTTTCGATCCGATACATGCCAATATCGAAAGCAGCCGAGATCTTTTGGAGATAAAGCTATATTTCAAGTTTCTTCAAAATCGGATAAGAATTGTGACCTGTCGAGTGTCCACAAATAAATTGTGGACGGACGGATGTCCGTATGCACAGGGGCGACGACAATATAAGTCCACATGAAAATGTGGGTGTATAAAAATATAGAAAGTGAAAAATAAGAAAAACTGGAAATATTGTTTCTATTTTCGGCATTTTCGGCTGGTCTGAGATGTCTATAGTCATCGATATGTTCACAAAAATCATGAAAATGTCAGATGACGAAATAGTGGAAGTAGAAGAGATGTGGTTCTGGTTAAATAAAATTTAGTATGATGCAGGTTGATTAATAAAACAATTCAAGGCCAAGATTTAAACTACCTGGTATAAATAAAAGAGGACTAGCACCCGATTTTAAACAACATTTGCTTGATGCAAAAAAATATCGCAATACTGACAATATATTGGAGATTTTTGAAACAAACAGTATTGAAATTTTCAAATACCGTCCAGCTCTAGAAAATGCTCTTCTATTTTTCTTTTTTTTTTTTAAAACAGCTTGATGGATGTTTCTGACATTTCTGCTACAGGAAGTTAAGTTCCCATACCACTTGTTGACACTATCCCGACAATTATCCAGAAACAGGAAGTAGTCGAAAAAATATCTGATATTTTGAAAAAAAAAAAGGGTAAAAAGTAAGAAAAACTGGTACTCTTGCAAAAAAAAATGATTACTACGTCAGATTTTACTGAACCAAAACAACGAACGTGTCATTGGATAGCCCGAATAATGGACGATCTTATGACATCCAAATGATACAAATTCAATGATCAGTCGGTAGATTATGGAATGCCGAAAATCTAGTATTTTCCTGACACTTTTACTCTTATTTCTTTTCGTAAACTACTGTTACTCAAGAGTCCTATCAGTGGTCTAGAGTGTAAATCCAAATTTAAAAGCCTCAATATGATATAAAGGGTCCAAGAAGGGCCTCAATCTTTGAAAAAACTTTGAAAAATCGTTAAATTACTGAAAATGCTCTTCTAATTTTCTTTTTTTTAAAAACTGCTCAAAGGATGTTTCTGAAACTTCTGGTACAGGAAGTTTAGTTCCCATACCACATGTTAAAGGACAATATTGGTGTCAGTCATTATTACATATGTGACAGAACTAGTTAAACACATTCCAAATGTAGTAGGAGGGGCTTATGACTGGCAAAAATGTACTCCACGAAGCTCGCCAATATGTAATACGAGGGCAAGCCCGACAAAAATGAAGTATCTAGGGACTTAAAAAGCAAAAATGTAGGTTCAAGCTTGCCAAAACCAAAGGTACCCGGGAGTCAATAGCGTCCCGACCCTCAGTTAAAATAAATGCAAACTAAGTCCCGCCCTTTTTACCAGACACAAAACCTCCAACTGTGGGTTTATTCAGAAGAACCAGGGATTCGTATACTGGATGCTCAATGGTTTGCCCCAAACATCAATTCAGAGAAAACAAACGATTATTTATTATTCCCAAAAAATTTTATTAAACAAATTGCAACAGCTGACAATCGTATGGTTTAATAAATCTATAAATAAATAGATGAATAACTGAATGAATGAAGGAGTTTATCCCTAACCAATTAATTGGGCCTCAATTTCTAATATAAAAGTTTAGATTTATCCCAGTGTTTATCAGATGAATATGAAGGTAGGTTTTTACAAAACAACTAATTTAAATGTTATCTCAAGATTCCATGACTATTAGTACTATAGTAACTTTCAACAACTACGAATCGTACGCGTCTTTCCGCCTACATTAATACTGGTTCCACACGTTCAAGACCACGTCCTAAATGCCTGATTTCGCTCCGAGCAAGATAAAATTCAGACGGCAGGCACAGTCATTACACATATGCAGGTACCGGTTTGCACAAAGTTCGCACAATAAAACCAATGACATGAAAAACCAAGACCGAATCTACATAAATGCAGACAAAAGTCCGCAAAGTAAAAAAAGCTCCATGGAATCACTTCGCGAGAGTGACCCGCGCCAATGTTCGACGAGTATAATTACCAAACAATCCGAACCGAAAGCGCAGTAATATTAGAAAATGTAGAAAGCTACTTTAAATGTTAAATGTATGAGCGCGAAAAATTCCTAACTAAACCTAACTAAATCACGACGTTTAAGAATGGGTTCGCGAGAGATGCATGCAAAATTTAAAAAAAACGGCACAAGCGGTGTCGGGCGATTTTGACCAAACTTTGCAGATTTGGTCATTAGGTACCCCGTATACCCCATACGAAATATGAGGGTCACCAACCTTGTAGTTACGGAGAACCAGCTATGGCCATTTTAGAGTTAAAAAACCGTCATTATTTTTAAAAAATAACCCCCAAATTCAAATATTTCCCATAAATTGTCTGTTGATTTTTTATTTTTTTAAATTATTTTTTATGAATGATCATGTCTACTACTTCAATATATATGACTATTGAATTTTTCCGAAACCATTTGAGGCTATGAGGAATTTATTTTGAGACGTAGTTTTTGCTATATGCTAAAACATATAAATTTCATGATGCTATATCTCACCCACTGCCGGACTGAGGACAATTCTATTAATAACTGAAGTTGAGGACTACTAATACTAATATTTGGTTTTGACAAAATGACTGGCATGGATTTCTTTCATATTAAATTTGATGGTCGAAATTGAAGAAAATGACTTCATTTTTTACATCATTTTTCCAATAAAATCATTCATTGGCTGTATTATTAGGCCTGATAATGCCCCTTGCAACCGCCTTCCAGTAACCCTCTGTAGGGTCGGTACAGAAGGTTCGGGAGTTCCACAAGGATCAGTCCTTGGACCTGTCCTTTCTGTAATGTGTACTAAGAAGTTGGACAACTAATCGATAATCATGGTTTCTAGGACGACATTCTTATGCAGATGATACACAGGTGATTGCAAGTTATTCCCTTTCAAAAACTGTTTCATTCCCTAATTATTCTGACATCAAATTGTGTACACATGACATTAAAGATAGGATGAAAAGAAATATGTTGAAATTAAATTTATTAAGTAAATCAGAATGACGTGGTCAAAATACACATCTGAAAAATACAAGTTCAAATGATATGGTTGTATGAGATGCAATATTTGTACCATGAGACTCTGTGAAAAGGTTAGGTTTCCTCTTGGGGTCCAATTTGAGCATGGACAGTCACATTAGTGAAATTTATCGAAACTGTTATCTTTGGTCCAGGAACATTGGCCATATAAACACTTTATTAGCCAGGAAGCAGCTGCTACACTTATATGTTCTTTGGTATTCCCAAGGATTGACTACTATAAATTGTTAGTAGAAACATCTAGTGCCAATATTATAAAAAATCAACTTGTTGAAAATACCGCAGCTCGAATTCTTACCAGATCATCAAAACACTCTCATAGTACTACTGTTTTGAAATCAATTTATTGGCTGCCAATCATCTGCAAAAGTCTGTCTTTGACGTATCAGTGTGTGAATGGCTTAGCTCAAATATACTTATCTAACTTTATGCACATACAAGTTCCCTAGAGTAACCTCGAACACATTCATCAGTTTTGTTGCTCAAAGTGAAAATTAATATCATTTGGATACGGATCGTGCTCAGTGAATGCGTCTAAACTGCGTAACAATCTTCCAGAGATCATTAAATCATCTCAAACCCTTTCTTGTTTTACATCAAGACTTATCAAGATTAATTAAATTAATTTAATTGTATGCGCAGTGGACATGCTTCTGTACATGGAGTACGTGCGCTATATAAATGTACATATTAATATTATTATTATTATTATTATTAGTCAGGCCGAAGTTAGATTTGCACTCCAGCATCCAAGATGGCGGATGAAATAAGCTGTTCATTTTCCCATCCATTGCACAAATAAAAAGCGGTTTAGTTTAATCAAATCGCTCCTAAGTAAAGTCTTTCGTTTAATCTGGGGTTTTCCCTAAAACTTTGGACAGTGATTTAAGGTATTAAAAACAGTGAAAGTATTGTTTGTCTCCAAACAGTATTGTTTACATTGTAGCCATGTTGATAGCCTCGTGTGTCACGCAATTAGTTTTTCTGCAATATTCTGCTATGCACTGGTTAATTGGGCGTAATAAATTTTCGTGAATCATGATGTAACGTTATGTTAACATATTTGAAACTCTGTTTAAACCAGAATGATATTGTTACGCAGTTAGGTATTGTTTGTTAATCGGACTATTGACCAATCATAATTTTTGTAGCATTGCTATAGCTGTTAATCGACCAATGGCGAACTAAGTTTTGGTAGGTGATTATAGTCCAGGTCTCACCCTACCATATTATAATGGTCACCCAGTCTAACCTCTCTTTCCGTAGATGTTATGACACTACACAAAATACGTGTCTGCAGACACCTGAATTATACCCTTTCTTAAAATTGCGATAACTCCACTGAAGCAGGGTTTGCGATAAAAATGGAAATCATTTTATTTGCAGCTTGCCCTGTTCTAACAGCATAAAAAATAAAATTGTTGTCATCTAACCTTCAACAGTATGAAAATTTGTGTCGCGTCCAATTTCCGTTTCTTAAAGCGGAAATTTCAAATTTTTAAGTTATATTTTTAAAATTTATTAAAATAAAGCCTTAAAATAGATGGTATCTATAAACAGTCCTACCTTGTTAAAGAATAATCCTATTAATCCTATAATTCACTATTGCCAGCTGAGAAATTGGCAAAAATATCATTTTCCTCATCATTTTCAAACGTTTGAAAAAAAGCTACTCCATGGTGGAGAATAGAAAACAAGGGAGGTAATTAGGAGTTAATTGTGTTATTATTTCCTGTGTAAATGAGTTTTAAGTGTGAGAATGACACCTATGATCGTATAATTGTGAGTTGACAACCTATTGAGCAAAAGACATCGAAATAATTACGTTTTGACTTTCTTAGAAAATTTGAAATTCTCGCTTTAAGTGTTGGGATTTCATCCGTACATTCCGAACATGTCTTACGCTATTTCAACAATCTAGTTTTGAACAGAAGTCATTGCTTCCTTTTTGTAGGACTATTTATCAATCCAATAAGAGTGAGTATCAACCTTATCTACGTGATTACCTCGGTGGTTTCTCCGTTACTGGACAATTTAATCTCATTGATATCAACTGACAGCATGTAGAGACTAGTCCTTGATGTCACATATTATCCCAATAGTATATAACACCCCAAATCAATAGTATATAACACCCCAAACCTCTGTCTATTGTTAGCTATTAATCTTTTAACTTATTTTTCCATAATGAAACTACTTCATTTAAGACACCATATATAAATTTCCATCTACAGTGGCACTCTCCCGCGATCTTGATTATTGCACGAAAATCGCTTACCATATAAGGCAGTGCTTACTACGAAACTACTGTATGAGTTATATGTTAATGGTGTCGTATACCATATGCTGAAGTTATGTATGCCTTTTAGAAGCGATTTAACTATCAATGTAATTTTAAAATACCATTTTACGAAAATGATTTGACATCATCACAAGTAATTCTCATTTCGGACGCCTTTCTTTCATTTGCTGCCGTATAAACTAGTAATTTTGGAGGAAAAAAAACTGCTATGAATTTGATTGAAGCAGGCACGGATTGGCAAATTTCATTCTATCGGATTACGGAAGCACGCAATTTTGTAGGAATATTACGGACATAAATTTGAATACCAAACGGGAATTAAATATGAATAAGCGGTTGCCATGCTAAATAAAAAGCAATTTTTCGTACAATCAGGGGCCATCATCCAGTATGTTACAGTCTAACGTGCAACAATATCAAAATGAACCAAGATCTTTGGGATATGAAAGTATATATAAAAGTTTCATCAAGCTGAATAAAAATTGTGTCATCAAGAGGGACTACAAGCTAAAAAAACCATGATTTTTCGTATATTCAGGGGTCATAACTCAGGAAGTTAATTTGCCATATGAGAGAATATCGAACGGAACCGAGATCTTTGCAATATTAACATACATTTTAAGTTTTATCAAAATCCGATAAAAAATTGTGTTCTCTAGAGTGTCCACAATCTTGGAATTACATATTTTTACACTATTTGCGTGTGAGGAGCGTCCATTTTGTCAGGAAGTTTCGGTCCGATTTTCATGAAATTCGAACTTAGTCCTTGTTAAGGCGTAACGGTGACATCTTGAAATGGTTTTTAAAATCGGATAACAATTGTGACATCAAGAAGAACTTAAGCTAAAAACGCGATAAACAATATTTTATCCAGGATATCTGAATGAGATTGGGGAACAGGCTTCGCCTATGTAAAACCCTTCTCCACGAAGTTACGGTGCGATATGTGCGAATATTGACAGGGACCGAGATCTTTGGGATCTAAACATATACATGTATTTCAAATCTCATAAAAATCATACAAAAATCATGACCTCGAGGGTGTCCACAACCCTGGAATTACATACTTTTACACTATTTGCGTACGAGGAGCGGCCATTTTGTCCTGCAGTTTCGTCTGATTTTCACGAACTTTGAACTCCACCATCATTAGCGTGTAACGGTGATATATTAAAATGTTTTTTAAAATCGAATAAAAATTGTGACCTCTAGAGGGGGGCTACAAGCTAAAAACACGACTTTTTTGTACAATCATGGGCCATAAACTAGGACGTTAACATCCGATATGCGGGAATATCGAAAGGAACTGAGATCTTTGGGTTATAAACATACCTTTTAAGTTTCATCAAAATCGGATAAAAATTGTGACCTCCAGTGTCCACAAGCTAAAAACATGATTTTTCGTAAAATCAGTGGCCATAGTCCACAAAGTTACGGTCCGATACATGCCAATATTGAAAGGAACCGAGATCTTAGGGACATAAACCTGTAGAGTGCCCATAAACAAATTGTGGACGGACAGGCGGACAGGGGTGACAACAATATACGTCCACACAAAAATGGGGATGGATGGATGGCCAGGGACGACGACAATATACACCCACACGAAAATGAGGGCATACAAAAATAGCGAGGTGTTCCTATTTTTATTAGTGCGGATTTGAATATTTTGTTGACATTTTATACAGAAGAAAACAATGTTTTGACATCACAAACTATTCTTATTTCGGAAGTTCTGCATTCATTTGCTGTCGTATAAATGTAAAAACACGTTATTTTGAAGGAATATTGCTGCTGTGAATTTGAAGCAGGATCGGCAAGCTTTCATTCAATCAATGTATTACGAAAATAGAATGAATGGAATGAAATAGGGTTTAACGTCCTACTATTCTGCTCCGACCGGGCTAATGAAGACGGGAGAATTAAATATCAAAAATATCGAGGTGCACCTATTGTTATTACGTACAGGATTTGAATATTTTGACACCTGATTTTTAATTGTGGTATGAATCCGTCTGCTTAAATAACGATAAGAGTTATGCCCCTTTATTTTCGGTAAAACTCATTTGTTTTTCGATATTTTCGAATGAGATATGGTTTTTTGATAGAGCAACGTGTGAACTTCAAATTGTATCCCTGATGACCTTGTGATTGAAGGTCACTGTCAAGGTCAAATAGGCGATTTTCATGGAAATTGAGTCTGTTTTGCATAATTGTCGACTTTCATCATTTGAATTGAAATTTCTCCTTTTTCATAGAAAAAAAAATATTTAAATAATCATGATCAACATTTTACATCGAGAATTTGCGAAAATCCATATTCACTGGGAGATGCCATCTTGGATTTGTAGACTGGATACCAAACCACAGCGAGACTGAATATTTTTTCAAAGCGGTTTGAAGGGGAGCTGGAGTTGATATATTGACCCTTTGAATAACAATATAGGCGATTGGGTACCTCAATAATCCGCCGATGTATCCCAATAAAAACCGACGATTTTGGTAACTTTCGACACAAATTTTCATACTGTTGCAAGTTAGCTGACAACGATTTTATTTCTTATGTTTTTAGAACTGGTCAAGCTGCAAATAAATTGATTTTAATTTTTATCGCAAACTCTGCTCCAGTTGAGTTATCGCGATCAGGTATCTCCAGACACGTATCTTGTGACACCTATGGAAAATGAACTTGAACCGGGTTACCATAATAAAGTGATCGGGTAAGACCACGATTATCACGAACAACCAAACTCTAGTTTAACAGCAGTAGTAGTACGACAAAAATAGCCAAATTTGGCCTGAAAATGGCAAAAATCAGCCGAAATTCTGAAATCAGCGATGTTGGCTGGGGAGTAGAAACGATGGGTTGACCAAACCCTGTGAATATGAAATAAAACGACCGACCCCCACCTTCGAACATCTGCATGATATTGCATGGTTTTCTCGTGGAATGACTCTTAACCAAGAGATCATTCCTACGGTAGATGTGTAACAAACACTTGAAGAAACGGGAAGTGACGACAGACATGACAAACACCAGTTATCCTTCTATATAAATAACTGAAGTAACGAGCGATAACAGACACACGGTCGAATTTCATTTCACTGATAATTCCGTTGAAGATGAAAAATTATTATATGAGACGATGAGAGGATATCTGGCAATTCAGAAAAAGAATTGGCTGTCAGTAGATAAAATAAAACAAGAAAAAATAAAAAAATCCTGTGCATCCTATTCATTCTGGATTTAATAAAAACATGGCAATGTATGGACTTTTTCTAATTTGTTCAATTTCTTTTATCTACTGACAGCCAATTCTTTTTCTGAATTCTTGTCCATACTTTAGCTAATTTATAACATTTAATATGATCTAGCGGGGGGTTGGGGGGGGCAGCTGAGCCCTCCTGGAAAAATTTGGCTCCACAAATGGGCGCGACGACGCCCTTTCCATTGGATGCAATACGAAGCCAACGATCAACGTGCCCATATCAGTATGGGCGCCACATAAGGCAAAGTGACATTGGTTGGGCGCCCAGTACGAGATTGGCAGGGCGCCCAACAAATGTCACTTGACTTTATGTGAGTCATATGATTTTTTTGATATGAACATTATAAAAATTTTAAGGAAAGAATATGACTTTAACTACCTATAATATTTTGTGACAAAAAACGAAAAGTTCAGAATCGAGTTAGATAGGCCTGCAGCCAAAATTTTTAGGCTGAAGTTCCGCTACATGGTCCTCCCAAATAAACAAACTATACATGTTTGGAAAGCTTTTAACATCAGGAACACAAAACTAGAGAGTTCCAAGCAAAAAGTCTGCACTAACTCAATTGAGGGCCAGATGAAAATTGTGATAATCGTTAAGCAAATGCTATATTTATACTAATTGTGAATTTGACAAAAGTAAATATTGACGAAAACACCTGATGCCTTCATCATATGCAAAGAATATACTGTTGGTTAAATTTTGATTTAAAGCAAAATGCAGAAAGCATAATGGACAAGGAAACATACAGAATTTTGGAAATCCTTTTATGGTAAAAGGAGTTATCTCCGTTTATGGAAAATATCAATAATTATTGATAACAGTAAAAGGATTTAACTACAGACAAGGGCCTATATAAGTTCAACCTTTATGCAGATAGAATTTGAAGCTAAAGGTCTAACAAATATTTAACCTGAAACATAACATCTACAGATATTTAGTTTTCTCACTAAATAATACTGTAATGGGAGTGACAATATTGTAATGAAAAGAAAAAATATCAGTTGGAGTTTAATGTCTTACTGTTCTGTACCAACCCGTATAATGAAGATGGGCGTACGTCATACATTATTGTTTGAGGTGGGGGGGGGGCATTGTTTCCCCTTGTCTGTGGCTCACTGATCAGGAGGTCTGGGGTTTGATGCCTGTGTTGACCTAGACAGTTCCCCAAACTTTCCACTTTCCAGCGTTGTTTCCCCTTGTCAGTGGTGCAGATAGCAGGGGGGTGGCTGTGATGGGCAGCGTCCAGTTATTCGGATGGAATATAAAACGGAGGTCCCGTGCACACGTGGACGTGCATGTAAAAGAACTTCAAAAATCGAAATAAAGAGTAGACCGTAATGTATGGCTGGCGTATGTACATCTTCATTATGACGGTTGATTTTTTTTCTTCTCTGCATTACAATTGCCACTCACTTACAGTATTATTTGGGTTTTGACATATATCTATTTTAGTGAAAATATTACATATAGATGCTTTGTTTCAATTCAAATATTGGTTACGAATTTAGCCCCAAATCTAATCTGAACTAAAAGTTTACCTGAGGCGCCTCATAATGATTCACACGATTAACACGCCTGGTGAGTCACCTCATAATGATTCACACGATTAACACCACAACCTGATCAACGGGGCGCCCAAAACGGCATGATTGGTGGGGTGCCTCATTAAAGAGGGGCGATCATATTGCTGAGATCGTGAGCACCCATAATGCCGAGTGAGATTGGTTAGGCGCCTTTGAATGAATTGGGCACCCAAAACGGAATGATAATCTTCAAAATTAAAACATGTCGCACTCTAACTCGATTCTGAACTTTTCCTTTTTTCTCATAAATTATTATAGGTAGTTAAAGTCATATTCTTTCCTTCAAATTTTTAGAATGTTCATATCAAAAAAATCATAATACGCTAATATCGCAAATTAAGCTTCAAAGATAGGTTGCCAGGCAACGAAACATAGGCCCACAGCACCAAAATCGCCCGGGCAGTCAACAAGAGTTTTACTTTTTGGGGTAATGAAACATTTATAATACACTAAAATCTGATTAAGTTCAACAACTCAGAAAACCATTAGAATTTGTTTGGTTTTTATAAAGTTCTGCCCCATGCTAACATTTTGTTTACAAAACTTTTAATATCATGGATTTAGCTGTTCAAGCCATAAAAATTCATTGAAAATCAATATACTTGTTCGTCTCAAGATCTTAAACTCTGTGTATCAATCTGAAGTCAATCGGATGATAACTTTAGCCTTTAGAGCGTCACAAGACTTTGCAAAGTGATCAAGGGCCATAACTTTGGCACTAATTATCGGAAATTGTTGAAAATCAAAAGGTTTCTTCGTCTCATGACCTTAAACACTGTGTATAAATCTAAAGTCAATCGGATATCAAATTTGGCCTCTAGAGCATCCACACTATTTTTCAAAGTGATCAAATGCCATAACTCTGGCAGTAATTATCGGAAATCGCTGAAAATCAATAGGATTCTTCGTCTCATGACATTAAACATTGTGTATAAATTTACAGTCAATCGGATATTAACCTTGGCCTCTAGAGCGTCCACAAGATTTTTCAAAGTGATCAAGGGCCATGACTCTGGCAGTAATTATCGGTAATAGCTGAAAATCAATAGGCTTCTTCGTCTCAAGAACTCGTTCTAGCTGTCATATGTACTGCTATATCAGTTGTTTTAACATGATCTTCTAAAATGTAATATATAAACATGGTATAAGAATATAAGGCCTTGATTCCACTAGTTATACTATGTAATATATAAACAGGGTAATATCGGAAATTGTTGACGGAATTCTTCGTCTCATGATCCTGGACACCGTGGATAAGTTAAAGTAAATTGTTTATTAACTTTAGACCCCAACTTCCACAGGCAATTGTGAAGTCAGGCAGACAGACAGCGGATATGACAATATACGACCACAGTTCAATAAACATTTAAAACACATTAACAATAATATAAATATACTGAGCGCCATTGAAAATGCATCACTTAGTTTTTCGTATAACAAAATGATCCTGTAAACATATCGTATTTATTTTGCTTCTTATTGTGAACAATATTCAAATGGGAACACATCAATAACAACAAATTTGTACACTTATGGATGTTTAATCTGTAATCAAGGGTACAAAGTCAGAGGGGTATAAACCAAAAGTACGACACAGATGTCAGTAGCGCGTGTGTCCTCCACGGGCCATCATCACGGTAGGCTACAGCATTAACGCGACCCCTGCAAATGTGTAGGGCGGTCCGGTGATGAAATGTGAAGCCTCACCACACCATTACACTTCCCCCACCCCATCGGTCCGTTCTGAAGACGCAGCAGTCTGCAAGACGTTCCCCAAGACGTCTCCACACACGTTGACGGCCATCAGCACGATAAAGATGAAAGCGACTTTCATCACTGAAGAGCACACTTTGCCAGTCTACTCTTCTCCATGTCTGGTGTCCTTCAGCCCATATCAAACGCCGCTGAGGGTGATGATTCCTGAGGATAGCTCCAACATAAGGTTGTCGTGCACGGAGTCCTACTTCTCTTAGACGACGTCGTAAGGTGTAGGCACTTACTGGTCCTTGTCTTCCGACGACTGCTGCACCTGTTCGAGTCGCTGGGCGGAATCTGTCACGCAGATGAGTGACCCGGATGTAGCGGTCTTGAGCCTGGGTTGTAAGGTGTTGTGGACCAGGACGTTGACGATCACGTGTTGATCCAGTAACTCGAACACGTTCCACCAACCTTAAAATAGTGGACTGATGACAATTGAAGTGTCTGGCAATAGCACGTGTAGACATGCCAGCCCTGGACATTCCCATGGCTTCATTCCGTTGATTTTCAGTAAGTTTCGGCATCTCTAGCTCGATTCCTTCACACGTCCAACAACAAATTACGACAGATTGACGTTTCACAGTTCATGTACTGCACATTAAGTTGAAAACATGCTTTTAAAGGGCTCACACACAATGCTGCACGTGAATATTGGGTTTTATCATGTGCATCTCGTGCAATTTTTTTTTTTGCACAAGGGCCGATATTTTTTGTGTTTGGGAGCATTGCGTGAAACAATAGTTCATAGTATTGCATAATATTATACATACAAAACCACCTAGTAATAAAATATTTGGGAAAAAAAAGGGATGCGTTTTCTATGGCGCTCAGTATATAAATATTTTACCTTGCTTATCTTCTAATACATCGTTAAACATGGAGTCTTGGTTCTCATACAAAACACAGTTGGCGATATTTTTAACATTACGTCGACATTTTGATATTATTTCCTGCTTTACGTTGACCTTTTGATGGTCAGATTTCACCTTCGATAAAATGACAGTGTTGTTGGACTTCTTGACCACAACTTTCACAATATCAACCTCGCCATGTTTCTTGTGTATTTCTGATCTGTTCCCGACTTCTGAATGTGATACATCATAGTTTCTATCACCTGTTGCTCTAATCATGAACTGATTCCAATGGGAACCGGACATTTCTCCACATCTCTCATCTGTACCTGAATTTAAAGATATTGTATAATAGGGTTACCTTTTCCTGGGGAGAGAGAGAGAGAGAGAGAGAGAGAGTATAATGATTTTGTGATCTAGAAAACCAATATTGGGTTAAAAATTTAGTCAATCAAACTTACTTGATTCTAATTGTTCAACTATTGTCGTGTAACCTTCTTCCTTTAAACTATCAATGAAACTTTGGTAGGAATTTGGTCCGCCATTAAGTAATGTCTTAACTAGTTCACAGTTCATTTTCCTTTTTCCTTTTACGTGTTTTATTTTTTCCATATCGTCGGTATCAAAAACTAATTTTCCGAACAGACGATCTGATAAACGTTCCGGATCAGTTATATTATTAAGTAGAAACGCATAATTATCTTTAATGTTTTTTTCATCCTCTTGAAGCATCTTTCCGCTCTTTCTTGGCGCATATTTTAATTTCTTAGGACAAGATGTATTTAATGTATCACAAATTTGTTTCTCATTTCTTCTAATTGCTGTAAAGATAAAAATTTAAAGACATTGTAAAATAGCATTACGACTATGAGAAAAATAGAAAAATTCGGTACATTTCCTTGTTTTTATTCTGGATTTATTTTATCTACTGGCAGCCAATTCTTTTTCTGAATTGCCAGATATGCTCTCACCATCTCATATAACAACTTTTTATCTTGAAAGGAATTATCAGTGAAATGAAATTCAACTGTGTATCTGTTATCGCTCGTTACTTCAGTCAGTTATACAGAAGGATAACTGGTGTTTGTCATGTCTGTCGTCACTTCCCGTTTCTTCAGGTGTTTGTTACACATCTACCGTAGCAATGATCTCTGTGTTAAAATTATATCTGGAATGTGTTTAACCAGTTCTAACACATATGTAATAATGACTGACACCAATATTTGTAACATCAACACGTATGCCATGATGGAAGCTTTATTAGTGTGACGTAATACATTAGCCTATAGTGAGCGGGGCATAGGGGTTGTAGGTTAAAGGTCACAGGGGTTATGTTTATAATATGACATCCCCCTTTGTATAATAAAAAAAGAGAAAGAAAATTGTCTAGAGAACTGAAAGGCATGCATTAATGTTCACTATTGTTGATTGTCTATGGATAAAACACATGCATTAAAGGTTTCATAATGATTGTCTATTTGAAATTATTTATTATTATTATTATTACAGCATATCTATAGTGCACCCTTTCATATAACATGTTCAGGGGCACTTTTACAAAGTGACAATGTAAATCATAAATAAACAACAAGATTATGGACATGTTAACGATTGTATACAGAGTCAGTTAAAAACTTGATTAAATAAATGTGTTTTAAGTTGTTTTTTAAAAGAATATAGAGATGTACAACATCTTAAACTAAATGGTAGATTATTCCATAAAACAGGTGCTTGATAACTAAAAGAGCGCTGACCATAAGAGACTAGTTGAACAGTTTTGGGCTTTAAAAGTAGTTTATCTTATGAACGTAATGTTCGGCCAGGTGTATAAAGTTCTAAAAGATCTGAGAGGTAAACAGGAGCTAAATTATTTAAACATTTAAAAGTAAGTAATAAAATCTTAAAATCAATTCGATATTTAACAGTTAACCAGTGTAAATTATATAAAACAGGAGTTATGTGGTCACATTTCTTAGTTAAAGTAACAAGTCTAGCAGCAGTGTTCTGTACTTTTTGTAATTTATCTATAAGCTTTAAAGGTAAACCAACTAAAAGTGAATTAAAGTTATCTAATCGAGAAGTGGCCAGAGAATTAACAAGTGACTTATAATTAGTGGCCTCTACAGTTACAAATTTACGTATTTTACCTATATTTCTGATATTAAAATAGCACAATTTACAAATATATATTATTTACTTGAGCTCCCATAAGCATAAAACTATCAAAGATTGTGCCAATATTACGAGCAGAATAAGATGAAAATATATCACAATTACCTATTACAACAGGGGGGTTATCATGTGCAAATTTACTTAATTGATGCCTTGAGCCTAATAACAAATATTCGGTTTTATCATCATTCAATTTTAAAAAGTTCTTTGACATCCATTTTCTAATTTCACTAATACAGTTCTCAAGTTGCAATTTTGATAAATTGAAAGAAGATGGACAATTAGGTGTAAATGAAATATATAATTGAGTATCATTGGCATACAAATGAAAGCTGAGACCATATTTTCTGACAATATCACCTAATGGTGACGTATAGAGGGTAAATAAAATCGGACCAAGAACAGAACCTTGGGAACCCCAGATGACAAAACAGATTCAGACAACGATTTGCAATTAACTAAAATACACTGTTTTCTACCCACAAGATAGCTTTCTAAAAGAATTAATGCAGAGCCACAAATACCGAATTTAAAAATTTGAAGTCTACGTAGAAGAATGGAAGGGTCCACCGTGTCGAGAGCAGCAGATAAATCTAATAAAATTAAAAATGTACATTTTCTATTATCAATTTCCATTATGGTTGGTAACGAGTTGGTTTCTGCACTAGTTGGTGTGATTTGTAGTGCTTAGATAGTGATTTATCTGGAAGATGATGTTCAAGTGATAATTGCGACGGTGGTGATGATTGACTCAGTCGAGCAGTGAATGATTCTCTTGTTTTTGACGTACTTATATCAGTAGTAACAGTATAATTATTAGGGCTGACCAATGGTGCATTTGGTTGATTCTGGTTTGCTGGTCTTCCTGGTGTGTATATCATACTGTATGTGGGCGAGTTGTTAAACATAACTTTTTTTTTTTCTTGTTATGTTCTGTATTATGAGTAGCGATACACGATTTGGGTGCAGTTGGTGCTTCACGTAGTTGAACAATGTTACGTTGTAATACCAAACCGTTTGAAGTTTGTATGAGGTAACTTCGTGGCTCTGTACATTTCTCAATTACGACGGCTGTATACCACTTCCCAGTTTCTGTATCTTGAACAGTTACTCTCTGTCCTGCATACAAGGAAGGTAAGACTTTCCTATGTTGATCATGGTAATATTCCTGATCATCCTGCCATGCTTTGAAGCGTTGTTTGATTTCATGACGATCTGGTGATTTGTTACACAGCATGCATGGCAGTGTACCTTTTATCCATCTTTGGAAGAGAAGTTGAGAAGGACTGTCTATCTTGATGTCGATAGGTGTAGTTCTTCATTGTAGCTTTCTTGATGATTGATTTACAACTTCTGATTTGGCGTTCTATTAATCCATTAGATCTGGGATATCTTGGCAAAGAAGTGATGTGTTCTATACCCCATGTTGCAACAAAACTTCTGTAGCTGTATCCGACAAAGTGTGGACCATTATCTGAACGCATAACATCTGGAATACCCATAATAGAACAATATCGTTTAATTACATTGGCTACTACAGTTGACGTTGCTGGTGAGGGTAGCTTCTCAACTACTGGGAATTTCGTATTATAGTCAGCGATGATCAAAAAGTTGTTTTGACCAATCTGGAACAGGTCTGTGCCTATAACACTCCATGGACAATTGGGTATGTATGTCTGTAGCAGAGGTTCAAAGGTTTGTTTTGACTGATGTTCCTGGCAAACTGGACAGGAATTGCACATTTTCTCAATGTCTGTGTTAATTTTAGGCCAGTAGACATCTTTTCGTGCTCGCAGTTGAGTCTTGGTGATTCCAAGATGTCCGGTGTGTAGATTAGATAATATTCCGGAACGTAGACTTGTTGGAATGAATACCCTCTCTCCTTTAATGATAAGGCCATCTGATATACCAAGTTCATCACGATATGCTGCTCAGGCCACCCAGAGTGTAAGACTTCTTTAACTTGTTGGGTGTTTCATCATTGTTGGTTTCCGATACAATGTTTTGGAGTTTGGTTTTGCTGAATTGAAGGAATTCAACCTTAATGTCAATTTCAACTTTGCTATCTTCGTTGCTAGGGAATCTGCTAAGTGTGTCAGCTAAACCGATGTCCTTCCCATGGACATGCTTGACAGTATAGAGATAAACTTGTACAGCTAATAACATGGCTTGCAGCCTAGCTGGTGCTGAATTTATTGGTTTCTTGTAGATTATTTCCAATGGCTTGTGATGTGATATCACAGTAAATGGTCTATTCTATGTATGGAAACGTTTGATTCCAAATGTTACGGCTAACATTTCTCGTTCAATGTTTCTGTAATTCTTCTGCGCCTTAGAAAGAGATTTACTTGCAAAAGCTACTGGTCATGTCTTTTGACTGTATTCGCCATTTTCTAGGCGATCTGGCTCTAGAATTGCAGCTCCCAGTCCTTTCTGGCTAGCATTGACAACAGGGCTAGAAATTCGTCATTTTTTGCAAGAATCTAAGAGGATTCTCATATATGGAATCTGCGCGAATCCTCCGAATCTTAATAAATAATACTGTCTAAAAAACAAAATTGTGTTTATTGTGTCAATCTAAAACACCAAAATACAACAACAATGATAAAAAAAAACCCAATCAGATGGAGTTTTTGGTAAACACTTAAATTGTGTCAAATGTAATATCCAGAAAATGCTGTAGTCAAAATAAGCTGATACAGCACCATGGCATTTCTTCATAGCACAATTTGTAGTCTTTTGTCCATCACATAACTAGTCACGTAACTTGCAAATTTTTTTATTCATTCGTCGATGATAGACAAATGGCACAATGATCACATGACAACCATAACTAAAGTTGCTATAAAATAAAATTCTGTACGACTATGATATAGCCTTCAATAATAGTTTTAAAATTAAGTCTGTCAGCATGTGTATAAAATAAAAAATCATAACGGTAAACACCATTTAGAACTGGTTTATTGACCTAATTCCAACGTCACATGTCATTGGAATTCGGTATTCAAGATTCTGTTGGGAAAATATCCACTGTTTCTCTCTCTCTGTGTATTCGGTGTTCTATGTATGATCCAGTTATTATTTGAATATCTATCGGTACCTGGAATTCACACAGACGGAGCGTGGAAGATGCCCGATTCGCAAACCATGCCAAGATCGTCTTCATTCACCACGTGGCGTATTTTACTGAACTTAGTATGAATTATCAGCAAATTTTTTTTTTTTTATTTTACCGGATTATCAAAATCACCGTTAAATGTGCTAAATAATCGGATTGTGAACCACATATGGCCGATTGTCACTAAGGTATGACTGTTGTAGCCGACACTTCTTTATCAACAAGTAATAATTAACGCGTTGTAATATTAGCCAAAAGTAGATTGATTTATGATACCATGTGGCCGATTCATTGTTTTACCAATCGGCTAGATTAAAAATCAATCGGCTAAATCCCACAAAATACAGCCGATTAAGAACAATGACCCTGACTGATATTCAACAGTTGGACTTGACAATTCTCTGAGATTTTTTTTTTAAGAAAAATTTTACGCAAACCCTTATAGATTCGCAGCGTAGGCTCTTGTGAGAATCCTTGCGCGAATTAGATTCAGAGATTCACATGAATTTCTAGCCCTGGACCATTAGGTAAGTTGGTGCGTTGGTATAATATTTGAGACAGGCATCGTTCGTTACGATTGTCTTTAATTTATCAAAGATATGTTGATAAACTTCAGACCATATGAATGGTACATCTTTATGCAGTCGTGCTCTTAGGGGTTCAGCCTCTGATGACAGATCTCTAATAAATGGTGCTAGGTATGTGATCAAACCTAGGAAAGTCATAAGTTCAGACTTAGACGTTGGTGGTGGTATAGCTCGTAGATCTTCAACCTTTTTGTTATCAGGTCTCATACCACTCGATTTGTTATGGCTGTAAGATTTTCTCGTTATAGTCATTTATCGCGATATGGTATTTTCAGACCCAACTTCGATATCATGTGCCCAAAAATCGTCAATATAGTGGTTTATTGAATATCGCCAAAAACTTCAAATATCGAAAAAAATCATCACAAAAATAGATAATAAATACACTATACAGCAGTTGAAATTAGCCGACGGCAATAAACTATAATAAAACTAATGTTTTGAGAATCATTAAATGTTGGAAACACTTGCGCAGTGTCCGCAGTCGTTTTTCACTGCATTGTGTATGCGTTACTTTGACTGTATTTTTAGTCGACAATAAATTGACAGTTGTTACTACATGTAAAGCTTAGGCCTACTAAACGCCTGAAATTTCGCACTACCGCGGCTAATTACCAGGCTATTAATAGGTTGTCATATTTTTAAAAAACAAATATTTTTAGAAAACTCTACGAAACTTAATTTCTGAAAGCAAGAATAAAATGATCTATACCGGTAAATAGATTTACAATCACCCTAGGCCTGGAATACCGCAGCCAATCGAATGTTTGAATGGAAGATAGTCCGGATGATTTAGTATTTGTTAAACTTTTTGAACATACAATACAAGACTTGAAGACCGCATCTACTTGCTTCCGCTGCACGTGATATTTGAGAATTTTCTTACACAAGGTCACAAGCAGACGCTTTTTAAACATCAGCGGTTGTATTTAATTTAATTATGGAAAACTAAAAAGCATTGAAACGTTTTTATCCAAAAAGGAGGTTATTTTGTTCATTTTAATAAATCTATAATATAAAAAAGCAAAGTTTAAAGCGTACGAATAAAGCAATTCTTTTCTTACCCACAATTCTTACTCACACTGCTGTAGTCAGCTTTAATACATTTATATTTAATTTATTTAATAGCAAAGTGACATTATTATATCGATATCGTCCCTTTTTGCAATATCGTACAGCCCTAAGAGTCGTATATTATACCATAGAATTCAATACTAGATTTCTTGATGATACACTTCTTGCTGTTAAATAGTTCACACAGATCATCAATATCGTTAAGCGTCATGTTAGGATGTTCAGAGACTGAGGTATCTGTTATACTGCAGTTAAGTTGAACAACATTGAGTAGTTCGG
The DNA here is from genome assembly GCF_932274485.2 of Patella vulgata. NCBI lineage: Eukaryota > Metazoa > Mollusca > Gastropoda > Patellidae > Patella > Patella vulgata. The sequence continues at coordinate 1,010,869 of NC_065884.2, forward strand.
TTATAGCTACTCCAAGTATGGCACTTCCAGGTACATCTACTATGTAGAATTTAATTTCTAACCATAATACTTGTCGGTACCGGCACATCAGGTTTAGGTTACCGTAACACTTAATTTTCGAACCATTATAAGCTACGAGAGTTGTGTTTTGTGCTGAGGTGATTGTAGTTGGATCAGGATATCCTTCCGAGTTAAGTTTCTCAGGAAATATTTGACGGAAAATATGTAAAGGTAACGTATTGCCTTGAGATCCAGTATCAACCCTTTGGCTTGATAAATCGTCAGTATGGTGTACCATCTCTATTGTGTGTTGGTTTTCCTGGTAAACTGATTTCAATCTGAACAAAAGCCTCATTTCGCGTTTGCGCAGAGTTAGTTTCAAAGGCTGAATCTACCAGAATAGTAGATAAGTAAGTCATTGGTAAGACTGTCAAACGTGCTTCTGGTGACAGACTCTGGAGATTCATCCTTTGTTGACATCTCTTGATAAATTCGGCCTGTTTTTTGCCGTTGATGGCGTTGTCGGGCAGACAGACAGGGAATACGACGGAACCAAGATCTGTGGGTTATAAACTTACATTTCCAGTTTCATCAAAATCAGAAGAAAATTGTGACCTCTAGAGGGTCCACAACATTGATATACCAGATGTTTACACTATTTGAAACATTTATAATACACTAAAGTCTGATTAAGAGTAACAAGTTATAAAAATTCATTGAAAATCAGTATACTTGTTCGTCTGAAGACCTTAAACTCTGTTTATCAATCTAAAGTCAATCGGGTGATAACTTCGGTTTTCAAAGTGATCAAGGGCCATAACTCTGACAGTAATTATCAGAAATCGGTGAAAATCAATAGGCTTTCTTTGTCTCATGACCTTAAACACTGTATATAAATTTCAAGTCAATCGGATATTAACTTTAGCCGCTAAATACGACTGGTACCGTGGAATCTCGGGTAAATAGCGTTATTATCTAATCTATGTAAAATTATTCATAAATATCATTGAATTTGGCCTAATAGCATTCAATTTGTCCTTCTATACAACTTAAATCTCAACGTGCAATTTTGATTACCAAGCGTTGACTAACTAGTGTTTAGTTTGTCGACACGTGTGTAATTCTAAGCGTCCCGCTTAATTGTCACGACTGTTCAATAATTAGTTGGACCGTTCAATTTCCCGAGTTGTGATTAAAATAAGTCAAGGTGTCCAATTACGCTAGGTATTCAATTCTGTTGCCGAACATCCAATTTCACATGCGTTGTTCAGATTTTAACGAAATGTTTATATTGAAGGAGTTGTAATATAGTAATGCTGCCGTGAAAACGTGTACATGTATAATGTACAGGCCGGTTTGAATAACAACAAAATGAGTTCGGTAATCTCGGGAAAACATTTACCAGCATTCTGTATCGGTTAGGATTTTTTTCTAACGCACTGTACATGCATATAACGTCAGCCAAAATGTATGCAACAATGAACTTACAATTTTTTTACAACGTATCATTACATCTTCGTCTATAACTTAGATGTAATCCATCAATTATTGGCTGCTATAAAATCCAAACTTTAAATTATATACGTAATACGATGAGCTTGCCGCTTCAGTTAATCTAAATCAATCATTCATAGAGCACTCGATCCACTCCACGGGGCGCTTAACGGTAAGTCATGTGGTCAGAAACGCGCCATTTTTGGGACTATATTCTTAGTTTGTCTGTGTTAATCGGCGACAAATCTCCGCTGTGACAATATACATCTACTTTAAATGTCGCCCAATTCATTTCGGTGGAAGCGGATATTGAATAAAGCCATTTCACACACGTGTACATTACATGCGCATGTCATATATTTATACAATGTCCACGATGTGTTACACGTAGTTGTCGCCTTCACTCCGTTATTTTGAGTAGCCTACGAATGCATGACCACTTGGACCAACTAATAGACCACTCTGACGAAACAAAAAAGACAACTCGGACCATACAAAAGGACCACTCGGCCAATAATAAAGTGCTGTTTTAATACGTTTATATTTGTGTTTGTATTAATATGACTACTCAAATCAATAATAAAGTGTTGTTTTAATTGTTGTTTTAATAATTGATAATAGTGTTTGTTTTAGTATGCATATGTTTTCTTTGAAATAATAAAGTGTTATGTACTTACCCGTCGCATTGTTTCATCATGAAGCACATCAAAGAAAAACAATTAAATTGTTGATGTAATAAAGATATATATTTGCTAATATGTACTTCTTACCGGCAGCGGATATTCTAAAGTTATGTATATACTCACCTATAAATTGTTCGCCTCTTTGTATTATGATACAATATGTTGTTAATGATTAAAATCATTAATAACATATTGTATGTATTATATTTTTAAAATGAGTAAGCCAAGCCTTATAATGTAATTTAATTGGTCCGTGTGGTCCTTTGGGTTGGTCCGAATAGCAAGGATAAATATGGGTCTGATATTATGCAATATAGATGCAGGTTTGTTTTTTGTTTTTCTCCTTTTTTTTCTAACAATATTTATTCAATATTTACATATTATAAAGATACAATGTTCAATTATGGGATCTAAAAACAAGCCGTACAGATATATAAATGCATTGTTTATAATTATAATCACGATTTACATACAATTATAATTACAAAAGCAAATGCAGGTTCAATCAAGAAACTTGCGTGTTCACCGTCTAGTATAACTTTCGAGCTTCTGATATCTAGATTTTAAACGTAAACATATACATGTATGTATAAACTTATTGATTGCAGTTACACAGGGTACATGTATTTGCAGTAGGAATTCGGGAAGTTGGACGTACAAAAGAATGGAAACACTCAGAAATTGTACTCAAAATAAGAAAATTATAACGGAGTGAAGGCGAGAATTACATGTAGGCCTAACACACTCGTGGACATTGTATAAATATATGACACATGTGTGAAATGGCTTTATTCAATATCCGCTTCCACCGAAATGAATTGGGCGACATTTAAAGTAGATGTATATTGTCACAGCGGAGATTTGTCGCCGATTAACACAGACAGACTAAGAATATAGTCCCCAAAATGGCACGTTTCTGACCACGTGACTTACCGTTAAGCGCCCCGTGGAGTGGATCGAGTGTCTATGAATGATTGATTTAGATTAACTGAAGCGGCAAGCTCATCGTATTACGTATATAATTTAAAGTTTGGATTTTATAGCAGCCAATAATTGATGGATTACATCTAAGTTATAGACGAAGATGTAATGATACGTTGTAAAAAAATTGTAAGTTCATTGAATCATTGTTGCATACATTTTGGCTGACGTTATATGCATGTACAGTGCGTTAGAAAAAAATCCTAACCGATATACAGAATGCCGGTAAATGTTTTCCCAAGATTACCGAACTCATTTTGTTGTTATTCAAACTGGCCTGTACATTATACATGTACACGTTTTCACAGCAGCATTACTATATATCAACCGCTTAATATAAACATTTCGTTAAAATCTGAACAACGCATGGGAAATTGGATGTTTTGCAACAGAATTGAATACCTGGCGTAATTGGACACCTTGACTAATTTTAATCACAACTCAGGAAATTGAACGGTCCAACTAATTATTGAACAGTCGTGAAAATTAAGCGGGACGTTTATAATTACACACATGTCGACAAACTAAACACTAGTTAATTAACGCTTGGTAATCAAAATTGCACGTTGAGATTTAAGTTGTATAGAAGGACAAATGGAATGCTATTAGGCCAAATTCAATGATATTTATGAATAATTCTACATAGATTAGATAATAACGCTATTTACCCGAGATTCCACGGTACCAGTCGAATAGAGCGTCCACAAGAATTTTCCAAGTGATCAAGGGTCATAACTCTGGTAGTAATTATCGGAAATCGTTGAAAATCACTGGGCTTCTTTGTCTCACTACCTTAAACACTGTTTATAAATTTAAAGTCAATCGAATGTTAACTTGAGCCTCTAGAGTGTCAACAAGATATGTCAAAGTGATCAAGGGCCATAACTCTGGCAGTATTTATCGGATATATCGAATTACAACTGTCAAGGGATCTTTTACGTGCACGCCAATGTGTACACGGTACCTTGGTTTTTTGTCTCATCCAAATGACTAGACAGCTGTCCTTGTCAGGCCCTCCGTCCTGCATCACTGACAAGGGGGAACCACGCCGGAAAATCTGGATAAACTTTCTTGGCCAATGCAGGGATCGAACACCTGACCTCTGGGCTAACGTGCCAGCGTCTTACAAACTTAGCCACCGCATAAAATTACACTTTACTAATGCCGATATTTATTGCGAGAAAGATTGTAAAATATGTTTTTTGTAAGTGTAAAATTTATTCAATATAATTATTATTTTTGTCATGAACTCATGGATTCGAGAATGGGCTCAACCTTTTTAACGCCTCTCTCCATCAACATTTGATCATGTGTATCTACCCTGTGCTGAACAGATGTTGATGGACAGTTTTTACTAGTCCATACTTTAGATCATTTATAACATTAATATGATGTGTGAATATTGTGTTATACCTTGTTGATAATCAGTGTAAAGTATAGTTGGTTGAGTTACCCCATCAGTCCAATCCATGTCCAGTGGTTCTTGTTTAATCGCTAGGCCTATCGGGTAACTCGTTTTAGCTGTCATATCTACTGCTTTATCAGTTGTTTTAACATGATCTTCTAAAATGTAATATATAAACATGGTATAAGAATATAAGGCCTTGATTCCACTAGTTATACTATGTAATATATAAATAGGGTAATATCGGAAATTGTTGACGGAATTCTTCGTCTTAATTTAACTTACCCCAACTTCCAAGGGCAATTGTGAAGCCAGGCAGACAGGCAGGGGATACGACAATATACGACCACATTTCAATAACTTACTTGATTCTAACTGTTCAACTATTGTCGTGTGACCTTCTTCATTTAAACTATCAATGAAACTTTGGTAGGAATTTGGCCCTCCATTTAGTAATCTGATAAGTAGTTCACGGATCATTAACCTTTTTCCTTGTTTTATTTTTTCCATATCGTCTGTATCAAAAACTGATTTTCCAAACAGACGATCTGATAAACGTTCCGGATCAGTTATATTATCCAGTAGAAACGCATAATTATCTTTAATGTTTTTTACATCCTCTTGAAGCATCTTTCCTCTCTCTCTACGACTTGGTTCATATTTGCGTTCCTTAGCACGAGATATATTGAGTGTATTAAGGCTGCTGCCATGATGAAATGTTGAAGTACTGGCTAGTTCAGTGTATGATTGTCTGCTAGTTAACCACTGTGTTGATTGTCTTTCCCTTTCTAGCAGTTGAATTCTCAAAATCTCACTTTCTTTTTGTTTAAGTTTCATTTCTCTTTTGTCCAAATCGATTTCCTTATTTCTTTTATCTTCAATAAATTTTGCACGTTCTTCTTCAAACTGCCTTTCTTTGTTTTTTCGTCTGATATCGGTTTCAGCCCATTTCATCCAAATCTGTTCTTGGTAATTCTGTTTCTCACATTCTTTCATGAGATGTTCCCTCTCGTTTTGCCAAATCTGTTCTTGGTGAATCCATGTGTCACGTTCTTTCTTAAGTTGGTCTATTTCAGCTAAGGCTTGTTGTTTGTCTTCTTCTTCGCCGCGTATTCTTGCTTCAAATAATTTCTTCGCCTCTTCATACATTTCGTTTTTATAAAAGTCTCCGCCATTATTCTGTATAGTTGTCTGAAGTAATTGTAAGATTCTGTCCACATCCTTCATCTTGCCGTCTGTTTTATCTTTGTTATTGATCGTTGCGAATCGACGGTGTTTAAAAACATCACTAAATGTTGATAACTGAGCATGGATTTCACGCATAGCATCTTCTTCTCTTTGATTATCCAGTTGATCTTTCCCAGTAAATACCACGATGGCAAATTTATCAATCAGTTCACAGAAAGTATTTTTAATATATTCAAGAACTTTTATGTCCTCTTGTGAGAGTCTTAGATCAATTCGAAAGACGACGATAAATAAATGTGGCCCTGGTGATAAAATATTAATACATTTAACGATTTCCTTAGCTATTATTTTGTTACTGTTACCCGTGTCAAACAAACCTGGTGTATCCACAACTTTTAGTAAGGTATCTACACCATTTAATTGAAGATGTCGTTGTCCATAACCACATTCTGATGTTACCGAGGTAGTCCTTTGTTGTGATTTAAAAGTATCTTGTTGTAACAGCGCATTCCCTAATGCGCTCTTACCAACTCCTGTCTTTCCTATAATGGATACCCGGATTTCTGAAGAATAATAAATCCACGATTAGACAACTGAAGTGGTCCAAGATTTGTAAATATCATAAAAGTACAATAGCACGTAAGTTCATATTGAGAACAAATATTGACATTTAAAGAATATTTGGTGGTCGAGAGTTTGAAATGAAAGGAAGTAGGGGTTCTCGCTCCACTTTTCTTACACCAACGGGGTTAATGAAGATGGGGTGGTCGACAGTTGAAGTAAAACCTACCCTACCCCCACTACTAGGAGTGAAATCATGTGAGCAGTTATTAAAGGTCGTCTCTATTTGAATAAAGATTTTAATGATAGACTAAAATGGCTCTGGTGAATAGGGTGTATTCCCATATCTGGTCAATAGGGTGTATCCTTATAACTGGTCAATAGAGTTTATAACTGGTCAACAGAGTTTATAACTGGTCAATAGGGTTTATATTTTAATGTTTATGTTTTTATATATATTTACCTGTACTAGTATTACCTTGTAAAGTTTCTGTTTGTGAAACTAAAGCTGGTCCTGTATCTGTACTACTACTGGTACTAGATGATGACTGTGTTTCTATTTGGGGGATTGTATTCTTACTAGTTGGATGTCTTGCTGAAGATTTCCCTTTACTATTATTTAACTTACCAGACATGATGCGTTGAATAGATCGTTCTGCCAATAAAATTAATAATGAATGTAATAAATGAACACACCACAGCACAGAGAGAGAGAGAGAGAGATTTATGAATGAATAATGTATATGGACAGCTAGTAACATAAACTGTGAAGTCCCCATAACTCCTAAAAAAAGCATGTAGTATAAGAGAGCAGAGGTGAAACCTTTGCTGAAATTTGGCTGAACCATCGCCGCCTGCACAAAATAACCTCTCTTGTTATGTTCATTGATTATCAATAACAGTGCTATTTTCACAGTTAGTATTACACTAGCTAGAAAGTTATAGTTCCCTTCCAGAGTTGGCCAAGAAATTCAGAGGTGCAAAAAGGAAGACCTAGCAAAAAAAAGGTGTCAAATAATTCAGACGTCCAAGATTTACTTGCTCATATAAAATAACTTTAATATCTGGTTGCACGCTGCATGACACATGCCATTTGATTTACTCATTGGTGCAGAAATGTATGACGTTTAATCACATTTCATTCATTCTTTTGCTCATTCCCAAATTTGGGAATCAATAGGATTCTTCCTCTGGCTAAAACAACCCATAGTGTTCAGGCTGTCAGTCACATGGTTTTCAGAAAATGTGGGAAGACACACTTTTTTTAAATTCTTAAAATAAGCCATTGTCAAGAACTAATTAGAAGGTTACATGAATAATTAAACGGAAACCACTTTTCGTAGATTATGATTGATAAGAAATATTAATGAAGACTTGTGTTTTATAAGAACTTTTATAATCGAGAGCGAATGTTTGACTGTAAACATAATGAAACAAGTTTGGTAAAAACAATAGATACAGTTATTCAAGCTTTTCGCGTATAGAAACCATAGCACTGAAATTATTAACAAGAGCATCGCTTATGCTGTAATATACAGCTGTAATATACATCCACATTCCTGCTTTGATTGATATGGTACTTTTTGAAATGAAGAGAGTGAAATATGAAATGGCTGCAACCACTGTAATATGACAAGGCTTGGCGTTGGGTTTGTTTTGCCAAATTTACAGACTAAATATTAACAAATCAAGTTGCTGTCCTTACGGAAGTTCAAGATGACCCATTCAGAGCTGCAGTCTGCAGATGAAAAACACTAAAGTTCGGCGTGGCTCTGTCCCTGGGGGTTGGACATGGAACAATAAAAATAAGTACAACCCTGTTATTAAAATTGAAAGGGGGTTTAACGTTCTACAGTTCTGCTCTGATTGGGCTAATAAGTCTGGCATACGCAATTCAGTATGCTACGAGGGAAGTTTTGCCAGGACACCTGCGCTACAGCCTTCTCTTATATCGAACTCCAACTGCTAAGGGATCTTTTACGTGCACGCCAATGTGTACATGTGACTATGATTTTTCGTCCAATCCGAATGACAAGAGAGCTGTCCTTGTCAGGTCCTCTGTTCTGTACCACTGACCAGAAAATCCTGATGAACCCCTGTTACAAAGAAAATTTTAAAAAATTGGGTGTGAAACCGACCCTGGGGGTTGGAGTACACACCAAAATAAATAGTTGCTATCATTAAGTCACTCTTCGGGAGATATCATTTCGTATAAAGGGGTGACAGCATTCCACTTCGAAACAGTTTGGGGTACATTTACGACAATTCAAGGTATAAGCCAGTGGTTCTGGCACACCTGGCTAAACATATATGAAATGTATTTGAATTTTGCAAAATAAAAACATGGCAAGTCACAGACGGCATACAACCGTAGACGCAGACTAGTCATAGACACATAGAATGACTCAAACTAAATACAGAAAAAACACAGCCATGAACTTACTTTATTGCAGTGTTTCGAATTTCATCAGTCAAATAACTGGCTTATTTAGCTAGAAATTTTCTTAGTGTGCCGTTCAAAATTTCGGGGGACAAGAGGGGAACATCATATAGCCTCCTCGGCTTAGAGGCTAGGGTTAAGACATCATGTTCAGACTGTAGAGAAGACATCATCCGTGAGTTCCAAGGGGAACAACATACCCACAGCCGCTTTGGCTGAGAGGCTGGGATAGAGCCAATATGTAATGTTTAAGCCGTTAGGTCTGAGTTAGAAAGGATATTAACCTCAGACCATGGATAATTTAATAACTATAATAGATGGCGTAGTTTTCCTGTATTTAACCTTTGTAGTTTGCTGTATTCGATATATAAACTTAGTAACAACATAAACAGTGTTTAAGACTTAACTGATCATTGGAAATAGTTTTCACAACGTGAAGTCAAAGACAGATCTAGACGATAGTGTCACAGCTAATACCTTATTTGGTACCGCGACGCAGGATACCATATTTTTACACTATTTGCGTATGAAAGGCGGCAATTTTGTCCAGCATTTTTGGTCTGATTTTCACGAAATTTGAACTCAACCAGCATTATGGCGTAATGGTAATATATTCAAACATTTTTTTAAATCGGATAATGATTGTGACCTCAAGAGGGACCACAAGCTAAAAACGTGTTATTTCGAACAATCAGAGGCCATAATTCAGGAAGTTACGATCCGAAATTATGACCTCTAGAGTGTATAACATAATTTAAGTTTTCAGAACTAGAACACGATCTGGATTCAACATTAATTTATTCTAGCATATATAATACACTAAAATCTGATTAGGAGTAACAACTCATTAAGTAATTATCAGAAAATCATTAGAATTTATTTGGCCCATGCTAACGTATAGTATACCAAACATTTAATACCATGGATTTAGCTGTTCAAGTTACCAAAATTCATTGAAAATCAATATACTTGTTTGTCTCAAGACCTTAAACTCTGTGTATCAATCTAAAGTCAATTGAAACGATTATATATATAGGTGTTAACACAGTGTATATATAAAATCATGACCTGATGACCTTAAACACTGTGTATAAATTTAAAGTCAATCGGATATTATCTTTAGCCACTAGAGCGTCAACAAGATTTTTCAAAGTAATAATCAGAAATCAGTGAAAATCAATAGGCACCTTCGTGTTGTAGGGTTTTAGCCGAACAAACAACATCAACTGCAACATCGTCATCAAATGAGAAAGTATATTATAATAATAACAAACATCTGACAAACAGATTACCAGCTATCAACAGTTTATGACACACATGATATATACGATAAATGCTGACAAAGGGCTACAGACGAGAACGCTGTATTCCCTAATAGGCCTAATAGTAGTATTCCGCCATAGCTGTCCCACAGTGCAACGTCACACATGCAGCTTAAATTACTGTAAAGTTATTAAAGAGATGTACAATGCATAACTGTATAAAGCAATACCCACAGTGTAAAGTCAATCGGATATTAACTTTAACCTCTAAAGCATCCACAAGATTTTTCAAAGTTATCAAGGGCCATAACTCTGGCAGTTTTTCATCTCATCCGAAGGACTAGACAGCTGTCCTTGTCAGGCCCTCCATTCTGCACCACTGACAAGAAGAAACCACGTCGCAAAATCAGGACGAACTTTCTCGGCAAATGCAGGGATCGAACACCCGACCTCCAGGCTAGCGAGCCAGTGTCTTAACCACCTAGCCACCGTGGCTCCGAGAGAGAAGTCGAAACTGCAATGGATGTAAAACATTTACAAATTATGATTCATAACGCAGTTAGGGTGGCAATGGAGGCTACAACGATACAAATTGAAAAGGTCAAAGTGGATCATGAAATGAAATGAAGTTTAACATCGTACTGTTCTGCTCCGACTGGGCTAACCAAGAATATACAGATATTACACTGACCTACATTAAAGAGACACCCAGCTCTATGGTATCAGAATTAAAACGTTATCAAATAATGATTACCCTTAATAGATTCGTGTATTTGGTTTCATACTCTACACTAACCTATAATCTATATTAAAGAGACACCTAGCTCTATGGTATATCAGAATAAAAAGATAAGAGAATAGTACAATATTATTTTCGAATCAATGGATATATCGTCAACTACTTTAATAAGTAAACAATAGATTATATAAAATTACTTTATTTTATGATCAGTAGCAGTGAAATAAAACTTGTTATTTCACTGGCCGCCGGGACTACTTTGTTTTTCTGGAGTTACCTCCCTGGGGTGATAACCACATGACAACTAACAAGGCTAGCCTACCCTGCTTAGTGACAACTGACATCGGATCGGAAAGCACTGGCTCTCGCATCAAGAAAACCCTTTTTATTTGCCAACCAAATGTCCACGGTATTCACACCAAAGTTACTGATGGATTGTAGGCCTAATTAAACACTAGCCTAATCCTAAATTAATGTAAAGTTGTCAAAACACACCCAACTACGCGACGGTCACAACTCACCACGCACGGTCACTAGTTCAAGTCGAGCTCGTGTAAGTGTTGTTGTCAAGACTCGTGGCATGATTTTACATCGCTTGACTTACATGTATTTCAATAAACACATCGATATCAGTAAAAGTAACATGTCCTGAAAAATGTAATAATCCACACATTCACAAACGCCTAGTAATACCACTTTTTAGTGACAAAATTATGAAAACAATATGGCTGACACGCCATGATTTTACATCGCTTGACTTACATGTATTTCAATAAACACATCGATATCAGTAAAAGTAACATGTCCTGAAAAATGTAATAATCCACACATTCACAAACGCCCAGTAATAACACTTTTTAGTGACAAAATTATGAAAACAATATGGACGACACGCCGACTTGTAGGTCGTTACAACTTACATTCTCAAAGGTATTCATACACCAGAAGCAGATAAAGATGTAAAGCGGTCTAACCCCCCGCGTTGTCCAAGCGGACAAAGTAGTCCATGTTGTTTTTACCTAAAATGATTGTAAAATCATAAAATAAATACATCATTTGTCGTTTTGTCGTGAATAACATATTTTATTTCATCTCTAAGCAAGAAAACGTTTATATTTTCACGAATGCGTAGCATGAGTGAAAATATAAGTTTTCTTGCTTCTCGATGAAATAAAATATGTTATTCACTCTAAAACGACAAATATCCTCTATGTAATAATGGTATATTCACACATCGATGACGTAAAGTATGTATTATTAGAAGTCAATATATATCATATCTACATTACAACTTTTACAAAACTAACATAAAATAATTAAATTTACTTTAAATTACATGTCACTTACTTTATTGACACAGGCTTCAATATGATAATAATCCTCTCTATAGAGTCTTTTATTTCAACAATTTAATGGCCGACGTTACAGTTTAATTTACTTCCTAGTTGTATCAGGGGTTGGTATAATAAAATGAGTGGATGCTATATATTAGTGATTATTTTACTGAAAAGGGTGGAGCTTATCATTGACCCACGGAATATGAATACTATACTAGTAGCTGAGATGCTTATTCTAGGCCGGTTGAGAAGGTTCGGGAATAGTAGGTTGAAACAAGCCGACAGTGAGGCTGATGTCCCCCGCCGAAATTGCAAAATAAATAAACACATATTAATTAATTGCACATTTATTTTTTTTCACTAAGTTTTATCACTCTCTATCAGACAGTATCAAGATTATCTTGTCCCAAACCATCGACAAATTAAATTGATTAGCTCTGCTTAGCTTCAGCTCGAAATGATAATCATTGAACTTAGTCAAGACATTCACCTAATGAACATCTACATATAGTTTAAACATTCATCTACGTCAAGTTTGAACATTCTAACTCAATTAGAGAGTTATTGTGTTCCAAAGTCTCGACCAATCAAATTGCTTATCACTCTGCTTACCCTAAGCAGAAAATGCTCATTATCGAACTCCATCAGGGCATTGACCTAATAAACACCTACATCAAGTTTGAACATTCTACCTCAAAGAGAGTTATTGTGTTCCAAAGTCTTGGCCAATGAAATTGCTTATCGTCCTGCTTACCCTAAGCAGAAAATGCTCATCTTCGAAGAACTCCATCAAGGCATTGACCTAATAAACACCTAAGCCAAGTGTGAACATTCTAACTCAATCAGAATGAGAGTTATTGTGTTCCAAAGTCTCGGCCAATCAAATTGCTTATCGCTCTGCTTACCCTCAGCAGAAAATGCTCATTATCGAACTTAGTCAAGGTATTGATGTAATGAAACTATACACCAAGTTTCATCACTCTCACTTAATTAGAACTAAAGTTATAGTGTTCCAAAGCATCAACCAATCAAATTGCTTATCTCTGCTTACCCTAACACGAAAATGCTCATCTTCGAACTCCATCAAGGCACTGACCTAATAAACACCTACACCAAGTTGGAACATTCTTGCTTAATTAGAAGGAGCGTTATTGTGTCCCAAAAAGTGTGACGAACAGACGGACGGACAGACGGACGGACGAACCCATTTTAATAGTCCCCTACTTGTGGGAGGAGCGATCTCTCTCTAACCTTGAGGGGAGAGAGAGAGAGAGAGAGAAATGGGGTTTAATGTCTACTCGACACAAACTAGGTCATTTCGGGACTAACATATGGTTTAATTTTATTTCAATAATTCGCTTGCGCATAGGGGTCTTTAGCAGTGGGAGGAAACCGGAGGACCCGGAGAAAACCCACGAGGTTGGACAGGCGACCGTACTCCTTGTCACGTACAACCGGGGATTCGAAACCACGCCAGTCGACTCAATGACAGACTTTATGATTCAGCGCGCGCACGCTAACCATTCAGCCATCCAACCCCCCTAACCTCGAGGGATTCTATTTGACCAGGTAGTATTTGATACAGTCATTCACTCAATATTAAGGGGTAGACTTACAACTAAGATGCATTATCTAAAGTAACTTCACAATAGTAGTAATGAGATAATCCATCTATAAACATTAATCAAGGCCTACTCATTAAATGAATGAATGGATGTCAGTTGTCACTTAGATAGGCCTACTACTCCTTAAAAACTATAAAATATTATTAAATTTAAATATATATAATTACTATTGATTGTTTATTCTTACCAAGTAACCTCTTGTATATTAGAATGCAACAGGACGGTCGGTTGCCGATTACACTTGTGACTTGAGCGTCGACAGTGACCGGCTCTTATGCAACCGGAAGTCCCAGGTTCGTATACAGGATGTCAGGCTTCTCGCGTGGATTAAAATAAATTTAAAGAGAACACTTTTTTTTATAGAGTTTTAGATTCGTTATTTCGTTCAATTACAAAAGAAAATGTCTGAGACGTGTATCTGACTTGAAATAAAGAACTGTCACTAAGTTTAAGATAAGATAAGATAAGAATTTTATTGATACATCATAAACAGATAAAAACAACATCAATATGCATTGCACGTATATAAACTTAACAATAACATTTAATAATTAAATAGTCTCATCTATACTACATTACACACTGGGATTGTCACACCTGATCATGACGAATCAAGGATGACATCAAAAGCACACATTATGTGTTACATTATGTCGTTTGCATCGACTATCCCTATATCCGCTTTACAGAATCAAGGGAATGGAGTGCCCACTCAGATTAAATCTTATAACACCCGAACGGAACCCACAAATCAATTAAAAACTCGTAACACTACAATAAAACATAACACAAGAATTTACGCTAGCCTCAGCCAGAACTAACAATATTCGTGCAAAGGGAACGAAGTGCACAAGCACCAAATCTTATAACACCAGAACGGAACCCTCAAATTAATTAGAAACTTAGCCCAACTCAAACAACCAGTCTCCCTAAATTTGAAATAGCCGTTTTAGCCAGTGCTTATACTAAGCGGAGTAATTACACCTGTAGGACTCACGCGCTACCAAAAGACGAAACTCTACCCCAGAAATCATGCTTGTCCCCAAGCGGAATAAGTGATTACTCTTGCGGGACTCGCACGCTACCTTGGAATGTTTACCTCAAGCGGAATAAGTGATTCTAAATGCCGCTCAAACAAAATTATGTACAGTACTGATAGGAGACATACATTAGTATCGCAGAGTAGATTATTTAAGACAGTGTTGATACAACAATAAGAGCAGGAAGTTCTCACTATGATGTAAAAGGAATATGCTGAAAATTTCAGTCAAATTGCTTCACTCTAAGCCGAGAAAACCTTATTTTTAAAATCACTGTCGCCTCAGTTACCGCTGTCATGATAATTAAAAAATTCTTAATTATTCATTTTTGCGTTTAATCGTCAATGATCATTGAATAACATATCGGATTCAAATCCAGTGAAAATCGGACACAAGGTGGCATCGGGAGTTGATTATGGTCTATTCATGTTAATAAATATCCAATTAATAGTTTACATAAGATTTCAGGCTTAAAGAAAGAGCTGCAATAGGCAGATTTAGCTCTTAATGCATGTTTAAAAAATCATAGAGAGAGAGAAATGGGTTTAACGTCCACTCGACACAAACTAGGTCATTTCGGGACTAACATATGGTTTAATTTTATTTCAATAATTCGCTTGTGCGTAGGGGTCTTTAGCAATGGGAGGAAACCGGAGGCCCCGGAGAAAACCCACGAGGTTGGACAGGCGACCCTACTCCTTGCCACGTACAACCGGGGATTCGAAACCACGCCAGTCGACTCAATGACAGACTTTATGATACAGCGCGCGCACGCTAACCATTCAGCCATCCACCCCCCCCCCCACAAAATCATACAGACGTTAAGGTATAGCCTATCTTTAAAAACTAAACAAGGTTATAATAATTATATATCTACCAGCTTTTTTTGATTCTAATAATATATACAATGTCATAATACCCCATATATTACCTTGTCTTCAAACAATAGTTCAGCTATACGTGGTTCGACTCACAGTACAATCATGTCCATCAACTTAACAAACAACACGTCAGATCTATTTTTACCTGGAAAATCCGGGCTATTATATAGTCAGGTACGGGCAAACCCGATTTCTATATTTATTAATGCATTATGTTGAGGCTAAATATACATATTGCAGGTCTATATATTGGGTTCAAATGTTATATAAACTATCACTTAGACATGCATTCACATGGAAAGCCTATGACCAACTTACTCGCTAGATTAGCCGCAGGCCTTTACGTCAAAGGAACCCAATCGCTCTCGCTCTCCTGGACGCGCCTGGATGTCAGTAGAGGTGCACTTTTTATCGGTAAGTTTGATAATTAGGAAAAAAAACCAAAACAAGCTTGTTGGTTATTCATAACAGGTCCAGTAAGAATCCTTTGTAAAAATAAGCCACGTACGAATTCCAGGTAGATATTAAAATACATTTAATGGTTTCACTGACCCGTTGTTAGTTAAATTTAAATATTCATTTGATAATCCCTGATAAAACGACGGATATCCCTGAATATTTATTCAGGAATATTACTGACTTGAACTTCAAGTTATATATTAGCCTATTCAGAATACGACATTCTCCATAACAAATCACCAAAAATTATTTTTGTTGAATTCTAGTTATATTAAAGATACATTATGAGAGTTGGCAGTTCTCAACATAATAGTTAAAAACTAGATAAGGTAAAGGCAATTTGCTGAAAATTTCATGATTAGAAAATCGGATGGCGTAGATTTAAACGGATTGAAACTCGATCTCCATATTATTCTGTCTTGTGTATCTTTAAATAATTCTAATAGGAGAACTTTATCAGGAAAACAAGATTTCTTTGAATTCCAAGTGCTGAGGAATCTTCAGAAATTTATATGTGACCACCAATATTTAACAAGAATGCATTAGTATTTAGTTTAAATGAATCGAATAACAATTATTGGTGCCAACTTCATGACTACCCATAACCAAACCGTCAATAACTTCATTTACTCAAAGACACGCCACCATTACAAAAACAACGAAAAAAACAAGAGAGAGAGAGAGAGAAATGGGGTTTAATGTCCACTCAACACAGGCTAGGTCATTTCGGGACAAACATATGGTTTAATTTTATTTCAATAATTCGCTTGCGCGTAGGGGTCTTTAACAGTGGGAGGAAACCGGAGGACCCGGAGAAAGCACACGGGGTGGGACAGGCAACCCGACTCCTTGTCATGTACAACCGGGGATTCGAAACCACACCAGTTGACTCAATGACAGACCTTATGATACAGCGCGCGCACGTGCTAACCATTCGACCATCCCCCCCCCCCCCCCGAAAAAAACAAAAATAATCAAAACCAAAATACTCTAATAATTCGTCCCCATGCCGTTTTATAACAATAAGAGCGCTTATCAATCGTGACATATCAACATAAATATATATATTTATTTCCTAAAATTAAATTTAAAGAAGATATATTTGTTGATATCGTATGACAATAAAAGCTCTAATGGTACAATCGATAAGTACAATAATAATCTTCTAGAGGTATTTAGTAACTGGATAGAGCAATCAAATATAACACATACTTATGGAAAAAGAGTTGCTAATGTATTTGGTTGAAGAGGATACTACCACATCTCCATATTTAAGAGGATAATAATCTTTAATGCCTCTTACATTACTAGCTGTTTTTCAATACAGTATGTGTTATAATTTAATACAATACATATATTAAACTAGATTTAAAGAAGATTTATTTATTCTTATCCTGTTTGAATAATAATGATATCATTACCTGGAATAACTGTACTTTAAATTACTTATATCGGCTTCTACAGATGATATTTTACATCAGAAGATGAACGAATTATTATTTATATACTGCCAGTTGCTGATAGTATCCTGCCTTCTACAAGACTCGATTACACAGTCTCTAGGCGTGCAATGTTTTAATTCATGAATGAATATGCAAATAAATGACTTGATAACAAGAGATATTAAACTGGTTTTCCCCTTACCATAAATAGATATTGACTAATGTGTCACATGCTTCAAGGAGTTTAAAGGTAGTTTTATAGTTAATAAAATGGCAACTGGTGTGGAATTGACATGTTCAAAATATTTATTTTAATAAATAGGCTCAATATATCGGTATACTATTAAAGAACAATATATTAACCAGTATACTATTATAGACCTATATTTATATTACAATATATATTCAATTAACTACTAAAATACTGACTCTGTTAGTTAAAATATACGACTGGTACATATCAGTAAGTCAATGATATTCAAAATTATCGCACACTATATAGAGCCCAACATGCCATAATCATCTGATAAAAATATCTAATAGCCCGTTAAGACGCTTAAGTTGAACTAGTTTAAAAAACCCGGGGATCGTTAAACCAGTTTAACTTAAGCGCCTGAACGCAAATGTAGGGCAAATAAACCAGTTTAAAAACCCCAGATGGTTCTACCACATTAGAACATATATGGGATCTACGACGAGGCTCATTTGCATACGGAAAAACGTCCAGACTAGGACGGAAATTAATAATTTACGCGATTGACCTTGTCAGTAGAAGGGGCGGTACTCATATTTACAAACCTTTGGAAAACGATCAGTGAAAAGAAATTAAATGGGGTTTAATGTCCTACTGTTCTGCTCCGACTGGGCTATGAGAATGAAAACGTATATATGTCATGCAGTGTTCTATGAGGGAAAATTTGCCCAGACAGCGGCGCTGTTTACGGCCTACTCTTGTATCGAATTCCAACTGCCAAGGGATCCTTTATGTCACGCTAATGTGTATACGGCACTTGTTTTTTCGTCCCATCCGAACGATTAGACAGTTGTCCTGCATCATTGTCGGGTCGGGTGGTACAAAACTCTATTAAATAACCGGGGTGGCCTACTCTTATATCGATTTCCAGCTGCCAACGCCTTACCCACATAGAAAAGCGGGAGGTTATGAAGTAAAAATGTGGGGCTTATCGAAGGCTCGGATTAGCCACACCGAGCGCATGATTTCACAGAAGTCATGGTCATTCCTTATTGCCTGCTGGTTTCATTCGCCCTTATTGCTTTGGTAATAGGGGTGTCACAATAAGACATTTTTTTTACAAATCATTTCAGGCCAGCAATTTCCAGAGGCGAAATTGCTAGCTGAACACGATTTTTAGAATTTTTTTTATCTATGACGTCATTTTCGGTTGGGGTTTGTCTGATTTCCAAAATGGCCGCCAAAAGTTGACGTAAAATGAATTTCCAGATAGGATGGGTGATTTTCATGCAAGGTATGGCTTGTAATATATCATATATAAGGCAACACAAATAAAATAACTTGTTTCTCGGGCACCGCCCGCACGCAAAATTGGTTGCGCGTGCAGTCTATTTATTAGTCTTGATGAAAAAAAATAAATATGTAACGCCCGCCCGCACATCGACAAGCAAGTCGTAAAAAAAATATCCCGCATGTACCTACATCCGCCATACATGTATATCTATTCAAATGTATTAAAACTGATTCAGATGAACATGCTGTCTTTTTTATCCGAACAAAGGCGAAGTTTGGCAGATTTGCCTTTTTTATTGATATCGAAAGAACCTCCATTTTGTATCACGTGATATTAATTACCTCCCCTGATAAACTAGAATTTGATTCGTGTTAAAAGTCATTGGCGACAATATTTCAATCATTCGATCGTAATCGGCTCATTATTGCCGGCTTCAGTCGGTCCTTGTTTGGAAAATCCTATTGATAAAATAATGAACCGTAGAACAGGTTAATTAATTATAGCTAAGAATACGATACGATGACGATAGTCGTCATAATGCATACCTTAGAATTTGGGTCATTATTAGCACATTTACGGTAGTTTCGATAATCCGGAAAATAATAATTGGATTACCGATTTGATGGTTTTACTGACCAGTTGTTAGTTAGATTTAAATAGTCATTCAATATAAACACCGGATAGAACACCGAATATCCTGAGAAACACACCGAATATCCCAAGAAACAGTATTTCCGGCAATCTCCAAATACCGATGACACGGTGTGACATGCATTGGTTGGAATTCGGTAAATAATTATAAATAAACCGGCGATACTAGATTTAGTTTTAAATACTGTTTACCATGATTATTATTTTTGATACACCTGGTGAAAGAGGCTTAGTTTTTAAAAATATTGTTGTCTTTATGGAGGGCTATTACATAGTCGTATGGAATTTTATTTTAAACCAATTTCATTATGTGTATTAAATATGGAAAATTATTTTCCTTTCAGTCAGTGTTCAGTCTCAGTGTTTTAGTAGACTTGATTTTGGGTTTATGGTTTAAGTATGTACAATAAAGTTGAATATAACGGAAACCAAAACCGTAAACAAGTAATGACTTTCTCATTTAAAAAAAAAAAAAAAGAAAGACCGCCCTCCCGCCCCAACAATTTTCAGCAATAGCCAAATTTTATTTTGCACCATCAATGAGTAAAAAAAACAAGAGCATCGCTAACGCAGCAATATACGTCCACATTCCTGTTTTGTTTGATATGGTCCAGTTTGCATTGAGGGTCTGTGAAATAAAACTGGGTTGTAGGACTGCTATCAGTTTAACACTTCGTTCACATTAACAGAACACAATTTTTATTTTAAAACAATCGATGTCTTTATTCCAAAAGCATGACGTTTCGAATAGGTATGCAAAGTTTCAAAAGGATCTGTTAAGAATTGCGGTCTGTAGGCAAAACACAAGACACACAAACATTAGGCGTGGCTCTGTCCCAAGGGGTCGAGCATGCACCAAAAATAATAATAGAGGTCGGCCTTAGGATTAAGGAATAAGTATAAAAAGTAGCCTTAGGCTATAAGGAATAAGTATAAAAAAGTTTTCAAGATGATCGATTAAGAAATGCGGTCCGCAAGTGACACACAGACATAAAAAAAGAAAATGGGCGTAGCTCTGCCCCTGGGGGTTGGGTATTCACCACAAATAATAGGGATGTTCCTTAGGATAGAAGGAATATGTATGCTAGGTTTCAAGGTGATACGATAAGAAATGCGATCATCGTTAGGGTATAAGCAATTCATATGAAATTTTTTCAAGACAATTGATTAAGAATTGTGGCCTGTAGGTGACACACAGACATAAAAAGAAAAGAAAATGGGCGTGGTTCTGTCCCTAGGGGTAAAAAAACCAATATGGATCATCGTTAGGGTATCAATTCATATGAAAAAATTTCAAGACGATTGATTAAACATTGTGGCCTGTAGGCGACACACAGACATAAAAAAGAAAATGGGCGTGGCTTTGCCCCTGGGGGTTGGGCATGCAACCAAAACGATAGGGATGTTCCTTAGGGTACACAGAATAAGTATGCAAAGTTTCAAGATGATACGTTAAGAAATGTGGCCTGTAGACGACAAACAAACAAATACAAAAACTGGGCGTGGCTCTGCCCCGGGGAGGCGAGCATGCACCAAAAACAATAGGGGTCATCCTTAGGGTATAAGGAATAAGTATGTAAAGTTGATACGTTAAGAAATGCGGTCTGTAGATGACAAACAAATAAATAAATATAAGGAATGGGCGTGGTTCTGCCCCTGGGGGTCGGGCATGCACCAAAAACAATAGGGATCATACTTAGGGTATAAGCAATTCATATGAAAAATTTTCAAGACGATTGATTAAGAATTGTGGCCTATAAGCGACACACAGACATAAAAAGAAAAGAAAATGGGCGTGGCTCTGCCCCTGGGGTCGGGCATGCACCCCAAACGATAGGGATGTTCCTTGGGGTACAAAGAATAAGTATGCATAGTTTCAAGATGATACGTTAAGAAATGCGGTCTGTAGATGACAAACAAATAAATAAATATAAGGAATGGGCGTGGCTCTGCCCCTGGGGGTCGGGCATGCACCAAAAACAATAGGGATCTTCCTTGGGGTATAAGGAATAAGTATACCAAGTTTGAAGAAAATCCAGTAAGAATTGCGCCCTGTAGGCGACACAAAGACACACGAAAAGAAAATGGGAAATGGGCGTGGCTCTGCCCCTGGGGGTTGGGCATGTACCCCAAACGATAGGGATGTTCCTTAGGGTACAAAGAATGTGTATGCAAGATTATAAGTTAAGAAATGTGGCCTGTAGACGACAAACAAACAAATACTAGAAATGGGCGTGGCTCTGCCCCTGGGGGTCGGGCATGCACCAAAAACAATAGGGATCTTCCTTGGGGTATAAGGAATAAGTATACCAAGTTTGAAGAAAATCCAGTAAGAATTGCGCCCTGTAGGCGACACAAAGACACACGAAAAGAAAATGGGCGTGGCTCTGCCCCTGGGGGTTGGGCATGCACCCCAAACGATAGGGATGTTCCTTAGGGTACAAAGAATGTGTATGCAAAGTTTCAAGATTATTAGTTAAGAAATGTGGCCTGTAGACGACAAACAAACAAATACTAGAAATGGGCGTGGCTCTGCCCCGGGGGGTCGGGCATGCACCAAAAACAATAGGGATCTTCCTTGGGGTATAAGGAATAAGTATACCAAGTTTGAAGAAAATCCATGAAGAATTGCGCCCTGTAGGCGAACCACAGACACACACACACACACACACACACACACACACACACACATACATACATACACACACACACACACACAGACAGGGGCGACGGCATAATACGTTCACATTATGAATGTGGACGTATAAAAAAGAAACCGCCCTCCCTCCCTACAGTTTCAGCTGTCAGTTGCCCGAGAAACAAGACATTTATTTTGTGTGGCCTAAGGTTTTTGTTGTAATTGAACTGAAAATTAACTCTAAAACTAGTTTCCCCAAATCCAAGATGGCGGAAATTCAAAATGGCGGCTAAAATTTACCTAAAATGGCCGATTTGTCAGATTAAAGTCATTTCACAGTTTGATTTGGTTTGTAATATGTAATCTAAAGGGTTTTCACTGTCACTGAACTTAAAATTAATCTGAAGAAAAAAAGAGTTTTCAAAATCCAAGATGGCGGAAATTCAAAATGTCGACCAAAATTTATCTAAAATGGCCGATTTGTCAGATAAATGTCATTTCACTCTTTGATATGGTTTGTAATACGTAATTTAAAGGGTTTTGAATGTCATTGAACTTAAAATCAATCTAAAATAGAGTTTCCAAAATCCAAGATGGCGGAAATTAAAAAATGGCTGCCAGATTTTCTCTAAATTGGTCAATTTTTAAGATAATCGTCAATTTTCTGTTTGATATGGCTTGTAATATGTCCTCTATTAAGTTTTCAGAGTCACTGAATTTGATAATTGTAGATGATTGTTTCAGAAAAAAAAGGGACAATCACCAATCTTTCTATTGGATTGGTTTATAATAGCAAATTGTAATAGTTTTTTTAGGGCAATTGAATTTGATCTGACCCGGGAATCTACCTTAATCTAAAGAAAAAAAGAGTTTTCAAAATCCAAGATGGCGGAAATTCAAAATGTCAACCAAAATTTATCTAAAATGGCCGATTTGTCAGATAAAAGTCATTTCACTCTTTGATATGGTTTGTAACACGTAATTTAAAGGGTTTTCAATGTCATTGAACTTAAAATCAATCTAAAATAGAGTTTCCAAAATCCAAGATGGCGGAAATTAAAAAAATGGCGGCCAGATTTTCTCTAAATTGATCAATTTTTAAGATAATCGTCAATTTTCTGTTTTTATATGGCTTGTAAGATGTCCTCTATTAAGTTTTCAGAGTCACTGAATTTGATAGGGGGGTTGGATGGCTGAATGGTTAGCATGCGCGTGCTGTATCATAAAGTCTGTCATTGAGTAGACTGGCGTGATTTTGAATCCCCGGTTGTACGTGGCAAGGAGTAGGGTCGCCTGTCCAACCTCGTGGGTTTTCTCCTGGTCCTCTGGTTTCCTCCCACTGCTAAAGACCCCTACGCACAAGCCAATTATGTAAAAAAATTAAACCATATGTTAGTCCCGAAATGACCTAGTTTGTGCCGAGTGGACGTTAAACCCTATTTCTCTCTCTTTCTCTCTGAATTTGATAATTGAAGATGATTGTTTCAGAAAAAAAAGGGACAATCATCAATCTTTCTCTTGGATTGGTTTATAATAGCAAATTGTAATATTATTTTTAACTTAGAACTTGGTGTGCATTACATTACAGACGAATATGATCTGTGGATACCATACCACACAAGTTGCGGACACAGAGACTTCGATGATTTCACTTTATGAAATACATGACTGACAAATATGAATTCATCTGTCTAGATGATACCACAAACGGTTTCCGGACATAAGTCTTCTGAACAAAAGTTAATAAATATTGATATTCGTCAAGCAGTGTGCTATGAGGAAAATTGGCCCAGACAGTGGTACTATGGTGTACTCTTATTTCGAATTCCAACTGTCTAGGGTTCTTGTATGCGCACGTCAACGTGTACATATAAACCTGGTTTCTCGAGAAGCCCCCGGTGCTGCATCCTGACAAGGAGAAACCACACTGGAAAATCCTAAGGTACTTTTTCAGCAAACATAGGGATCGAACCCCAGATCTCGTTCTTAGCGAGTCTTACTCACTGAACCACTATTTCGAACCATTTCTGAATAAACAATAGATAAATTCTTAACAACTGGATATATATACCTCACTGTTTTGCTGGAATAATATTAAATCTTGTTTATGTGAGATCCAGTATAACAGTTCCAGTTACCATCAAAATAACTACTACTCTTTGCTATTACAAGCCAATCCCATAGGAAAATTCACGATTGTCCTGTTGTATTTTTAAGCAATCATCTACCATCTTCAAAATTCATTTTTGATGTAATATTCATTTTCAAAATTCATTTTTGAGGTAATATTCATTTTCAAAATTCATTTTTGAGGTTATTTTCAAGTTCGTGGACTTTGAAAACCTAATAAAGGACATTATTACAAGCCATACAAAACCGAAAAAATGACGATTATCTGAAAAATTGTTCATTTTAGGAAATTCTGGTCGCCATTTTGGATTTTGGAAACTCTTCTTTTGAGGTTGTTGAGTGACACAGAAAACCCTTTAAATCGCATATCACTCGCCATATCAAACTTAAAAATGACGATTAACCGAAAAATCGACCATTTTAGGGAAATTCTGGCCGCCATTTTGAATTTCCGCCATCTTGGATTTTGGAACCCCGTTATATTTAGATTAATTTTAAGTTTAGTGACACTGAAAATCCTTTAAATTACATATTATAAATCATATCAAAGAGTGAAATGACTTTTATCTGACAAATCAGCCATTTTAGGTAAATTTTGGCCGCCATTTTGAATTTCCGCCATCTTGGATTTGGGGAAACTAGTTTTAGAGATTATTTTTTCAGTTCAATTACTAAAAAACCTTATATATGATATATTACAAGCCATACCTTGCGTGATAATCACCCATACTATCTGGAAATTAATTTTTCGTCAAATTCTGGCGGCCATTTTGGAAATCAGAAAAACCCCAACCGAAAATGACGTCACAGAAGTAAAATAATCTCATAATCGTCTTCAGTGACAAATTTTGCCTCAGAAACAACCCGACCCCAAATTTTGTTCCGATTGTGACACCCCTATTGGTAAGCCGACTTATTGTATGATGACTTATTGTATGCCAATTTGCCCTTGCGCCTTCTGCTGACGTTGACCTAGTACATTAATCGCGTAAATTATTAATTTCCGTATGCAAATGAGCTTAGTCGTCTATCCCATATAAGGTATATGTTCTAATATGCATTTGCTTATAATGTAAAATGGAGAAGTGTAATGTGCAAAATAACTGTATTGTATTTTGTATTATTGAAAAGTGTATTATGTATTTTAACACTTGGACATTGGTATTGTGAAGCAAGGGAAAGTGCAAATTGTAAAACTAAAATACGTATTTTGATCTGCTGACATATGCAGTTTGTACAGTGAACATTGAAATAAAATCATGAATATTTACCAAAAACTGACAGAAAATGTTAATTCAAACCCTCGTCGTTCATTTAGACCAAAAATTCAACAAAAATAGGCATGCAAAAGGGGAGAAAAGATACGGAGAGAGAATTGCTATAAATATACGTACTACAATTTTTAAGTACCAAGATCGTGAAATTTAATTGTGGTCTGCCTCCATCAGGACTTCGACCAGTAATTTCTGCCATTGGGTTCACTGTCAAATCCATGACTATTGAAGACGGCTGACCGTTTTGTTTTTGTTCTAGATTTTGTCAAATGAATCAACAGTTCATTACCGATAGCAACCTCATTGCAAACAATAACATTAAATATTCTTGGACAGCATCCATAGCAAAATTATATAAATATTATGATCTCCCTCATAACCCTTCTCCCTCAGCAACTAAACTAAAACTTCAAACTAAATTCAACCATCATTTTGCAGAACTAACTAAATCAGGAACCAAACTGAGAACGTATGGTCTGTATAAAAACTTAATAAACCACCCCGCTGGTTACCTTCTGCGGGTTAAAAATAAAAACTTTAAATCCGCCTTTTCATCGCTTCGACTCAGCTCACACAAACTGGAAATAGAGAGAGGGCGATACAATAATATTCCACCTGACCAAACTTATGCACCCAATGTTCTCTTGCTACCGTAGAAGATGAATTCCATTTTCTGTTCGCTTTTCCACATAAAGTGTAGTGTCGTTAATATCTGTCATTAATGAATCAATCCGACTATAAAAGTTATACAGGCATGGGTCATAAATTAATTTACACGTTGGTGTTAGCAGTGAGTGTTAGTGGGATTAAGAATGTTGATTAGGTAATTATCTTTTTTTACGCAGGCCAGATCAAAGACATCACTCTAAGTGAAACGTGTGCGTAATACCTCACGAACGAACTAATGGTAGAATCATATACACACATATTAATTGTATAAAATAATTAAGTTTTACTAATAAGTTGTTTAAAATTACTATATACCCAATAGTTATTGCTCACCGGTGTTTTTGTAATCAAGTAGCCTCGTATTATGTGTTGATTGGCGTTCAAACAACATTTAATTGATGGATGGATTAACGTCTTTGATTCGATTAGGTTATAATGTCTAACATCGGTTATCTTCTTTATAATAAAAGTATTTTACAATTGCATTGACAGGCCAGTCACGTTGTAATTGGACCGTCAATAGACGCTTGTCTAGTTGTCGTGTGTATTGATAGTGCTATATTGTACAGACGGTGAGATATTGTATGGATAAAGTATATCCTATGTGTAGTGCCTGTGACGTCACCAGCCAATCAACCGGATTAAGGTCGTAGTTGAAAAATCGAAAAGCATTTTGGCGTGTCGGATACTTAAACGTTAATTTTAATCAGATTGGTGTGAACTTGTCGTAAAGTTGATATAGTAACCATGGGCTATATATACATGCAATTTAGATTTTTGATCTTACGTTGTCTTTAAAATATATCTACCCTACTTTAATACAATCTTGTCATAACCTTTGGGCTTCTTTTTAATCCGCCAGATTTTCTTGCTAAAGCAGTAGCAATGTATACATATCATGCTTTTAAGGAAAGGGGGGCACCTGCCTAGTCTATTTGATCATTATACATGTATACTTTGAACATATTTTCATTTCATTGTTATACTTTCATTGTTATATTTTCATTATATCATCCCAATGGTACATTCATTTTCATTTCATTATATCATGTTATTCCAATATATTATTCCATGCGTATGGTTTGTATAATGTTCTTAATTGACGTAATATGCAAATAAAAAAGTTGAAAGTTGAAGTTGAGGTCTGTGACGTGTTGGTGATTCACCTATTTCATGTGTGTTTACTTCATGATGGTGAATCGTGAATATTCACCGAATCCTGGCAGAAAATGTTAATTCAAATACTTATTTTCTATTCTAGACCAAAAGTCTACAAATATGATCATTAGGTAGAAATAGGAAAAAGATAGAATTGGTCTATTAAAATGGACGGGTGAAATCCTAACTAGCCTTAAAATTACAATATTACTCACCGTGTGGTCCACGCTTTTACAACCCTTCAACCTAGGAACTCACCTTTTATAGCCCTTTATCCTAGGAACTCTCTTTTTCGTTTATCTAAAACGCCTGTAGTCTGGTGAAATATTTCTTCGTTCAATAAATTTCTTCCTGGTTTATGGTTTCGGTCTATATGAAAGGGAGATAAATCGGTGGTGAGCGTAAAAGGGGACAGGCGACCATTAATTTCCCCGTTGACTTCAATGTTAATTCTGGCCTCTTTGCCCGGCTCCAACCTTTCCCAAAATTTTCGTTGGACTGAATGCTTTTCACTACAGACAGAGAAACAAATGGTCATGTCTTTGCACGAAAATTTGTATGAAGTTGACCACCAAATTGTTTAGATACACAAACTTAAAGAAGCATACTGAAATATGTAACTAATTGCCGTCCATATCACCGTAATCAACCTGATAACTCTGTTATCCTTTCGCATCTAAATCGTGAATATTTACCAAATCCTGGCAGAAAATGTTAATTCAAATCCTCTTCGTCCATTCTAGACCCAAAAAATCAACAAAAAATGGACATGCAAAAGGGAAAAAAGGGACACAGAGAGAATTGCTATAAATAGACGAATTACAATTTGTACCGAGATGGTGAAATTTAATTATAAATTCATACATCATCAAAATTCTTTTTTCATAGCTTCAAATTTATTTTTGCAACATTATTATAATACAGAATAAAAAAAAATAATTACTGCAGAAATGGCGACCCTTTAAAGTTATGTGCTATTTTGTATACCAGGTTGCAGCTCAGGTCCATGGGCCTTTTGTTCTAGAATTGAAGATTCTTTCTTAATTTTGTCAAAATGTGAGTTCTGAAAAAAAAAAGATTTAAAGAGTTTCAAACAAGTCACATCAAAATTATTCAAAATATTGGAACATTTTTCCACAAATGACTTTCTTTTACACGTGTCTCCTTGGCCAGTATGCAAGAAGACAAGCTGCAAATTGGTTGCATTGAAGGTAATTGTAAGGAACTATAATAAAACTTGTAAGCCCACCCCCTAAAAATGTCAATGTGGTAACAAATCGAACATGAGTCCACGTAAGTAATACTGTTGATGGAATATGGCTAATAGCCATGTTCTTCTATCCCTGATATACATACATACAAACACATGTACTTGTAAGATGTATGAATCATTTATTAAAATATGGATTGATAAATGTAAAACAAATCCTGCATTTAGGTGATAACCAATCACTCTAATAAAAGGATCACAAAGCCATACACAAAAGTTTTAGAAAGCCTTGAAATCTTAAATGTAACTATGTGTTGGTGAACATAGAATGCCTGGATATAATCCAAACACAAAATCCAATTACTGCTTATTTGGAGTCAATATATGTTCAATTAAATATCCAAATATCATGTTCAAGAAAAGGGGTGGGATGGGGAGGGCGAGCCATTCTAAATGAAATGAAGACAGAGAATTTTCCCCGCAAACACATAGATTTTTATTTATATATTATATATATATATGAAAAACAACCATTCCCAAACGTGTTATTCCCATGAGGTAATAAAACTTATCACCAGAACATCTACATATTTGACATTTAACTCTACATCATTAACGTCTTCACAATCTACATGGTACCATTTCAAACATGTGTCACAAAATTTTGACAAAGGGGGATATCGTAGCCGATTTCTTTACTGTGAAAAAGGAAGGGGCATCATCTCCTAAAATGGAGACCATGTCGGCATGTACACATGTATTTGTATTGGGGCTAATCCTTTCAGTTGTAGGTACTTGGTGGCTGTCCTATAGCCAGTTTTGTCCATTTCTGGAGATTTCAGTGGGTAGGTTCACAATATGGTATATGATTAATTCATTGATTGATTGTACTTGTTAGTAGCAAAAGTTTGTTTCGGTCCAATTAATCTATTCTTTTCAGCCTTGCAACTTTTTAGCCAGCCCTCGTAGGTTGTGTATAACATCATAGTATCAATTACTAGCATATATGTGAGCCACGGTATAATATGTTAGGTTGTGTGGAAGATGCTAGAATCAATTACTAGCATATATCTGAGCCACGGTATAATATGTTAGGTGGTGTGGAAGATGCTAGAATCAATTACTAGCATATATCTGAGTCACAGTATATGTTTGAAAATTATGAAGGAGTGAAGATGTCGTTATCGTTGAATAGCACGTAATTTTCTCCAATTGTGGATTATTTTTGAAAAGTTCTTTGCCTGATATGACAACCAATCTTTAATAATGATAAAGAATTTTTAAAGTGAAAGATATATGTGACGTCAAATGCACAACAACGCCATCTTGGGCAAGAAGCTTTAATGACGTTCATTAAAGCTTCTTAATCTAGGGTCCCAATCAACTCTACGTCACTATCTATATGCCCTTTTATATTGCTGTGTCGCAGTTGGCTGCCCCGACAGACAGAGATTTGGATAGATATGTCATAGATTTCCGTGAAAAGGAGTCTACAAGAGATAAAACATACATTTTTTTTAACGAAAAGTATAGCTGAACATACCTTTATTAGTATTATACAACAAAAAGCGCACATTAATTGCTACATAGCCTTATTCAATAAGAAAAATTAAAATAAAAGATACACCAGATAAAAGAGCTATTAAACATATTTAACTTGCATTCGCTTTTTAAGGAGGTAAATCGCTAATATTTGGAACCTAGAAATTGACACAAATGGGTCGCACTAAGCGCAACATGCGTTTCGGGCATATTTGTTTCATCAGTGACACGTCCGGTGTCATGTGAATGCAACGACAACAGCCTGATTGATTGATTTGTTAATTGGAGTTCAGATGTCTTCATTGTCATTAATATGGACCACTGTCAGGTTGCCGTATTCACGGCCTGAACTACGTAGCAAGACAACGCGTTTTCCGACTTGTAATTTTCATAAATTTTGTAACATAGTATCAAAGGATTTAATAATAACGATGACTGTGAATTTGACTTCTTTATTTTAACAGTACAGGAACAAACATTAATAATTATTACATCTATAATTCTAACAACCAAGACAGGACACAGGAACATAACATATCACATTGCAGTCATTTCCGCTATCGTCATAATTCACGCCTGCCTCCATTTAGAAATGGTTCCACGACTGATGTCTTCCGCCTTACTCCGGCCACAGTAGTGGCTCGTCCTACAGAGATCCTTTGCGCAAGTGTTTTAGTCAAATGACTACAAAAAAGGTTACTGGCCTATAACTCCCTTAATTTACACATAAACTGACCCAAAACAGTACTGCACATAGCTTAACATATAATAAATCACTTCCAATTGCAATAAAGGTGAAGCCTTACCGCATAACTATATGATTTGATGAAACCCAACTGCTACGCGAAATTTCAACTGGCCGGTGTCATGGCGGCTTGCGTAATACGTCATTACAAGAAACTCCGCTATGCAAATGTAGAACGCATAACCACAAAGAAAAACTGTTCGATTACTATTTTAGTGGTCCAGTCTTCACTATTTGTCATAGAATTACTTATTCCAATACAAACTGTAATGAT
Organism: Patella vulgata; assembly: GCF_932274485.2. Classification (NCBI taxonomy): domain Eukaryota; kingdom Metazoa; phylum Mollusca; class Gastropoda; family Patellidae; genus Patella; species Patella vulgata. The sequence continues at coordinate 1,042,184 of NC_065884.2, forward strand.
ATGTGTTGACAATTGTGCGTTTGGACCTATTTGAACTTGCGTAAAGAGTCTTAGACTGTATCAATTGTAGCGTTAAACACACAGTTTAACGTTACAAGTATAGTAACTAGCCTTCATTGTGGTGCACCCTTGTTTGCCTTGAGCTGCCCAGCTCCTCTAGTGGACAACCACAGCCCGTCTCATTTATGTCATATACCTAAGGCAATTTATACTAATTCAGTTCATTGCAGTTATCTATTTAACTATTGTACATGCATAAATGATATAATGAAATGAGATTATCTCTCGATTAGGGGGTATATATCTTTGTTTCTAACGCTTATTGGAAACTATAATAAACACTTGTTTACAAAAACATTCTAAAGAGTGAAAACTGACATATTTCAAGCTTTACTGTATTTAGAGAAATAATTTAGATCAGCCGGCTGAAACGTCATCTCCGCTATTTGCTCATTCTTTAGGTATAGTGTTTGTTTCCACCGACAATGATATCGCAAACCAGTGTTCATTCTATAAAACCATGCATTACTACAAAATGTTTCTTTAGTCAACTGAAACAAGAAAATTCATAACTATGCGAGGGTGGGATGAGTAAATTCGTGGGGAAAAATCTGAATAGGCTAATGAAACAATAGAACAAGTTCACCTTGATCTTGACAAATACGTAAGACGATATAAACATCAACTAAAAGATCTTGTGATTCAGCTGAAATGTGATATATATGCATCATAGATAATAAAAATCTCTATTCATGTTAAACCAACTGTATCTATTTATTTCTGTGTTACGTCTAGTTGAATAAACTATATGATTTATTGTTATTAAAACATCTATAGGTGGGTTAACAGTGTGCGACTAAAAACTGTAATTGGATCTTTATTATTGCCAACATTTTAATGCGCCTTCAATTTTCTACGCGAAGTCAATCGCATCTAGATATTTAAAGCGCGTTAACAATATAGTCATTTAAGACAAACTATGTCACTTCGGGATTAATATATCGCAAAATGCATCTTCATTTGACAATCGACCTCCTATTTACAAAACTATGATTCATCCGAACTACAGTGTAAACACCGTTTAGAGACTCTATCTGAACTACAGTGTACATCGACCTACAGAGTAATCATTGTTTAGCGACTCTATCTGAACTACAGGGTGAATCAGGGTTTTGAGACTCTATCCGAACTACAAGGTACATGGGTGTTTAGAGAGGCCCTATCCGAACTACAGGATGCATCAGGGTTTAGAAACTCAATAGTTCACGGAGTACATCATGGTTTAGAGACCATCCACCGCCGGCTCGTCCCTTTTAGCATCACGATCGATAGTTCCCATGGGTTCATTTCTGTCTGTTATTCATTTCACGACAGGCTCTTGTAATTGCCACATTAGTATAGTTTTCCACAAGCAATGGAGCGTCCCACTCTATTGGTGGTAAGGTGGGGTTCTCTCCTTGCTTTTATAAAACTTCCCGTAAAAATGTTTTCTGTAATTTATTCTGATGTTTCTAGCTTAGACACAAATTTGGTGTGTGGCAATCCTATCTGAAATTAAGTTTTGAACCCAATATTGAATTCAGTAACCCTAAAACCCCTTATTTTACAAGCAATAACCACAAGGACCTATCTGCACCATTTATAAATAGTATTTTTAGATAGAAATTGAATCCAGCAACCACCAAATCCATATATATTACAAGCCATATCCAACGGACAAAAATGACGATAAAGTAAAATTCCACCATTTTGGATTTCATTTTGCCGGCCATTTTGAATTTCTACCATCCAACACATATATAAAAGACATATTACAAAATTCCGCAATTTTGGATTAAATTTTGACGAAACTTGAAATATAGGTTTATCTCCAAAAGATCTCGGTTCCTTTCGATATTGGCATGTATCGGATCGAAACTTCATGGATTATGGCCCTTGATTGTACGAAAAATCACATTTTAGGCTTGTGAACACTGTAGAGGTCACAATCTTTATCCGATTTGGTTGAAATTTGAAATATATGTTTATAACCCAAAGATCTCAGTTTCTTTCGATATTCGCGCATATCGGACCATAACTTTCTGAATTATGGCCCCTGATTGTACGAAAAATCGCGTTTTTAGCTTGTGGACCCTATAGAGGTCATAATTTTTATCCGATTTAAAAAAAAAACAACGTATTATTATATCACCTTTACACCCTAAGGACGACTGAGTTCGAATTTCGTGAAAATCGGCCAAAATTGACAGAGAAAGTGGCCGCCGTTCATTCTCAAATGGCGTAAACATACGGTATATCAAGGTTGTGGACCCAATAGAGGTCACAATTTTTATCCAATTTTGTTGAAACTGGACATATAAGTTTATAACCCAAAGATCTTGGTTCCTTTCGATATTCGCGCATATCGGACGGTAACTTCCTGAATTATGGCCCCTGATTGTACGAAAAATCGCGTATTTAGCTTGTGGACCCTATAGAGGTCATACTTTTTATCCGATTTTAAAAACCGTATTATTATATCACCGTTACTTCCTAAGGACGGCTGAGTTCGAATTTCGTGAAAATCGACCCAAAATTGACAGACAAAATGGCCGCCGTTCGTTCTCAAATAGCGTAAAATATGGTATATCAAAGTTATGGATCCTATGGAGGTCACAATTCTTATCCGATTTTGCTGAAACTTAAAATGTAAGTTTATAACACAAAGATCTCGCTTCCATTCGTTATTTGCGAATATAGAATTGTAATTTCCTGAATTATGGCCCTTGATTGTAGGAAAAATCACTTTCTTTTTAGCTTTTTCTCTATCCATCTCTCGAAAATGTGGGCGTATCCTGCCTGGCAGCCGCTGGTTATCCGATTTTGTTGAAACTTGAAATGTAAGGTTATAACCTAAAAATCTTAGTTCCTTGCGATATTCGCGCATATCGGACCGTAACTTCCTGAATTATGGCCCCTGATTCTACGAGAAATCACGTTTTTAGCTTGTGGACCCTATAGAGGTCATAATTCTTTATCCGATTTAAAAAAAAACGTTTTAATATATCACTGTTATACCCCAAGGATGGTTGAGTTCGATTTTCATGAAAATCGGCCCAAAACTGACAGACAAAAGGCCGCCCCTCGTTCTCAAATAGCGTAAAAATATGGTATATCAAGATTGTGGACTCTCTAGAGGTCACAATTTTCTTCTGATTTTGATGGAACTTGAAATGTAAGTTTTTAACCCAAATATCTTGGTTGCTGTTGATATTCGTGCATATCGGATCGTAACTGCCTGAATCATGGCCTCTGATTGTACGAAAAATTGTGTTTTTAGCTTGTGGTCCCTCTAGAGGTCACAATTATTAACCGATTTAAAAAAAAAACGTTCGAGATACTGTGGACCATCCTCGGGGTATTCCCAGTGTACTCATTCCGTTCTACTCCATTATACCCTGGGTTAATCTAAGGGGGAGACACGTTTTCAAGTTATCTGCCCTTGGTGATTGTGCTATTTTTATCGACCAATCCCATAAATCGTTAATTGCAAAGGCTCCCCTCCAAGAGACAAGGTTAGGAATTAACCAGAAATGAAATGAAATCGGGTTTAACCCCCTACTGTTCTGCTTCGAACTGGGCTAATGAAGACGGGCATACGCCATACAGTGTGCTATGAGAGAAATTTGGCCTGGACAGCGGCACTAAGGCCTACTCTCACGGGATCTTCTACGTGCACGCCAATGTGTACAAGGGACCTCGATTTTTCGTCCCATTCGAACGACTAGACAGCAGTCCTTGTCAGGCCCTCCGTCCTGCATTACTGACATGGGGGAACCACGCCGGAAAATCTGGATGAACGTTCTCGGCCAATGCAGGGATCGAACACCCGACCTTCAGCCTAGCGAGTCAGCGTCTTACCCACCGTGATCCCCTAGGAATTAACCAGAAGGTAACCTTGTCGCCTTGTGGTAACCCTTGGTCTACCAGTTCGAATTTTGACCCTTCGCAAACGAGTTGACTATAATCCCAATTCGTCCTTCCACAATTTTGATTAACATTTAATTTCTGGTCTAATATTCTTTTTTGCACTTTCTAATCCTTCCTAATATTTCTAAATTTTTGCCAGTCCAAGTTTGATTTTATTGCTTTCCGGTGAATTTTCTTTCTCTTTGCTTATTTTCAAAATAGTCTTGTTCATCCACAGTTTGTCTTTTGATCTAATGGTTGCAGTTTTGTTCGGAATATGTGTTCTTGCCAAATTTTTTAACTCGTTTATGACGGCGGTACATGAAATGTCAATAGAAGTTTTATCAATAATGGTGTCCTATAAAATACTCCCACCATCACGTCGTAGTTGATCAAAGTCATCCTTATCATATGAGGCTAATTAATTTCAGATGCTTGCAGTACACAGGGCAGTGATCACTACAGAAATTGTCCAAGAAACCTGAATCAAAATTCGTTCAAATTAGATCACTCATGGATCCTGGATGATTTGTTTAAAATCAAAAAGAGAAATTGCCGAATGGATAAAAGTATTGGATTTCGTGAAGAGATCAATATTAAAATCACCAAATATAATGATATTGTTTATATCGTCTGCTGCCGCCAATGACAAAGAATTTAAAAAAAAATTATTTATTTAAACAGTGGAATTTGGGGGTCTTATTATTAATATTACCTGAGATTGATTACATCTAGCAATTGTTTTTAATGGATTGCCTTACCCCTAAAACCAAAGTATTGACACCCACAATTTCCTGACTAACCTGAATGGCGAGCGCGTTATTGTCGATTACATGGAATGATTGGCATCTTGGACACACACCTTGATTGCAACATTTCACTAAGTTTGGTCACCAAAGTTTTGTTTCCTATTTTTATGTTTTAGTCATTGGTTAGGAGTCATCCCTTTTGTCACAGGAAATATTTATTTGAAATTTTATTTATTTATTTATTTAATTCTACATGTAGAAGGTTCAGCTCTTAATTATATAAATGTCGATTCAGGAAGCATTGGTTACTATAAATAGTGTCTTTGATAATGTCGTTATATTTACATACTGAACATGATTATTATTAAAGTGTTAAATCATTAGATTTATATGGTCCTCTCCTTAGATAATAAGTATTCGTTACACTGCAAAAGTTAAAATTTTACCGAGACCAAGGACGTTAAGTCTCATTAACAAATACATTTACTGCATCAGAGGCCTGTTAAACCTTGACTAAGTTAATATTATTTCACAATACTGTTTATATATTAAGTCATATAATATATTTTATCAAAATACGCCTCACATTCAGCTTGTTTATTGCATTTTGTCTCACACTGATATTGTGTAGTTAAGGGGCCATAACTCCTTCAGGAATGTTAAGCTACCTATTTCCCCACTGACGTCAATATTAAATCCACGGCATGTCTTTTTTTAACATTCTGGTGATCTTCATCTTTATAACCACAACATAGGCTGTATTAAACCTTTGACGTATTGGGAAAACACCTAATTTAGATCTGAATTACATCTATACGTAATCTTAAAACCCAAAGAGTTGCAAAATACATGGTATTCTATATTTCTGTATTTTAGGAAATTGCTAGCATAAAATCAGATGTAGCAAACATAGTTGATGACAAGTTTAAAGAAAGTGACGTCGGCGCACAACAAACGATATTTTTCAATATTCCTGAATCTAAACACGATAATGGAATTGGTAGGAAGTAATTGGGATGGGAGGTATATTGACATCATTTTGATATGTAACGTGCATTAAAAGTCAAACTGTGTGAGATTGGGGAAAAGAAAGTGAAGAACGTGTTTGTGAGAGGGTTAGCGTTGGGGTTAAAAAAAATCGGTTTGCTTGACCTGCTTCCTACGTGGCTAGTTAAAGAATGTCAGACTGAACTCGGTCCTATTATTCACCACCTAGTAAACTCGGCTATAACCGACTCAACATTTACGTTAATTTTTAAGGTGGCAAACGTACTCCGAATGGTTAGCACGTGAGCACTGTATCATAAGGTCTGGCATTGAGATTGAGTCAGCTGGCGTGGTTTCGAATCCCCGGTTGTAGGTGACAAGGAATAGGGTTGCCTGTCCAACCTCGTGGGTTTCCTCCCGCCGCTAAAGACCCCTACGCGCAAGCGAATTATTGAAATAAAAAAGAAATTAAACCATATGTTAGTCCCGAAGTGAAATAATTTGTGTCGAGTGGACGTTAAACCCCATTTTTCTCTCTATCTCTCTCTCTCTAAAGCTATTTAGACCCGTCTCTAATCTAAGTTTCGTTTCGAAAATAATAGAAAGGTGTATAGCTAAACAAATAACTGCAGATATTGACGACAATACTATGTTAGAGTTATTTCAGAACGCCTACAGCAGGTACCATACTACAGAAACTGCTTTACTTCGGGTACATCATGCTATCAATCGAATCTCACAAATATGTTACCCTTATACTGTTGGACTTATCAGCAGTGTTTGTACACCTACGCTCTGAACGATCTAGTAAGGAAACATGGTGCGGAATTGTATGTCTACGCTGATGACACACATTTATATTTATATTTTTTTTTTTAATATTATCGTTTTAATATTTTAAAAATTTATATTTTCATACAAACACCATACTGAACAACATTATTATTATTAAAGTGTTAAATTATTAAATTTCTATTCGTTACACTGTGAAGGGTGAAATTTATTGTGACCAAGGACGCCAACTCTCATTAACCAACAAATCTGCAGCATCAATGTCGAGAAGCAGGTTGAACAAATTAATATTATTTCTAAATGGCAAAATCCAAAAAATGAAACGTGGCAATACCTCAATTGTTGATGAATGATGTTTTTATAGTAATAATAAAAATAAAATAAAACCAAGTACGAACAATCCAAACCATAAGACAGGCAAAATAGTGTATTCAAGCAAAATAGTGTAATCAGCAAATGGACTGCTCCTCGTGTACAAAATACACGACAAACAGTGGTAACAGGATCTTATATATATTATTCGCTTGTTTATTGCATTCAAATTAAATTCTAAAACATTTTTTGTACTATTAAGAAAAGTAAAGGTGTTGAAAGTATATATGGATAAAAGGAAAGCGTTCTTATTACCGCTGTTAAACAGGGTGACGTTGGTATTGCGTAGTTAAGGAGACTTAACTCCATAAGGAACGCTGAGCTAAGAATATTAATTCTCTCCCCGTTGACTTCGATAATAGATCCGTGTCATTTCTTTTTTTTGTTTCAATGATCTTAAAGGGGAATTATGTAAGACTGTATAAAGAGCTGACAGTTCCAGCCATGATAGTTAAGAAATAGATAATGAAAAGGGAATATGGATGGTGAAAATGTCAGTCAAATTACTTCACTCTGATCCGAGTTATCGCCGATACAATTACAGTATACCCTTGATTGTCATTGTTACAGTTGTTACGATAATAAACAAAGGCTCGATTATCCATTTTTACGCTAAATCATCAACCGCAAATCGTATTTAAATCTAGAGTATCCGAGGCCATCGAGAAATGATTATGATCTTGGTAAGTTAATTAAAGTCTAATTAATAACTTATATAACATTTAAGGCATAACGAAAGACCTGCATCATTTAAATTTAGATCTTGCATAATGTATGTTAAAGATGACATACCAAATACATGTACTACGTTTTAGTTTTAGTGATATAATAATAATAGCGTAATGCATCTTTAAACTTTGTAATCACAAAGAGCTCATCTGAAAGGGGGACTGGCTATCTCGATTTTAACTATTCGTTTATTTTTTTCAATACCCAGAATCATGGATTCAAAAGGAAGGGGGCCCGCGTACAATGACGTTGATGGGGGCGTCAAGCGGAACGAGGGCGGGCCGGGATCCCGGGGCCTGAAGGCCCGGATCGGTGGCTATTAGTGTTTAATTGACAAATTTCTCCAAGAAACGTGGACGGACAGAATCAAAATCTAATCCTACCCACGCTACAAAACTACATTCAGAAATGTCACCTATTTTGTTCTACTTTACGATCAAGTAACAGTGTATTATTTTTATAGGTCCACATTTTCATGTGGACGTGAACCGTCCGTCCGTCCACAATTTGTTTCTGAACACTCTACAGGTCACAATTGTTATTCGATTTTGTGAAATAGATTTGGCCGAAAACTGGCACTTGAAGAATGTCAATTCTTGTTCCAAGTCGCGATTCAGTTCCAGATACGTAGAAACAAGCTCACCATCATGTGAATATAAACCTGAAAATCTGTCCTGGCGATCAAAATCATGGGGGGGGGGGGCAAAGACCTATTCGTCCGCCCCACCCTTCCGATTCTAAGGGGGAGGGACCCCCACCCCCCATGTTAAGGTTTAAGGTGCCACTAGAAAGGACCCGTGACAATTGGAATTCGAAATACGAGTAGTTCGTAGACAATGTATGTTTAAGTTGTATGAATCAACGCTTATAATACTATACTATATTATGTCAATGTGACATTACACAAGTATTCAGATATGCGTGAAGAAATTTGACAGTTACAGCGTCAGCGAGGCAGGCCGCAAGCGGGTCAAGATATAAATAGCTATTGCGCTGTCTATCATTACAGACGAAGATCTCGGGATTCGGCCAGTTATTTAGAAAAGAGTATCCGCCATAGATTTTACAACCCCTATGTTATTAACGTAAAGATATTAATAACAAAGGGACTGAAAAGGCTATAATGGGCGGGGTGGGAGGGTGCGGGGGCGCATATTGATGTATTAAGAACGACAAGAGAAAATAATATCTCCACATAACCAATTACATACTAGGGCTGTATTTCAAGCCGCTGGCAACGTTACGTTTTCCATTGCCAGTATATCAGTATCCATATATAGACGTTTTCTAATATTAAATATAAGTTTAAAATATATATTCTTGTGAGTATTGATACCAAATAGCCATGTTCGAATATTAATTATAGGTTTAAAATATATATTCTTATTTAGAACGATAAAGTGACAGTTGAAGATATCATCGGAATACTTCATATTCTTAACGTGTAATACTGAAAGATTTATGTATGTAAGAGCTAAATCTGCCTATTGCGGAATTTTATTTTGTCCCTCTAATGTTACACATTATTAAGACTTTAATTTATACACAGGATAAACCCATAATCAACTCTCGAATGACAGAGATTTAAATGCATTTAGAAAATTTAACGATAAAATGGATAATAGATAAATCTGAATCAAATAGTACATTTTCATGGAATAACAATTACTATGGTTTATTTCACTGTGACGTTTCAACAAGATTTCACAAGTCGTTATCCAGCATATATACACAAATAGATAAATATACAAACTATCCAATGGTATGCAAGGAAGGTGAACATGAGTAAGTAATTGTTATCTTATTTATTTATATATTTATTATGTTCTTTGTTATCTCGTTTTATTAGATAAATATAATATTACATTGCTCTATAATCTACGTACCTGACCAGATTTATCTATTTTATCTGATTATTATCATCAATTTATGTATCTATTTATCAAATACAACCATAAAAAAACATTACCAACAAAAGTTCTATTGTAAGGCTCTACGGAAACTTCCGTTGAACAAAATAATTTAATATTTTCTGAGGTGTAGAAATTATTAAATAATAGATTAATCGTCTATTATCATTACCATCTGTTGTTTACGCTGTCACATGTTAGTACACTTTCAGGCCTTATAAAAGCCAACATCAAACAATATGTGTATCAAATAATCTTTTTATTTGAAAAAACATAATATTGTATACTTTCAGAATTGTATTAATTAATAACACAATACGAATAGTTTCGACTATATACATATGTTTAAGTAAACAAACTGTAATTATATTATTTTGTTGAAGGGAGATGGGTGAGATAGGTCTGGCCTGTTCCCCAATCCTATTCTTATTGAATAAAATATAATATAAAAAATATATATTAATGTTTTAAAACTGGTTTAATAAAATATATATCCGAGATGTTAATCTATACAGGATATGATGTGATGACACATGGAATTACAAAAGGACAAATTTTAGAATCACATAAAAATAATTCTGACTAATAATAATATACTCTACATTGTTCACATAGAAACGTAAAAATTATAAATAAATATGGCGACATTTTGTCTTTTGTTATAATATCTCGTCATGTATTAAATATATGTCGTCAATTAAATTCATCACAGCTTTCTATTGAAGCATTTAAATATATCAAAATATATCAAATTAACCATGCAATTCACACGTCATAATTTGAATGTTGGCCTTTACAGATTTCTTTTTAAAGATTTTAAAAAAAACATAGGAAATATATCACAATTAGCATCTGTCACATAATGTTTCTGTATACGCCAGTTTTACAAAACCCACGGTTAAAATAACCAGGTATTTCACACGTCATTTGTAACATTCACGTGCACCTGTACTCGAGGTTAACAAACCCCACAAATAGTCAGGCGCCAATGAGCAGAAATCCCGAACACTCCCTTAAAAGTTCACTTTTATTCCCCACAATAATCGTACATTAAAGATTTATTTATAGGATCCTGGATACTTTTACCATAATGCATATTTATTATGTGTTTGTATTTATTTGGTTGACTCTTATCTGGACCTATTATTAGCACACATCCACCGCTAGAACCGTTAGTAGTTTCAGCATCATTGTGTGCAAATACAACGTTTTGTTTTGATATCGCGTTATTGTCAATCTTGTACAATCTCTGAGTACTATAATCCATCTGAAGGTAAAACATATTACCTTTAGAATCTGTCCGAAAAATATTCTTAACGCGATTAGTACTGTTACCCCCTTCACTGTTCACACCCCCTCTCTCATCCTCTGTATATGGATGAATGTCACCGTTGAAATCCGTGTAATAGATTCTAGGTATATGGGGCGGGCCCCTTCTTCCACTATATTCAATTTCTAACGACACCTTGTCAGTACGTTTATTATAATTGAGATGACTATTCTCATCTCTTACTCCTTCATACAGACCACCAATACTGATATATTTTAATCGACTGTCGGGGTTGGGGTACGATATAACATAAACAAGTGGGTTGTTGATATCCTCCAACCAGCTTCTGTCTTTAAACATTTCCCGAGCCTTTGTAGGTATTGTATCATTTCCTACAAATATTATTGCACAGCCTGTTTCACTACAGTAACACACATCTCGCATAGAACAAGTGGTTGATGAATTGTCTATAAGGAATTTACAGGTAACTGTGGTATCAGCATCCAATCCTGGCGGAGTTTGTAGTTTTAAAGCATGAACTACAAACCCATGTTGACTGCTATGGTATTCAATCAAACCTTTAAATGGCTGATGGAGATTTATTTCACCAACCTTTATATCTACTACGAATGGTTTAATATCGGGAATCGCATCACTCTTCCGTAGACGACCAGGATATGTCTGCAACAAAAGAATAGCCCTGTCCTGTTTCTTACATCCACCCCAACAGTGATCAATAGCGTCGGCAGTCGGCAGTCGATCGTCCTCGAAGTCAACCACAATATTATCCAATTTATCCGAGACACTCAGATCCTTAACAACATGTTCACAAGTTTGAATGTATACCTTTTTGCCCATTCTAAAAAGTATGCCACAGCCTAATGGCTGATTAATTCCTCCTGGACTGTTCAAATTAAGCCGAACAACTCTTATACCACAGTTTGTAATAATCTTTTTTAAGAAAATGCATTTTTCCTCCTCCAGGAAGACTTTGAGTGGTTTATTATATTTTGGGGCCACATAATCGGGATTTGTAAACGGTCCTTCCATTGTATTTGGGTACTGTAGGCGAAGTGTTTCATTGATTACCGAGTCCGTAAACGATGGTTCCATTTTATATGCTGTAAGAGAGAGCAATAGATATAAAAATATTAACACAAAATTAATGAAATAATGTAAATTGTAAGAAATCGACATCACGCAACGTATTGAGAGATGGTATCTTGGCGTTAATGAACTCTCTAAATGAATGCACTTAATTATACAATAAAAAACCCGGAATTGTGTTTCTCGCTGCGTAGATGTCGCTTTAACTGTGGAAAATGTGAAGAAATTAAGGTAATTTGAAATCGAAAATGAAAATGACTATTTTTTTTCGTGGGGGGGGGGGGGGGGAGTGTTTAGCAAAAATGAGACCAACTGATCCACAGGCCCCTAATATGAGTGACATAGCCATGGACGGAGCACCTTAGGTGTGCTCTTAGGAATTCCATTCACTGATCTTTTGGGGAAGATATTCTGATGGTCAGAAAGCACGTATAACATGAGTAGAATTGATTACTACGCATGGGAATTCATGTTATTTATTAAGAATTTTGCAAGAACGTACAAAGTGATAATAATAATACCATTTAGATTGATCAATATCTTCGATATATTGATGTAGGGAATATATATAAATTAGCAAATTTGAGCTTTGAAAAACTGGCGCGTATTGTGATATCCAATGAAAGTATAATAATCATATTCATAAATATATTAGGAATTTGGGATGTTTTCCTTCTATTTGGGCATTGCTTATTTACACAGTTAGTTGATTGAGTCGCCGAGGCATAATTTTGTTGAGACTGACTGCACTTCTTTTTCCTTGGGGGGAGGGGGGAGTCGTGGAGTGGATGCCCCATTTACGCATACCGTGTTCTATAATTACCTAAATATAGAACAGAGGAAAAAACGTCTGCTAGACTTTACCTAAACTGTTTTGGAGACCGTAAACATTATATGATTGTTTCACAACAAGGTTGCAATTATTCATTTATCGTATGATTTTATATTATTATATATTAATTATATTTCTTACCCCTTTTGAAATCTATTTTCAACATAGATCGATGAGTTATACAATTGTATCTACCTTGCGTCATACATATTTAAGTCACGTGGTATGCGAATCACCAATAGAAGCTGAGAACAGTCGCTTGCGTGGTATAACAGATTGGCGTAGCTGGGAGTGTAATATTTCTTGGAAAAACGGAGCCATTTGTAATTTGTTATTTTAGAATTCATATTTATGAAGGAACGACGACGACAAATGTAAACGTCTTAAAGTCAAGTTATGTTGAGTGAAACCAAACTGAACATACGCTTCGTGGATATTAAAAATCGGAAAATGGAGAACTGGGGTAAGGGTAAGTTACCATCTTTCTGCTAAATCGTGACCCCATTAATGTCGCTAACCCTAGCCCTTATCCTAAAGGGAGTCAGATCAACCATGATCGCCGCGCTCTCCATGTATAATTTCTTATAAATGTGTAACTTTCAAATAAATAAACATATTTACTAATAATTGGTTATTTTATCAAATATGATTTATTTTTGTTTCTATTGAACAGTTTAAACAGTTTTATTCATGAATAATTTTATAATTCTATACATGACAATAAAATATACGCGTGTATCTAAGTGATTGGGATATTTGAATATCAAATCAGAATTGACAAATGTTTTGGAATAAAAAGATTGACTTCCTGAATGATTTAAACAGATTAAATTGTAATGTTTAACAACAACACAATTGTAAAAAATACCCCTAAGTATAAATACATTTTCTGACAAAAATATGAGTCATATTAATGACGTATAACGTCTTTAATAGGTATTTAGTTCGCGTATTCATTAGTAATTGAACATATAAGCACAATGTACAATTTTATGGATCCACAATCAATAACTAATTGTTATTGTGTTTCCGTGAACTTTAACCCTATAATATGTTAAATATATAGCGTTATATACAATATACACATTATATAAAATAAAACCAAGTACGAACAATCCAAACCATTAGACAAAATTCGAAGTCTTAAAAAAACGGTACAGGCAAAATAGTGTAATCAGCAAATGGACTGTTCACCGTGTACAAAATACACGACAAAAATACATGAGATAACCGAGGAGTGGTAATATTTAGGTCAACTTTCTGCTATAAACACGATACAAATACATGTACATGTATTACAATATGCCCTGTTGCTTATATAACCCACTTTATATCTATATCTACACAGTTTCTCTCGCTCTCTTTACATATATACAGTATACAGTCTATCTCCCTCTCTCCTTATAAATATGTACAGTAAATCAAATAAAGACACCAAAATATCTGTTTGTACTGAACATCTTCAGGCCATTGTGTAACTATAAATATAAATTAAATGTAACATAATAATATGTACATATTTACACATTTAGTAAATAAAAAATAGAAAATATAATTATTTCATCTGTCACCATAATATCCGTTTATTTATTTCTAGTTTATTTTTCTTTACAATCAAGTAAATCAATATTTTAAGACTTCAGTCTGTACATGAGAAATATATTGAATTTTCCACCTCCACACGTTTCGATGTGTGCGCTTCAAGGTGTTGTTCGATTTTTTGGAATCTAAATTTGCGATGTATGAAGGTTAATTTCAAGGTTTAGTTGACCTTCTATTTTACCAATGTATTTCCCTTTACAGCCATAACATACAATAAGATAAATGACATGTCATGCTTTATTTTACATGAAAATAAATGGATTCGTCTAATTTAATGGAGCTTCCTTCGAATATTGTTTTACAAGTTAAACCCCTTTCCATCCACACATTTAGAAACAATAGTCCTTTTTTTATTTTCTGAATCAGATTGTGAGGAAGTGAGAATTCGTCTCAAGTTCGGCGGTATTTTAAGTCCGTTGATCACATTTGTTTTGTTCATAATATATTTAAATTTTTCACTTTTAGATAACAGTGGTAAATGTGATCTAATTATGTCTATATCCTGTTCTTATAATAGAACTAATGGCGACACGTGGCGGTATTTCGGATGGATTGGAATCAATGAGCCAGAAATACAGTATTGATCTTATGCCTAGTTATATTTCAATATACAGGCTTTCAACACCAAACGTGACATATGCGCTTTTTATTGGTCCAGCTTATACTAGGTAAATCACACAAGAAATCTATATCATCGCATATGTATCGCATATTCCTGCCTTTGTTCCAATACTGCATATTGAATTTCTTTGGTAATCCATAAAAATTAGCATGTTTAGATTCAGATTTGTTATTATACATCTCTTAAATTTATTTATTATATTTTTAACTTTCTGTTCATTATTTAAATTGGACAACTTATAGAAATTACAATCACCTAATACTTCTACAGTATTCTGTCTATAGTACAGTTCTACAGTATTCTGTCTATAGTACTGTTCTACAGTATTCTGTCTAGAGTACTGTTCTACAGTATTCTGTCTATAGTACAGTTCTACAGTATCCTGTCTATAGTACAGTTCTACAGTATTCTGTCTATAGTACAGTTCTACAGTATTCTGTATATAGTACAGTTCTACAGTATCCTGTCTATAGTACAGTTCTACAGTATTCTGTCTATAGTACAGTTCTACAGTATACTGTCTATAGTACAGTTCTACAGTATTCTGTCTATAGTACAGTTCTACAGTATCCTGTCTATAGTACAGTTCTACAGTATTCTGTCTATAGTACTGTTCTACAGTATTCTGTCTATAGTACAGTTCTACAGTATCCTGTCTATAGTACAGTTCTACAGTATTCTGTCTATAGTACAGTTCTACAGTATACTGTCTATAGTACAGTTCTACAGTATCCTGTCTATAGTACAGTTCTACAGTATTCTGTCTATAGTACTGTTCTACAGTATTCTGTCTATAGTACAGTTCTACAGTATTCTGTCTAGAGTACAGTTCTACAGTATCCTGTCTATAGTACAGTTCTACAGTATTCTGTCTATAGTACTGTTCTACAGTATTCTGTCTATAGTACAGTTCTACAGTATTCTGTCTAGAGTACAGTTCTACAGTATCCTGTCTAGAGTACAGTTCTACAGTATCCTGTCTATAGTACAGTTCTACAGTATACTGTCTATAGTACAGTTCTACAGTATTCTGTTTATAGTACTGTTCTACAGTATTCTGTCTATAGTACAGTTCTACAGTATACTGTCTATAGTACAGTTCTACAGTATACTGTCTATAGTACAGTTCTACAGTATTCTGTCTATAGTACTGTTCTACAGTATACTGTCTATAGTACATATTGTTCATCAACATAATGTCACCCCCTTTATCGTCTCGGCTTCTTTAATAATGATATCCCCATTATTTGAAAGTTTCTGTAATCTATTTCTTTCTAGGGATGATTGAATACCCTGATCTAATTTTATATGAATATAATTATCTAGGTGTACATCTCTACCAGTTGATGCTGTGTTGATAATTTTTGGATCCTTGTCCTTGTTTACCTCCGCGTTTTTCTGTTTCCACTTGTCTCTCTCTGTGGTTTAGGTTGTCTGTTTCTTTTCACTACCTCTGAAAATGTCACATATGTCTCTCTCGGAGATCTTCGGCTTGTCTTGACATTTACAGTGGCTTGTGGGGAACGTTTCCTAGAATATAAAGGACTATTAAATCGTTGTCTTTTTATGCTAGCGAGAATAATCAGATAAAATGTTTTTCTTTGTGGGGATATTCTGTGGATCATGTCCTTCTGTTTAACCCTCGACCATTTATCGGATTGTTGGTAATTTCCAACAATTGTTTGTCAATTGTATTTCCCATTTCTTCAAACTTGTTATTTGTTAAGGTAAGTAATTCATAATATTATATATTAGCTTCAACTGTTATTTGTTAAGGTAAGTAATTCATTCCCCGCAACTGTATTAGCTTCAACTGTTATTGTGAGTATACTGACTTTAACTTGCAGTTCTAGGATAATGTCGGGAAGATCATCGACATTTTGCTTGATCTTTAATATATATAAAATAAATTAAAGAAAGACACAAAAATACTGAACATTTTTATTTATCGAAGATTACGTCACACCTATATTTTTTATTATGTGAATGTAAATGTTTTCGTCAACTGTCACAACCTAACAACTCTTCTTGTGTTTTTCAGTATTTCCCAACCAATCAGAGCGTGTGAGTGTTCAACAACCAACCAAGAAGTTATATCATTATGACGTCAATAATGATACAGACTTGATGTTTAATTTTGATGGAGAGTTTTACGTAGCTGTAAAGCAGAATGAAAACCTGACCAAAAGCGATTTGGTCGAATTTACTTTAAACATAAATGGCGATACAGTCACTTCGATTGTATCTAGAAATAACTGTGTTATAAATTGTACGTCAAATGGTTTCTGTGTTTATAATATTCCTGATATAACAACAGATGATGTTAAAGATGGACCAGCGGTAGTTGATCTAGAGTTTGATGGGCTCGTCCATTGTGCTGCTGGTATCCTGGTAAAAGATGACGTCATTGAAACCTCTCTGGATCTTTCAGGAATCAATATAAATGACGTTACCGTGATAACTGATACCGATGACTATACATGTAGCCAGCTGATTCCATGTCATAATGATAAGGGTTCTAAATATCAACTGCGTTCAGATACGTTTGGAAAGTCAGAGATGAGTTTGGTGAAATGGACTGAAATTCAAAAAGTTAGTTGGTTATTTTGTTGTTTTACATTTGTTGGTGTTGTCGTAATGCTTTAGACTTTTTTCTTTTGGTTGAGTCGGGGGTTATGGTGGGGTTGGGAGAGTGACTGTATTGATTCATGGAATCATTGATTCTGTAACTTAAACACCGTGAACTGTACCCCCCCCCCCAACGGTTTAAAGGGCCATTAGAACATCTACAGACGTGACATGTGTTGGATCGACACCAGTGATGTCACTTCTCCAGATATAATTTATGGTGTTCATCGTGTGTTGGGGGCGGGAATGGGCGGGGGGGGGGGGCGGGTCGACGCTCTTTTAAAAACGCATAAGACTTTGCCCATTTAAATACGATCAACACGAAACTTGTGGACAATTGCACATCGATGCAATGGCGTCGCAATTCTTTGATGGCTACAATGATGTCACAGTCGGTTCCTGGTCCATATAGTAGGCCAGTATATTCTCTAAATACATGAAGATAAAACTCCTGTATTATTAATGTACTATTAATATCATTTTGTTCTTTTTCCTACAGAAAAGAAAGTCACCAAATAATGGCGAGATTTTAAGGTAATAATTTTATTTTAGACGACAAAGTACATTAGCTGAATATTCTCATCTAAATCAATATACGCACACTTACAATCGACATCGATAATTAAACATTTTCCTATCACTTTCATGTCTACCATTTGGTTGAGAAATTGGTCTGGTTTTTTTTCTAGAAACAATCGTACCCGTCCATTGGAAAACACGAATTTCCTTCCAGATAATGACGTCATACAAACCAAGAAAGCCAGAACAACAAGTCCACTAACAGGTAAATAATGTATCTATATCTTTCATAATCATAATACACGGCTAACCATCTATTCTTTAGAACTTGGAAATGGACAAAAATGGGTCAGTTTATACATTTTTATTGTAAATTAGTTTTTTTTTTGGCGAAATACGCGCGCAGTTCAAATTGAATGGCAATTGTTAGTCCAGTCTACAAATCAGTGGGTTTGTCATTTCACATCCGTGCCGACTTGTGGGATATGTTTGCATTGTTCACCATGGCCACTTATTACAAATGACAGGAGAAAACCACTGCTTATAAAATTTCTATTGTGTATTTAAATATTTTAAAGCTGGATCCAATATTTTTCACGGTAAGATAATAACATTAGTATTGATTGAAATTAAATAATATTAAATTCCCCTTTTACTGTCGGCGATGATGGATAATATTAAGTTAGAGGTGAACAACCCTTTAAACTGTACATCTAAGGTCCGAAACAGTTTCTATAAACTTTGACCATGTATTTTGCTATTCCAGTTATTGCCGAGTCAATTTTCTTAATTTTGTTTTCTGCAGTAAAATATTCTCTATGACGTATGGGTTGTTCTGGGGTGTCCATACTATAAGTATCTGTGGGTAGGATGAGGGTGGTTGACGATGGGATTAACGTATGGGTTGAAGACTATAAGACAGCTGAGTTACCATTCTAACCGCTAGGCAATGCCATCTAACGTGTTTTGTATATGACGTATTGATTATTCTGTGCCTATTGTAGAGCAATGATTGTTCTGTGCTGTACCTGTTGTAGAGCAATGATTGTTCTGTGCTATGCCTATTGTAGAGTATCGGGTGGGGAAGGAGGATGTCGGTTACCGACTGGGCGAACGCCTGGGCTGCAATTAGTAACAAAGGTCAAGCAAGAAGAAGAATTGTCAATTCTGACATTTGGTTTCTTCTCTGACTCATAAAGACCTAATTGCGCAAGTAAATTTTTGAAATAAAAATATATCAATATTATTTACTACAGTAATCCTTATAAGATATATAGAAGTAGATTTAGTAGTATATTCATATAATTTATTCATTTCAGATTTCACACAATATTCTGTACCTAAAACTTATAGTGAGGAGGTTAGGGGTTTCTCTAACCAATCTGTCTTACCGTATGGTGTTGTTCACTGATGTAAACAAGACTGAATGAATGAGCCGAATGGATTGACTACGCACAAGTAGTTGGGATATGTTATTGATGTCGAAAATATTCGTTCATTCTGTAAATATCCCATTCGAGTAACTGTTACCATGCAGTGATGATGAATGTCTGAATATCTGTGTATCTGTGTGTGTCAAAGAGACAAGTACGTGGCTGTGTGTCATTGTGGAGATACAAAACTAACAATTCACAAAATTAAATATGGGTTTGAGCTAGTCATTGCGAGCTTTATTTTGCTGTTGGAATCGTTTTTTTACGATTTATGTATAGTACACGTTTCTATCTTTAGTACCAGAAAATAAATGACGGTACTTAAAGATGTCTGTCGTATTTTGAAATTCAATGAGTACCTCACACTTATGAAAAAGAAAAAATGGAAAGGGCGAGCTTTGAAGTGTAGATTTTTCATTAATAATAGAACGATTATTATTCTTACTGAGGTTACTCAGATGTAAGAAAACCAGAAGCGAAAGTGTGGGAAAAATCACAGCTTTTATTACTTTGTTCGGGAAAATCCCTGCTTTTCACATATTTTGAGAAAAAAAAAACACCTTTTGTCATTTTGTACAGAAAAAAAACCCGCTGTTCTAATTTTTGGGGTAAATGCCCGCTTTGGATACTTTTTTGGGACAAAGTTTACAGTGAAATCCCGGTATTAATACCGATGCTGGGACTGATATAAAGTGGTCTTAATAGTAGCTTGGTCTTATTAAAGAGGGGGTCTTAATCCTGAGTTGAAATCCCAAGGTAGATATTTGATTTTCTGTAATACAAAACCTAGGTGTTAATAATCGTATTTTATGACTGGTTTCTACTCCGCGAAATATATTTTAATATTTACCTGACAAATAAATAACTCGTGTATAACTCGTTGGTAGTTAGTGTGTTGCTGTTTTGTTGCTATTTTTATATTTCCCATTAAAGCAATCGTGGAGCCGTAACAGTTCATATTATTCTGTGTCCACTAATTACCATATTCAGATAAATTACATCTTATTTTTACGTTTTAATGGATTCCTATAAGAATTGTCCGCTAATGTAGTCAAAGGGGAGGTAATTCGTGATTATTTTCAGTTATATCTATAATTTTGTTTAGAGAGGTGATGTGGCCTGGCGTGGATTAAAAACTTCACCCGTGTCATTGTGTATTCTCAGTTATTTTATTATAAGACACATAATAATGAGTCACGGATCTTCAATCTGAATTGGGGTGGGGGATGGTTAGCGCGTGCGCGTTGTATCAGAAGGTCTGTCATTGATTCATCTGGCGTGGTTTCGATTCCGCTGTTATACATGTCAAGGCGTAGGGTCGCCTGTCATACCTCGTGAGTTTTCTCCGGGTCCTCCGGTTTCCTACCACTGCATAAGAGCCCTACGCACAAGACAATTATTAAAATAAAATTGAATCATATGTTAGTCCCGAACTAACCTAGTTTGCGTGGAGTGGACGTTAACCCCCCCCCCCCCTCTCAATCTGTATTGTTATTCTAAACTGACCAAAGATTCATAGTCATATCTTTTAATATATATTCAAGAATCACGGTGGTTTGGTAACATAGAAAATAAAATAAAATACCGTAATACCATACACAAGTTGAAACTAACGAATACAGTCAGTATAACCCTCTTTGAGTTACAACAAAATGTCTGAAACAACCATGACATTGTTTACCCGAAGAAGGGTACCCCCTCCCCTTCCCATACAGCCAGGCACGCGGTAAAATAGAAAATAAAAAAAATACCATAACAGATTGGAAATATATGAACCTCAAGAGTTATCCACAGACAACTTTCTTTTGTTTAGAATATTCCAACAAGTAAGTATCCACTGGTTTAATATCAAATGGTTTAATATCGGTAATCGCATCATTCCTCCGTAGATAACCAGGTTATCGCATGATGTCTTCGATCTAAGGATAACCCTTTCCTGTTCCGTACACCCCCCCCCCCCCCAACAGACGCCAATTACGTTAGCAGTCGGCGTTCGGTCGTCGTCGAACTTAATGTCCACTTCAGACTTGGCCTCAATATCATCCTCGGCACCAAGATCTGTCCATTTTAAAAAGTGTGCCACTGCGTAAGGGCTGATTAATTTTGGCATATGGTATACAGACAGCTCTAATCTCAACAATAAAATCTGATAAATATGTAATATCAGAACCAAGGAAATGAACACAGGTTGGCCTGGGTGAAATAATAATCAAACATGAGTTCCTCTTTCTGAGGGGGGAGCCACGGTGGCTAGCCTGGAGGTCGGGTGTTCGATCCCTGAATGGCCGAGAAAGTTCATCTGGATTTTCCGACGTGGTTTCCCCTTGTCAGTGGTGCAGAGCGGAGGGCCTGACAAGGACAGCTGTCTAGTCCTTCGGATGAGACGGAAAACCGAGGTCACGTGTATATATTGGAATGCACGTAAAAGATCCTTGGCAGTTGGAATTCGATATAAGAGAAGGCCATAGCGCCGCTGCCCAGGCAAAATTTTCCTCATATCACACTGTATGGCGTATGCCCGTCTTCATTTGCCCAGTATAGGAGCAGAACAGTAGGACGTCAAACCCCATTTCATTTCATTTCTGAGGGTGTAATAATAATCAAAAAGTCACTAACCGCAAGCATGATATCTTGGCATATAATGGTATTTTCAGAATAAGATAATAAGAGCACGTCTTACTCGGTGGACTTAAAAGTATTATATTCGGATCAGGGCCAATAACTCTTATCAATGATATTAAATGAAACGCAAAGCCACTGTCTGTTCTAGGCAACACTATGACTAGAAAAGTGTTTGCTATTTCTTCAATATTTAATTAAAATGGTTAAAACTTAACGACCTACCTGGAATTATCATCCCATTACTTTCTGCGTCGAGTCTTAAGGCCTATCATTTCGATAAAATCTATTATTCTCTTGTAAATTTAACATATTTCGACACATACCACATATTTCGAACATAAACAATACCACTGCGCCTGCGTAAATTGGGTCACTCGTATATCAGGGAGGGGTATAATGATATTCCACAAATCAAGTGGATTCGGTTAATATTGTCTTGTGAAGGAGGATTCGCACGTTTGTTTTAGTGGAAGTAATACTTATTTTCTATTATTTTCAGAGCTGTTTCTTGAAAAAAAAACCTTTTTTTTTCTTTTTTTTCCTTTTAATTGGTTACCGGTATTTTAATATTTCTTAGAGATATTCATACATTAAGGTTTTATTGACGAAGCACAGTTTCCGCAGATGTTTTTTTTTTTTGATAGGTACTTCCCTCCGTGGGTTCCGACAAAATTTCCAAAACGTGACTACGTGACGATTTCCACACAGAAATTGATATGCTCAATTTAGCTTCTTCCATCGTTTTTTTTCAGAATATACCTTCTGAAATAAAATGACCAATTAACTGCGACCAGATCAAAGAGGCTTGCCATTCCTGAATTATCACCACTCTTACACTTTTATAACCAAACAATCGGTTGCCATACACGATATGCCTAGAATTTGTAAGAGGTTGACGGGAAATTGGGAAAATGGATAGGGCTCAACCTCTCAATGTCCCAATGCCTCACATCGAATGTGATCCTGTAGCCTATATCGTGTTCACAAGCTTTTTGGAAAGGTTTGGTATCTCGAGAACGGTAGGTTACGAAAGCTCTTGGACAACACTCCAATGCTTCCTGGTATTTAAAAGTCAATAACATAAAATCCGAGGTTACTAACTGGTTAAACTAAACAGGCCTTAACATTGATCCAACAAAAACAAAGTAAGTATTTTATAAGAACCCTCTTGCAATGCTACTAAACTAAACACAGCACCGCCACACGTCGTTACGCGTCCATATAGCACCATGAAATACCCCACCAGTGGGTGGATTGAAATTTGTTTGCAGCTTTGATAACATGAGCTATTGTACATGGAGGCAGAATTATTAAGAATGGTGAGCTTACATCGTCCTCCACAGCAATATAAGACGAACGATATAGCCCACCAGCATGGACATTTAGTCTTGCGGTTACCAGTAAGATACTGTGAGTTAAACCAAATAGAGATAATTTACAGTAACGATTATCACTGACATTTGGGAGGCAGTCACGTTGGCGGCATTGAATGATAATAAATCTTTTTTTATCTGTGATGTTCCAAAAATGTTAAAACATTCATTTATGAAACATTTTACTACACCTTATAACATTTTAAAGTGTCTCCACATTAAGTCAAAAATACTTTCATTTTACCATAAGAAAGGGGCTATGTAGCTCGGAGGAACACAACCTGTAAAACCATAATTATTTGTAATCTGGTGACACTTGAATTTTGGATTCGCCTGAAAAAAAGCAGGATGTTTTGTCTATACATTGGGATGAAAGAAAGATTCGACGACCATTTGACTCAAACTAAGGTTTAGTTTTACATCAAAAATTGGCTTGTTCACAGTGATCTTTAACATTGGGAGAACACTGGAGAAACCCAACAAGGTTGGGCAGGCGTCCCAGTCCTGGCTTCAAAAACACGCCAAATGACTCAGTACCAGAGGTTGTAATCTTAAGCGGACTTGGAAGACCAATCGAACACTATATATAGTATTGACTACAAAAGCAAAACGACTGAGAGTACAATAGAACACTATATATGGTATTGAGTAAAATAGAACACCATATATGGTATTGGGTAAAAAAGTACACTGCATTTGGTATTAAGTATAATAGAACACTATATATGGTATGGAGTAAAATAGTGCAGTATATGGTATGGAGTAAAATATAACAATATGTACGAGCACGAGCTCCAACTAAGAGTAGGGGGCCTCCCCCAGAAAATTGTGAAAAACAGATTGCCGGAAATGCAGCCTGGCAGTATTTCAGGCACTGATCAATGAGGTAAAGTGTCAAACGAACGGACTTGCGAATCACGACGAAGCCCACTCACGAGCGTCAAAGTAGGGAGTCCTCCCCCAGAAAATTTTGAAAAATAGACTGCCGGAAATACTGTCTTACAGTATTCTGCCAGGCACCGATCGTCGAGATAAATAGATCTGCCCAGATACCGTTCGTCGCCTGATCACTAGTTTATCTGACTAGAGAACAAATTGTCAAACGAACACACGTGCGAACCTCAACGAATTCACCTTGTGAGCGCCAAAGTAGCGAGTCCATTGCGGAACTCGCCAAGAAAATTTTGAAAAATAGACTGTCGGAAATGCTCTACAACATGCAAGTTTATGACTGAGTGGGGATGTGGGATTTATTCACCGTAGAAGGTATTGATGACCGAAACGTATCACAAATACTTTTTTTTATTTTCTAAAATTATTTGGGGGGGGGGGAAACAGAGGGCAGACCTTGCCCCCCCCCCCCGGGCGCCGCCACTGGCCTTGATGGAGTTTGGAGATTAGCCTTTTTCTGCTTGGATAAGCAGAGATGAGGAATTTGATTGGTTTATGCTTTTGAACACGATAATATTAGTTCTAGTTAAAGGACAATATTAGTGTCAGTCATTATCACACGTTCCAAATATAATTTTCACACAGAGATCATTGCTACGATAGATGCGTAATCAAGGTTTCTACAAAAGGAAGTGACGAACACAAAAGGAAAAGACGAGTTATCCTTCTATATAAATGACAAAAGTGACGAGTGACAACAGATACACGGGCGAATATCTTCTCACTAACAATTCCTTCGAAGACCGAAAGTTGTTATGTGAGACTGTGAGAGGATATCTGACAATTCAAAAAAGAGAACATGAGAAAAATAGAAGTAGTCCAGTAGTCCGTACATTTACTTGTGTTTATTCATCCTTATATACTTAATAAAAAACATGGTAATGCACGGACTTTTTCTATATTTTTTCGTTTTCTCTTTTCTAGTGACAGTTAATTTATGTTACGAAAGATGCGTAATCAAAGTTTCTACAAAAGGAAGTGACGAACACAAAAGGAAAAGACGAGTTATCCTTCTATATAACTGACAAAAGTGACGAGTGACAACAGATACACGGGCGAATATCTTCTCACTAACAATTCCTTCGAAGACCGAAAGTTGTGAGACTGTGAGAGGATATCTGACAATTCACAAGAAAAATAGAAGTAGTCCAGTAGTCCGTACATTCACTTGTGTTTATTCATCCTTATATACTTAATAAAAAACATGGTAATACACGGACTTGTTCTATATTTTTTCGTTTTCTCTTTTCTAGTGACAGTTAATTTCTGTTTTGAATTGTCAGATATCCTCTCACAATCTCATATAACAACTGGTGTATGGTTTCATTACGTCCATAACGTGACTAAGGTCGATAATAAGCATTGCCTGCTTACGGTCAGCAGCCCGATAAGCAATTTGAATACAATAACTATATTTCTAATTGAGGTAGAATGTTCAAACGTGGTAGAGGCGTCCAATAGATGAATTTCTTGGTGGAATTCGAGGATGAGCATTTTCTGCTTAGGGTAAGCAGAGATAAGCAGTTTGATTGGTTGATACTTTGGGACACGATAATTTTAGTTCTAATTCAGTGAGAGTGAAGAAACGTGGCGTATAGTTTCATTACACCAATACCTTGACTAAGTTCGATAATGAACAGTTTCTGCTTAGGCTAAGTAGCGATGAGCAATTTGACTGATCAAGGTATTTTGGAGCTTTGGGTGTAGGTATTTTAGAGCTTTGGGTGTAGGTATTTTGGGCTTTAAGCCTGGTTTGGGTGTATGAATTTTGACGGTTTTCTTGAAGGTTATTTTGAACTTTAGGTGTAAGTATTTTGGAAACTTTGAGTGTTGATATTTGTAAAACTGAGGTTGTTTATATATTTGAAGCTGAGGATGTCGGTAGATTTCCAACTAAGGGTGTTGATAGCGTTCGAGCTTAGCTATAAAGGTTCTATTGACGTCACGAAGCTTTAGAAATTCGTTGTCAACTATATCTAGAAATAAAAATGAATCCATGAAAAGTCAATAGGCAAACCCGATCGATACCACTTATACTAATGTTTGTGACTGTCGTTTGTCTGTTCGTCTGTCTATTCCGGGATGTTAGTTACACTAGGGCTAAAGTATAGGCGTAGCTCGAACCGGGAAGTAATATAGACCTGATGGCGTTGGACTACCGCTTATGTCACTTCCGGGCCATGGCTATACCCGTGCAGAAATAAAATAGGGTTTAACGTCCCACTGTTCTACTCGAAATAGGCTAATGAAGACTGGAATATGCCCGTGCAAGACTGTGTCAACCGCTAGTGTCCTTATATAGTTTTAGTGGTCGGAACATTTAGGTCCTTCAAACATCCCAAACCAGTCTAACCTTTGGACAACGACCTATGATAATTTCACTGACATAACTATATATTACATGGCAGAGCATTTTTAAAAACAAAAATATGTTTTGTTTATATTCGAGAAGGAGTGTAAGAATATATAACTCACCATAAAACCTAAACATTAAAACAGATTCAAGTTCAAAGATTATCACAAACGGGCATCAAGGGTACATTTTACCAGACGACCGTTGTCAATTAAAACATATAACCTAGAATGAGAACAGTATCACCAATCAATGTAGAACTAGAGTATTGGTCTAGACTTGGTGCATATAACCTAGAATTAGAACATTATAACCAATCATTGTAGAACTAGAGTGTAGAAGTAATCTAGACTTGGTGTATATAACCTAGAATTAGAACATTATAACTTTCTAGACAATAAAGAGAGACTTGTTGTATCTAACTTAGAATTAGAACTTATTAATCCTTCTATACGTAATCTAGAGAGAGAAATTATATTGTCCACTAGACACAAACTAGGAAATTTCTGGACAAACATTTCTTTCAATAATTCGCATGCGCTTAGGGGTATTTAGCAGTGGGACAAAGCCGGAAGACAGACCCGGCGTTAACTCGCGACCCTATCTTGTGGCCAGATGAAACCATGTCACTTGACTCAATGACAAACCTTATAAGAATACATGATATAATCCAGTATTTACCATTTAGTGTCGTCCTCGTCTGTGTGAAGTTCCATATGATAAATATGTCCCCTAAATATCTTGACTATTTCAATTTCTGGCGTTCTGGTATCTACTTTTACTATCTTTAGATGTTCCTCGTTAGTATAATACAAGTAGTAATGGACAATTACAAATCGAAAATAGTTAGTGAAATGATCTGAAATAAATTAAATGTCAGGATTTCGGGTTTAACGTCGGACTAATGAAATGACGCGTTCGTGTACTGTTTGGCTTCGACTAGGCTAATGAAGAGAGGTATAGGCCATACAGTGTGCTATGAGGGAACGTTTGTTGACCGGACAGCTGCACTACAGCCTGTTATATCGAATTTTAACTACCAAGGGATCTTTTACATATACGTCAATGTTGAGATTTTAGTTTTTCGTCATTCGCCAATATCAAAAATCAAGGAGAAAGTTCAGTTTTAAATGTGTATTCACTCCCCGGCGATCCTCATTTATGATATCTTTATTTCGTTTTAGAAAACTGATTCAATCAAATGTGTGTTGGAGACATTATGTGAATCCACTGCAAAAACATCCTCATACATGATTTTTAAATTTTTTATGTTAGATTTATTATTTGAATTGTTCGTACTTGGTTTTATTTTATTTAATAAATTTGCGTTTTTTGGTTGTTCTCTATCTATCCCTAAAATCTGTAATTTTGATTTTGAAATCTAAATATCGAAAAATAAGTAGCTTGTTTTTCTCTATTCGCCAAAATCGAAAAACTGTCTACTCGTTTTTCGTTCTTCGCCAATATCGAAATTCGAGCTAACCCTAGTTATTTACCAATATCGAGAAACGAAAATGATACTAACTCAACACAGCCGATATTATCATCAGAAAAGTAAAAATAGAACTTCTTTTCAACAAATATCATGAATTTCAAACGATTGTAGGCTTATAATGCGACATGATTCAACTGGAAATTTAAATATTTGATAGATATTCAACGTCAGTGTTTCTGTGGCATAAACTACAATTTTAGTTTGCGGGGTATCTTAATTTGTATTTTTAGATCTGTTTGCTTCTGATTGAAATGGGTATAATTTACGAATGGGGATAATCTCGGGATATATTAAGACAATTAATGGACCATTGTTACTTATTGACCATTAATTCAAGGAACGTATCTTGCTGGTTACACTATTTTGCCTGATTACACTATTTTGCCCATGCCGTTTTTTAGGACTTCGAATTTTGTCTAATGGTTTGGATTGTTTTATTTTATTTACTTTTAAGAAAATGTTTTTCTATTTTCCTCGACATGTTATCGACAATTACACTAATATTATGAGTTGACGTTAAGAATAAAAAATCGTCTTGTTAGTTAATAATGATGAATTCGACAATTTGGTCTATAATGGACTCCTTGTAATGGTCATCATTGATAAAGCCGTTATGTTTTTTTTGGTTTTTTTTTATTGGCGAATGACGAAAAACTAGTAGCATTTTGGATGAAGCCGTATCCATATAATACACACACACACATATATATATATATATATATATATATATATATATATATATATATATATATATATATATATATATATATATACATTTAGATGCATACTTTGTGATTTATGAAGAATGTATATTTACCATGGCCGAATTTGTCTGTGAATAATGTTGTGCCGTCTGTTAAACTTGTACCATCAGTTTTGAAACTTTTCACAGAATTAGAAACGGCCAGGTATAATGTGTTTCGACTTGAATCGAAGAATGCATCTTTAGCGAAAGTTGGTAGACTTAGCAGTTTTGTTTTGGTTTCAGATTTCAAGTTAAATTTATATAAACTGTCCTGATCTACAAAATATATCTCGATATCTCCTGTAATATAATTAACGCAACAATTTCTATTTTATTATAGATGAATGAATAACAGGGGGTATAACGTCCTGTACCACTAACAAGAGTAAACCAGTTTAACATCCTATTGTTCTGCGCCGACTGGGCTAACGAAGACGGGCACACGGCATGCATTAAGCTATGACGGCGATTTTAACTGAACAGTGGCTCGACGACCTACTCTTATGACGTTTTCAACTGTCACGAGATCTTGTACCTTGACTTTTTGTTCCATTTCAACGTCTGGGCACTTTCCTCACTTGACCATTGATCCTAACAAGGTAAGTGCGACAGTATACGGCGTCGGTCAGATATGGAAAACCCCCAACCTTCAAACAGCTTACCACATCAGCTATACCACCGCGACACCCTCCAGACCGCGACACCCTCCAGGTTAATGGGTCAGTTTCCAACTATGGGCTGTTTTACGTACACACCTACTTGTGAAAGGGACTGCAGTTGTTCGTTCCACCCAAACGGTCTCCACCATGGACCACTGTCAAGGAGGAAAACCATCTCCATTAGCCAAGTCGGAGCAGAACAGTAGGGCGTTAAACCCCATTCATTTCATTTCAAGGGGCAAAGCACACCTAAAAATCCCACAGAAATTTCTCACCCAACATAAATAAGATGTGATATTACCTTAGATTTATGAAAGGAACTAACACCATACCATTATACCTGAAATGTTTCGATGAACCTCGATTAAAACCGATTTAAATACAAAAAAAACAAGTACGAACAATCCAAACCATAAGACAGAATTCGAAGTCCTAAAAAACGTTATAGGCAAAAGTTAAATAATCAGACTTGGTACATTTTAACGTGGATTAAACCGCAAGAATTTATACATTGTCCGTAAAGGCACATGACTACCACCATCGTTAATGGTTTATTACATGTGACGATGAGTTGGCAGTGGAAAATGACTACCATCGGCGTTTATGACGTAGAGTAAGACGTGATATATTAAATATTGTACGACAAATGGAAATGACGATCCTTAGAAGTAAAGATAAATAAATAAAAATAATAAAATATAGTTTTAAAAAGGTAACCCCCTTTAAAACAGCTAGCTTATATATCATATATAGTTTTAATTATTTTACAAATATATACTTTTAATTATTTTACAATCGATATAAAAAAGCTGAAACAAGATTCTGAAATTCAAAACACGAGATAAAAAACATTTCTCTTCGTAAAATATTATACATCTGTAGAAAAGAAATGAAATGAGGTTTAACTGTTCTGCTCTCGTTGGGCTAATAAGACGGCCATACGTCAGCCAGTCTGCTGTGAGGGAAATTTGCAAGGACAGTGGCGCTACCGCTTACTCTTATATCGAATTACAACTGCCATCGGGTATTTATTTTACGTACACACCAATGTGTACACGGGGGGGGGGGGGGCGTCTTCTAGAAAAGCCTAAGACTCTGCCAGATCAATTACGATTGACACAAAACTTGTGGACAATTACACATCAGTGCAATGAGGTCACAATTTTTAGATGGCTACGATGACATCGCGCGTGGTTCCTGGTCCATATAGCAGGCCAGTATACTCTCTATATACATGAAGATAAAACTTAATTTTATATTAATTCGTGTGCTTAAAATATTACCGTGTAATAATGTTGCTGAACGATTAATTTACTATTAATATCATTTTGTTCCTTTTCCTACAGAAAGGAAAGTCTTCAAGTAATGGCGAGATCATCAGGTAATAATTTTATTTTAGACAACAGAGTACATTAATCGTATATTCTCATCCCATTGACTGTACGTAGATACTAAAGGGGTGTGTACACACAGTTCTTACTACAAATGGTATTTAATTAAGAGCATATTCAGAGTAGATCAAGTCAAGATTAAATGACGCCCATAATTATGACTTATAATGACATGGGATTATCCGGATTCAAATGATGGATATTATCGGGACTTTTGGGATCCTTTTTTAAAAATCTCCGAGTAATTCACGCTATAAAAGGAAAAACAATAGCATCGTTTCGTATTTAATTATTCGTCTTCAAATACGAAACGGCGACTTTGATTTCAATCCAAATGACGGACACTATAAACACTCCATTCGATCGCTTCGTTAGAATTATAAGATTACGCTTTTGGTTTCATACATCTTTTTCTTGCTTCAGCTGTTGTTAATAAACGACGAAGACACATTCATGGGTTGATATGTCTGCAATAAGCCCTAGAAGAAAACGATTGTCTGATATCCCCCTGCCTTAGTGTAATGACAGTGTCTGATTTAGAGGAAGAGGGCATTGTGATATTCCATTCATATTCTCCTCCTAATCCCAAAACCTCGCCTTAAGAGGAAGATGAGAGTGCCCGTACCGAAATGAAGTGTTCACTTCCTATGAAGTGTTCATTTCTGACACACTTCTAGGAACACTTCCGACGAAGTGTTCATTTCTGACACACTTCTAGAAACGCTTCCCTTGAAGTGTTTAAAAAACTCAACCGAAATGTTCATTTCTAACACACTTCTAGGAACACTTCAAGCGACGTGTTCACTTTAAAAACATTTCCAAAGACACTTCCTTTCAAGTGTTATAAAAACTCCACCGAAATGCTAATTTCATCGACACTTCCAAAAGATGGTCTGTTTTCACAGCATGTTATCGTCACTTCTAAAAGACAGTCGATATACAATTGCATGCCGTTCACACTTCTCGGAGATAGTGCATATATATGATCACTTCTGAAAGACTGTTTAAAAAACCGATCATTTTATCGTCACTTCTGAAAGATAGTCTATATAGAACTGGATGACATTAACACTTCTGAAAGATAGTCTTTATACAACTGCACTTTTGAAAAACTATTCCAAGTCTTGAAAAAAATAATGAAACAAATAATGAAATAAAATGTGGCGCACAGTCCCCCCACCCCGCCCGCTCAATTAAAAAAATGTTTCGGAGTCACCGTCTTATTATATATACCGCCTGAACCGTTTTAAATCCATAGCCATTACTCAATTTAAAGAAATTTCGGTGTCCCAAAAAATTGATGGAACGAATAATGGGCATATCGATACCGAAATACCTTCGCACCACCGCAGAGTGGCTACAACTATACAGACCAAAATGACATCGCTCGGTATTTTAGTCCACTTTATTTTGCCGACTAGAAAAAAAAATAATAAAATATTATATTCTTTTATTTATTTTACTTTATTCGTGAGTCGAAAAATCATTTAGCCCTGTCTTTGCTTAAACGGTACGCTGAATCAACTGATGTGATTGTACAAAAATGGCGTCTGTCTAAAAATAGGTCATTAGCGGGGTTCGCTGTCCAGGAAGTCCAAATACTAAATACACAGTTTATTATTTCGGTATCCCCCTTTCTGTTGCGGGAAATTTAATCCTGTAGTCAGTAATTACACATAATAATTAATCCAATTGGTGGTTATTTGCTGTTTCGTTCCGTCTTTAAACCCCCATGGGGTGTAGGGGGTGATAAGAATATACAATCCGTATGTCCTGCGTGTCGTAAGAGGCGACTGAAAGGATCCCTGTAATGGGGCAACGTGTTTGCCGTGCGTTGCGACCCGTGTCGGTTGAGAGTGGAATCCTGGTAATTGAGTGGGGATTTGGTTTGCGAGCCCTTTCGCTGCAACACATTACTTTGGCCCATGGTTCACCTAGACGGGAGGTCAGTGTGGCCCACTCTGATCAATCGGCTTTGGTCGTTTTAGCTCTGTAGAATGTACATTTCTAAATTGCTTAGTTGTTTTCTATACTCAGCAGAATTACCTTTGTGTCCTGAGTACATTCTACAGAGCGGCGGCTTGGGTCAATCGGGTTAGATAAGTATTTTTACTTTCTGGCTTGAGTATACCCCTCGTCGAGCCCTGAGGCCATGCGCCGGATATCCGCGCTAGTCCTCCCCTTAGTAGACAGGAAAGTAACCTGGGGGACGACGAGGGGTGAATAAAAAAAAATATATTTCATGGATTCCCCAATCCCCCCCACACCAATTAAAGAACGAAAAACAAAACAGAAACGCCCTAATACAGAGGACGTTTCTGAAATTTTTAATTCAAAAAGCAAAATTTCAAAGGCATGGCCGAGGTTTCACCATTTTTAATAACCAAGGGCATTGCTGGCTTAGCTGGCGAGCCCAAGGCTATTAAAAAACTTAAAAATGGAACACTCTTGATAGAATGTGCCAAGGAGCAGCATGCTACCATGCTGCTTAAATCAACATCTTTGGCAGACATCCCTATCAAGGTGTCTCCACACAGGTCACTGAATTCAAGTAGAGGAGTAATTCGATGTCGGGACCTTGAAGGCAGCAGTGAGGATGAAATGGTGGAATACCTTTCATCTCAAGGCGTCTCACATATAAAAAGAATTAGTGTACGCCGAGGAGATAAGGTAATTCCTACTAGCACCTATATCCTCACTTTCGATCGTCCCAAGATACCAAAGACTCTCAAGGCAGGTTATCTAAACATACCTGTGGACTCGTATATTTCCAACCCTCTTCGTTGTTATAAATGCCAAAAATGTGGACACAGTAAAACCGTCTGCAGAGGTAAAGACACCTGCGCTCGCTGTGGCCATGATGGCCATGAGAGCGCTACCTGCCAGACGGATTTCTGTTAGTTAATTGCAAGGGTAAGCACTTTGCTTACTCTCGCGAATGTCCTATATGGCAAAAAGAGAACGAGTCCAACAGGTTATGTCTGAACCTAAAATGTCATATTTTGATGCCAAAAAGCAAGTAGAACTTTCTACACTTTTTCCCATTGCACCACAAGGGAAAACTTATTCAAGTGTAGCCAAAGTTTCTACTAGAACCATTTCTGTTCAGACAGATTTAACCTGGCATAAAAAAGAGAAAATGCCTAAAATAATCTCATCAGATCATGTAAAAGGGGTATCGGGCTCATCGCAAACCAGTGAGAGCGCAATTCAAATTATTAATTCTTTGCCTGGCGAGGGTTCATCTTCCTTGCCTCAAACTGAAGATGTTGGGATCATTCCTAACTCTTCCCCCTAGAACGGCAAGGAGTTATCTCCCTCGCCACCCCCTGAAACTGTCACGCTTGATTCCAGTTCTACTGGGTCAGGCTTGCAGCTAAAGGGTATTCTACCAACACAAGAAGGTCTTTCCAAAAAAGAAAAGAAATTGGCAAAGATGCGCGAGAGAGAGAAAGGGGGTTCACAAAATCCCATCTCTCTCTATAATAGATATGGGGATGATCTGATAGACGGTATTATCGTCGCGTATGTTCATAAGGAACCCGTCGGTAAGCCGCCAAAAATTAACTATCCCTGACAATGGTCAATTCCATTATTCAATGGAATTGTCGTGGTTTGAAACCAAATTTTAATGAAGTTCAACTTTTAATTCAAAATTTCAATCCTTTAGCTATTTGTTTACAGGAAACTTGATTGCGGAATTCTGACACTTTGTCTTTTAGACATTTTGTTAGTTACCATCAATACTCAGCTAATGATGGTAGAGCTCATGGGGGTGTATCCATTATTCTTAATGGAGATATCCCTCAGAGTCAAGTCGCCCTTAACTCGCCTTTACAGGCAGTTGCAGTTAGGGTGACTTTGCATATTCCTATAACAGTCTGCTCTGTATATCTTCCACCAAGTTTACATCTTAATCCCAGAGATCTTGATGACCTTGTTGCACAACTTCCTCTCCCGTTTGTTATTACGGGAGATTTCAATGGTCATCATTCGCTCTGGGGTAGTCCAGATGATAACAACAGAGGTAAACAAATAGCGGACTTCATTAACATTAATAATTTGTGTTTATTAAATGATGACTCGCCTACTTATCTACATCCTGCCACAGCTTCTTTTTCTTACCTAGATCTCACCATTTGCTCCCCGGTCCTGTTTCAGGATTTTACATGGAGAGTAAATGGAGATCTGTGTGGTAGTGACCACTTTCCTATCTTGATTGATAATAATGGTCCCTCTCCGGTCGAAAGACCTCAGAGGTGGAAGTTGCATAAGGCTGATTGGGCTCTTTTCGAATCTTGGTGTCTCTTCTCTTTTGATACAAAGGAGTTAGAAGATGCAGATGGCCTTATTCACTTCAATTCTTCAAGATGTAGCTTAGCAGGCGATTCCAAAAACCACGACTACACCAAAACGTTTCAATAAACTATGGTATAACGAAGATTGCAAATCCGCTCTTAAAGAGCGTGATCGTATCCTGAGACGACTAAAGAACCACCCTTCCATGGAGAATATTGCGGCATACCAAATGGTCCGGGCGAAGGCTCGTAGAACCATACGTCAAGCAAAGAAATCTTCATGGCAAGGTTACGTCTCAAGGATCAATTCCCGTACCACATCGAAGTCGGTATGGGATAGGATTCGTAGGATTAAAGGTAAAAGTAGTGCATTATCAGTTAACCATCTAAATGTTGATAATACCACCTTGACAACATTTCCTGATATTGCTAATTCTCTGGCCATTACAAATTCATTTAATTCATCATCCAATTTCTCCTCTGATGCCTTTCGAGGAGGCATTAAACGGCAACAGGAGAAAAGGCGACTTAATTTCAAGTCCCGCAATGATGAATGCTATAATGTTCATTTTTCCATTGCAGAGCTCCGTGATTCGCTAAAGCGAATATATTAATATTTATCACAACCCCAACATCACAGACTATCACTCACTCACAGCCCCAACATCACAAATTTTCACTCACAACCCTAACACTACACACTCACAACTCAAACATCACAGACTGTAACTCACATAAATTGAATATTTTGTTAACATAGTATAGTTTTTTGATTGTCGTCTCTGTGTCCTGACTTTGCGTTAACATTAGTAGTACACTATGCTAACCTATGGTTAACACTACGTCATCTAATCTGTGGGCCTTTCCAAACTACTCTTTGGTACCATCCGTTGAACAGTTAAAGCATTTCTTGTATCCAATACAAAATGCGACGACGGCAAAGATAAATAATATTGCACCAGTAATGATATCATTTGAATCTAATAGACTGATTTCTTCCCCATCATTAGAAACCCCTCGCGTTGTCGCATTGTGTGATTGTTCACTATCGTCTCCGCTATATATATTATTATAGATATACCGTTAGTTCAGCAACTGTCCTTATTTTAATGAATCATTTAATCCTGTTTTGTTCAGCCTGAATATATAAGACAACATTATATTTTGTTAGTCCTTGAAGTCACACATACTTTTTGTCGTTCGACAAAACCTTACCCCCCTTCATTGTACCTTACTCATACGGTCATTGTATAATTGTACCTTACCCATACGGTCATTGTATAATTGCACCCTGCCAATATTCATTGTATCTCACCCATAATCATTTTCTGGGTTGCTTGTGACATTTTCGGTTAATTAGGTGTCCTGGAAATGAACTGGTTCAGTGGCTTCAAATATCTGGTAATTCACATTGGTTCATAGTTTGTTGTTCTCATCATTACCCACTTCTCACATATTAGTACATGAGGATAAAATCGCTAACATATACAGCTTGTTGTTCGAGTAGAAAGACAGAATGTTAGATTCTATTTCCCAAGACTTTGAAGTTTTTTATACACCAATTATGTTCATAAAAACCCACCTCCGGCGTATTTGCTATAAACGTATCTTTATTATATTACTAATTCCAAATCTGGTGAATAACAACAAACTAGCTCGTTTTTCATTATTCGCGAATACCGAACAACAAACTAGCTCGCTATTCATTTTTCGCGAATAATCGAACAACAAAGTAGCTAGTTTTTCGTTAATCGTGAATACCGAACAACAAACTGGCGCGTTTTCCGTTATTCGCGAATACCGATCAACCAACAACGAACCACATGCTAACTTCACGTCGCTACTTTCCATACATACCAAAATTACCATACTTTTATTGGAAATAACCACCCGGTAAATACCTTTTCGGGAAAGAATCTTGAAGTAAAATGATGAATCTAAAATTGATATAAAGGTAGGTGGAGGTAGGGAGTGGCTTATCTACGGTAAAGAAGGTAGGACAAGCGGCCTGGGTTGAAATACAAGATGAGGTCACTTCAAGGTTTTTGCAATAATCTTGGGGTCCTAGTGCAGCTTGCCAATCCTATAAACTAATTGATCTTAGCATTTACACCAGCCGAAATGAAATGCATTTATTTTAATCCCCCGGGATTAGTGGTTTTCTTTGTGAAAACTTTAGTTTCATTGATGGAATCATAAACAAAAACA
Source organism: Patella vulgata (assembly GCF_932274485.2). NCBI lineage: Eukaryota > Metazoa > Mollusca > Gastropoda > Patellidae > Patella > Patella vulgata. Next base: position 1,079,779 of record NC_065884.2, read on the forward strand.
AGAAAAAAAACCCTGGTAAGTTCAATGTGGGTTCTTTTTTTTTCTAAATACAGATCTGATACGGAACAGTTGTTTGATTTTTATTAAAGTTAATATTTGGATAACATCGAATGAAATATCGATATTTAACACAACCCCAGCATCACAACGTTCGGGAAATATTTCCCTTTGTGTTAAGTTGCTTCACCTATTGTTAGGCGTGTTTTTGAATAAAGTATTTATAACTAAAGGCTCTACGTCAAACGCCCGGATCCATTCACTTGATCTGATCTATAGGTTTGTTGTTTTTGGTGTGTGTATATTCTTTCCTGTCTATAGGTTTGTCATGTGTAATTGTTAGTGTACGATGCGGTTTCCTAATATATAAATTGCAGAAACAAAGAGTGTTTGACGATACGCTAACATAAAATTACACCACAGGTAAACTACGCTGACCGGTCTTTAACACTAAGCTGTCTAATCTGTGGGCCTTTTGAATTTTGTTAATATAATATTACACGAGTGGTACACTATGCTAACCTGTGGTTACCACTACGTCATCTAATCATTGGGCCTTTACAATTTACTCTTTGGTACCATCCGTTGAACATTGCGCGCTCTTCGATTTCTCAAGCATTTTTTGTAACCAATCCAAAATGCGATGACAGCAACTATAAATATTACTGCACCAGTACTGATCATAATGATATTATTAGAATCTAATCGACTGAAATCTTTAGGCTGTAAATGATCAAGGTTTAAACTGTTGTTATTCCCATGGGATGACACAGTATATCGTGTTGTCTCATTATCGGCTTCTACGTCAGACCATGTAGAATGCATTGTACCACTGTTAGCTTCTATGTTGTTATGCCATGTAGTTTGACGTACCATGCTATCGTTTCCGCTCTCTGAAATACCATAGATATATAGTTAATTGAACGACTGTATGAACCATATAAACCTGTTTATTCTAGCCTGATTATATAAAACAGACCATTTGAAGTCATAGATATGAGCATCGTACCTTACCCGTGAACATTATAACTCATACGTCACCATTCTCTGGAATACAGATACTATAATTGGTTCAGTGAGTTTTGTATTAGCAATGTGATATTGTTATAGTGAACTTTGTATAAATAATGTGATACTGTTATATAAACACATAATTACAGATAAACACTAGTGAATTTTGTATTAGTAATGTGCAACTTTTATATAAACATAATATTTTCTACAGATTAATTATAGTATAGTCAGGTCAAAATACAGTTTAACACCCCACCCCCCGCCCCAAAAAAAAAAAATAATTGCTACAAAGGGGTTCTCAACTGATTCTGGCAGGGTTTAGTGTACTTTATAACATACTAAAAGTTTAACAAAGTAGGACCCCGGAAAAGTTTTTTTTCCAAGATGGCGTCAAAGATGGCCACCGAAACGTCTTAATGATCATAATTATGTAACTATCAACTCAAATTTGATGATCTTTGGGTCTATTCCTAGGTTTTGGGGGCAAAGAACTCATTAAGATCATTAAAAATGGTGTTGGCCTATTATGTCAAAATGGCCGTCAACACCTCCAAATGACCACAAGTCCATAACTGTTGACTCAAATTTGATGATCTTGATGTCTATCCCCAGGTTTTGGGAGACAAGGAACATATTAAGACAACTTTGGATGTCACTGAGTTGTTCAATCATTACGAAATTGAATCCATGACCTTCAAGTGTCCACTATCACCTAATGCACAAACACCCCTGTCAACAGAATACGCTTCAGAGCGTTCAGATTTGAGTGTCATCCTCCACCTCAGTATCGAAATATTGAAGGTTGTTTGAATTGTTACAGTTTTCAGTTTGACAAGGGCCACATACAGCAGTGTACGGGGGTCCATAGCCTGTGCAGCTGCATCGAAAGTACTTGCATCCCCCCGAACAGTTGTAATGGATAATTTTCAAGAGTTCGCTAGGCGCAGCATTGTTTTGGGTCATGATTAAAATCAACCGACCATTTTCCTGCTTCCATCCGTATTCAGTTGGGTCCATTTCATTTGCCATCCCCATCCATACCATAATTTGACAGTACACACGTTGCCTATGAAATCTTGTTGCAGGTGATGTTGGGGGAAGCCGTTAATTAAGGAATGACAGATGCTTCAGCAGTTGCCACTTTCTTGGTAAAAATGATATGGCACAGTGATGATAGATCAACCATCAGGTCTTTGCCTGCAAAGATCTGATATGTCCCCTTGAAATTTGTTTTGAAGGGTGAATGCACTAGCACAGGACTTCAGGACAGGGTCAGATTTCACTAATTTCCGGTGTGCGGACTTTTTTCCGATGCCTAAAATCCTTGAAGTTGAATCAAAGCCCGAGTAGACATGTACAAAGAGCAACTCGTTGCACGCATCGTCTAATAAGATTTCTTTTGCCCTCCACAACCTAGGGAAAGATACAAATATCATCAAATTTGAGTTGACAGTTACATTGTTATGATCATTTTAAGATGTTTCGTGACCATTTGTGACGCCATCTTGAAAAAACCCCACTATTTTCCAAGGGTCCTACTTTGGTAAACTTTTAGTACGTTATAAAGTACACTAAACCCTACCAGAATCAGTTGAGAAACCTGTTGTAGCAATTTGGGGGGGGGGGGGGCTGAGGGGCTATATTCCATATATTGACCTGACTAGTAATAATACACAACGTTATGTAAGTGAAAAAGTCCAAAATATCGAAGTCCGCATTATAGTCAAATATCGACGTCCTTATTGTCGATGTCGGCAGTCAGATTTAGCAATAAATAATCATATATTCTTTGCCTCGCAGTTCATATAAGATGTTGTTTATTAAGGTTACGCTGTCTTTAAAGATGTCTTGGTCCAATTTCGTGTATTTTGTTAGGGTTGTTTAGCTGTTTAGCTGTCTGAGAGATATAGTCTGTGCGATTCATAATGTCACAGGATGAGCCTTTATAGCTTTTCTTGATTATTATTGTCTGCAACTGATAAAAGGTTTGGTAGCAGTGTCAAGGATAGGAATAATGGTTGACCTAGGGGACAGACAATCAATGAGAGGGAATAATAAATGTGGGTTTATGTTATGTAAATCAACAATACGTACCTATAACACCATATGAATCAACAAGAGACAATACGTACCTATAACATGTAAATCAACTAGAGACAATACGTACCTATACCCATATCTATGGCGTAGATAAGAATGGAATCGCCGGGTGATTGCAAAGGTACAATAACTCTGGATTTTTCTGTTTTTAAATCAAATACTGAAATCCTTAAAAAAAAGGACAAATAACTCTTTATTTGAAATCAGCCCCATTTGAAGTTCAGAATACATAATCGTTTGTAATGCGCTGAAACGTAAATTTTGGATCAGCCCCCAAAATGAACAAGATGTGTTGTCTATACATTGGTTGAAGAGAGAGAGAGAGAGAGAGAGAGAGAGTATTAGAACAGTAAATAGAGCACTATAATATAGCATTCTGTGTGCCAAAGATAAGCTGTAAATACAGAACTACTTACTGATGAGGTTCACGATAGAATAAACGCTGACCCAGAATATAAAAGTTCTCAAGACGTCTAAAATTGTGTCCAATTCGTTCCGTACTTGAGTCATTTAGATGGAAGGTTATCAGGCTATCAGAGCGGTGTAGTACAATGCTATGCAAACCTAAAACATATGTTGTTTATAAAAAAAACATCTTTATTCAGTAATAAGTTAAATTGTGATTTACAAACATATAAGACCTTACAAAGGTCTCGGTTGCCTGTTTGTCTTACCTGTCTTTATTCAGGTGGGGAAGTTCTCGTGGTAGTAATTTAGAAGGTTTGGGTGTAGATATTTAGAAGGTTTGGGTGTAGATATTTTAGGGGGTTTATGTGTGGATATTTTAGGGGTTTGGGTATAGGTTTTTTTATTAGGTTTGGGTAAAGGTATTTTAGGAGGTTTGGGTATAGGTATTTTAGAAAGTTAGGGTATAGGTATTTTAGTAGGTTTTGGTGGAGGTATGTTAGAAGGTTTGGGTATAATTATTTTAGAAGGTTTGGGTATATGTATTTCATGAGATTTGGGTGGAGGTATGTTAGAAGGTTTGGATAAATTTATTTCATGAGTTTTGGGTGGAGGTATGTTAGAAGGTTTGGGTATAGTTATTTTAGGAGGTTTAGGCATATGTATTTTAGAAGACCTAAGTGCAGGTTTTTTTTAGAAGGTTTGGGTATTGGAACTTCATGAGATTTGGGTCGAGGTATATTAGAAGGTTTGGGTGCAGTTTTTTAGGAGATTTGGGTGGAGGTATGTTAGAAGGTTTGGTTACAGGTATTTTAGAATGTTTGGGTATATTTATTTAGGAGGTTTGGGTATTTTAGATGTTTTGGATATTTTAGGAGGTTTGGGTATTTTAGAAGATTTAGAAGGTTTGGGTATTTTAGAAGATTTGGGTATAGGTTTTTTTAGAAGGTTTATGTGTAGGTATTTTAGGTTTTGGTGTCATAGAAGGTTTGGGTATTATAGAAGGTTTGGGTATAGGTTTTAAATGATTTAAAGTAGTTTAGAGGGTTTGGATATAAGTTTTAGAAGACTTGAGTCGATGTATTTTAGAGTACTTGGGTGTAGATATTTTAGAAGGTGTGGGTTTAGGTATTTTGGGAGGGTTGGGTGTTGATATTTTTGAGCTTTAGGTGTAGGTGTTTTGGGGCTTTGGGTATAAGTTTTAGCTGATTTAAGTGGAGGTATTTTGGGAGGTCTGGGTATTTCAGGAGGTATGTGCTTTGTGTAAAGTTGCAAGTTTCGTGTGTAGGTATTGAAGAACAATTAGCGTGGATGTTTTGGGTCTTTCGAGCTTAGGGAGATGGCAGCTTTCGGGCATAGCTTCAAACGTTATATTGAAGTAGTGAAGAAATATGGGTTGGCTTTAAAATATGTTCAGAAATAAAAGGGCAACCAATAAATACATGTTTGACAACATCTTATCCACCGAAAGCCAATAGATAAATCCCACGACTTCCATTTACTTCCTCGTGTAGGATTTGTTGGCCAGAACATTTAGCTTCTGAAATTAAATCCATCGCATCATACCCTAACATTTAGACCACATTAGAGGAAGCGCTTAATAAACTTTAAAACAAACAAAAACATAAATTTCATATTTCTAGATGTAATGTAAGAATAAATAACTCACCATAAAACATGAACATCTGAACTAAAACATGTTCAAATACTTTTATAGAAACACATTGAAGGGCATCAAGGGTACATTTTACCAGAACTTCGTATTCTGTTAAAATATACAGCCTAGAAATAGAACATTATAACCTTATAATTAATCAGTCTAGAAATACAACAGTCTAATTATTCTAGAAATAGAACATTATAACTAATCAGTCTAGAAATGGAACATTACAACTATCTAGAAATAGAACATTATAACTAATCCGTCTAGAAATAGAACATTATAACTATCAGTCTTGGAACAGAACATTATAACTAATCCGTCTAGAAATAGAACATTATAACTATCAGTCCAGACATAGGGTGTAGAAATAATCTAGACTTGGTGTAAATATTCGAGAGCGACAGGAGGAGCGAGGGGGTGGGAAGGTCTTTAACAAACGGAGGATGCGGAGAAAACCCACAAGCGGCTAGTCGAAACCTTGCCACTTGTCTCAATGCCAGACCTTTTGATCTAACGCGAATGTGTTATACCATTTGTCCCATTCCTTTAAAACAATTCATAATATAAACCAGTATTTACCATTTGATGTTATCGATGTCTGTATGAAGTTCCATATAGTTGACGTTTCCCTTAAATATCTTGACTGTTTCGATTGTTGGCATTCTGGTATCTACTTTTACTTTCTTTAGATGTTTCTCGTTAGTATAATACAAGTACTCATGGACAATTACAAATCGGAAATGTAAATAATCTGAAATAAATTTAATGTAATGAATTCGCGTTTAACGACCTATTCTCTGCACATGCATGGAACGTCTTACTTGCGCATGTTAAACTGACTAGTTACACATGTAAAAATGATAATTTATATAAATTAGTTCTTAAATATTGAATTTGTATTTTGTTCTATTTCCATTATTACTTTTAAATGATTGTAGTCAGTTTAGTTTCGTTAACACGTTGACATTTCATTGACAGACACGAAGACCTAGACCTTGGATACTGGATGTGCTGTCACATCGGCTGAATGTGTGAAGAAACACCAAAAATATTATAACATTTATTTTAGCTAGAAAAATATGCACAATTGTGATAGATGAAGACGTCAGGATTCTCAGATTAGTTAAGCTAAACAGATATTTATTGAAACAGCATTACCCAATCGAGGTAATAAAAATTGGGATAAATAAAGCTTTGACAATCAATATCAAAATATTGATATTGGGTATAGGTTCTCTTTTATTTATATCACCTATGTAACCATAGACAATCTTAACTTTGACAATTGTAACTTTAAAACAGTTGTCCATTTCTATACAATGCGATTATTTTGAAAAGCCCCTCAATCGGATGAGTGCAAAATACTTAACAGTGTTCAATTTTTATTAAACCAGTGTTGAAATGAGTTTATGTTGACATACTTTTATTTTTATATCGTTTACGGATGTGTCAATTTCAAATCTATATATTATTTACATATTTTACATACACATAAACTTGATTTATGAATACCAATATTTAGTTTGTGATTAATGAATATGTGTATTTACCATAGTCAAATTTGAATAATGTTGTACGGTCTGTTAAATTTGTACCATCAGTTTTGAAACTTTTCACAGAATTGTTAACGGCCAGGTATAACGTGTTCCGTCTTGAATCTACCAATATATCCCGAGCGAATTTTGTCCCAGTTAAAAGTTTTATTTTGGTTTCAGACTTCAAGTTAAATTTAAATAAACTGTCGCCATCCACAAAATATATCTCGGTCCATCCTGTAAAATAATTAACACATTCTAAAACATTTCTGGTTGATTATAGATGAATGAATGGAATGGAGTTTAACGTCCTACTTTTGATCATCAAGAGGGGATATTTAGACGTGCATAAACCATGTTGTGTACTATGACCGAAATTTTGACGGAAAAGCGGCTCTACGAACAACTCTTCTAACGAATGGCAACTGTCAATGATTCTGCTGAAACAAATGAGCATTAGAGCCGACAGCAAGTAGAGATATTACTGCACCAGTACTGATCATAATAATATCAATGGAATCTAATCGACTGGCACCTTGCCCACCTTTTAACCCGTTAGTTTCATTCATACTCTGTGTGTTATCTCTTGAAACATGTGTCCCCTCCGTTGTTTGGTGGTATATCCTGCTTTTATACCCATGGGATGACAGAGAAGTTGGTGTTGTCCCATTGTTGGCTTCTACGTCAGACCATGTAGATTGATTTGACTCATTGTCGGTTTCTTCGTAAGACCATGTAGATTGTATTGTTCTAGTGTCAGCTTCCGCGTTAGGCAAAGTACTCTGACGTACCATACTATCGTTTCCGCTCTCTGAAATACCATAGGTATATAGTTAATTGAACGACTGTATGAACCATATAAACCTGTTTATTCTAGCTTGCTTATATAAAACAGACCATGTGAAGACCCTATTATATTTTGTTAGTCGATTTTTCTCCTTGATCAAATTAGTAACACCTAAACAATATCTTACCCACTGTAATTGTTCCTTATACATGATGATTGTACATTTACATGATGATTGTACCTTACACATCATGATTGCACCGTACTCATGATGAATGTACCTTACCCATGATGATTGTACGTTACCCATGATGAATGTACCTTACTCATGATGATAGAACCTGACCCATGATGAATGTACCTTACTCATGATGATAGAACCTGACCCATGATGATTGTACCTTATTCGTGATGATGATTGTACAGTACCCATGATGATTGTACCTTACCCATGATGAATGTACCTTATCCATGATGATTGCACCTTACCAATGATGAATGTACCGTACTGTTTGGTATGCAAAACGCACCAGTACCTTTCCAAGCTTAGTTAACGGAATTATTGCCGATTTACAAAATTGTGAGGGTATATTGACGACATTATTACTTATAGTGATACATGGGAACAGCTTTTGAATCAGTTAGATGCTTTATTTAAAAAAATATTTGATGCTAAATTAACTGTAAATCTCATTAAAGGTGAATTTTGTCATGCTACTGTAGACTACTTAGGCCATATTGTAGGTCAAGGACAAGTACAACCTATTAAAGCAAAAGTTGAAGCTATTGATGATTTTACTCAGCCGAATTATAGGAAAGAAATGATGAGATTTTTAGATATGGCTGGTTATTAAGGGAAGTTTTGTCCAAATTTTTCAGTTATTGTTAATACCATGACAGATTTATTAACGAACGCGATGCTAATTCTTAGTACACCAGATTTTACTAAACAGTTTAAACTTTCGGTAGATGCAAGTGATATAGTAACAGGTATATTTTTGTCTCAGAATGTTGTAATGACATTGAACATACTATATGTTATTTTTCAAAGAAATTTAATAGATATCCAAAGAATTACTCTACCATTGATACAGAATGCTTGGCATTAATACTGTCTCTGCAACACTTTGATTTCTATGTGGAAACAACTTTATATCCTGTAATTGTATGTACAGATCACAATCCATTTACTTTTATTCATAAAATTAAAAAAAGAACCAGAGGCTGCTCAGTTCATTGTTGTTACTTAAGTTGTGTCATTATTCGTCTGCTAACATTGTTGCAGAATTTAGAGACTTGTTAATCAAGACGAGCGCGCGCTGGTTCCCACGTGATGCTGGGGTTTCGACAGAGGCATGACATCTAGCGGAATGGTGGAGATTTGATCTGAAGTTTCGTGTTTAAATTCTTTCATTGCATAGTTAGATATAAGTTCTTATATTATTGTATAACTTGTGAATGTTCGGTAATACGTCTAACTCATCGTAGATAACTCGTATCACGTTCGTTTCATGATTATAGTAAGTAAATCGCGATAGAGTAGAAGATTCCGGTATCATCGCAGTTTCCAGAATAGTTCGACCCACATGACATCGGAATGTGTGTTGAAGGAACATTTGTGATATAAACTGATTCTTTAATATATAAATAATAATACTGTCTAATATTTAATGTCCATTACAAGTCCGTTACGTTTGTTTTTGTATGATTCTCTTGTATTACCATGTTTGTGATTGTTGTTTTACACTGTAATAAATCATGTTATTAATTGTACATTGGCGTTTTTTTTATAATTTCTGCTGACTGGACGTATTGCATAAAAAGGTTATTTCTTGCCTTGTTTTAAGTGACGTACCTTACCTTACCCATGATGACTGTACCGTATTCATGATCATTGTACCTTACCCATGATGATTGTACCTTACCAAAGATGATTGTACCTTACCCATGATGACTGTACCTATGTTTCGGGTAACACTAGTGTTGTCTGAAGACCTTACCTTGTAATTTTATCCACAGTCGTATAACCGACAAAAATAAATTAGGATTTAAGGTAATATGTTTTTGTTGCAACGGGAATAATAACGACGGGTTTATGCAGTTTGCTATGTAGGTTACGTCTAATCTTACACAAAATCACGTCAATAAACAAGGGACAGTACGTACCTATAAGATTATATCAATCAACAAGGGATAGTACGTACCTATAACATCATGTGAATCAACAAGAGACAATACGTACCTATAACATCATGTGAATCAACAAGACACAATATATACGTACCTATAACATCATGTGAGTCAACAAGAGACAATACGTACCTATACCCATGTCTATGGCGTACATAACAGTCGAAAGGAAAACAGATTGCAAACGTACAATAACTCTGGATTTTTCTGTCTTTAAATCAAATACTGAAATTCTTAAATAAAAAAGAAAAACATGGCTTTATCACTATAAAATAAAAATGGTATTACGTAAAATAGAACACTATATATGGTATTAAGTAAAACAAAACACCATATATGGTATTAAGTAAAATAGAACACTATATATGGTACCGACTAAAGTAGATCACTATAAAATAGAAAACTATATATAGTATTGAGTAAAGTAGAACAATATATATGGTATGGAGCAAATTAGAACACTATATATAGTATTATGTAAAATGAAATGAAATGAAATGGGGTTAAACGTCCTACTCTTCTGCTCCTAACCTGGGCTAATGAAGATGGGCATACGCCATACAGTGTGCTATGACGGAATTTTGCTCGGGCAGCGGCGCTACGGCCTACTCTTATATCGAATTCCAACTGCCAAGGGATCTACTACGTGCACGCCAATTACATGTATATGCATAATTATAAACAAATCAAGTATATAAATATAAAAATCTTAAAATAAAAAAAAATTTGTCTTCCTTAAAAATGTTAGCACTTTATAATACACCTCCGGTTTAGCAAATAATTCACGTACTGGATTGTAACGGTAATATTTTTATTTTGAACTCAATCAAGATGTGTTTAACTGTCACAGGAACATGGCGGCGAACTCATTCTGTTTGAGGTTCTCGCTTCAAGATGAAAATATGCGTTAAAAAGTATGATTTATGCGAGAGCGATACAAACAACTTTCTGTCCATTGACTGTTCTATATGAACATGGACAGTCTCTTAAAGATACATTATGGAAGATTTTTATAGAGAGTTGGTCATTCTTGCTATAACAGTTCAAAAGTAGACGATGAAAGAAGAATATATTGAACATTTCAGTCAAATTACTTTATTCTGAACACAGTTATCATCGTTGTAATATTTGACTAGAAATGGTAGTCAAATATATCCTCAAATTGGCCGATCGTTTGGTTGACAGGCGTTAACTCCACCTACATAATCTCGATTATCAAGTAACGTTTTCAATGGCTTGAAGACTTTTATTATATAGATAAGAAATGAAATGAAATGGGGTTTAACGTCCCACTGTTCTGCTCCTAAACTGGGCTAATGAAGACGGGCATACGCCATACAGTGTGCTGTGAGGGAAATTTTGCCCGGGCAGGGGTACGGCCTACTCTTATGTCGAATTCCAACTGCCAAGGGATCTTTTACGTGCGCGCCAATATGTACACGGGACCTCGGTTTTTCGTCCCATCCGAACGACTAGACACCTGTCCTTGTCAGGCCCTCCGTCCTGCATCACTGACAAGGGGAAACCACGCAGGAAAATCAGGATGAACTTTCTCGGCTAATACAGGGATCGAACACAAGACCTCCAGGCTAGCGAGCCAGCGTCTTACCCACTAAGCCACGTGATCCCCCAATATATAGATAAGAAGCGAAAGTTTGAAAGGAATGGAACAAATCAATGAGGCATAATTATAGCCGACTTCTTGTTAGCCTGCGTGCACTCTTGTACTCTAACGTGACTACGTGACTCCCGAAGCAGACAAAAAGGAAACACTACAGAGATACAATGGGGCTGCAATTCAACTGGGGTGATGTTAGCTGCGATGTTTATCAATTTCCATAATTTTTCTGTAAACGCAAGTGACAAAAGAGCGCATAATACCAAACTCTGAACCACAACTGAACATAATATCAAGGCCGTATATATCGAACTTTCAATCAAATTGACTGACATGCGGCATCGCTCAACAGCGGCCTCGCTTCGTACACTCTATCATTTAGCCTCGATCTAACTGATGACGTCAACGTAACGGTTAATAATCTCCGCATGGGGCGCCATTTTTGATTTAATCAATCAGTGAAATCCTATTTAAATCCAATTTGTAGCCGAGCCATCCGTGGGTCTACAGAGTTGATATTGGGCTTGTTGTTTAAATAAAGATCTAATTTATAATTTCTATAACATCTGAAGCCTAAATTAAGACTTGCAATAATCAGATTTAGCTCTTGCATAATGTATGTTTAAGAGAGGCGTAATGTGATGAATGAAATTATTAATAATAAATCTAATATCTTTATAAGGTATAAAAAATTCTGATATGGGAAAATCTAAAATAGACTTGGCAGTGGAGTTTGCTTGATCATTTCCTTTAATATGCATGTGATTATGGAGCCAGCAAAAGTTAATTTCCTTTCCTATCAAAGTTCTGATGTAAGATTCGAACAGTAAATAGAGCAGTATTATATGGCATTGTGTGTGCCAAAGATAAGCTGTAAATACAGAACTACTTACTGATGAGGTTCACGATAGAATAAATGTTGACCGAGAATATAAAAGCTCTCAAGATCGTTAAAATTGTGTGCAATTCGTTCCATACTTGAGTCATTTAGATGGAAGATTCCCAGTTCATTTGTATAACCACCAATGAGGTATAATACAATGCTATTCAAACCTAAAATATATATGTACATATGTTTATAAATTACATTTTTATTCAGTACACATCTCTGATTTACAAACATATAAGACCGTTCACAGGTCTCGACTGCTTCTCTGTCTTAACTGTCTTACGGTGTCTTTATTCAGGTGTGGAAGCTCCGATGGTAGTAATTTAGCGGGGGTTTTTTGTGGTATTTTAGAAGGTTTGCGTATAGGTATTATAGAAGGTTTGGGTATAGTTATTTTAGGGGGTTTAGGTGTAGGTATTTTAGACGGTTTGGGTATAGGTATTTTAGGAGGTTCGGGTGAAGGTATTTTAGGGGGTATGGGTGTAGGTATTTTAGAAGTTTTGGGTATTTTAGATGGACTGGGTGTAGGGATTTGAGAAGGTTTAGGTATTTTAGAAGGTTTAGGTATAGGTATTTTAGAAGGTTTGGGTATTAGTTGTTTTGATGTGTGTATTCTAGCACAGGAATCCGACCTTCTATCCGTATATACGTGCATACACCATGTCGTACCAGACAATATATATAATAAAAAAGAACAGGAATGCAATGCCTGTTGAAAACTCGATCTTACCTGCTCTCGCTTCGGCTCGTTTTTTTTCAACAATTCGTAATGTCAGGCAACCAAACTTCTGTCAATTCAATCAGATATGTTTTTTCTTCAATCTAGTCGTTTTGATTTGCATAAATACTCCCACAAAACGATATCATCGCCACTTGTTTCCAATATTTACATCGTTTTCGTCCATTTTCATTTTGTCACGACCGCCATGCGCTGACGTCACACAAATAGACGCATTCGACAGACCTCGTTTTTTTTTGTTGCTGGGGTTGAGGGATTCTAGTATTTCTACCGATATTCGCCGAATATGTATAGACGTTTCACTGACGCATGAGACGACCCTACTCCTTATTATGTGTTAACCATTCGGTCGTTTAGTAGCTTTCCATGTAAGCAATTTTAAAATGGGAGCTAAAGAATAAAATTTGCCTAATTTTTTTAGAACCGTAGCTTTTCATGTAAGCAATTTTAAAATGGGAGCTATAGGATAAAATTTGCCTAATTTTTGTGATTTAAATATTTTTTTTTTTTTTAAATCAACTTAATAGGGCTTTGGCAGAGTAACACAAGCTGTGACAGGTCTTTTACTTGTCCAGAGGGTTCGAAAATATTTTTAAATCGAAGTTTCATTTGAAAAGGTTTACGTTAGACGTTTCAAACCATTAAGTTGAATTTTTCAAAAAAATATTTATAAATACAATATTATGTGATATCAATATAATTTTTAGTTCATCTGATTTAACATTTCGTATTTTAGAAACAATTAAAACTAATGTAAAAATTTCAATTCTGCATAGGCTAAGTAGGCCTACTATTTAAGAAAAAAACAAAACAATTATAATAAATAAATCGTCCATTCAATTTAGAAGGGCCTCAACAGAACCATTTGTAGTTTGTTGGATTTACCAAACAGCATTTTAAAAGAGTAAAAAACTTTATATATAGGCCTATATCAAAAAAATCCTGCACATATTCGAGTATTGACGCTTCATAAATTAAAATTTAAAAAAAAAATCCAAAAATAAATTCATCTGATTTTCCACATGATGTGTTAGAAAATATAATAAATTTAATAGTCGGTTTAGGCTTGTCAAAATGCCGAAGAGCAGTTATGAATTCCAGGAATATTAATTTTAAGGTATTTACCAAAGAACGGTATCAAATATTTTTTCCATAATTGTTTCTAAAATACGAAATGTTAAATCAGATGAACTAAAAATTATATTGATATCACATAATATTGTATTTATAAATATTTTTTCAATTACAAGCTCTGTCACAGCTTGTGTTATTCTGCCAAAGCCCTATATCGGTAGAATCTCTCAATCCCAGCAACAAAAAAAAAAGAGGTCTGTCGAATGCGTCTATTTGTGTGACGTCAGCGCATGGCGGTCGTGACAAAAAGAAAATAGGCGAAAACGATGTAAATATTGGAAACAAGTGGCGATGATATCGTTTTGTGGGAGTATTTATGCAAATCAAAACGACTAGATTGAAGAAAAAACATATCTGAGTGAATTGACAGAAGTTTGGTTGCATGACATTACGAATTGTTGAAAAAAAACGAGCCGAAGCGAGAGCAGGTAAGATCGAGTTTTCAACAGGCATTGCATTCCTGTTCTTTTTTATTATATATTGTCTGGTACGGCATGGTGTATGCATATATATATACGGATAGAAGGTCAGATTCCTGTGATTCTAGAATGTTTGGGTGGTGGTATTTTTCGGAGACTTTGGTGTTGTTATTTTTTAGCTGTGGGTGTAGGTGTTTTGGAGCTATGGTTTCGAGTTTTAGAATGTTTAGGTGGAGTTATGTTAGGAGGTGTATGTGGTTTTGATCCTTTGGGTATAGATTTTAGAATGTTTGGGCGGATGTTTGGTTATTTTAGAGCCGTTGGTGTGGGTATTTTGGGGATTTCGAGCTAAAGTGAATGGTAGCTTTCGAGCTTAGCTTCCAACTTTATATTGGCGCAGTGATGAAACATGTATTGGTTTTGAAATATGTTCAGAAATAGAAGGGAAGCCAATAAATGCATGTATGACAACATCTAATCTATCGGAAGCCAATAGGCAAATCCCAACAATTCCATTTACTTCCTTGTGTAGTTTTGTTGGCTAGAACATTTAGATTCTGCAATTAAATCAAATCCAACCCCACCTTAACCTTTAGAGCAGGGCCCATGTTCGGTGTCTGGGATTCTTCTAAACTGGCGAACGCCAAACAAAAAAAGGTATAAGGCGACTTGATGATAGGGATTCCTTTATTTCCCGCGTATTTTTTATACTGCTTTAAAAATTTGAACTACCGGAAACTGTGTGCTCTGTGCAGATAATACGAGAAGATTTAAAGACATTCACGTAATTCATTAAAATTTAATATTAGCTTATCTGTGTTAATGTCTTTCATTTTTGTTTTATAAACATTATTTTGTATTTAATTTCGGATTGGGAAACAGGCAAAGCCTATCATTCCTCTCCCTCAAATTTACAAGTACAGGAAAAAAAGCAAACATTAAGTATACTATTTACAGTATAACACATAAATATAACAGCATTCAATTGCACTTGCATTCAATGTGGGCTAATAATAATAATACTAATAATAAAAATAATAAATTTATAAAACATGAAATATGGAGTAGTTGGTAGCTTTGGTAAGTTCGGGAGATCCGGAGAGATGTACTTCTATGTTTCTATGCTGGGAGGAAAGTGTATCAATTGTTATCCGGCGTTCATCCAAATACAAGGGGCATACTAACAAGTAATGATAACTGTCTCAAATTAATATCCACAACCACCAGGATGATTTTGATAAATATGTCTCATCAATTTGTGACGGTTAAATCGCCATATTAAGGCGGAATTTTGAATGAATTATTTGAAGTTTCATGTGGCCATGTTCAAAATAGTTTGGAGGTAAAGTATCAGATTTAGAGAGATATATTTTGAAAGATAAATTCTTGACAGCATCGAATACAGAATTCCGACTGCAGAATATTGTTATTATTATTATTTTTTTGTAAACAATATTTTATTTCAAATTTATGAAAAGGGATCAGGGAACAGACATAGCCTATATCACCCCTCACCTCGTACAAAGAATATAAAACATCTCATAAACAGATCTGCTATGTACATACTATTAAATAATGGTGAAAAACATATAAATTAGATACGTTATATACACAATATTTATATATAACAAGTGAAAAAAAGAGAAAGTGCTATTTTAAAACTTGAATTAAAATTGTTCTGAGTAAATCAGATATTGAATCGTCTGGTGACATCGAAGTATTCATGAACTAATTTAAAGATGTTATTTGATGTAGCCTGATTTTCTATTCCAAAAAGAAGTGGTTTAATGGTTTGCTGTTGAGATGGTAAAAGATTTATAGTGTTTTTCCGTGCATTTGAATACAGTGGGCACCAGCGGAGAAAATGTTCAGAATCTTCAAATTGTTATTTCGCAGATTATAGGAAATAGATCTGGGAAATGAAATAAAATCCGAATCCCATTTGCCGTTAGACTGGAAGAAAAGGCTAAGATGTTTATCTACGTTTACTTCTTTAAATTGTATCGACCCCATAAAAAGATGAGGTAAAATGTGTTGTGTTTTAACGGAAATCGCGAGAGATTCCGTTTTGAGGGGGTTAAAAGATACCAACCATTTCTTTGTCCATTCATTTATTCTCTTAATGTCTGAATTTACAACACGTGCGCATTCGGTCGGATCCTCGATTAATATAGAGAAAGGCGTATCGTCGGCAAATATATTTTCAATAATATCGTTTATGTATATTAAAAAGAATTAATGTCTGAGAACGGAGCCCTGTGTAACACCGGTAGTTACATTCCTGGGGTCAGTGGAGACACAACTCAGTACCACCATGTGGTGTCGAATACATATATAGCTTCTGACTGAGTCACAGAACACCGTTCTCGTATGGCTTACTTTATCAATTGCTGAAAGAAAGAAGTGATTCATGTGTCAATGAGTTGATAGATAGTTGACTCTCCACGCATAAAAAAAACTTTGTTAGTCTTGCGTTATCCCGAAACAAGTTAAAGATGTGCTTATAAACACACTTTTGACAAAATACATAGCAACGATAAGTACAACATTCAGATTGTTTCCCCCCTTTTTTTTGAAGAGTTGAAACATTTCAAACTGTCCATATTGATGGGAATTTAAAGCTTTTGAGGGATAAATTGAAAATATAGGAGAGTGGATTAGAAATCGGTTCTGAAATTGTTTTTAAAAGATTGCAGCTAACTTTATCAGGTTGTGAAGATAAAACACTGTTAGTAATCGAGCATTGTGGATATTTTAGTGAATGAAGTGTATGATATATATCATCTAGTGTTGCCTGAAGAACAAAATAATATAAGGCAATTTACTTTATTTTGTGCGGTAAAATGTGTGGTTCTATTGTCGCTAAACGGGAGAAGAAAATGTGTGTATGAACCCTTATCTTTCACAAAGAAGTTGATCAATTTACACCAGGATTTAATACAGCAGGGTAAAAACAAAATACGCGGGAAATAAAGGAATCCCGATCATCAAGTCGCATTAACCCTATATGTTTAGATTTCGTGGTTCGCCGTTTTGGGAGAATCACAGACGCCGGCCCATGTTGACTTCACTGTCACAACTATAGAACTCCGCTATCTCAAATTGTTCGCTGTCATGATCTTGAATTCCATTTGTATGCAGATGACACTCAACTATATTTGTCTTTTAAACCTACTGTAAATAATAGTTTTAATTTCTGTAAGGCCGAACTCGAATGTTGTGTTGAAGAAATTCGGTGTTGGATGAGTAATAATTTTCTTAAAATGAATGAAGATAAAACTGAATATATTCTGTTAGGTTCAAATAATCTTATTAGCAAAGTCAATTACAACGTATTTTTATCTATAGGTTCCCATGTAATATCACCATCCCCTTCTGCTAGAAATATTGGAGTTATATTTGTTAAATAACCATGTAAATAATACTTGTAAATTATGTTATTTTAATCTCCGCCAAATAGCCCGCATCCGGTAGAATCTCCCCACTTTATCTGTTAAAACTCTTGTCCATTCTCTCATCACCTCTCGTCTAGATCAATGTAACTCTTTACTTCTATAGATTGTTTTAGTTTTCCTATATGTATATTTATTTTTATTACATATTTTATTGAATTGTATAACATTTACGCCAATGTATAAATAATTTTACTGTTAAAAGTAATGTAACATTAAGAAATTTTTCATTCTCCTCATCGAAAGTTAAATATTAATTATTCTAAACTTATTGTTAGCCCCTGTATGGGAGCCAACTATGGGATTTGTCACAAAAGTCATTAGAGAGTTTTTATGCAGCCTGGAGAAAACAGGTTAGGAAAGTATTCAACATTTCCCCAAGAACCCACAAAAGTTTATTAAATATTATATGTCAGGATTTGTCAATTGAAACTCAGCTTCATAAACGTTTTATTAAGTTTTGTCATAGTATTATACATAGTAGTAATTTATGTCTTCATATATGTGGACGTACTGCGTTGTTGGGGGAGTCAGTCTACTGTGTGCAATAATATCAATCAACTAAAATACAATTTAGAACGTAAGTCATTGTTAAATATTGTAGATAAAATAGAATGTCACGATAAAAATTCCTGGAAGGAAAATGATAAGAGAATAGGAAATGTAATACGAGAATACATAGATTTAAGAGATTGTTCACCATCTGAATATATAAACTTAAATGAAATAATTAATCAACTATTATTTATTTATTATTATTGTACAGCGCATCTGAACACGTTTTGTGGAAGATAGCGCTCTATCAATGTTAATAATAATAATAATAATAATAATAGATAAGCGTTAATAAACCATGAATTTCATATTTCAAGACGTGGTGTAAGAATAAATAACTCACCATAAAACCTGAACATCACAATAAAATTATCTAATGCTTTTATAAAAACGCATCGAATGGCATCGAGGGTACATTTTACCAGATAGTTAAAGTCAATTGAAACATACAACCTAGAAAGAGAATATTATAACTAATCAGTCTAGAAATAGAAATATAACATTATAACTAATCAGTCTAGAAATAGACATAGAACATTATAACTAATCAGTCCATACATAGAACATTATAAATAATCAGTTTATAAATAGAACATTATAACTAATCAGTCTAGAAATAGAACGTTATAACTAATCGGTCTAGAAATAGAAATAGAATATTATAACTATTCAATCTAGAAATAGAACATTATAACTAATCAGTCTAGAAATAGAACATTATAACTTATCGGTCTAGAAATAGAAATACAACATTGTAACTAATCAGTCTAGAAATAGATTACAGAAGTAATCTAGACTTGATATCAATAGTCTAGAAATAAAGTGGGGGGGGGGAGGGGGGTCGTAAACTCGACACAAACTATGACATTTAGGGATTAACATTTGCATGCGCGTAGGGGTCGCTATCAATGTGAAAAGCACATCCGGAGAAAACCCACAAGCGGTTAGTAGAAACCTAGCCACTTAATTGACTCAATACATAATGTAAGAATACATAATATAAACCAGTATTTACCATTTGATGTCATCCATGTCCGTATGAAGTTCCATATAATTGACGTCTCCCTTAAATATCTTGACTGTTTCAATTGTTGATGTTCTGGTATCTACTTTTACTTTCTTTATTTGTTTACCATAAGTATAATACAAGTAGTCATGGACAATTACAAATCGAAAAGGGGAACTTATATGATCTGCAAAAAAAAAATGGATTTAATGAATTCGGGTCTACCCTCCCCACTTCTCTTCATCGACTCGGATACTGACGACGAGTATATGCCACACAGCAGCGCTGCAGATTTACTCTTATATAAAATTCCAACTGTCAAGAGTTCTTTTATATACAGTAGATTTAATCCACCAGAATACGTACCTATAACATCGCGTCAATCAAGAAGATACAATACGCACCTATAACATCATGTGAATCACGTAACTCTAACGTCTCCCCACTGAAGTGATGACCCCACCATACGTTCCACATGGCGTGTGGGAAGAGGTACCTAGATCTGGAGGATATTGCGTAGCGCTGATTGCGACCTTGGGCAGTGTGAACTAGAGAATTGTCATGGTGCAGTCAGACACCGAGGTC
Organism: Patella vulgata; assembly: GCF_932274485.2. Lineage (NCBI taxonomy): Eukaryota > Metazoa > Mollusca > Gastropoda > Patellidae > Patella > Patella vulgata. Next base: position 1,099,867 of record NC_065884.2, read on the forward strand.
CTATTTAATCCTTGGTTTCTACATAAAAGAACCCCTGGCAGTTCAGATTCGATTTCTTCCCGGGGAACATTTCTCTTATAACAAACTCTATGTCGTATGTCCAGCGAGTTCTACCACGTGGGAACTAACACGGCGGTATAATGCATTTTACACACGATACCATAAGCTAAATAAGACTTTCACAAAAGTCAAATGTATCCAATCAGACAAATATATCGGGCGGTTTACTTTTGGGTTTTTTTAATTTGGGGTAGAGGTTCAACAACAGTCGTGCCTAAATTGAAATGATCAAATGTATGATTCTGAAATGATAAAATATAGGACTCTGAAATTTATTCATATAATATGCTCATTGAAGTCAAGGCGATAATAGGTGATCATATGTAGTTGATTACAATCTGAATTATTTAGTTCAAACCAAACAGTTTAAATCGTAATCTGGCAATTTAGGTTAGTTAAAGTAGCCAAATCTTTAACTCAATATCATCCAAAGTCTTACAAGCTGAATATACGAATTATTTGTCAATTCAAATCAACATTGATGTTGTGGTCTTACCAGGAAAGGGTAGGCTTCTAATATCCAATATTTAAGACAAAATAAACATTTTACCATGGGTACACGATTTGTACCATAGTGCGTTTCAGCGTCATTTGTAACAAGTGACCAGAAAGAACGAGGCTAGACATATTCCACAACGCTGACGCCATATCTTATCTGGAGAGTATACGCAATAGATTGGAATAACCTGACGCTAGAAATTGCTATTCGGTTGAGACTCATGCCGTATTTTGCTGGACATAACTGATTTGAATTTAGAGTCAAAACGGGATGTAAGTAAGTTTATATACAATCAGATTACATTATTATGTGCGTTGCGATCCATTTGGGTCAATTTCTAGGTCCCAAATATTAGCGATTTAGCTCCTTTAAACTTATTGTTAATTATATTATATTAGGTCGAGAACAGATGCATTTAGTTACCGAGTGGTTGTCTTCTTTTCAACAATCATTATAAATTTCAAACGACTGTAACCATATTTACTGGGATAAGATTCAGCTGGATGATTAAACATCTAATAAACATTCAACTCCAGTGTTTTTGTGGCATAAACTTCATTTTCATTTCTGGGGAGCCTCGACCTATCGACCGCTCATATTTTTAGTGTATTTTAATTTCTTACGTATATCTCTGTTGTACATTAGCCAACTATAAGATGGCGACCACAGAAATACATGACGTAATAGTACGTCATAAGCAGTCTATATTGCACGACCTGTTATCATCACGGGATTTCCTTTAATAAAATTTTTTTTTTGAACCACATCTTTTGCCTAGACCATGGATCCTGGATGTGTGTGAAGACATACCAAACATTCATTTAAGCTAGAAATGTATGCACAATTGTGATAGATGGAGACGTTAGAATTCCCAGATTAGGTAGGCTAAAAAGATATTTATCCAATTAAGGTAATAGAAGTTGGGATAAATTAACTTTGACAATTAATATCAAAATATTGATGAATATTGGGTGTATGTCCTCTTGTTATATTACAACTTTAAAACAATTGTTCATTTGTATACAGTGACATTATTTTGAAAATCTCCCCATACGATGAGCGAAAAGTACTTTAACGATGTTAAAATGTTATTAAATCAGTTTAAATGTTGAAATCAGTTTGTGTCCGCATACCTTTTATCTTTATATCGTTTGCCGTACAATAAAGCAGTACAGCTTTACGGATCTGCAAATTGCAAATCTATATATTATTTACAAATTACATGTACATGATTTATGAATACCTTTATTTAGTTTGTGATTAATGAATATGTGTATTTACCATAGTCAAATTTGAATAATGTTGTACTGTCTGTTAAACTTGTACCATCAGTTTTGAAACTTTTCACAGAATTGTTAACAGCCAGGTATAACGTGTTCCGTCTTGAATCTACCAATATATCCCAAGCGAATTTTGTTCCAGTTAACAGTTTTATTTTGGTTTCAGACTTCAAGTTAAATTTAAATAAACTGTCGTCATCCACAAAATATATCTCGGTCCACCCTGTAAAATAATTAACACATGCTAAAACATTTCTGGTTGATTATAGATGAATGAATGAAACGGGGTTTAATGTCCTAATGTTCAGCATCAAGAGAGGAAAATAAAGCCGTACATACACAATAACGATATATTTTAATGCAACAGTTGGTCTACGAACAACTCTTACAACAAATTACAGCAGACAGGGTTTCTTTTACGCACACGTCTTTGACATTGACTTTTAGAGTCAACACCGGGATGGAAACTCGAAATTCTATTTTTGAATTGAGAGATACCCTCTCACCGTCCCATATAATAACTTTTCAACTTCAACGGAATTATAAGTGAAATGAAATTTGATCGTTTGTCTGTTATCGCCCGTTGCTTCAATCAGTTATATAGTAGGATAACTCGTGTTTGTCATGTTTGTCGTCACTTCCCGTTTCTTCACGTGCTTGTTACACAACTCCCGTAGCAATGATCTCTGTGTTAAAGTTATATTTGAGATGTATTTAACCAGTTCTATCACATATTTTATAATGACTGACACCAATATTGTCCTTTAAGAAATTTGTATTAACATATATTTCAATCGTAACACATCACTGATTTGCACGAATATAAATAGTCAGACCTATTATTCTCCTAAACGCAGTCACATGTAAAAATAAGATATATAATTGAGCAACTTTATTATTGAACAATAGTATATAAAATAAAAAAGACGGTGAGTGAAATTGTATACGTATGTATAACATCAACGATTAATACATGGTAATTCATTATTCATACATTTGAATCAGGGCGTGGCTTTAAATATTTTAATAACCATATGCCTTTTATGAAGGTGTGTTTAACCGGTGTCCTCTTACCAAGATAAATCTAAAGATATCAGATAAATTTATACATAAAATGTGACCCGTAATGGCATAATCAGTCGCAATGAGGAAATTTTGAAAACTAGGTTTTCACATTCAACAATTCAGTACCTTCAAAATAATGTATGGTTGGTTTTAATTAACTGAGTTGTGTCCGTTTGAAGCTGACCAAGTCAGGCTAGTAAGGTTTTAGAAAAAGCAAGTTAAAGATGTTGGTATATTCCAAAACAAAATCACGTAGAAACCAGGGAATGTATTTGCTATTTGTTAGTTTAATAAAAAAAAAACATTTTCTATGCCAGCGTTACAATCCATGTTTTGTATATTATAACTTTTATGAGAATAACTTCTGTTAATCTCATCAAATAATTAGCACCTTTGGTGGTCAAGAGATTAAAATTGTTTATTGGGTAATCAAGTTTAATTTCGTGAGAATTCTAGAAGCCGCCACAGCTATACATGTGTTCTGTTATCTTCGTCACACGACTGAACTAAACTAAGGTTTATATGTTATATTCAGGTACCGTAAGGTTATTAGAATCTAAATCACTGATAGGATGATAGAAATTTCAAATTTCATTTGTAAGGTTATTAGAATCTGAATCACTGATAGAATGATAGAAATTTCAAATTTCATTTGTGAGAGATGCTTACGTTCATTTTAGGGCTTTTTGGTACTGTGAAACAACCGGCGGAGAATTATCTCACTCGAGATTCGTCGCTTTTCGACTTTTTCGTTGTTTTAATGTTTCCGAACTATGCTGATAATAAAATTTGAAACCGTATTATTCAATTATGCATGCTTGTACATTTTGTATGCCGTATAAACAACAGTAAACGAAATTCAACTACCAATATAAATTGATGATATTTGTTCTAAGACGAAACGAAATGTCAAAGTGTAATACTACAGGGTTATTTTAGTTCTAAGAAAGGTGTTCTGTTTGATATAGAAATTCTTTACCTACATGATGTGTGACGAAAACTAGGGTAATGAAGTAGCTTGCATTATTCTACTACTATCTTAGACTTACTTACCGACATTTATGTCCGTATTCATTTCTGGACGGGGGTTACTATCTTCTAGGCAACTGGTGCACAGATTAGTCAATTAAATAGAATAATGTTGACCCTAAACGGTGCCCATATGAAACACTTACCCACAAATAGCTGACGCATTTACTTTCTATATAAGAAAGAGCAAGTTTTATTTCACTTCAGATATAATGATGAGACCGTAGGTAAGACATAATTCGTGATGCTTAAGCCGTTCGGTTGGAGGTATTAAGGATGTTAAACTCAGACCGTGGATATTTTCATAACTCCTAAAGTACTATCATAGATATTGTAGTTTCCTGTATTTAACCTTTGTAGTTTCCTGTATTTATTATATAAACTTAGTAACAACACAAACGGTGTTCCGGGGTCATTTAATTGATGATTGAAATAATTCATCCCAGAACGGAAAGTCAAAGAAAATCCTAGACGAAAGTGTCACATATAATTCCTTATAATTCGGACCTAATGGTTAGTGAGCACCGCGACCCCCCCCCCCCCCTCTGTTTCCTAATCAATGAATTTGTGCCATGGTCACTCAATAAAACAAAAACAAGAAGAAGATGTGATATTACCATCAACTGCTTCCCAAGACAAGAATAAGAATGTCGTCATTAGCACAAACGGAGCAGAACAGCAGGACGTTATACCCCATTTCATTGCAAGTGGAAAACCACACCTGAAAATTTCTCAGCTAACATAAATAAAACTACAATGAGAAGGAGATGTAATATTACCATCAACTGCTTCCCAAGACAGGAATGTCGTGTAGTATATAAACAATAGTAACATCATCTTACAGCTCGATATTTTGAAGCAGCTTCACCTATTCATAGGAATTGTTTAACGTCAAATCAGAAGCCTTTCCTATATTGCCCGACACGTCATGCTATGATATTCTATTATTCGGTTTCAGTCAGTTTTAATATCAACTGAAAAAAATCCCTTCTGCGTGATTCCAGAAAGTTAGGTCAGAATAAAGAGAAAGGTTCTAAACCAATAAAATGTTGAATTGGGAAGATCGGGTTGGCTTAATTAATGTACTAGCTCCAAATTATAAGACGCGATAGCTGACCAACATGTCTATATTGTACCAGATAAAATAAGAGCGAAATAAAAAGGGCAGTGCATTATCAATCTTATACATGTACATAAGTGGAGCAACTGATTTCATGAGTGTGTTCATATAATAGCAGCATGTCATACGACGTTTAACGTTCAATTCCTGATACTATAGAGAGAAAGAGAGAGAAATGGGGTTTATCGTCCACTAAACACAAACTAGCTCATTTTGGGAACTGGAGAACCAGGCAAAAACACCCGAGGTAGGACAGGCGACCCTACTCCTTGTCGCATACAACCGGATAAACGAATCTACGCCGGTTGAGTCAGTGACAGACCTTATGATACAGCCCCCCCCCCCCGTCCCGCCTGATACTATACCCTCGGAAAAACAAACATTATTTGCCAGGACACATGAAGGAAGAGTTTACCCAGTTTAATCATGATTCTCAACACATTTCCAAGATGGCGTATTTGACCTAGAAAGCAGCCATCTTTATGTAATACAATTCAACATCGTGATTGATGATGAGAAATGTGACTGAGTCTACAGATGACATTCATGAAACAAATGATCAATACAGGGTAAAGACAGGCCAGTGTCAGGTATTTGAAGTGGGGGGGGGTAGTTAGAGGTCAGAACATATGTAATTAAATCGCAGCCAGGAGATATTCAGGTTCAGCTTTAATTACATAGATGTTAAATAATCAATATGGATACAGTAGGTCCCAACAATTAAAACATATTGCTTTCATATTGCTTGTTAATATCTCATATGTGGTTTTAATTAAGCTGAAACAAGATTCTAAAAAGCATAAAATCTGTGGGTATCAAGTTGGTTATATAAAATAATAATCGATAGTTTTAGTTAGACGAAAAAAATAAAATCGATATAAAGACAGGCTTATATGCTGGTAAGGTAGGTAGGACACGCGCCCTGGGTACCACTTGAAGGGGACTGGAGGGTACTTGCCGTAAGAACCCCCCCCCCCCCTCCGAAGAAATTAACATTCATCACGTCATAGACCGTAGTGTCATATTTAGTTAGAAGAAATTAACTTGTATTTTTGAGATGATGTTTAGACAGGAGCATATTTTCAGTGCTTGTGTGCTTTAGATCCTAGGGAATAGTTTCCTTTAAGGGACAAGGAGTGGACTTCCAATTCGAACCCTCGAACCCCGTGAGTTTTCTCTTTTTCCGCTAGATTCCTCCCCTGCTCAAGATCATTTTGTGCAAGCAAATTATTGATATAAAATATGCTTACAAATCATGGGAATGTGCCCCCTAGAAGCAAGTTAACGTAAAAAGATAGTCATGGTAGGAAATGTCGCATAATTCGCTAGAGTTCGTCCACTTAGAATCGCAATGCTTTACACCAAGTGTGCAGGGAAAATAAATAGGATTCATCTTCTCATAACCCCAATGCTTCTGTCTAAATTTGACAGAAAATTCGTTGAAACACCAATGCCGATTTGTTAATCAAATGGCTGACGTCATAGGGTCAAAAGCCCTTCGTATGACCTCTGACACGACCTATCGCTACAACCGGTCAGATCTTCATGTAGTGTAGGCCATCGATGATAAGGTTGATAATGTTGATGGACATACTGATTACGAATGTAGATAAATGTTCACTGAATATGATGACAAATGAATATGATTGACTGCTAATCCATAATGATGCGAAACCAACATTCTTCTCTTTAAAAAACATCTGAGAGGGTTCTAACTGGCTTCAACTAGACACAGATTAGCAATCCTAATATCATAATATGTTTTGACTAGGCTTCAATGCTAATCCATAATGATGCAAAAACAACAACCTTCTCTTAAAAAAACAGGACTGCGCATCTCCAAAATTGAGTCAATCAGATTAACACTTTACTATAAATAATCACATTGGACAACTACCCAACACTTCTAACCATGGAGCCTAACAACACCTTCACAAATGCCTTGTATAAGATGTATGCAGAAAACAAGCGTGTCCTTATGCCGAAGGAGATTTACATGCAATCCATCAACGCCATGCTTGAAGCTTCCAGTTCCACTAAGACACCACATCAATACTACCTACTGAAGAAGTATGAAGTACTGCAGTGCGGCGACATTGACAAGCTGATTAAGCGACGACAGTCATCAGAAGAACCACCATTGTATTTTGTCACGATTGAAGACACCTACGACACCATTAGGCGCGCCCACATTGCTACTGGTCATGGTGGAAGAGACAAGATGATCCATGAGCTGAATAAGAAGTACGCCAACATCACTGTAGATGCCATTTCCCTCTTCAAATCCATGTGTATGGAGTGTCAGCGGAAAAGAAAATGACCAACCAACAAAGGAACAGTCGTCAAACCAATCCTTTCCAAAGATTTCAATTCCAGGTAATTTGTTATATATTATTTTGTACTACTTTGAATTTCTAAACACAAATATCATATTTACCAGCCATTTATGTCATGCTGATTTTTCCCAATAAATTTCAGAGCTCAAGTTGACCTCATCGATATGCAGTCTATGAGTCAAGGTCAGTACAATTGGATCATGGTATACCAAGATCATCTTACCAAGTTTTGTGTCCTGCGTCCCCTTACTTCCAAGCGTGCTGCAGAAGTTGCCTATCAACTTTTGGACATATTCTTGTTGATGGGTGCCCCCAGTGTACTTCAATCTGATAATGGATCAGAATTCACAGCACAAGTTGTAAATGAACTTAAACTTTTGTGGCCTGAATTGGTCATTGTGCATGGCAAACCTAGACATCCCCAAAGCCAAGGTTCTGTAGAGAGAGCCAATTGCGACATTGAAGATATGTTAGTTGCATGGCTTGGTGACAACAACACCAGTGACTGGACAGTAGGACTCAAATTCGTTCAGTTCCAAAAGAATTCCAGCCTCCACAGTGGCATCAAGAGATCACCATTTGCAGCTTTGTTTGGATGAGATGCCCGAATTGGACTATCTTCTTCCACCCTTCCACGTGAAATTCTCGAGAAACTCAAATCAGAAGACGATCTTTTGGCTGCCACTGAATCTCCTCCATCCAATACCAGTGACTACCCATTGCTGCTGATGATGACTCTGATCCATTGCTTGTCTCACAAGATCCAGTTTCTCTTCAACATGACAGCATCATGGAGAACAGGAAAAGTGCCAGAGAAGCTCAAGAGGAACAAGCTCAACGTATGGTAAAACGCAGCAAACGTGTATTTGGTCCTGTGAGTGTTGGAGACAATGTGACTGTTCCTATCCCGCATGTCGACAGAGGAAGAAGTGATCCACGCAACCTCATCGGTGTTGTAACTGAAATCAGTGACAATGACATGTTCACAATTGCAGTTAAGGGTGGAGTGCTGAACGGGAAATATTCCCGTAACCAGTTTGATGTTTGTGTTACAAAGCTCTATGAAGTAGATCACTTTAACACTTATCAAAGAGTCTCTCTACGCCAAGCTGTTCAAATGGATTCAGTGTGTGGAGGTCAAGGATTTGTAAGATGCAATTGTTCTGGTACCAAACGATGCGAATCTAACCGCTGCAAGTGTTTCAAAGCAAAAATGGCATGCAGTTCTAGATGTCATTCAAATCTTTCTTGTAAAAATAAACATTCTTAAATGCCATGATTTCTAGATGTCATTCAAATCTTTCATGTAAAAATAAACATTCTTAAACGCCCTGATTTCTTCATTGTCATAAATATGTATCATATGCTTTTGACAGATATGTCATTAGAATTGATGTCATGTAAATATTCATTTTTATTTGTTATAATTTCGTCAAGATATGATATGTCATGTAAAAGTATTATTTGATTTGATATGTAGTATCATATTCTAATCATTTTAAAGGAATACATATATTTTGTAATGTGGAGTGATGAGAATAAAGATTGTGCCAACTGTACACGTTTCTTTCTGTTATTTTATATTTTCAGTATACAAGTATAATTATTGCTGGCTCATTTCAGTAAATAAGCTTAATTCCTGAAAATTTCAGTAATTAGACATAATTACTGAGTGAATCAGTTGTTATACATAATACCTGAAAATTTCAGTAATTATACATAATTACGGATTATGCTTGTTTCGAATCCCCGGTTGTAGGTGGCAAGGAGTAGAGTCGCCTGTCCAACCTCGTGGGTTTTCTCCGGGGCCTCCGGTTTCCTCCCACTCCTAAAAACCCTACGCGCAAGCGAATTATTGAAATAAAATTAAACCATATGTTGGTCCCGAAATGACCTAGTTTGTGTCGAGTGGACGTTAAACCCCATTTTTTTCTCTCTCTCTCTCCGATTTAGAAAAAGGCGTAACAAACAATAGTTAGTCAATATTGGATAACAATTCCTTGATGACAGTTTACATTTATTAGAATATTAAGGTGTAATATTGCTAAACTAATAAAAACATCGTTATCTCGACATGAGATAATTTGCCTGAGATGGCGGGTAAAGAAAGCAAGCACATGGTCCTTTTAGCATAAATTTTACACTCAAATTCACTGCTACAGACACAAATAAAATGCATACGGGACTTAAGTCAATAATACAATGAAAGGTGCAATATGACCGCTACATTGTGCAAATCCAAATTCCCTCTTCTTAAATGGATCATATTTTTGATAAACAATATTTGTTATTCAGGATTAAGGGGAACATGATAATCTATATTAAACCCTTTTTCATGTCAGATATAGACACTTATATTTACATTTTATAAATAATCATACAAGTCTAAATTTGCCCATGGTGATAGTTTAAAAATATCTGGAATTTCGAAAGCAACAAGTAGTCTTAGGGGCATGTCATTCAACTGTTACTGATGTGAAATGTGGGGTCCCACAGGGATCCAATGATATTGGTCCATTACTTTTCTTGATTTTTATAAACGATCCCCCGTTTCATGTCAGTAAATGCCATACTGATCTTTGTGCTGATGACAGTATCCTTCACTTCTCTAGCAACAATCTTGCTAATATAGAGATTGCCCTTCAAGAAGATTTACTAAATGTATTTAATTGGTGTAATGATAATGGTATGGTAATGAATGCTAAAAAGACCAAAGCCATGCTAATAGCTTCAAAACACCAAACAAACGCAAACTGCTTATCACTAACAATTAAAGGAGAATCATTAGAAAATGTATCTGAAGCAGTGTTATTAGGACTTACTGTTGACCAAAATTTAGATTGGAATCTCCAAATTAACAAAATTTCCAAAATCAAATCCTCCAAAATATACCTCCTGACAAAGTTAAGATCTTATTTACCACACCATCTTAGAATTTTATTTTTCAACGGCTATATTTTACCATACCTAGATTACTGTTCCACAGTTTGGGGTAATGCCAATAAAGGTAAACTAGAGGTCCTGTATAAACTTCAAAAGCGTGCGGCAAGGAGCATTTTGGATGAAAAACCCGATTTACATTCGGCACCTTTGTTTGAGTCTCTAAATTGGCTTACAATCTACCAACGCATTCAATACAACCAAGGAATGCTCACCATCAAATTTCTAAGAGACATATTACCATCATATTTATATAACACATTCTGTGAAAATTCTACGTTGACCGAAACTACCATGACACTGAGATCAGAAAATCAACTTAAATTAGCAATTCCAAAAAGTAAGAAAAAGGCAATGACAAGAACATTCCAATATACCGCCTCTGTATTCTGGAATTACTACCTCAAACTGTGAAACATGCGTCTTCAAGTTTTATTTTCAAAAAGGAGTTAGTAAAACACGTTAAATCTTTGAACCCTTGTTAATTACTGTTGTCCTCTGAATGTATGTTTATTTGCCCTTTTGTTTCTTTCTTTATTGTTTGTTTGTTTGATATTTCTTTATTATAAGCTTATATAATATGATATATATGCACTTTGTAAATAGTGTTACTGTGTAATTGCTAGTTTTATAGAGTAGGAGGGACATGTTGAAAATTAGAACCCAGTCATTATTATTACTAAAAAATTACAGAACTACAGTGATTTGTTTTACTGTTATAATCATGTGGCTGAATTATGTAATTGTGCTTCATAAAATCCACCCAACAAGGCCTAGAAACCATCCCCTCTAGCAGTGAAATATATAAACGTCTTTTGTTTATAAACTGCAAATGAAATTAGGCTACCTATTAATATTATTAATAATGTTCGAATGCCATGTCCTTGTCAGGCTCTCCCTGTATCACTGACAAGGGGAAACTACGCCGGAAAATGAACTTTCTCGGCTAATGCAGGGATCGAACACCCGACCTCCAGGCTAGCGAGCCAGCGTCTTACCCACTTAGCCACGTGATCCCCCCATCTGTATCTAACTAACGACTCTAGCCGAAGTCGTTTTGCCTACTAATACCCAGATCAAATTATATTAAGAAGTATTTATGTGTTTTAAATGAAATGAATTAAAATGAAATGGGGTTTAACGTCCTACAGTTCTGCTCCGACTGGGCTAAATAACACGGGTATACGTCACACAGTGTATTATGAGGGAAATTTTGCCCGGACAGCGACATTCATAATGGGGATCTTTTACATGCACACCAATGTGAACACGGGATATCGGATTTTTGTATCATCCGTAAATCTATACATTGTCCCTTGCCAGGCTACATCACTACCGGGGAGGGGGGGGGGAATCTAGATGAATATTCTCGGCGCACGGATCTATCACGGAACCTTTAGGTTAGCGAGCAAACGTCTCTTACTCACTAAAGTAAGTTATTTTGTTTTAACACAAACTATTTATTCTTTTTCTATTACATTTAAACTAAAGGGTATTTTCTTAAATTTATGCAAGCCATTTATTGTTATGCTTGTTGTGATTTCAGCCATGAATAATGGTGATCATATTAAAATATGTTTATCATGAAGTGCACATGTTAGGTGTACAGGCCTTATTATACTGCTTATGTGAAAAGTCAACATAAAAGTTACACCACATGCATTCACTAATGTGTTTTTAACTTCACATAATAGAATAAATTATATTCTGTTGTAAAGACTTGCGATTAATTCAGTTCAGAATGCATTACAAAAAGAAAGTAAAGTAGCATACAAGTATGGAACACGTGAATGGTTTCAAATACACAAAAACTTTATTGTTCAGATTTTCAATTGTGTAAACAAAAAAAGCAGTAGTGGTATTAAAAAAAATTCTATATGGGTTGTTATTTGCTGAGATACGTTATAACCTTTACATGTCACCTTCACTTGAAATCATATTTTTAATCAACCACAATGGTAATAGTCTTATGTTTCTTGATTTTAGGGCAGCTGGTATTGTTAAGAGTTATGACATTGTCTATTCTGTTAACCTGTTTTTTTACCTGTGCATTCTGTTAAAGATATCCTATTAGATTTTAATCCTGATTTTAATTTAGATAACCTATAATCATTATATGATTTATTGCTTAGATGTATTCCCGTTGAGTGGTGTGATATTATTAAGACGTTATGTTCTGATTACAGACCTGCTCTTTTTATGACAACATACTTTGTACACTGGACAAAAAAAACTTGTGGTGAAAGCAATATGAGTCTTATTTTCAGATTTATAAAAGAATTTGATGGCTTTGTTCTTTGGTATCAATATTTACTAATTACTTCTCCAAGAATATTTCAGTCTCTGGAAAATATAAAAGAGGTGACTATAATTACACTAATACACAAATTGAGCGTCGATTTGGTTTTACTTCGCATACCAGGTACGCGTGTGTGTCAGTCATGGGCACATAGGAGTTACTTAGATGTCACAGTGAAAGTAAAATTATGCGATTGGGAAAATTAAATTCTCTGTGAAATAATTTGAATAAATACAATATACTTGTATCATGAGTATAACTATTTTGAAGTTTGAATTATTAATTCTCTAAGACAACTGGACATTTATAAATAACTACTCTTGTCTTTATAGGTCATAAAGGAAATGCATGAATAATTTTCCCAATTCACCTGGATTTGTTGTAGGCCTATGTCCGAATTCACATTTCTTTTTAAAACATTTAGGCAGCAATAGTTAGATTGTCTTCAAAAATCTATCGCAATCTGAACAAGCGGTTGCCATGCAAGATACGCCCACATTTTGCAAGACAAAATACTAACAAAAAGTGGGTGTGACACTGCCCCATGAGTCGGGGCAAGCATCAAAATAAATAGTTGCTGTCTTTACGGTATAAGAAATAAATATGCAAAGTTCCAAAGATGATCCATTCAGAATTGAAGTCTGTAGACGATAAATACAAAAAATGTGCGTGGCTTTACCCGTTGGGGTTGGATATGGAAACAAAAAAAATAGGTACCATCCTGTTATTGAAATGACAACATCAATAGTTGCCGTCCTTAGGGTATAAGGAATAAGTATACCAAGTTCCAAGATAACCCATTCAGAATAGTGGCCTTTGGGCTCTAAAGGCAAAAATTGGTCGTTACTTTGCCATTGGGGGTCGTGGCATTCACCAAAATCAATAGAGGACGCCCTTAGGCTATAAGGAATACATATCCCAAATTCAAAGACAATCCATTAAGAATCGTGGCCTGTAGGCAACTCACAGAGACACAAAGAAAAAATGAGGGTTGGGCGATCACCAAAAAACAACAGGTGGCGTCCTTAGAGTAGAAGGAATAGGTATGCAAAGCTTTAAAACGATCTGTTAGAATTGCGGCCTGTAGGCGACACAAAAGGCACACAAATATTGGACGTGGCTCTTTCCCATTGGGTCGGGCATGCACCAAAAGTAATAGAGGTCAGCCTTAGGGTATAAGTAATAAATATACTTTCCCAGGGGGTCGGGCATGCACCAAAAGTAATAGAGGCCAGCCTTAGGGTATAAGTAATAAATATAAAAAAGTTTACGATCGATTATGCATTGCAGACTGTAAGTGACACACAAAAAGAAAATGGGCGTGGCTGTCCCTGGGGGGTGGGCATTCACCACAAACAATAGGGATGTTCCTTAGGATAGAAGGAATACGTATGCAAAGTTTCAAGTGACGTTAAGAAATGCGTTCCATAGATGACAAATAAATACAAGAAATGGGCGTGGCTCTGCCACTGGGGGTCGGGCATGCACCAAAAACAATAGGGATCATTCTTAGGGTATAAGGAATTCATATGAAATTTTTTTTTAAGACGATGGATTAAGATTTGTGGCCTGTAGGCGACACACAGACACACAAAAAGAAAATGGGCGTGGCTCTGTCACATGGGGTTGGGCATGCACACCAAACGATAGGGATGTTCCCTAGGGTACAATGAATACGTACGCAAAGTTTCAAATTGATACGTTAAGAAATGCGGTCTGTAGACGACAAACAAACAAATACAAAAAAATGGGCGTAGCTCTGCCCCTTGGGGGGCATGCACCAAAAACAATTGGGATCGTCCTTAGGGTATAAGGAATAAGTATACAAAGTTTGAAGAAAATCGAGTAAGAATTGCGCCCTGTAGGTGCCCCCCCCCCCCCACAGACAGGGCCGGCGGCATAATACGTCCACATTATGAATTTGGACGTATAAAAAGAAGCGATTTTTCGTACAGTCAAGGGCCATAATCCAGAAAGTTACGATCTGATATGCGTGAATTTTGAAAGGAACCAACATGCATTTCAATTTTCATCAAAATCAGGTGAGAATTGTGACCTCTACAGTGTCCACAAGCTAAAAACTTGATTTTTCGTACAATCAGGGGCCATATTCCATGAGTTTCAATCCGATACATGCCAATGTCGAAAGGAACCGAGATCTTTTGGAGATAAACCTGTATTTCAAGTTTCGTCATAAGCGGATAAGAATTGTGACCTGTAGAGTGTCCACAAACAAATTGTGGAGAAACGGACAGGATTGTTATCTACAGCAATCGTAGGCAGCAATCTAAGAATGATTATTTGAATAACTATTCACAATGAAACACAATAAAGCATTATGCGGATATGATAGAATATTGAATTCGCCTACCTCAAATACCTGGAAATATGTCATACCGCCAAAGTAGCCACACGTCCTTCGGCAAATTAATATTAGCGTATACTTGTAGTTTGTGTTAACTGAAACGAAAAATATTTGTATTCAAAAATACAAAAATCACAAACGTGATATTCTTTATTTCTGAAAATACTTTTTTCACAGCAATATCACTTTTTGGGTTGGTTCTAACAATGCCACCGGACTATGTAATTAATCGGTAATAATCCAGGAAGGAATTACGACACAGCTTAAGAATACAATTAACTTGTAGTGCAATAGAGGTTGATGTATCCCAACATACTGAATTATTATTTCTTCCTTATTTGTAGAGTAATTCATTTTGATTATTTATAACAGGCAAGACGCTGGCTCGCTAGCCTGGAGGTCGGGTGTTCAATCCCTGCATTGGCCGAGAAAATTCATCCAGATATTAGGGCGTGGTTCCCCCTTGTCAGTGATGCGGGACGGAGGGTTTGACAAGGGCAGCCGTCTAGTCATTCGGATGAGACGGAAAACCGAGGTCCCGTGTACACATTGGCGTGCACGTAAAAGATCCCTCATAGCACACTGTATGGCGTATGCCCGTCTTCATTAGCCCAGATCAGAGCAAAACAGTAGGACGTTAAACCCCATTTCATTTCATTTATAACGGGCAAACAATCAATATCCAATTTCCATTCATAAACCAATTAATTTGAATAAAAAGATTTACTCATCTGTTTCCACGTCCATTCAGACATCTATTTAAAACCTAAATATGCTGTTATAAAACACGTTGTGTTAGATGATACATTATAGGTATCGCACTTGGATCTGCGTCTCGATTTTGACAATTGCCATAAACTTAGTGTTAAATTGTACGATGAACGTGATGACTTTGACTTTCCGATTGTTAACTTTCCATTTATTAGTAGTAACATTCCTGAGAAACACGGGTTTTACAGGATAAAACTGATTTAACGGGTAGTACGAGCTTAACACAAACGTCTGTCGGCTCGGGAAATAATAATACTAATACTGATAATAATACTAAAAATAAAAACACTGGCAACAAGGGAACAGGTAATACTCAAAAACATCCCTTACCCGAGAAGCCAAATAAAAGGGAACCGGAAAGGTTCCACTCCCATAGACTTATATAATCGATTTGGAGTAGAGTCGATTGAGAAGGAGGGTATTACTGGAAGTACTGTAAAACCACCCCGAATTTGGTCAATTCCATTATACAATGGAATTGTCGTGGTCTTGAGCCAAATTTTAATGAAGTTCAACTTTTAATTCAAAATAAAAGTCCATTAGCTATTTGTCTTCAATAAACTTTTGTCTCCTACCATCATTTTTCAATTAATGATGGTAGACCGCACGGTGGTGCTTCCATTATTGTCAATGGAGACATTCCACAGAGTCTAGGCACCCTGAATACTAACTTGCAGGCAGTAGCCGCTCGGGTGACATTACACATTCCCTTTACACTCAGTTCGCTATACTTATCACCAAGCCTTAATTTAAACACCAGAGATCTTGATGAACATATTGCCCAGCTTAATCTCCCATATATTATTATGGGAGATTTCAATGGTCATCATCCACTCTGGGGTAGTCCAGATGATATGATAACTTAAGAGGTAGACAAATAGTAGACTTCATTAACAATAATAATTTGTGTTTATTAATTGATGACTCGCCTACTTATCTACATCCTGCTACAGCTTCTTTTTCTTCCCTCGATCTCAAACTTTGCTCTCCGGTCTCGTTTCAGAATTTTACGTGGAGAGTAAACGAAGATCTATAGGGTAGTGACAACTTTCCTATCTTAATTGATAATAATGTTCCCTCTCTGGTCGAAAGACCCCAGAGGTGGAAGTTGCATAAGGCTGATTGAATCTTTGTGTCTCTTCTTTTTTGATGCAAACGAGTTAGAAGATGCGGATGAGCCAGCCCATGGCCTTATTCACTTCAATTCTTCAAGATGTAGCTGAGCAGGCGATTCCAAAGACAAGGCCTGATCCAAAACGTTTCAATAAACCATGGTATAATGACGATTGCAATTCCGCTCTTAAAGATCGTGATCGTATCCCGAGACGATTAAAGAACAACCCTTCTATTGGGAATATTGCGGCATATCAAATGAATGAATGAAATGTGGTTTTATGGCACGTCAGCACCAACCGGGCTATATTGCGCCAGACATATGATGAGTTATACGAGACAAACTAAATAATAATCACAATAGTAATCTATATATACATAAATAAAAAAAAATATCACAGAGTTTATCAATTAAAAACAATTATCACAACACTTTATGTATATATATAATTAAAATAAAACAAATGAAAATCACAAATATATAATTAAAATTGTGTATAAAAAGTCTATTAATCTACAATATAGACCCGGTTGGGCAAATAATTGATATAAGGACTAGCAACGGTAATGATTAGATCTAATATCCTTAAGATGCTTGCACTCAATCAAAATGTGCTTAACTGTCAAGGGAACATGACAGTGTTCGCATTCTGGTTGAGGCTCTCGTTTGAAGATGAAAATATGAGTTAAAAAAGTATGACCTATGCGAGAACGACACAAAGCAACTTCATCCCTCCTGTTAGTTCTATAGGAGCTTGGCCAGTCTCCTAAGAGAGGCTTAATGTGATGAAGTTTATTTGTACCTGCAAGATCCCAAGACCGTTGCCAGCGGCCATAAATGAAATGATTTATACAAGTTTTAAAATCTTTATATGGTATTAAAATATTTGATAGGGGAAGATCTAAAGTAGCTTTTGCAGCTAAATCTGCTTGATCATTCCCCCTTATATCTACGTAACTGGGGAGCCAGCAAAAGACGGCGTCTTTGTTGTTGAGCTCGTAAGATAGTAGCAGACGATATACATCTGCTACTAATGGGTGTTCAAGCTGTTTATTGTTAATTGCTTGAAGCGAGGACAGAGAATCAGTAAAGATGATATGATTTAAATATGAAGAGGATTGTATGAACTCCAAGGCCTGAAGAATGGCCTGGAGCTCAGCTGTAAATATTGAAGCAGCAGGTGGAAGACACAGAAATGGCGTCACGGTAGCCGAAGCTACCCGTTCGCCATCTTTAGAACCATCTGTGTAAATAGGAGCATAATCACCATACTTAGACCTTAACTCTCTAAAGAGAGATTGGAGCACCGTAGAGCTAGTATCTCTTTTTATGTTGAGCAAGATCGGCATCCCAAATGGGCCGGGCGAAGGCTCGTAGACCATACGTCAAGCAAAGAAATCTTAATGGCAAGGTTATGTCTCAAGGATCAATTCCCGTACCACTTCCAAATCGGTATGGGATAGGATTCGTAGGATTAAAGGTAAAAGTAGTGCATTATCATTTAACCATCTGAATGTTGATAATAACACCTTAACAACATTTCCTGATATTGCTAGTTCGCTAGCAGTACATTTCATTTAATTCATCATCCAATTTCTCCTCCAATGCCTTTCTATGCATTAAACAACAGCAGGAGAAAAGGCGACTTGATTTCAAGTCACGCAATGATGAATGCTATAATAATACGTTTTCCATTGCAGAACTTCTGGATTCGCTAAAGCGAGCTCGGGACACTGCAACTGGTCCAGATGAAATTCACTACCAAATTCTAAAACATTTACCTTTTTCCACTCTCTTAATTTTATTGGATCTTTTTAACCGGATTTGGGTTGATGGGAATTTTCCCCCCTTCGTGGTATGAAGCCACAATAATTACCATCCCTAAACCGGGTACAGATCATACGAATCCTACCAACTATCGTTCGATCGCTTTAACTAGCTGTTTTTGCAAAACTATGGAGAGATTGCTCAATCGAAGGCTTGTGTGGTACCTCGAGTCCAACAACCTCATTACTGACCTCCAATGTGGATTTCGGTCCCAAAGGAGCACTCTTGATCATCTCGTTATATTTGAAACGTTCGTCAGGGACGCTTTCATCCAGAAGTAACATTTAGTTGCAATATTTTTTGATCTGGAGAAAGCATATGATACCTAGTGGAAACACGGTATCATGCGCGACCTCCATAACCTCGGCCTACGAGTTCGCTTACCTATCTTCATTAAAAATTTCCTGGAAGATAGGTCATTTACGGTACGACTGGGATCAATATTCTCTGACCCATTCAGAATATGGGGATTCCTCGGATAATTATTTTATCTCCTACATTGTTTGCAATAAAAATTAATACTATCCCAGCGTGCCTTAAACCAGGTACAAACGGCGCTCTTTATGTTGATGACGTTCAGATGTGTTATGGTTCTACAGGCATGCGGATAATCGAACGTAAGTTGCGGCTATGTTTGAATTCACTTCAACAATGGGCAACCGAAAATGGATTTCTTTTTTCGAAATCCAAGACTGTCTTTCTTGCATTTGTGTCAGAAACGAGGTTTGCATCCCGATCCAGAACTTTTCTTGGATGGCAACCGCCTTCCACTTGTTTATGAAACCAAATTTCTGGGGCTGATATTTGATAAGAAATTATCATTTATCCCCCATATTAAAAACCTAAAAAAGAAATGTCTGAAAGCCCTCGACATATTGAGAGTCCTATCAAATACTGACTGGGGAGCAGACCATAAGGTCTTGCTCAGATTATATCGAGCATTATTTCGATCAAAACTCGATTATGGGTGTATTGTGTATGGGTCTGTCCGCGAGTCTTATCTCAAAGAGCTCGACATCAAACACAATCAGGGACTTAGAATCAGCTTAGGGGCCTTTCGTACATCTCCAGTGGATAGTTTATACGTCGAGGCGCACGAGCCCTCACTGCACAACTGGGGCCATTATTATCAATCAAGATAGGAAAGTGGTCACTACCACAAAGATCTTCATTTACTCTCCATGTAAAATCCTGAAATAGGACCGGGGAGCAAATGGTGAGATCGAGGGACGAAAAAGAAGCTTGCAGGATTAGATAAGGAGAAGAGTCATCATTTAATAAACACAAATTATTAATGTTAATGAAGTCCGCTATTTGTTTACCCCTGTTATTATCATCTGGACTACCCTAGAGTGAATGATGACCATTGAAATCTCCCATAATAACAAACGGGAGAGGAAGTTGTGCAACGAGGTCATCAAGATCTCCGGGATTAAGATGTAAACTTGGTGGAAGATATACAGAGCGGAATGTTATAGGAATATGCAAAGTCACCCTAATTGCAACTGCCTGTAAAGGCGAGTTGAGGGTGAGGAATATCTACATTAAGAATAATCGAAACACCCCCATGAGCTCTACTATCACCAACTGAGTGATCATGGTAACCAACAAAATGTCTAAAAGACAAAGTGTCCGAATTCTTTAAGAAAGTTTCCTGTAAACAAATAGCTAAAGTATTGTACTTTTGAAACAATAATTGAACGTTATTAGGCTTTCACCTTCGGTGAAAGACTATTGTTATTACTAAGATTAATATTATTATTATTAGGCTTTCACTCGGTGAAAGACTATTGTTATTACTAAGATTAATATTATTTTTTTTTTTCCGTTTTGCCTATTTCTCAGCAACTATAAGAGATAGAGGTCTGAAGTTTGATTTTCTCTCAGGAAAGTGGGGGGTAGTTAGTGCTTAAATGTAAAACGAAATTTGTGCGCATAGCGGAAATGCGTCAAATCTTTAACGTGCCATTATTCTCTAAATTCTCAATGGATTATTCAGATATTTACATTTTTGGATAGCTGGAGACATTTCTGAGCAGATAGCAGTTCAAAACTGTGGAAATTAGAAACTTTGTCGCTCTAAGTTTTTTGGTGAAAAATGGAAAATTTTCAAAATTTTCTAATTTTTTTATTTTTGGGAATTTTATTTTTGAACCAGTTACATATTTGAGTAGCTGACATGAACGCGATTCCGAAGTCAAATCTTTAACGTGCACGAAAATTGAAAATCGGCCATTATTCTCTAAATTCTCAATGGATTATTCAGATATTTACATTTTTGGATAGCTGGAGACATTTCTGAGCAGATAGCAGTTCAAAACTGTGGAAATTAGAAACTTTGTCGCTCTAAGTTTTTTGGTGAAAAATGGAAAATTTTCAAAATTTTCTAATTTTTTTATTTTTGGGAATTTTATTTTTGAACCAGTTACATATTTGAGTAGCTGACATGAACGCGATTCCGAAGTCCCGTGTACACATTGGTGTGACCGTAAAAGATCCCTTGGCGGTTGGAATTCTATATAAAAGAAGACTAGCGCCGCTGTACGAGCATGTTTAGAGATCATTTCGGGACTAACATATGCTTTATTTTTTTTTTATTTCAACAATTAGCAGCTGGAGGAAACCGGATGACCCGGAGAAAACACACGAGTTTAGACAGGCGACATACTCCTTGTCACGTTCAACCGGGGAATCGAAACCCAGCCAGTTGACTCAATGACAGACCATATGATACAGCGCAGTCCCAGAGGCTATAGCCTACCGTGCAAATTCCAGCCAGCATAACGTATCTATATAAGAGACATTTATTCCTACTGGCGATTTACAAATATTGCATGAAGAAATTCAAATCATAAGAACATAAACACGACTAATGCACAGTATCATATTGATTATAAAAGTATAATTTATATATTGGTTATACTATATATGTCACAAAACAACAATCCTTAGATAATTACCCTGGTTAGAGAGAGAGAAATGTGGTTTAACGTCCAGTCGACACAAACTAGGTCATTTCGGGACTAACATATGGTTTAATTTTATTTCTATAATTCCTTCCGCGTAGGGGTCTTTAGCAGTGGGAGGAAACCGGAGGACCCAGAGAAAAACCCACGAGGTTGGACAGGCGACCCTACTCCTTGTCACGTACAACCGGGGATTCGAAACCACGCCAGTCGACTCAATGACAGACTTTATGATACAACGCGCTCACGCTTTTTTTTTTTTTTTTTTTTTTATTTTATAAATTTATTCCCAGAAAAAATAAACATTAAATATTACAATTATATCAGGTATTAGATATATTTCATAATTAGGCAAAACTATAATACTAACATATATATACGCCCAGGCAAAAAAATTATATTACAAAAATAAAAGCAGATATTTTTGGTTATTTAAAAGTATAAAGGTAAAATGTGTTATGTACAGTTAAAAACATTGCCTGGATTTATACACTAATACTATATTAAAAATATTCAGATTTTGAGTTCGGTCACTAACAATGATAGAAAGTCTTTTAAATTTTAAATAAATATTTCGTAGTAATAAATCTTACTAAGTGGACTTTGTGTGAAAAGGTAAATTGGATTGAATTAGGATTTTATATAGAAAATGTTCAGTACAAGTTTGCAATGAGTTATTTCAATGTAGAAAATTCTGTGTAATGGCTGAGCAGTGTCTGTCAGGAAATAGGGCTTTATATTTAAAATATGATCTTTAAGTATCAGATATTGCTATATTTGGTGGCTCTGATACACAATAATGAAAGTTTAAACAAAAAAGTTGTATATAATTAGAAATTTACAGAGGAAATGATTGAAACAGGTTTACAATAGGCATTTTACATGTTGTAGTTTAAAAAGTACTGGATGGTCTAGTCTATAGAGTTTCGTACAGTAGCATTATAACTGGAAAAATGGGAATATTAAATGTTAATAACTAGGTCAAACACCGCGCAGGTGACGATGTATCGTCTGCTACTGAATGAGGCTTATGAACTGAGCTAATCAAATATAGATACGTCAGATTACATAATTTAACTTCATTAATTTCTATATATATACATGTACAAGATTTGGTGTACATATTAAATCGTTAAAAATTCTGTTCTTTTTAATAAAGGTTTTGATACCGAAAAAGATGCTGTAATATTGTTATAAAAGGTGTGCTCACATTTACAATTTCATCAGTATTTATAAACAGTCTGGCAAAGGATAGCAGTAGAATTAAAAAAGCAAAAAAAAGAATTATTCTTTTTATTTGCATTAATACCTTGGGCAATTATAGGCTGTGATTCTTATCTGTTACTTAAAGGGACATTTTTGTCCAAAAAAAAATTAAATTATCAAATGAATAAGTCTTTGATGGTATAGGGTTTTGTCTGTATTTGATTCGAAAAAGAAAAAAGTCATTGGGGATTAGTGAATGGGTATGTGAAAAAGGTAATTATCAAGGTGTTAGCATTTCAGATTTTCAATATAAAATCCAATTCAAGGAGAATATTAAATAAAAGAATTTGGTCAGTATTAGATCAAGATGGATAAAATATTTTAATTTCTTTGGAAAAGGTATTCGAAGGATAATTGTTAGATGATCAGGACACTTGAAAAAATGAAACGAAATGAAATGGGGTTTAACGTTTTACTGCTCCTAAACAGGGTCAATGGAGTCAGGCAAACACCTTACAGTGTGCTATAGGGGAAATTTTGCCCAGGCAGCGGCGCTTCTGCCTACTCCAATATTGGATTCCAAACGTCAAGGGATCTTTCACATGCAAGCTTCAAAGTTCTTCATAAGGGTGGAAAAAGGAGGTCGGCGGAGAACAAAGAAATATATTAATTCGGGGTATGAAATGGAAATGAATGGCTAACTGTTCTGCACTAAACATACAGTGTGTTATTAAGGAAATCTTGTCCAGGTAGTGGCGCTACTGTTATATCAAAGTTTAACTGCTAAGGGATATTTTACAAGCACGCCAGTGTGTACATGCAATCGTTAATCATTGGTATGATGATGTGGTAATAAATACAAGTATTATAAAAATTATTGATGGGTATTTCACAAATCATTCCCTTTTATGGGGCATTTTTCGGTTCGAAAAAAAGGGGAAAAAAAACCCTTGAGGGATTAAATTCCTATTAACCCTTTACATATTTAGACATATGACAGGTTTGGCATCTATGATGTCTATATATGGGGGGTAGTGTAGCATTTTTTTGAATTCTGAGTCTTGATAATGAAAATACAGATGGTCAACATGGTTTTTTAAGAGTTTTTTAAACAATTCTACAGCATCTACCTTTATGTTTTTCTTAACACAGAGGTTTCTACGTTTAAAAATAGATAAACGAACACATGCTAATATAATATTCAAAATATTATTAATTTTTTGGCTAGTAGACAACTTATAGCTAAATAAAATCCATTTTAAAAAGTTGAGATGGCTAAATCCGTCACGCTCACGCTAACCACTCGGCCATCCAACCCCCCACCCTGGTTAGAAAGGTATGAGAGAGAAAGAGAGAGAGAAATGGGTTTAACGTCCACTTGACATAAACTAGGTCATTTTGGGACTAACATATGGTTTGATTTTATTTAAAAAATTCCCTTGCGCTTAGGGGTCTTTGTTGGTGGGAGGAAACCGGGGGACCCGGAGAAAACCCACGAGGTTGGACAGGCGACCCTACTCCTTGTCACGTACAACTGGGGATTCGAAACCACGACAGTCGACTCAATGACAGACTTTATGATACAGCGCGCGCGCGTGTTACCCCCCCCCCCCCCCCGGTATGAAACCACCGTTTTTTTGTGTACATGACGTCATCTCTTTATACCATTTAAAATAAAGCTCCCTCCTGCAGCTATTTATAAGAAAGTCGACCCTTTTTTAGTATAAAGGAAAGTTGAGGTTGATAATTATGATTTCGGGTTTTATTTGTTATCTGAGACTAAAGGACTGTTTTTGTACCATTCGGAAAACTATTTTTTGTTGTTTTTATTATTCCATTTACAATTCGTGTAGATCTCTGAAACTAACAGATAGTGTTCTGAATATTGATTTTTCCCTTGTTTTTAACAATTATTACTTATAACTATTGCGAAAGTTGTGGACAGACCGTAAGTTGTGTAAATCTTTAACGTGCACGAAAATTGAAAACCGTCCCTAATTATGTGAATTCCCAACCGATTTTCGAAAAAGTAATATTTTTGTACAGCTTGGGATATTGCGGATGCGATAACGGCCGAATTGAAATACCATGTCGTTCTTATTTTTTCTTCAAAATTTGAAAATTTACTAAAATTGTTATTTCTTGGAATTTTGAGTTTTCGCTTACATATTTGGATTGGCGGCGTCTGTTCGATTCTACCGATCTGGGATTATCATAATGTGAATTGTTCAACTCTATTTTTCAATTACCTTCTCTATCGCAATGCGAATACAAAGAACGTGTCAATATCTGAGTTATGTTAGTGTATTGGGTTGTTTTTTTGGGGGTGGGGTGTGGGGGAGTGGTGAGGAAAGTCTTTTGTCATGCATCTGGCGATCGTGTGACGCCTTGGCACGGTGAAAGCCTTCAGTCTTGCAAGCAAGTCTAGTTAAAATTTGGTTTTACACCATGACAATTACACTGAATAATGGAATTGAAAATTGTCAGGGAAATTTAATTTTTGGCGGATTACTGAGTGGATCCACATGGATATCCACAATATGTTCAGAACTCAGCCGCCAGATTACTCTCTGGGAAAGGACGTTTTGACAGCATCTCTGCTACATTATCAGCACTACATTGGCTACCCGTTAAACAGCGAATTAATTTCAAGATTTTATTATTACCCTTTAAAGCTCTAAATTCACAATCACCTACCTACATCCAAGATATGACAGTACCCTCTACTACAAGCCGAAATTTACGTTCATCTGATAAACATTTATTAAAGATCCCTTGTGTAACACTTGAGACTGGAAACCGTGCATTTTCATACCCAGCGCCATTTCTTTGGAATCAGCTCCCATTTCACATACGTCTAACTGAAAACTTTCCTTTTTGAAAGTCCTTTATGATATTGACATCGAAAACAAATCTAGTGAAATCGAAGCTCATTAGAAACTGTGGAAGCAGTGTTTATGTGCTATACGAATACTGATATTATTATTATATAATACAACGTCATAGTTTTAATCACCCTTAAATTAAATGGGCACTTCAATTAAAAGTCAATAATGATCGAATAATGTCTCGATAATTTTCGCCAAATGACGAAGGTTACCGAACTTAATGACTTGAGTATACGTGCAGGTTTCTTTCAAACTACGTTCTCGCACATTTTAGAGCCTCTATAGTTCATTTGAATTGAAATCAAAAATGAAATGGATGGTCGAAGACTTTTAGCCAACAGATTGAAGGGGAAATAGATGTGAATGTAAATTCCCACGAGGCTATACTAGTTGCTAGCCAAAAAGCTGAAGAACATTTTGATCAGAAGAAGTCAATGTGTTCTAATGTTTCTGACTGTGAACCTGGGAGGTTTTCAGTATGTTCAGAGTGTAATTTAACGAAAGGACTGCTGGGCTATAAATACATTTAAATCTTGGAGTGTGTTGAAAAATAATACTACATGTGAACGAAGAGAAAGTTCTGAAAAATATTTTAGAAGTATTGAGGGTAAGCTAAAGTTTCATTCAGATATGTTTATAAGCCTATAGTTACTTTGTAAATGTACATATCGAAGTATTGAAGGTAAGTTGAATTTTTCTTCTGATGTTTTTGATAAACTTTGGTAACCTATAATTACTGTATACATATCTTTCAGGTACCAGAGTATGCAAAAGAACGACAGATGATCAAAATAGCCACTTATGTGATTTGCTACATTAAAGGGGGTCGAGTTCCTGCGATGCAACTGATGTAAAAATTATCCGATCTAAATATACCGACAAGTGCACCTTTTTGTTTTGGTGCTGAATGCAACTACTGTCTGAATCTTCATAAATTTTACACGAATTTCTTCGATTATGAACTTATTAATTATGGCTATTAAAACTTGCCTATGTATTTGAAATCACCCCCCCGTAAAATAAAATCCAGTTTCAATTGTCAAGAGAATAAAAAAGTAATTTCTGTGTTGTTTGTAATATTTCATCAACGTCATCAGAGGTTGATATGAACCGAATATATCAACTTACAAAGACGTCATGACAGGTTGATATGAGCTATAACTTATATGTACATCAACGAAAAAGTACCGCCAGTTGTATACACACACACACACCCACACGCTCTCACATACATACACATATACATACATTTAATAAAAAACATATTTTTCGTTAACAGAACACAATTTTTATGGGAAACAATCACTGGTTTTATTCTAAAAGCACGACGTTTCGATATATATCGTCTTATCGT
The DNA here is from genome assembly GCF_932274485.2 of Patella vulgata. Lineage (NCBI taxonomy): Eukaryota > Metazoa > Mollusca > Gastropoda > Patellidae > Patella > Patella vulgata. Next base: position 1,126,986 of record NC_065884.2, read on the forward strand.
TATCAAGCACAATGACATTTAGTAAACCTGAGTTTAATATGTACGAGTTCATAATGAAGCCATTTACAAAGATTAACGATAAGAGGATAATTGTCGAAACGTCGTGCTTTTAGAATGAAACCAGTGATCGTTTCCCATAACAATTGTGTTCTGGTTATGTGTTTCGCAATCGCTAAATGCCACTTAAAGATTATATTTTTCGGTTGATATATCATTAAAACTATATCAATTTTGTTTTGGTTAAAAGTTACCTGTGATAAGTAATAATAAAGTTAATATATGCATATTCGATACAGACACGCCAGTGGACTGACATGACAGAATTTGATGACTAACTGTTGGAACTACATGGACCGAAACTGGTAAGTACTATCTCGAGGTTCCAGTGTTTTGATTATATCTCAATATTAAAGGTGGATATTCCTATTTTATTTGGTTATGTCCATGCTTACACGGGATTGACTAATATGGAATATTCCTCAATACCTTTATATTGGCCCGTTTAATCTAAATGTACTTTTCGTTGGTAATCCCAATTCGCTTTGAGGAATTAATTTGGTGCGATAAAAACAATTGCAAACACTTACCATTAATTATAATATGCATCTGGTAATCCTCAATATTTACGGTATAATCCGGCGTAATATTAATCCAACAAAATAATCCTAAACTTGAATTACAATAGAGACCAAGTCTCTTAAAACAGCACAATGTAAAACAGAGAGACAATTTATCTCAAACAGCACAATAAGTACAACAGAACGAAATGGTAATAAATCGAGAACACAAACCACGTGGGTCAAATAGAAACTTACGACAAACGTTAAGTTTTGTACGAAGTGCTAAGAAAGTTCTGCCCTTGGACTGGTCTGATCAAGCTTATTTAATTTTAGGAAACTTTGGACTGAATTTGTACCTTAGAGCCGATCCAGAACACCGAAATTGTCGCGTATGAGAACACTCTCAGCTCTCTGTGCAAACTGACTTCAATAATAGACGATATACAGAATATGATAAAGATGTATCGAAAACACATCAAGGCGGATTACTGCACAGAAAATATCATCCTAAAGTAACGAAGGCTTATTGTAATTCATCCCGACCGGATAGGTGTCGAATACGAGCAATATAAGAGCTTGTGGTAAATTATAGACACAGAACAAGGTTTTACACAGATTCAAAAACTGAATCATTAGATAATTTAACGTTTATTTAATTAATAATTTCCATTCTTCAGATATTGCAACTCAATTTTACAAAAAACGTTTTCTCCACCCTATTTCTATACTGTTTTAGATATACGTTGATAATTACTTTAATAAATGTGTATTGACTACTAGCAATTTATATATTTACAGACCTAAAAATGGTAAATAAATCCGACGCCTTTTAACTCTGTTATTTCCCACTCCCTTCGAACAACAGAAGTCACTAGATTATACGAAGCTGGTGTAGATGTACCACTACTGGACATAAATCAAAAACGACAAGAACTTGCAAACAATGTACAAGTGATACCCAGCTAGCAGAAATAAGTATATGTTTGAAGGACAATACTTGTGAAAGTTGTAGAATCTTGCAAGGTCTGTCCTGTGTAGTATTACATTAATGACACACGGGCCTTGAGAGCTTTCCTAACGCCGTAGGTCTGTTAAATACTGGACTGGCAGCTGTCAGTGGTATGTACGGAGGCCAGAATACGACAAACGTTTCATTTCACTTAGTCTGTAATACATTTATAGGCCGAAAAGTCGATAGTTAACGAGATATCTGACAATCTAGCAGCATTTATGCTAATTAGACTTGGGAACATGGAGATTCATATTCAGCACACCAAAATCATTAAGAAAAGTCATGTTCCCCACTTATACTAAAAAATGCTCCTTGATTTTTAAGGAAGGCTTTTTTCCGGAAATTTAACCAGTTTATAATACATTTCTCTTTTGTGCTAATCATTCGATACTTTATTTTCTCTGTGTTTACATTATAAGTCACAGATACAGTAATTTTAACCATGATATTAAAGTATATCTACTGTTCTCTTTAAATGCGGTCGGACAAATTTTATTTTTAATACTGATGGCAGGATAGTGGTTGATCATAATAAACTTAACACTTGTCTACCCACTCTTGCAATGAGCGCTTTAGAAGGAATTAAAGCTCGCATATCAAAAAGCGGATATCTTCATGTTGGTTCGTAGGGAGTCATTAGTCGGGCGTCTTAGGCAATCCAGTGAATCTAATATTATTTAAAGGCCGGGCCCCCACTACCCTATGACAAAATTGGACACCACTGCGAGTTATGCTCTTGCAAACTGATTTTCCCAAGTCATAAACTGGAAGATCTGCCATTTCAATTTTATGTCTTCTTGTACTTCCACCAATTATCTAACAAAGTTTGCCCAAATAATAAAATTCACCGTAACTACACTATCTGGTGCTTTTACTAAATAAATCAGACATGACTCACATCAGTATGATACAACGTTTGGGAAATATTTCCCCATTTTGTTTCCATTAATATTAGTTTGTTCTCGGTTGAGAAGAAGGGGACTACTATACATAACATTTTGATTATGTGAGAAAGGAAGTAATGCAACACACCAGTATGTGTCGTGGGAGTGTTTCTTTTTTATGCACAACAATTTTATTGCTAATATTTTAAATTGTGTAAATAAAACGACCCTTAAATCGATAAACGCGTGAATTGTTAATATAATGTATTTTGATCTAGTCTAATAGTTGGTGTGATATGATCCTGTTTAGTAGTACCCTTACATCTGAAGCTTCTGCTTAACACAAGTAATTATTATATGCACGATGCCTCGGCAGAGCAGAAGCCTCCCCATCTACTCCAACAGGGCACCTGCTGGAATTTTTTTTGTTTTGTTGTGGAGGCGTGTCAGTTCGTTCTACCTTTCTGTGTGAACCTCCACAGCAAATAACAAACTGGATGAGATATTAAGGATAAAGTCGATATACCATTCCAGAGCAAAGTGTCTTAAATGGTATATCGTGGCTACAAAGACACCTGTATTAGTAGATATGGCTGTAACATAACTATTAACCTTTTAAAAAATATAAAAACGATCTGTATTTACGAAATATTGACTAATTTTTAACAGCAAAATGCCCCTTTAATAAGTATATGCAGTGTTTGACACATGTGTAAGCAGGGTATCATTTGAATGACGGCTACGCTTGGCCAATAAAATATCTTGGTTAGGTATATTTCACTCGTAATATATTCACAAATGTACACCTGATTTCTGGATATTTGACTGCGTGAATCTATTGTCACGTGGGTTGCTTAAGCGCCGAGCTACATCTACAGTTTGTAGATGACGCTTACAGTGAAAGACAGCAAACTTCGAAATGAAAAAACTGATATTCTGTATCGTCTTTATTGCTGCAGTGAATGGCCAAGGTAAGATATTATTTATATAAGAAAGTCTAAAGTCCTTGATACCGGCCGCCAATGGATTTAGATATTAAAATACTAACATTTAGTCTAGAAAACAAGCTGGTGGGCTACAGGTTTCACAGTGTTTACATTTCATAAAATTAAGAATGTTTATTTAGTTTTTGTGTGTATATAAAAGGTGTAAAACGAAATAGAACCAAATTACAGAATACATAGTATATGTTTTGAATAATTTGTGAATATCGCGTTCATTCAGGATCGAGATCTATTATTGTTAAAGGTAGATAGTTCCCTGTGTGCAAACTCAGGTGTGCCACAATGCCACGGCTATACCCGAGTCTCGTTTATCGGCGACCGCCTTGCTCACTAGCTGAGGTGTTGCCATTCCCGACCCTCCCCCACGAATGACATACGCGGTTCTTTCATGAGTGACCATTCAAGGCATACGCGTTCCCCGGGCAAACGGAGGTCCGGCAAGCGGTTGCTATGCACGATCCGCTCACATGTTGCCGTTCCCGACCCTCCCCCACGAATGACATAGGCGGTTCTTGCATGAGTGACCAATCATCGCATACGCGTTCACCGGGCCAACGGAGGTCGGCAAGCGGTTGCTATGCACGATATGCGGTTGCAAGAGGTGCACAGAAAACAAGCTAAAAACGACATACAAGCTTGGGCCATAATCCAGAAAGTGAGTGTTCGATACGCGCAACTTTTGAGATAAAATAAAACCAAGTACGAACAATCCAAACCATAAGACAGAATTCGAAGTCCTAAAAAAAGTTATAGGCAAAATAGTGTATTCAAGCAAAATAGTGTAATCAGCAAATGGACTGCTCCTCGTGTACACAATACACGACAAACAGTGGTAACAGGTGTCCGGAAGAGTAAGTTTACCCTGCCTGCGCTATATTTACCAATCAAATCAATATGGCGGCCATAAAACTTTTTAAAGGTTTTAATAAGTTTAGTGCGCAAGTATCCTTGTAGTTGAAGCTTAGATGACAAATGCCTCGATCTACTTAAAAAATCAGAATAAAAGGAACAAGCTCTCGCGTAACGAATTGGCTGAGACACAAACACTCCATAAGCTGGTGATATTGGAATGTTACTACTAATAAATGGAAAGTTAACAATCGGAAAGTCAAAGTCATCACGTTTATCGTACAATTTAACACTCAGTTTATGGCAATTGTCAAAATCGAGAAGCCAGACCTTTGTTTTAAGCTATATGAAAATCGGATAAAAATTATGACATCAAATCAGTTACAAGTCTGAAAAACGATAATCGCCAATATCAAAAAACAAGGAGAAATTGCAGTTTTTATATGAATTCACTGCTCAGGCATCCTCATTTATGATATATTTACTTCGTTTTAGAAAACTGATTTAATCAATTCAATGTGTTTCGATTTTTACATTCATGTCTGAATTTCGCAAATATCAAAATAAAAAAAATAAAAATTATGTGAATTCACTGCTCAGGCATCCTCATTTATGATATCTTTAGTTCGTTTTAGAAAACTTATTTAATCAAATGTGTTTTGGAGACATTCTGTAGATACATATCCATCAAAACTGCTTTTTTTGAGAATCGAGTAACTCGCTTTTCGACATTCGAAAATATCCAAAAACAAGCAGAAAGTGCAGTTTTTATGTGAATTCGCCAATATCGAAAATCGAGCTACTTGTTTTTCCTTATCCGCCAATATTCACCAATATCGAAAAACGAAAATCGATCTAACTTCACACTGCCGGGCTGCTCAGCTACATAAATAGAATGGTAAAACAACACTTTTTATTGGAAAAGTGTCGAGGTCGTGTGCATCTTTATCATCAGATGGTGGGATGGAATCGGCATTCAAAGCGTGAGATAATGATACAGACATATATTACAACACAATTAAAACTTTGCATCAATGAAATTAAATCATAATGTGATCGTATTAATTCGGAATAAAAAAAGAACTGACTTCATATGGGGTGTTGGATTGCTCTCTTTAAAAAGCTCAGTGTGTATGCATGCCTGTGTCACCCGCACTGACCTTACTGTGCAGCACAACCCCTTTTATTCTGGTTACACTGTAATGGTTGATTAAATATATTTAATAGCGCTTTTATCTGGTGTATCTTTCATTTTATTTTCTTATGAATGAGGCTATATAACGATAATGTGCGCTTTTTGTTGTTTAATAATAATAATAATATATAATAGTATGTTCAGCTATAATTTTCGTTTACAAAATGTATGTTTTATCTCCTATAGACTCTTTTTCACCGAAATCTATGAGATATCTATCCACATCCTTGTCGGGACAGCCAAATAGATAGTGAGTAGGTACAATTACTTGGGACCCAAGATGGCGTCTTTGTACACTTGACATCATATTTTCACGACATCATATGAAATTTCTGGCTTCGTAACTTTATCTATATACGACTTTGATTATGAAGCAAATTAATTGGTTGTGTGGAGTAAATAAAACTTCATTTTTTTGTTAAAAAAACCAAACGAGAATGGCACAATAGCTAATTATTCTAGAGGAAATTTCTTTACAAGGTAAAAGTCAACACATATACCGATGTAAATAATATATTAATAAGTTATAATAAATCATGTAATGTCTATAAAGTTATAGAACTAAAAATATCATCTCAAACAAAGTAGCCCAAATACAGCAGATTGTATAGATTTATGAATATACAGTTATAATAAATCATTAAATCAAGAAAGCCTATATACAACAGATTGCATAAACTTAAGAAAATTACAATACACATAATATATTTCATATCTAATAAAACGAAACGAATGATTGCTATAATAAAATACCGTGTTCTTAGAATATTATACAAGAGAGATTATATCAGAGGTTGCATCAAGGCGTGCTGGACGGGTAAGCAGGGTAGGTCGTGTTGTAGCACTATCGTCGTTGCGACATTGTTTTTAAATTTATAGACAAGGAATAGAGATGGGTTAAACAACATTTTTTATCTTTACAAATTATTCTCTATTGTCAGTATAGTAGCTATATGAGTTTTTTTAAAACGCAAATTAATTGTTTGTGAAATAGCGTGAGAATAACAGGAAAGGGGTTCTAAGTTCAAGGATAGATTGGGTCGAAAAGCATGTGACGGAAATCTACGGTTGCATCATTTGGCTTATTTGACCAATCTCTGTAATTATTTACATCATATTTGAACAATTAGATAATTGAAGATCCAAAGCCAAAAGCTACAAAACTATCATATTTGTGAGAATTCGTTAGACAGCAACTTGGTTCTAGACGTGAAAAGATGTAGAAGTTTCTATTCAGCAGACTCGCCCAAATCGAGTCTGGCTGGCTATTGTTTGAGAATGACTTTAGTTAGTATTGTAATCTGAACTATGCCTATATCCATGTAAGCAGCTATATGATATATAAAATGTAAAAACGAACGGTTGCATTGTTTTAAATGCTGAGAAGACAAACGTCTTAAGAAAACAGGAAGAAGTAAATACACAACGTGAAGCATAAGCAAAGACAGCTAGAGACAAATTCTAGACGATCACAGGGCTATTAAAATATGTAGTAAGAAAAGCTGCATGGGTCATACGTAGGATGTGGCGACCGGTTCCCATCGCCCGCTCTCCACGTCTGACAGAAGGCCCATGGTGCTATAGTGTTTGCAAAAAAACAAAAGAAACCGGGAATGGTTAATACAACCAGGGTATAGGTGGTGCGTTGGGGTGTGTGTGTGTGTGTAGAGTGCATCTATCCTCTGTTCCGAAAAAATGCCCTCTCAGTGTACGTACACACACTATTAAACGATACACCTTGTTCGTTGGCTTTAATTCTCAATGGGACAGGAAACCGGTTAACGCAGCTGATGATCGACTTATTGTATGGCTGGTATCCAATTTCCTCTTATGTTGGTTTCGAATTCATAAAGTTTGGAGTTTGCAACTACTTATGATCATTCAGCCACGGATTAAAATTGTCAGGGGCGGACTGGGTAGCTCTTTGGCCTCGGACCAATTGGTTTCGCTGGGCCCATCGCGGTACAATAAGTGACATGATGAGAAAACGGAACAAGTTTGATTCACTATTACTGCACCTCACAGATTATTTCTCTCCTCAGATTGAGGCCATATTTTTTTAAATGAATACGACATGAATTTTAGTTATTTTGAAAAAATAAATGTATGTATGCCAAATTATGTTTTTCCGAGTATGGCGGCCCGAGGCCCAGTCAGTCCATGACAACAGATGAGTAGTAATTGTACTTGTTTATCATTAGAAAAACTTACCCTTGACCAAACAAAAAGTGTCTGATTTTGGCACAACTTTGTGGAGAAAACGACGGAGCTTCATATTTTGGGAGGTTTGTAAGCCATTTCCAGCAGACACGGATAAAGCGGGGTTCTGGCCAGACTAGCTAAGAGTCCCAATGTTAAAGGAGTCCCCCAAATTAGTTCTAAAAAAATGTTGTTGTGCCAAATGCATCTATATATCAACCATACTGACATACACATTGCATTGAATATAATCTTGCCATTTTAAGCCAAGGGAACCATGCAAGCTTCCACAGATTTCCACTGATAATTGACAGATTTGATTCCACAGTCGGATTAATATTTCCAAAATATTTTAAAAAGTTTGTTATTCTCTACTCGTGGGTCGTTTAATTCTTAATATTATTGCTACCCATGACATGCTGAAATCGTCGTGACATACTCCTAATCATATGATATGGCTCAGATATACGTCAAATCCATTCTAGCATGTGCCCCCCTCCCCCCCGACACACACCTCCTGAAGTTCGATCTGCCTACTGTCGGTCACCGGCCTCAGAGATAATTTATTACAAATAATGGAGAATTTATGTGATGTTTCAACCATAGAAAATTAAAGTTTATTTAAGCAGAATATTACATTACATTTATTTCTATTAAACATTGATTTCGATTCTTGCGCAACATGAATCCTCTGCAAATTATTATATTGTAAAAAATTGAATCTTTGATACGCATACAAGTCAAGGAACGGCCCAATTCCAATAATCTGTGTCATACCCTATCTATCAAGACCTTAGCCATCTTTTTTACTGTGAACCAGATTGATGGGTAGGTTTTTAATCGGTCTGAATCCAAGCAAGGAGTTAATCTAGCGTTTGTATTTCGGTGGAGGGGGGCAGATATGAAATGACAAATGAAATTCCCAATTAGATTCCTCGGGCCCACGGCAGGCAAAGCCAGTCGCAAGAATTCGCAAAGCCAGCCGTCGGTGTATATGTTGGGGTTGCTAATTCAGTCCGTGAATACAGGTGCCCAAATATAGCCTTAATTATATGGTTTTGCAAAGTGAATACAAGCCATTGCGTATCTGAAGTCAATCTGTCGCGTTTGTAATACTAAAGGGGTTATTTTGGCTCTTTGAATGGTGCTCTGTTTAATATATAAAGGGTTTTTAAACAAATGGATGACAACGAGAAATAGGCTAAGTAGGTATTTTGCACGATCCAACTTTGTGTTAGATTAAGTCACAGACAGTTCCTGCTACCATTTATCTCGGGGTGTTAAATGATATCCAGTCCTGCCAAGACACAGGATAGTGTCACACATTCACAGAAATTTACATCACGAAAAACTGATAAAGCAAATACATGAGGCGCCAAGCAATGTTTATTACACTAATTGTAAGTGTTTTATCCTTTTGTCAAGGTGTAGCACTATTCAGTTCGTAACCCAAATCACATATATAGTGATATGCATTGCTATGAGTTGTGGTTAGATGTTGAAAGGCGCTCTACCCAAAAAATCTCTCCAAATCCCACGTGTGACGTAACTCTCCCCTATGTTTCATGTTTTAATAGCCTTGTGTTCGGTTAGTATTGTCTCTGGTTATTTTGGTAATTCTTTATTCTATTCTACGACTCCACTTTAAAGATTGTGTATACATCTTTATCTCAGCCGTTAAAACATTTCTTTAAATGTCACTCACGTTGTGAATGTGCATCTTGCTCAAATTATTCGGTTAATGGTTACACACATGAATAATATTTCGGTTAGGTTCTACATTTTTTTGTATCAAGCACTGGATACATAGGTCACAAGCATGGATAAAAAATAATGTCATTCTCTCTATCCCACTTCCATGCAAACTCGTTCGTGCGAGTCTGCTGATAAAATTTGCTACATTTGCCCCTCTTATAATCTGCCTGGGTGTCTAAAAATCACCCACTGCTCTGGTGATTTTATATGCTTGGGTTTCGGGTATCTATTATTTATTTGGCCAAATATGACGTAATTAACTATGATGGTTGGCTACTAAGCCTAATGACGTCACGAATAAGCCAAATATGGATTGTACATGACCAACATTTGGCCCAAGACCAGCGTGTTTGTTAAACTAAAGTCCAATTCATGGTATCGCATTACCAGAGACTGCCGCTCTTTCACGTCACGTCATTAAAGCGTCTGGTTTACGTGTACGCCAATTCAGCAATAAGCTTTATACTAGTCTAATAATATGTCATCTATTCACCTGGATACTATTTTGTCTCCAAATCCAGATTGTAAATACAGTGTTGCGAACAGTATATTAATATGATATTATTTAGGGTTTTTTTTACCACTTTTACCCCTACAAATGTAGTAATATCGGACTTATTTGTGGTGTTTCCTTTATGATCGTAAATAAAATTACAGGTTCTCAATAAAGCAAAGATGATGACTATTGGGAATACCTTGGTGAGATCTGATCAACATCCTCTTTAATAACCCCCCAATTTCCTTCCCAAATGTGGAATAAACATCCCCATTCTCCAAAGACCGGGGGGGGGGGGACATTACCTTATTTAGTCTACCAAACACATGCCATAAACAAGATAGAATTGTAGATTTCAAAATACCATAACAAATATCTTTTATAGTAGAATTGAACACTTACCCTCTTAAATTACCGGAACGCTTTTGATCCATACCGTATATTTCTCCTCTACCGCCATTAGAATATACATGTCCGGTAAAGACGTATCGATGGTGTAGTATGTTTTAAACGAAACGAATTATTAATATACATAGAAACGATATCGATGCATGGTATTTTTTTTATTTTTAATATTTACAAATCTGCTGATTGTAATCTCTGTGACCTGTTTATTTTTCAAAAATATCACTGCTTGATACTAACTTCACTCTAAATGTAGCCTACTAGTTTCGGGGCATCTGACTGAACGTCGATAATATAATATATCCCAAGAAAGAATTTGCCACACAGAATAAAATAGAGCAAACTTAGAGGCCAATACATGGTGTCCGAACAATAAATAGATTATGGGATGCATTTGATATTGATTTCTAATTGATGTAAGAGTAATTGAATTTGAATAGTTACTTCCCAGCTAACAAAATTTAGTTTTCCGAACGTTTTCAAAACATTATTTTTTCGTTATTTAACGTTCGTTGTGAATGTTTGTGGCACGTGACCCAGGAAAGTTTTGTTGTCGTAACGTTAACGTTTTTACAAACGTTACAGGATACCTTTACTGAACATTAATGTTAACGTATTGAAACCGTTAACGTTAACGTTTTGAAAACATTAGTTATTATGGTTATTTTACGTTAGTTTTGAATGTTCATCTGACGTAAGCCAGGAAAGTTTTGTTGTCGTGAGGCCAACGTTTTTTACAAACGTAAGAGGATAAGTTAACTGAACATTAATGTTAACGTTTTGAAAACATTAGTTATTCTGTTATTTCACGTTCGTTCTGAATGTTTGTGGCACGTGACCCAGGAAAGTGTTGTTGTCGTAACGTTAACGTTTTTACAAACGTTACAGGATACGTTTACTGAACATTAATGTTAACGTTTTGAAAACATTAGTTATTATGGTTATTTCACGTTAGTTTTGAATGTTCATCTGACGTGAACCGGGAAAGTTTTTTTTTTGTCGTTCTCCCAACTTTCTAAAAGAATGTTATAAAATGTACTCGTGGCACGGATTAAAAAGGTTTTCATAAAATGATCCCAGGACGTTATCTAAACCTTTATTTCGGTTCGCTTTATGTTATGGGGAAGGTACCGGTAACGTCTACAGCATGTATTACACTTCACCTCTTTAACGTTCCGGATAACGTCAATAGCATGTGTTAAATTCTCCTAACCTAAACGTTACAGATAACCTCTGGAGAATGTGTTAAATCCCTTCATTGTAAGGTTTCAGATAACGTCTATAGCATGTGTTTTATTTCCCTCCTTGAACGTTACAGATATCATCTAGTGCAGGTGTTAAAATCCTCTCGGTAAACGTTCCCTATAATGTCTAAAGCATGTGTTAATTTCTAACCGCAATACGTTACATATAACGTCTACAGCATTTGTGAAATTCCTCTCCGTAAACGTTTCCGTTAACGTCTACAGCATGCGTGAAATCCCCCTCCATAAACGTTCTCGATAACGTATATAGCATGTGTTAAATACCCCCCCCCCCCAACATTACCGATAACGTCAATAGCACGTCTTTAATCCCAACCCTAAAACGTTACCGATAACGTCCATAGCAGGTGTTCAATTCTCCCTCTAAAACGTTCTCTATAACGTCAATAGCATATGCTAAATCCCCACCCTAATACGTTACCGATAACGTATATAGCAGGTTTTCAATTCTCTCCCGGAAACGTTCTCTATAACGTCTATAGCATTCATTAAATTATTCCCCCTAAACGTTACAGATAATGTGTAACTCAAGTATAACCTGTAATATCATTTCTTCAAAGGTCAGCTTAATTCTATCATCAAAAATATGAATATTAACCAGAATTTTTTTTAAAAATAAATTTAATAAGTAATGATAACAATAAATTAAAAAGTATAGGCCTAAATCAATATCACAGAAATCATACATCAATATCACAGAAACATTAAATAATCCTACAGTAATCAGAATCACAGAATCACTATATAATCATATAGTAACACAGAATCAGTATATTATCATACAGTATCAGTGCATCACAGCATCAATGTATAATCAATCCTACAGTATCACAGAATCAGTATACCTGTATAATCAGTATTATAATCATGCAGTATAAGTATTATAATCATATAGTATCAGTATTTAAATCATATAGTATCACAGTCTCACAGAATCAGTATATTATCATAAAGTATCACAGAATCAGTACATTATCATACAGTATCAGTATATAATCACAAAGTATCACAGAATCAGTATATTATCATACAGTATCACAGTATCGGTATATAATCAAAGTTTCACAGAATCAGTATATTATCAGACAGTATCACAGATTCAGTATATTATTATAGTATCTCTTTAATCACTATCTTATCATACAGTACCACAGTATAACTACAAGTGTATTATCATATTTTATCACAGAATTTTATTATAGTCATACAGTATCACAGAAATTGGAATCACAGAATCAGTATATAATCATACAGTATCACAGTAATCAGAACCACAGAACCAGTATATTATCAACTAGTATCACAGAATCAGTACATATAATCATATACATGTATCACAGAACCAGTATATAATCATGCAGTATCAAAGTAATCAGAATCACAAAATCTGTATACAATCATATATCACAGTATCAGAACCACAAAATCAGTATATTATTATACAGTATCACAGAATCAGTATATATATTGTCATACAGTATCACAGAATCGGCATATAATCATGCAGTTTATAATTATGACTCATTACTATCATTTGTATCTTGTAAGGTAACTCTTCTGTAATTATAAAACAAAATGAGGCAAGTTAGCTTTGGCATGAAATGTCTATACAAATATCCAGTAAACTAATGAGTGGATGGCAGCACATAATATGGTTCTGCTTTTTGTGTCCAAAATACAACCGTCTTCATTTGCCCAATTCGGAGCAGAACATTAAACCCCATATTATTTCATGTCATTTCAAAAAAAACAATCAACCCCGAAATATCATATCAAAACTATTCCGATATGTTTACAACCAGTGTCTCAACTGGCACTGCTTTGAAGAAAGTATTTGTAAGACATGAACGTATAGACAGCAGTGGGCAAAGTTTGAAATCTATATTTATAATAATAATTTTTGAAATATTTATACTTAAATAAATCTTAGAATTATATTGTAAATTCAACAATTTACAATTTAAAGACATTATTGAATCACAATTTTCCCAAAATATTGCTAATCAAAACCGGAAATTGCTAATCAATTGCCTAAATTTACCTCATTTGATTGACAGTTCTGCAAATCATGTTCAAAAAATATTGAGAACCATGGCCGCAATAACATTTGAATATGTGTTATGATTCCTGATAAATGCTTTAGATACTTCTCAGCTAAGATTTTCGCAAGTCTGTTTAGATATCCTCGTCATAGATAAGACAAATCTTTGGACTAGAGTCACACTTAAGTTTTGGACATATGATTTTCTCTGACCCAATGAAGTTTCACAAATACTGGAATTTTACAGACTGATGGACTGACTTTTATGGTAACAATATTCTCTCAAATTGAAAATATGATAAAGTTGATTACCTGAGCATATTTGAGGGTATCTCCAATGAAATCATTGATCTCTTTAATAGTACTGTTTATATGTAATTTTCTAAAGGCGTCTGAAATCAAAATTAAGATTAGTTAAACATGTGTTAGTGTTAGAGTGCATTTTAACCAATATTTCTAATAACAGCTTTTCTACTTCAACAAATTTAATTTTTTTCATTATTTACAGAAGAGACAATACATGTTTTGCTCAACTTCTACTAAAGCTTTATGTTTCGATAGCAATTGTCACAAGTTAAAACCTTAGCCTACACAAAATTTTTCAAAGTTATCAAGGGCAATAACCTGGGCAGTAATTATCGGAAATCATTGAAACTCAATAGAATTCTTCATCTCGTGACCTTAAACGGTGTGTATGATATATAAACTTAATCCGATTATGATTTTGTTGACAATCAATAGGCCTTCTTCTAGGTGTTGTGGTAGAAATACAAAAATCATTCAACAGAGAAATTTGTTTCTAAGAAACTTCTAATTAGCAAAATGCACTACCACTATAATAAATAGGTTTATGTTTGTACAAGCTAAAAAGCTTATCATGTATGCTCTGGAATACAAAATTGTAAAAGGAACAAGGGGTTGTCATGCAAGATATGCAAGAGATGGACAGAGAAAGAGCTAAAAAAGTGATTTTTCATACAATCAGGGGCCATAATCCAGGATGATATGGTCCGACATGCGACAATATCCAAAAGGAACCACGAGTTTCAGGATATAAAATTGTGACATACATGTACATCTATACATGTTGGTGGTCCAATACCTTGGTGTTACATAATTTTACAGTATTGATGTACAAGACGCAGTCATTTGTTTTTTGTCTGGCAGTTCCGGTACCATTTTCACAATATCCAAACACAAATGTCATTAGGGTGTAACAGTGATATATTTGAATGTTTTTTACAATCAAATAAAAATTGTGACCTCTAGAGGGTTAACAAATTAAAAACATGATATTTCGTACAATCAGGAGGCATAATCGAGGACGTTATGGTCAGATATGCGCTAATATTGATATTTAATAATCACGTTTTAAGTTTCATCAAAATCGGATACAAATTGTAACTTTCAGAGGGCCAACAACCTGAAACGCGATTTTTCGTACAATCAGGGGCTATAATCCCAGAAGTCACAATCCGATATGCACTAATAACTAAAGGAACCAAGATCATTGGTATAGAAACATATAAAGATTTATCAAAATCAGATAAAAATTGTAACATACTTTTATACTATTTCTTGTGTACAAGGACTGAGGAGCAGTCATTTTGTCGGACAGTTTCGGTCAGATTTTCACGAAATTGTGACCTTAGGCACCACAAGCTAAAAACATGAGGGGTCATAACCAAATGGAACCAATATTTTAGGGTTATACACATACATTTAATGTTTTATCAAAATCAGATAAAAAAAAACTTTTACACAATTTGCATACAGAGGGACAGTATCCATTTCGTCAGGTACATATAGTACCGGTATCAGTCTGATTTTCAAGAAATTTGAATGGAACTATTAGGATGTTATGGCGATATAATATATTTAAATGGTTTTTAAAATTGAATACAAAAGTGATTTTTCGAACAATCAGGAAGATACAATATGATATGCGCAAACAAGGAACCAAGATCTTTGGGTTATAAACATACATTTCAAATTTCATAATGAAGAGCGGCCATTTTATCAGACAGCTTTGGTTTGATTTTCACAAAATTCAAACTCAACTGTAATTGGGTGTAACGGTGATTATGTGTAAACAATTTTTGAAGCAGGACAAAAATTGTGACCTCTGGAGGTACCACAAGCTAAAAATGGTAATATGTTTGAACGATATTTGAAGTCCTATAAAATTGTGACCTTTAGAGAGACCACAAGCTAAAAACAAGATTTTCCATACACCCAGTGGTAAATATCCAGGTAATCCATACTGCCTTGCTTAATTATCGCAAGGAACCAAGAATTTTTCTTTATAAAATTTCCATTTTCCTCAAAATCGGATAGAAATTGTGATTCCTACAAGAGGGTCCACGTGCTATAAACATGATTTTTCGTTCAATAAGGGGCCATTATTTGGATTCCACAAGTTACGGACTGAAAATGCCAATATTAGACCATGAATGCCGAGTCACAGGGTCTGTTTCGAGCAATTTTACCTGGAGAGCTGTGATACCGCAGTGGGAAAGCGAATATCGTGAGACAAATGTGCGAACATCTCCATGAACGTAGTACATGCACAAAATACCACAATAATACAGGATATGATAATAATAGTTAATACCACTTTTCAGGCCAAATAGTCATTTTTAACTGAAAGCCGTCATGTTTCTGTGTTAAAAAGACCCTCAAAATGTGATTTCCAAGCAAGTGATTTCATGTAAAACACGAGTTACCACTTACGTACCTTGGTTACAACTTCCAAACTTGCTCCAAAATTTTAAAGGGCATATTTGACGCATTTTTCAATTAAGGGCGTTGAGCAGTCTAAAATGCACATTTTAAAGCTAGCACTGTAATTTTTGTTGATAAGATATGACATCTTTTGTTACATGGGGTGATAAACTACATATTAATCACCAAAACAATACCAATTTTTTCTTACCAGCTATGTTCCAAACTTATGATAACAAGCCAACGGTGAGGCTGATGTCCCCCGCCGAAATCCCAAAATAAATAGAGGACACATATTAATTAATCGCACATTTTTCAAAAGTATCAAGCAATCAAACTGATTATCAACTATACACTAAGTTTCGTCAATTTATATCAGACAGAATCAAAGTTATCTTATACGGTTAATAATACGGTGTAACAGTTATTATAGCCCATTTAAAAAAACCTAAGTGGTATCAAAGCCCTGTATAGGGAAAGTTACGACAACTCATTTACAGGCGCCATTTTGGGTCCCAACTATAACGCCCATTGACTTCATCTAAACAAATTGCAAAAGAAACCGGTACAGGTTGGTTCAATGATAAATATGTCAGACGAAATCATACTGAAAATCGACCAAGGCAAAATGACATGATTAACAGAACTCAATTTGGCGTTCTTCAGGAAATATCGGAGAGCGATATCTCGTAATCAGTGTCTTTCAGTGGTGGTAGGATAAATAATTTATTTTTAAATTCCTCAAACACAGATTGGTTATGCAAGCGAAATGTGTGGAAAAATCGAATTCGACAAACATCAGTTAAAAAAATGTATTTGTCATTTATTTGGTGGCGGGCATTTCTTTCAATATGACTGCCAAATTTGGTAATAGAATACCATTTAAAAAAAAATAAAATAAAAATGAAAAAACAAACATTAATTTGGTAATAAAAGGGCAGCGATAATCTCAAAAATTTAATTTTGAGAAATCTTGATGGTAGAAATTGAAAAAGGTCGGCAAAATGAAATACAAAATGGTGTAATTTTAATTAATCGTCATTTCTTTCCGTTGGGTATATGTGGTATATTAATCCCGAAATGACATAGAGGCTCTTAAATGAATATATTGTTAACGCGCTTTAAACATCTAGATGCAATAGACTTGGTATAGAAAAAATTCTAGATGCATTGAAATGTTGGCAATAAACATAATATCATAGTTTTTAGTTACACATTGTGAACTACCCACCCATAGATCCTTTAATGACAATAACTCATATACTTTATTCAGCTCGACGCAATACTTAAAATGTATAGATACTGTTCGTTTCGGTTGAATCATATAGAAGTATCTTATTTCATAGTTTGTCGACATTAAGGTGTGCTTGTTCTATTGTTCCATTTAGCCTATGCATTTTCTTGTTTGACTTGACTAAACAAAACATTTTGTAGGAATGTAGGCTTTTATAGATTGAACAAAAAGCTGATAAATATTGAGATGTGTGGAACATGCTCGAGGCGATTTGTAACAAATCTCAGACACGATATATACTTGATACTAGTTGAGCATCAGAACAACATGATTATTTCATTGGAAATGGGGCGCAAATACCCAAAAGAGTTGGACAAACTCTAAACCAACTGCGTCTCCTCCATTGAGCCCCTTCAATGTCTGTCTGTATCTGTTAAATTTGTGCGGTTTATATATATATTAGATTAATATTATTATTTATACATGGGCGGGGAGTGATAACGTCTTACCCCAAACAAATTACAAAAGAAACCAGATGAAACATATGCCCGAAACGCATGTCACGCTAGACACCGATTTTACACTGATTTTAAGTTACACTGATTTTAAATGTTTTATCCATTAGTCAATTTAAAGATATTTCTATATTCGGAAAATTGAGGATACGATTAATGATCGATGACCGAAAACTGACACACAATCCGGAATGGCTTCAGACCAAAATATCATGGAATTTCAGGCATTTATTTTGCCGGCTAGAAGGCAAAAAGGTTGTATCTCTCAAATTACTATTTAAATTTTCATTTTTCACTTTACCCGTCTGCACAAAAAAATTGATTTTTAAAAGCGTATGGAAGTTAAATATATTTAATAGCGCTTTTATGTGTTGTAAATTGTATAATTCACTTTCTTATGAATTAAGACTACTGTATATTCTTATAACAATAATGTCACCATTGTGCGCTTTTTGTATAATATTATAATAATAATAATAGTTTGTTCAGTTATACTTTTCGTTTTAAAGCTCATCAAATATAATGAATAAATTCCAGTCTTTATCATGGTTACAATCACATCAAATATTCACCTTTGTGTTCTAGGATACACATAGATTCATAAACACGCTATACCACAACATTTCAGCGTCTAAAAGTAGCAAACAAGACGGTAAAAAGATGACGATGTTATACGGACCTTTTCCGTATGAAAGCTGTTCGATACGTGCTGCCGTATCCGTGTGCCGTATCACGTATGAGAAAAACACATACATTGATGACGTCACAAGCATAATGCGTGATACGGACCAGAAATTTACGCTTGCCAAACGTCTCTATTGTTTTGAGAGTGGTAACGTGGCGGAATTGGTACTTCCGGTGACTTCACACATCTCATCCAATGAGCTATATATCCAGTTATTATAATATATAGATCATTGATGATAGCACATAAAATAGATAGTGAATAGGTACAAATACTTGGGACCCAAGATGGCGCCTTTCTGCACTTGACGTCATCAAAGCCCTGTATAGGGAAAGTTACGACAACTCATTTACAGGCGCCATTTTGGGTCCCAACTATGACGCCACAAAAACTTTTTCTTGGTTTAACGTTTTACGGGTTACAATTTATACTTAACAAATTGCAAAAGAAATCAATGCGGTTTGGTTCAATGATAATATGTCAGACAAAATCATACTCAAAATCGGCCAAGGCAAAATGACATGATTAACATAATTCAATTTGGCGTTCTTCGGGAATTATCGAGAGCGCTATATCGTAATCAGTGTCTTTCAGTGGTGGTAGGATAAATAATTTATTTTTAAATTCCTCAAACACAGAGTGGTTATGCAAGCGAAGTGTGTCGAAAAATCGAATTTGACAAACATCAATTTAAAAATGTATTTTTCATTTGATGGCGGGCATTTCTTTCAAAGTAACTGCCAAATTAAAAAAAAATGAAAAATAAAACCCCATTAATTTGGTAATAAAAGGGCAGCGATAATCTCAAAAATTTAATTTCGAGAATTCTTGATGGTAGAAATTCAAAATGGTGGAATTTTCATTAATCGTCATTTCTTTCCGTTGGTTATGACTTGTAATATGTGGTATATTAGTCACGAAATGACATAGTTGCTCTTAAATGAATATATTGTTAACGCGCTTTAAACATCTAGATGCAAAAGACAAGGTGTAAAAACTTGATGTTATAAAACACAATTTATTCAGCTCGACGCAAGATTTGAAATGAATAGATGCGGTTCGTTTAACTTGAATGTAGATATATCATGCATATATAGGACCTTTCGGTTGAATCATATCATAGGAATATCTTATTTGATAGTTTTACGTATTTGTCGACATTAAGATGTACATGTTCTATAGTTCCATTTAGCCTATACATTTTCTTGTTTCACTTGACTAAACAAAACATTGTGTAGGAATGTAGGTTTTTATAGATTAAACAAAAAGCTGATAAATGTTGAGATGTGGGGATATTAAAATGCAAATACCTATGCAGGTTGTAATATGTGTATTTATGGACACTAGACATGCTTTGAGAGTATGTTCACGTATGAAGGACTAATCGCCCCAACAGAACCACTGAGCGGCACATGCGACACGCAATAGCGCCATACGCGAGGGTTCATTGTCAAATTTGACACTTCAAGGAAGGGTTGATGAAAACTGCCGCGTGCTGGTTTATCTATCCATGTTTGCTTTCCCATCGGTTCTTGCATAATATTTACTGTTTAGCGTATCTTTGCTTTAGTGTGTTATGTTTAATTTGATCTGGAGATTGGTTCGTCGACGTCAACGGACAACACTGCAAGAATTAGCCGTCGCACTGCAAGAGGAGTGGGTCAGATTGCCCCAAATCGTGACTGGACAGTTCATTGAGAGCATGCCACGACGAATTGCTGAATGCCTGAGGATTGGTGGAGCAATAACTCATTTTTAAGACAAACATCAAAAACGTTCATTTTCACTTTTGACGGTGTATCTATTTGCGAGTGTAAAGGGACCGTCAGATAAGCCGCCCATATGAAATGTTTATATTCATGTGTAGGGCATTGGCCTTTTATTAACATACACTGGTTACCTCTAATAAAAACAGCAGTGCATTTCCACAGTTTTGTATTGTTTCTGAATATCCTCTACTTTTTATGAAGAGTATATATTTGATACTAGTTGAGCATCAGAAAAACATGATTATTTCACTGGGTATGGGACGCAAATACCCAAAGGTGTCGGACAAACACTAAAGCAACTGTGTCTCCTTCACTGGGCACCTTCAATGTATGTCTACCTGTGGAATAACATGTACATTATTTGTATCTGTTAAATTTGTGAGGTGTATATATTAGATTAATATTATTATTTACTCATGGGCGCATGAGCGGCCCCTTTTACTGACCGCGGAGCCCGGATGGGGGGTCCGGGGGCTCTCCCCCATTAAATTTTGAAAAATGGAACCCCAAATATGCGATTTGGTGGCATATCTGATTATAATCTCTGTCAAATAATATATCTCATCAATCGATTAATTTAGGCCAAAACCCCAACCTGCAAGTAATTTACAAACATCAACCTGTGAAATTATCATATCGTCATATTAATTAACGTATTATCATTGTATCGTCAAGACCAGCAACATCAAATTTTGCTGAAGCCTTAAAATTGATTTTTTTTTTGTTGAGTTACGAACCATCGGCAGACGTTTCTGGCGACAGCGTCGGGTGAATCGGATTCCGAATTCCGGCCCACACCCAGCACACCCGGACCAGAAACTTAAGTCTATTATACCAGCCCATTCCAGACCCCAGTGATGGCGTGGCGGCCAGTTAAAGTCACCGGCCACATACAACATGATCATCATCGCTCCACGGCCGGTCCAATCCCCCCCCCCCATATAATGTTCAGCAGAAAAGTTGCAGTGGTAGCCCAATTATAAGGAAGATTTCTTCAACCAGTATTTTGGCGATGGTTCTAGTTTCCATGTTCGGCATTGGAAAAGCTTCAGTCCACTTGGTGAAATAGTCTAATATGACTAATATATAGCAATTTCCATTTGATGTAGCGGGTTCTATTTTCCCCATCACGTCAATAGCCATTCTTTCCATGGGAGCGCCAGCCAAATATGAACTAAGTTGTGCCCTCTTCTTGGTACCTTTCCTTTTACAACAAATTTTACATTTTGTTATGTAGTCTTTAATTGATGCATGCATTCCTGGCCAGTAGTAAACTTTCTTGATTCTTTCTAAGGTCTTTCGAAACCCCAAGTGACCAGCAGTTGGTGCATCGTGCCCTAACCTTAAAATGGTCTCAACAGAATCCTTTGGAAGCAGTTTCTGGTGTCTGGTACGGTTAAGAGAAGAATTATGTACCTCCCGACATAAAATGCCGCCAATATCAGTTATCGAATTCCATTGAGTCCAAAGTCTTTTCACTAGGATTGATTCTGGTGATACCGTTTCCCAGCTTGGCTTTATCCCTTTATCATACCAATTCCTGAAAATGGTTAACTCTGGATCATCCTTCTGTAGTTGTATAAAAGTCTGTGGATCTGGTTCGATAACATTTATGGTCGGATTCTTCTTTTTACTTTTTGTTCGATTTTACCCAGTGTACAATTACTTCTATCACACTGTACACATGGTGCATTTTTATGAACTAATCCAGGGCGATACTTGATTTGAAAGTCATATTCAGCTAATATTTGTAACCACCTAGCTATCTGTCCCTCGGGGTTCTTGAAATTTAATAGCCATGTCAAGGCGCCATGGTCTGTGCGAACAGTGAATCGTTTACCATATAAATAAGGTCGGAATTGTCGTATAAAGGTCACTAATGCAAGGAGTTCCTTTCTTGTTACACAATATTTCTTCTCGGCTTTTGATAATGTGCGACTTGCGTAGGCGATAACTCTTTCCTTTCCATCTATCTTTTGTAACAAGACCGATCCAATGCCATATCCACTTTCATCAGTGTCTACGATAAATGACTGGGTTGGGTCTGGATATGCAAGGATTGGACTGGTTGTTAATCTTGACTTCAGTATTTCAAAAGCTTCTTCTTGTTCTTTATTCCACTGAAACGGTTCATCCTTCTGAGTAAGTTTGTGTAATGGTGAGGCAATATGTGCAAAACCTTTTATAAAACGTCTATAATATGAGCACAATCCCAAAAAGGTGCTAAGACTTTTAAGGTTCTGTGGTGGACTGCAATGTTTTACGGCCGACACTTTGTCTGGATCTGTCGATATTCCCTTCTCGGATACTAAATGTCCCAAATACTTTACTTGTTTCTGTAATAAGGTGCATTTACTTGGCTTGAGTTTTAACCCGGCACTTTTCAATCTTTGGAAGACCTGCTCTAGCCTTTCTATGTGTTCTGTGAAAGTTCGAGAGTAGATGATTATGTCGTCCAAGTATATGAGACAAATGTCCCATTGTAGTCATCTCTTCACCGAATCCATAAGCCTTTCAAACGTTATGGAGCATTGCATAATCCAAATGGCATTACTCGGAATTGGTACAATCCTTTAAAAGTAGTAAATGCTGTTTTTGGTTTATCTTCATCTCTACTTGCCAATAACCAGAAGCCAAGTCAAGTGTAGAAAACCATTGTACACCTGTTAATTCATCAAGCGTCTGGTCAATTCTGGGTAACGGGTATGCATCTTTCACTGTAACACTGTTGAGTTTCTTGTAATCCACACAAAATCGCGTTGACCCATCTTTCTTTTTTACCAACACGATGGGTGATGCCCAGGGACTTTTTGATGGTTCAATCACGTTTTGTTCCAACATCTTCTGTAGCATTTCTTCCACTTCGTGTTTCTGATGTAAAGGGATACGCCGTGGACTCTGTTTTATAGGATTTGCATTGCCTATATTGATTTTGTGTTTAGCCTCATCAGTTCGGCCTAAGTCTAGGTCATCTTTAGCAAACAAGTGTTCATATTTTACGAGTAAGGTCTTTAAATCCGTTTTTTCCGATTTGGTTAACTCTGATTTAGACCTTTCATATAGATCTTGTAGTTTCTTGTTAAAGGTTGGAACATTAGACTTTTCTGTGTGTAACGGCTCTATCATTGAATCCTCTACGGGATTGAATGTTCCAATTGAACTTAGTTTATGTATGGTAACTGGGCTTGATGAATTGTTCATGATTCTAACTGGCACAGAAGCATTGTCGTCGGTGATTTTGGTTAGAACGTGAGCTCCCAAAATTCAATTTCCTCTCAGAAGATTTGGATGTGGTTCTATCAATCCTGTATGTCCTTTCAATGATAAGTCATGTTTAACATTTCCGGGAACAATCTGTTCATGACCAGCCGGTATTACTACGTGTCTTTCTGCTACGATCCTGAAAACACAAACATCTCCTTCAAGGTGCAAAGGCAATTCTGTCTCTTGTAACTCTAAAATCTGTTCTGCAACGCTGATTTTACATCTATGTTTTTGAAGAAAATCTAAACCCAAAATACACTGTGATCCGATATCAGCAAGAACCAATCTCTGTTGACATACAATTCCCTCAATATTAACACTGGTTAGGATCGTTCCCCTAGCTCTCATAATATTCCCGTTAGCTAACTTGAGGTCTTGGTCATATGCGTCGAGTGGTGGTTTGTCTTCCATGGCATTGTAAACCTTGGTGTCCAGTATGCTAATAGTAGCACCTGTATCAACCAGGCAATGGCTGGGAACGTCACCCACTTTAGCTAAAACATGCAATCCACCTTCATTTGGTTTGGAGAATGGATCTTTCAAAGGTGCTGTTTGAGCCTTATCACTGGACTTTCTGATCGGTCGGATGTTGGTTGAGCCTTCTGCTTTTGGTTTTGATTCTTTTGGCTGTTCCTTCGGTTGATCTCTAAGTGGACATTTAATAGTCAAGTGACCCGACCTTTTGCATTTCTGGCAAATAATTGGTGGTTTCGGTTCCTCCTTGGCACTCATTCGTTTTTGTAACTGTTCAACTGTTTGTGTCAGAGAAGATATTTGCTTCCTTAAGTCTTGCACTTCGTCTGGCTTAGTTCTTTCCTGTACTGACCTATTATACTTTTCCCGGCCTCTTCTGTTTTCAGCGGCACTTCGAAACGACTCTAGCTCAATAGCCACTTGAACTGCATTCTCTAGGTTTACGGGCCTGGTCTGCTGGATTTTCCAAACCATGTCTGAATCTTCTTGAAGGGAATCCAGAAAAGCATCTATGGCGAGAATGTCCTGTAAATCTTGTTCTGCGGTAGGGTATGCAAGGATAACTAGTCTTTTGATTGACTGGCCTAACTCTGTTAGCTTTTCGTTAATCCTTCTACGCCTATTTTTCAGTTCAGATCTGTGCAACTCAGTTTGGTTAGTGGGTTGAAATCTTCTTTCGAGGGCATTCATTAAGTGGGTATAATTGTACCTCTCTGCTGTGGGAAGAGAGCTTAATACTTGTTGAGCTGGCCCAACTAAACTTCCGGCTAAATGTAACCCTCTTTCGTCCCTGGTCCACTCATTAAGGATATTACATGTCTCGAAATGGGCTTTATAGTCCATTAATGGTGTACTGCCATCATACTTCCCCGCCGGCAATATCGGCTTGCTATAAGTTGGTCTTTGCTGTTGTTGCGGTTGTGGCTGAGACATTGAATGTAATGGAGGTCTGGACTGTCGATACCGACTTGGCAAATCTGTGAAACTTGATGGTTCTTCTTGGGTCCGGCCATCACTATAACTGAGTCGACGTCTTGTAGGGGGGCCCTCCGGGTATAAACTGTCCTCCACCCTGTTGCGCCTCTCATCTGTTAAAACTGGTGGAGACATACTGTCCTCTAGACTGCAAGTTAAATCTTCTAGTTCTCTAGATCGCTCTGTCAATCTTATCTGTCTTCTTTCAATTTCGGCGGGGGTTATTTCTTTTCTTTCTGTGCGAGTACGATGTGAATTTGATTCGGCCACCGTCTCTAAATATCTTTAAATCTGTGTGAGGTTTCATTTTAGGGAGAGCTTTTTATAGCATCCCACCTCTGCCACCAAATTGTGTAGCGATTTGCCAACAAATTGAGCAGCAATCAAGTTGGTTGGGGGACTTCTGTTGCAATTAGTTGATCAGGACCCACACCCTTTTCTCTGCCACCATTGGTCTATCGGCCGACCACAAGCCGTTGTTTAGTAGAACTTCTTCGGAAGAGAAGGCGTACTAGCTGAAAAGTAGTGTGCTGTATTCAGCTCACTCTCTCTTGGAATAAATGGAACAAACTGTGTAAAACTTTTCAAAGTTTTATTAAGTATAAAAATATCAGGTTGGTGTTGTTTATGGGCTTGGAAAACTCTTTTATAATATTGATAAAAAGCGGCGAACTGTCCCAGCTCAAACCGTTCTGTTCTGTAGTCTGTTCTGTTAAATAGCTAAAAGCTATGCTTTTCATTAACTGCAAGCAGTTAAAGGCTGTGTCTTTTCATTAGACGCAAGCGTCTAAAGGCTGTATCTGTTTAATAAACTGCAAGCAGTTTATGGTCTGTAACTTTTCATTAGACGCAAGCATCTAAAGGCTGTTTCTGTGTTTAAACTGCAAGCAGTTTAAATTTTGTGCACTCTAGGAGCAATTACCAAGAATTATTGGTGTAAATACTAATGCTTCGCTACGACCTTGGAAATGGATATCCCAGTGGGAACAACTGACCCAGGGTACTAATGCGGGGTAACACGTTCGCCTGGCCGTCTCGACAAGATGGCAATGATTCGGATATTCCATTACCTAGTCATGCAATCTCATAAAGTATACTGGCCTTATGTAAACAAAGTATACATTGTCATCAATATCAATTCAACTCGATTTACCAGATGGACACAATGTGATTACTGAAAAGACTGACTTTGAAAAGTATATTTTAGCTACGTTAAATTTGTCATAGAATATGCCTATAAACTATAATTGTATGATATACATTCAAATACAGTTATTTACATAAAGGGAGATAATAATATTCAACACTACTGGACAAGGTATCATGGAGCATTTCTTCCAAAAACAATATTATAAAGTAGGAACACAAACTCGCTAATATACTATTCAAAAAAAGTAGGGGATATTTGATTTTTAAGTGTTATTAAAGTCACCTAATGAAACTGACGAAGAAACAAATGACAAAATGAAATGAAGTTCACATTCATCGATTTATTCCAAATGATCGTTAGACTAAGTAAGGCACAGACTGACCATTATAAGGGTAAAATGATACCCGGGGTCAAACAGCAAAGTTACCACAGCATCACAACCAAGTCAGTAACGGGTAAATCCTCCTCTGTTTGCCAAACAAGCATTGATCCGACGTGGCATACTCCTAATGAGACGTCTAAGGTCATTTTGGTCCAGATTGTCCCATTCCTGTTGCAACGCAGCAGCAAGTTCTTGGACATTGGCAGGACGTTGTTGACGTTGACGTAACCTCTGTCCAAGCATGTCCCAGACATGCTCGATGGGGGAGAGGTCGGGACTCAGTGCTGGCCAAGGTAATGTGGTGATGTTCTGTTGTTGGAGGTAACCTGTAACGATCCTGGCCCTGTGACATCTTGCGTTGTCATCCTGGAAGTTAAAACGGCGACCATGACGTCGTGCGAACGGTACAACATGGACTGCCAAGATGTTGTCCCGGTAGTACTGGCCTGTAACACGCCCTGCAACAACATGTAAAGCCGTTCTTCCAGCAACAGTGATGCCTCCCCACACCATAACAGAACCACCCCAAATCGATCATGTCTGATGACGTTAACGTCTTGGAAGCGCTCGTTTCGACGACGCCACACCCTCCTACGTCTGTCCAAAAAATCAACAGTGAACCTTGACTCGTCTGAAAACATCACATTGCTCCAGCGTCGATTATCCCAGTGTTGACGATCCCTACACCAACGACGTCTTGCCTGAATGTGATGATCTCTCAAACAAGGGATCACGCGAGGACGTCGGGCGCGAAGGTGACCCCTATGCAGTCGATTCCGAATCGTCTGGCCACTCACTCTCACACCAGTGTCTGTTTGAAGACGAGCGCTGATCTGATTTGCTGTGATGACACGATTTCTCAAGGCCAAGGTACGGATAAATCGATCCTGGGCTTGAGTTGTCGCCCTTGGTCGACCTGAGCGTGGTCTGTCCTGTACAGATTGTGTATCACGGTATCTGGACCATAGCCTGCTTATGACAGACTGAGAAACATTCATCGTCCGCGCCACAACCGCCTGTGTTGTGCCGATCTGTAGCATGCCAAGGGCACGTAACCTTTCATTTTTGGTAAGCCGACGCATATCAAAATTTGTTTTCTGGTCACTAAAACAATTAAACTGATGTTTCCACCCTGAAATTCAATGCCACAATGACTGTAACATTCACAGTCAGAGTCGTGCAAATCTTGGGTTGGACCCCCATGATGATCCCAAGCATCACCTGCATTCCATGCGGTAGCTATTGGTGCGTTTGGGCGTCACATGTAACTGGAAATGTTTCTTCTGTTAGGTTCTATAGTGACTTATTTCGTAGTCATTTGCATATTTTAGTATTATGCCCCCAAAATCAAATATCCCCTACTTTTTTTGAATAGTATATTATGATTTATAAGAATATATATGCACATGACAATACGATGAAAATATACAAGATATAATTCTCTATCAAACTACAAAAATAGAATATATAAGACACCTACCAGTTATAATTATTATTACTAAATTTAGGAAGAAACTGTCAGCATGCAGCGTAAAATCAGGGACCTTAGATTAATTACCCAGTCACTGGCTATTGCTAATACTATGTGACCTAAATCTAAATATAGATGACCGTAGCCTTGGTTATCTAGTTAATACGTACTATTTATAAACTACTACTAATAAAAACAAATCGAAACTAGCCACTTCTACAGTATGATCTAGGCCTATCTAGAATAGACCTACAAAAAGGGTAGGCCTAGGTTATGGGTTTATAATATACATAGATTTCAAACCATTACTATTCGTATTAGATCTAGACTAGTAATACTCTATAGGGCCTAATACTCATCATCTAGTCTAGGCTATTTATTATTTTTTGGCTAGGGCTAGGCCTGCTGACTTCTATAAGTAAGTCACGAAGTGTTTGTTGTTACACAAGGCTGTCATTGTGATTGTCAAGCGCCTACAAAAGCCCACGTAAAAAAACTAACACGCAATTTGATTGGCAATGACTTATGGTTTAACAATAAATAAATTGTAATCACCGTCTAATTTCTGTTCGGAATGTCTTCGCATTAGATATTGGTCAAATTTAATCAACTTCGACAGTAACTCACTAACTGTGACAAAAATACCGCCTTATTTTTGAACGAGAAATTCGGTACACATTGGGTTTTTTTCGCAAGAATCCATGACCACTCGGACCAAAGACCACTCGGGCCAAGATCAGTCGGACCAACTGGTAGACCACTCGGACCAAACAAAAAAGACTGTTTTAATATGACTACTCGAACCAATAATAAAGTGTTGTTTTAATTGTTGTTATAATAAATTGATAATTGTGTTTGTTTTAATAAATTGATAATTGTGTTTGTTTTAATATGCATCTGTTTTCTTTGAAATAATAAGAGTAGTGATTAATTCGTATGTATCTGTATATTCACCCGTGTTATCTACGACTACAATTGATACACTATTCGAGGCTTTGAGCAAGTAAAATTGGGGTTCTGTTCTTAAGGACTGTATAGACGAAGTTATTCCAGTTTTTACCAATATTATTAATTCTTGTATATCATCCTCTACTATTCCCAACGTTTTCAAACAAGCTTATGTTACCCCTTTAATTAAAAACTAGATCCTAATGTTTTTAAAATATTGGAGAAATGTATTGCTTCTCAGATAAAGGCCCATCTACATGATAACTGTTTGTATGAACCATTTCGAAGTGCTTATAAATAATTTCACAGTACCGAAACAGCTTTAACCCGGGTTTCAAATGATATTTTAATGGAAATGCACATTTCTAATTTTATTAGATTTATCTGCTGCTTTCGACACGATGGACCCTTCCATTCTTCTACGTAGACCTCAATTTAAATTCGGTATTGGTGGCTCTGCATTAAATCTTTTAGAAAGCTATCTTGTGGGTAGAAAGCAGTGTATTATAGTTAATTGTAAATCGTCGTCTGAATCTGTTTTGTCATCTGGGGTTCCCCAAGGTTCTGTTCTTGGTTCGATTTTATTTACCCTCTATACGTCACCATTAGGTGATATATTGTCAGAAAATATGGTCTCAGCTTTCATTTGTATGCCGACGATAATCAATTATATATTTCATTTACACCTAATTGTCCATCTTCTTTCAATTTATCAAAATTACAACTTGAGAACTGTATTAGTGAAATTAGAAAATGGACGTCAAAGAACTTTCTAAAATTGAATGCTGATAAAACCGAATATTTGTTATTAGGCTCAGGGCATCAATTAAGTAAATTTGCACATGATAACCCCCCTGTTGTAATTGGTAATTTTGATATATTTTCATCTTATTCTGCTCGTAATATTGGCGCAATCTTTGATAGTTTTATGCTTATGGGAGCTCAAGTAAATAATATTTGTAAATTGTGCTATTTTAATATCAGAAATATAGGTAAAATACGTAAATGTATAACTGTAGAGGCCACTAAGTCACTTGATAATTCTCTGGCCACTTCTCGATTAGATAACTTTAATTCACTTTTAGTTGGTTTACCTTTAAAGCTTATAGATAAATTACAAAAAAGTACAGAATGCTGCGGCTAGACTTGTTACTTTAACTAAGAAATGTGACCACATAACTCCTGTTTTATATAATCTACACTGGTTACCTGTTAAAAATCGAATTGATTTTAAGATTTTACTACTTACTTTTAAATGTTTAAATAATTTAGCTCCGGTTTACCTCTCAGATCTTTAAGAACTGTATACACCTGACCGAACATTACGTACATCAGATAAGCTACTTTTAAAGCCCAAAACTGTTCAACTAGTCTCTTACGGTCAGCGCTCTTTTATTTATCAAGCACCTGTTTTATGGAATAATCTACCATTTAGTTTAAAATGTTGTACATCTCTATATTCTTTTAAAAACACAACTTAAAACACATTTATTTAATCAGGATACAATCGTTAACATGTCTATAATCTTGTTGTTTATGTATTATTTACATTGTCACTTTGTAAAGTGCTCCTGAACATGTTATATGAAAGGGCGCAATATAAATATGCTGTAATAATAATAATAATAATGATAAATAAAACATTAAACATTAAGATTTTTCGACTGTTTCGTTTAATTTAACGTTTTTAGATTATGAAAACGCAACGTTTAAAAAACTAAGATCCAATAGAATCAACATAAAGGCATGCATAAATATATTAATAACGTTCAAAGAATTATAAGTTAAAACGTTACATACTTTATTTTATAAGAAATAGTTTACTAATGTGCACAGGAGGTCTGATTAGGCTTAGAAAATAACTTTGTATCAGATGGTTCATTTGGTGTTCTTGACATTTGAGCGTTAGTAAAGTAAACGTCAATAGATCAATACCAATTAATGTTTAGTAACTTCTCGCAGTTTCAACGACGAAACGTCAAATAAAACGCGCTTGAAACATCAATCTAAGCCTAAATGCAGTTCTTGTCAGTAAAATATTTAAAAAAAAACATCTAAATATAAAACGTTTTACGAACATTTTTGGACGGTTATTTTTGTTCGTTTAATTTAAACGTTTATTATATTAGGAACATAGAATGTAATCCAATATAATCAATATAATGTCACGAACATAATATATACTTATAACGTTCAAAGAGCCATAAGTTAAAACGGTACAAATATACACTAGAAGAACATAGTTTACTAACGTTTGCAGACAGTTGGCAGACGTTGAATCAGACAGTTCATTTGACGTTCTTGGAACAATTAATCTGAACGTTTCTAAAGTAAACGTCACTAGAAAGATATTAATTAATGTTTAGTAACGGCTCGCATTAATCTAAAGTCTTTATGCAACGATTGTCTAATGTAACATCAAAAAAGCATTGGAGGGTTATTTTTGTTCGTTTAATTTAAACTTTTTGGAAAGGGGACCACGGAACGTTTCAAAGTAAGTATAAAATGTAATATCAATATTACGTCTAGGAAATTACGTTTTATCAGATGGCTCATCCGAAGTTCTTAGAACATCAAATCTTAACGTTTTAAAAGTAAACGTCACTAATGTTTAGTAACGTTTTACAGTATCAATGATATAACGTCAAAGAGAAGAAAATAGTTTACTAACGTTTACAGGCTGACCATGCTTAGGAAATAACATGTTAACAGATGGTTCGACGTTCTTGGAACAACTAATCTGAATGTTGCAAAAGTAAACGTTAATAGAACGATATTAATTACTGTTTAGTAACGTCTCACAGTCTCAACAATTTAACGTCTAATAAAACGCGTTTGAAACATTATTCTAAACTTTAAATGAAAATTTGCTGGTGGGAGGGGGGTATTTTTATTTGTTTAGTTAAACGGTTTTAGATTAGGAAAACGGAACGTTTTAAAAAGTAAGATCCAATATAATTATTATAATTCGGAAATAATTCGGGATTATATGTTCAATCTTATTTACATTAGAAGAAACTAGTTTACTAACGTTTACAGACTGTCTGAACAGACTTAGGAAATAAGGCCGTATCTGATGGTTCCTTTGACGTTCTTGGCATAAGTAATCTGAACATTTCTAATGTAAACGTTCATAGAACAAGTTTAATTATTGTAAAATAACGCCCACAGTATCACCGATGTAATTCCAAATAAAACGAGGCTGAAACATAAATTTAATGTTTCAATGGAACATTTGTCAATGAAACATTACAAAAACATCTAAAATAACATTAAGTCATTGTCCAATTACAGGAGAAAGATGTAAAATAAAAATAGAACGTTTTACGAACTTTATTGGAGATTATTTTTGTTCTTTTAATTTAAACATTTTTAGATTAGGAAAACAGAACATTTTGAAAACTCGAATCCAATACAATAAATATAACGTTACAAACAAATATATAAATAACGTTCAAAGAATCATAAGTTAAAACGCTACAAAAGTTAGAAAAACATATATTAGTTTACTGACGTTAACAGGCTGTTTGACCAGTTTTGTGAAATAACCTTGAATCAGATGGTTCATTTGACGTTCTTGGAACAATTAATCTGGATGTTTCTAAGGTAAACGTCAATAGAATTACAGGAAAACGATGTAACATTGAAATATAACGTTTTTACGAACTTTATTGAGGGTTATTGTTTTTGTTTAATTTCAACGTTTTTTGATTAGGAAACTGAACGTTTTAAAAACCAAAATCCAATATAACCAATAGTACGTACGTTACAAACAAATATATTAATAAAGTTCAAACAATCCTAAGTTAAAACGCTACTATAGTTACGTTAGAAGAACATAATTTACTGAAGTTTACATGTTGTTTGATCAGGCTTGGGAAATAACGTTGAATCAGGTGGTTTAGTTGACTTTCTTGGAACAACTAATCTGAACGTTTCTAATGTAAACGCCACTAGAACGATATTAATTAATGTTGTGTAACGTTTCACAGTATCAAGGATATAAAGTCATAATAAAACGAGGTTGAAACATTAATCTAATGTTTTAATGCAACGTTTGCGAATTTTATTGCAAGGTTGTTTTTATTTTCGTTTAATTTCAACGTTTTAAGATTAGGAAAACAGAACGTTTTAAAAACTAAAATCCAATAATGAATATAACGTCACAAACAAATCTATTAATAACGTTCAAAGAATCATAAGCTAAGCGCTACGAAAGTTATGTTAAACGATCATAGTTTACTGACGTTTACAGGTTGTCTGACCAGGCTTAGGAAATAACGTTGAATCAGATGGTTCATTTGACGTTCTCGGAACAACTAATCCCAACGTTTCTGAAGTAAAACTCGCTAGAACGATAATAATTACATGTAATTCTAACGTCTCACAGTATCAAGGATATAACGTAAAAAAACCGGTTTGAAATATTGATCAAATGTTTTAATGCAACGTTTGCTAATGATTTAAGATGTAAAGAATATGTAAAATAGAAATACAACGTTTTACGAACTTTATTGGAAGGGTTTATTTTTCGTTTAATTTTAACGTTTTTAAATTAGAAAAACAGAACGTTTTAAAAACTGAAATCAATATAACGTCACAAACAAATATATTACTAACTTTCAAAGAATCATAAGGTAAAACGCTACAATAGTTACGTTAGAAGAAAATAATTTACTGACGTTTACAGGTTGTCTGACCAGGCTTGGGAAATAACGTTGATTCAGGTTGTTCAGTTGATGTTCTTGGAACAACTAATCTGAACGTTTCTAATGTTAACGCCACTAGAACGATATTAATTAATGTTTTGTAACGTTTCAAAGTATCAAGGATATAAAGTCATAATAAAACGAGGCTGAAACATTAATCTAATGTTTTAATGCAACGTTTGCTAATGATGTAAGATGTAAAAAAGAAGTAAAATGGAAATACGTTTTGTGAATTTTATTGTAAGGTTGTTTTAATTTTCGTTTAATTTCAACGTTTTTAGATTAGGAAAACAGAACGTTCTAAAAACTAAAATCCAATAATCAATATAACGTCACAAACAAATCTATTAATAACGTTCAAAGAATCATAAGCTAAGCGCTACGAAAGTTATGTTAAACGATCATAGTTTACTGACGTTTACAGGTTGTCTGACCAGGCTTAGGAAATAACGTTGAATCAGATGGTTCTATTGACATTCTCGGAATAACTAATCCCAACGTTTCTGAAGTAAAAGTCGCTAGAACGATAATAATTAATGCTTAGTAACGCCTCACAGTATCAAGGATATAACGTAAAAAACGAGTTTGAAACATTGATATAATGTTTTAATGCAACGTTTGCCAATGATGTAAGATGTAAAAAAAAAGATGCAAAATGGAAATACAACATTTTACGAAATTTATTGTAAGGTTTTTATTTTCGTTTAATTTCAACGCTTTTAGATTAGGAAAACAGAACGTTTTAAAACTGAAGTCCGATATAATCAATATAACGTCACAAACAAATATATTACTAACGTTCAAAGAATCATAAGTTAAAACGCCACAATAGTTACGTTAGAAGAACATAATATACTGACGTTTACAAGTTGTCCGACCAGGCTAGGGAAATAACGGTGATTCAGGTGGCTCAGTTGACGTTCGCGGAACAACTAATCTGAACGTTTCTAAAGTAAACGTCACTAGAACGATATTAATTCATGTTTAGTAACGTTTCACAGTATCAACGATATAACGTCATAAAAACACAGGGTTGAAACATTAATCTAATGTTTACTGCAACGTTTGCTAATGATTTCAGATGTAAAGAATATGTAAAATAGAAATATAACGTTTTACGAACTTTATTGGAAGGGTTTATTTTTCGTTTAATTTTAACGTTTTTAGATTAAGAAAAACAGAACGTTTTAAAAACTGAAATCAATATAACGTCACAAACAAATATATTACTAACGTTCAAAGAATTATAAGTTAAAACGCTACAATAGTTACGTTAGAAGAACATAATTTACTGACGTTTACAGGTTGTCTGCCCAGTCTTTGGAAATAACGTTGATTCGGGTGGTTCAGTTGACGTTCTTGGAACATCCAATCTGAACGTTTCTTAAGTAAACGTCACTAGAACGATATTAATTAATGTTTAGTAACAGTTCACAGTATCAACGATATAACGTCATAAAAAACGGAGTTGGAACATTAATCTAATGTTTCAATGCAACTTTTGCTAATGATGTAAGATGTAAAGCATATGTAAAATAGAAATACAACGTTTTACGAACTTTATTGGAAGGGTTTATTTTTCGTTTAATTTTAACGTTTTTAGATTAGAAAAACAGAACGTTTTAAAAACTGAAATCAATATAACGTCACAAACATATATATTACTAACGTATATATTAATCTAATGTTTTAATGCAATGTTTGCCGATGAAACATTATAAACATTCAAAATAACGTTCGGTCATTGTTGAATGAAAGTAAAATTAAAACGTCAAAAGATAACATTCTGGCGATGTTTCTGGAACGTTTATAAAAAGTACAGTCTATCTCTGAACCCTTTTCGAACGTTTGGAGAACGTGCTTAAGAAAACATTCTGACCGTAACCATATTAGAACCAATTACGAATGTTACCAAAACTTTTTGTGTTTCCTGGGTTTCCAGTTAACCAATAATGTCCAATTTCGATTTGATTAACCAATTAAATTAAATAGGAGTTTAACTCATTTTTCCAACGCGCATTAAATCAACTTTTAAAAACTAAAATCAATACGTAGATTATGTATTCTTCTGATCTACAGTGGGTCAATAAAAATCAGCAAACTGCATAAATTTGACAACAGACACCTAAGAACAAGCCTGTCTGAGTAAAAATAAATAACAGATATTGCCATAATAATCTTCTGTTAAAGTAGCTAAAGCATTTTTTTTTTTAAAAAAAAACAAGAAAAAGAAGAAGTAATAATTCGACAACTTTATCTTAATTTACTGTTATAGGGTACTTTTTCAGTTGAATTCTGATGATACATTATTTTTATCAAGGAAACACTAATGTAAATATATCGTTATTGCAATTACTTATATTTTTGGCCGTTAGACCAAAGTGAATTTTTGCTTTGTTGGATTATGTCCGTTATGACCACATCCCACCGAGAATCTCCCACTCCTTTCTACTTACACCACGAATGAATGGAAATGGCTCTTTATAGTCACAATCCAACTGGTTTTGTATGGAGTTCATTTTTCATAAACACAAAATATGTGTTGATGGTACGCTTTACCAGGAGAAGACCAACGATTTTCAACAAGGTTTCCATAAATCTCAAATATATATTGATAAATAATCCCCTCTGTAACACAAGCAAAAATGTTTTTATAAGCACGAAACTGATTTGTTGTAAACCGGAAGTGATGTAGTTGGTTCAACACGCTCACTGGTCTCTATAGTAAGCGTACAGATTTGGCATAAGTGTGTTGCTGTAATTTGTTCACGCGTCGTGTTTGAATGAGAATCCGACCAAAGGGACTGTTCAATATACAAATCCGACGCGTACATTCACTCATACTGAACAGTACGATTTGGACCATTTCACACCACACGGCTAATTGTTTACATCACGTGTTTTGTATGACACCCGGCAAGTGGGAGATATTTTGTCAGCTGGAATGTTTTTGTGCGTGCCGAGTCTGCTGGCAGTGTTTATATTTATTTAAACGGACTATTGGCACATACACATTCACATAAATATATAAATTTCCAAAGTATGTCAACCTCAGACACCTACGTATCACAATATAAGATATCGCTTGTATGGGTCTACAGTAATGCCGTATACAAATTCGAGCCATTCGCAAGAGGAAATGAACGAAAAGAAAAGGAAAAGTCGTTCACGTCAACATTATGTGCCAAAATGCACTATATTATATGTCTCACGTGCCCATAAGTTTGGTCTGTTTCTGTTGAAAAATACTGTCAGCAAGCACAAAAATATCGATGCAGACTAAATACATGTCACTTGCAAGCTGTCAAACAAAACACATGATGTAAGTAACCAATTAGCCATGTGGCAGCAATTGGGCCAGAACGTACTTTTCAGTAGAAGTGAATTTACGCTATGGCTTTGGGTACTATACGTTAAAAAACATAAATTCGTGCTTTTTTTTTAATATCCCAATAAACAGCCCTTTTGTTCTGATTTTTGGCAAAAGGACGATGCGTGAACAAAATACAGCAGTAAGCTTATGCCAAATATGTATGCATACTATAGAGACCAATGAGCGTGTTGAACCAACTACGTCACTTCCGGATTTAATAAATATTAATTTCTCGCTTACAATAACATTTTTGCTTGTTTTACAGATAGGATTACATATGAATATATATTTAAGATTTATGGAATGCAAAACAACACAAGCTTGTGTAAAGTAATTTTCACACACGTCCAGATTTTTTCAGTGTCTATATCAAAGGATTTCCTTTCAGAGCTACCTTATGGGTGACTATTAAACAGTACACCAATATTTCTGGCAGAATTTACTAACGATAAAAACACAGACGATTGAAAATGATTACATCCAAATTTAATTTAAAAATAAAACAAAACTAACTTTGTCGTGGTCAAGGTGAGACAGAATATCCGAAACAGAAACTCTTTGAAACCAAAAGAAAACCGTAATAAAACTTAAAGCCAAACTTACCTGATTACAAACATTTAGGATCATCACACTATTTTTTTATCAATGGCCATGCCCAACAAGGTGTGAGGTTATCTGACCTATGAATGTGCAATATGGATTTGAAATAGCGAATAAATCCGACGACGTCATTATATGGTAAATAAAATAGACGTAATTGTAATTATTACATGTTATGTATTTTCTTTACATTGAAACGCACAGTTGAGAAATTTAGTAAGCCTGTTTTTGAAAGAAAGAAACCAGAAATCCGTGCTACTCCACTATATTCACGAATTCAAATTATTTGCCTTTGATGATTTCATTGGTCTCGTAGGTTAACTCTACGAACCAATTAAAAGAGTTTACATACACGTCTTGGTGTATTTGGTTACGTTAACCAGACTATAGCAGTTTTTTCGTTCAACTAGAACAGTAAGATTGCAATAAAGGATATATCAAAGAAGTGACATGCACACAAAGAGATGTTCTAAAATATTTTGACAACGTTTACAACAAGTTTGCGATCTTGGTTGAAAAGAAATATTCGAGTCACTTCACTTCACCCATGGCCAACCGCTTTCTATATATGGACTTTTTTGATTAGTCGATAACAATAGTACAGTTATCAAGAGAGGATGATTGGACTATGTGTCTCCCCCGTAAATAGAACAGAGCAATACCATTGGGGATACACTATGTTACATTCTACAGCGATTTACTGAATTGCATGTTATTGTTCATGTTTGATTGCTAGATAATTCTGTGATTTAGGGGTACAATAAACAACGACTAGGACACTTTGCACAAACCCAAAACGTTATGATATACTTGACCTTTTGTACCCTATTTATACCCCAGTATCAACTTGCACTAAACCTCGGCAATACTATATACCGGAAAACAAGCGGAAAACAACCGGAAAACAACCGGAAAACACCATTTTTTACTGAATAACGGAAAACACCGGAAAAACACTAAATACCGGAAAACATCCTAAATACCGGAAAACACCCTAAATAGGTAACCCGGAGCCTGGTCCTCTGTGTGCGGTTTTGGACCAAGTGAGCGGCAATGAAGGAAGGTCAAGGTCATTACGATATTCGTTTTACAAATAGCCCCCCCCCCCGCCAAAAAAACCAAAAAAATTCCGATTTTTTTTCTCCAAAATTTTGTTGATGCCTATTATGTTTTGAATGTTTTAAAAGACGCAATCAGTCTACCTCCATCATTGACCATATTATGTTTTGTATTTTAATTTTTGTTTTCAGTAAATTTCAGTAAATTTCAATGTTTCAGTATTTCAGTAGATTAAACACTGCCCTCGAAGGGCCCCATTATATGCCGGTTGCGCCGGTCTCGTGATTCTTAATATTGAATCATAATAATATTCAACATATTACATCATATTTCGATTGCTGCACACAGTATTTGTTTCTGGATTACTTTTCGAGCTTTTTTCCCCAACTTGTTGACCATTTATTCTTGAGAAAACCCCAACTTTCGCCCAATTGTCCATGAGAAAAGTACATATTCTATCTTACTACATTGATGGGAAGTGGTAAGCTGGACGTCTGTAAAAAGGGTTGATCGATAAATTTTCAAGGAAGCAATTGTTGTTTTTGTTTGTGAAATAGAGGACTCTAGCCGATGAGGCTACTTTCTCCCAGAGAACCTCCGGCAACCAATTTGTTTTATGTACTACTATCGTAATAAAACATTACTATGTTAACCACTTCCTGGTGGCTGAAGACTTACACCGAATGCGTATTCGGAAAAAAATGTCCCCGAGAAAATGTTTTTTCCGACAATCGATAATCGAGATGTTTTCTGTTGCACAAATTATACTGCACTGTGTAAGAACTTGCATCCTTTGATCTGAAGATTGTAGATGGAAAAGTATCATTTGCACTATTTCAAAGTAAACCTGCATTTTCGTATATCATCCCGTAATTTGTGATTAATGACAATGACTGTAGAAATAATATGGCTTGAGGAACGAGAGATCTATGTTCGTCACGTGACTGGACAATTCCACCCCCCAGTATTTTTCTCTGTAAAATTATTTTCTACGGAATGTTTTTTTGTAAAAAAAAATTTTCGGAAAAATTCGAATTTTTTGTTTTGTGACAGAAAAATCTTTTCGTCAAAAAAATTTTGGAGAAAAAAAAATTGGAATTTTCAGATTTTTTTAAACAATTTCTTCTCCAAAATTTCTCTGAAAAAAAAAATTCTAAATTTTTGTCCAGTATTTTTCTCTGTAAAATTATTTTCTACGGAATGTTTTTTTGTAAAACCAATTTTTCGGAAAAATTTTGGAGAAAAAAAAATCGGAATTTTTTTGGTTTTTTTGGCGGGGGGGGGGGCTATTTGTAAAACGAACATCGTTATGACCTTGACCTTCCTTCATCGGCGTTCATTTGGTCCAAAACCGCACACAGAGGACCAGGCTCCGGATTACCTATTTAGGGTGTTTTCCGGTAGTTACGATGTTTTCCGGTATTTAGTGTTTTTCCGGTGTTTTCCGGTATTCAGTATAAAATGGTGTTTTCCGGTGTTTTCCGGTTGTTTTCCGGTGCTTTCCGGTATATAGTATGGCCCCTAAAAACTTCATTCAAATAATAATCTATGGTTGACAATTATTTGGTTGATTCCTGTGATAAGACCCCACCTACTATTAAATTAAATTCTCATTTGATTTTGCTGAATAATTTTGTATTATTTTCAGACCCATGTACATATGCGAAGTCTTTTCCTGACACTAACAAAAGATCTCCAACATATGCTTTGAAAGCAGGTGAAACACCTATTTCTGACCAATACATAGAAGAGGGGTGGTATGGAGAATTGGGTGTTGAACTACACAGCGAAAACAGTCCAGGTCCAAACAAATGTGGTACAGTTTATCCTGTATATCTGAAAGGTAATATATATATAGACAAGAATCTTGTATGTATTTCACCAGTAAAGGCTACGATTTACGGGGATCACGTGGCTAAGTGGGTAAGACGCTGGCTCGCTAGCCTGGAGGTCGGGTGTTCGATCCCTGCATTGGGGGAGAAAGTTCATCCAGATTTTCCGGCGTGGTTTCCCCTTGTCAGTGATGCAGGACGGAGGGCCTGACAAGGACAGCTGTCTAGTCGTTCGGATGGGACGAAAAACCGAGGTCCCGTGTACACACTCGCGTGCAGTTGGAATTCGATTTAAGATTAAGTTGCACAGATTGTCATATCTGCTAAGTTTGTATAAGTTCACATTTGATGTCGTGACCATTGTCTCACAGTCCGATTAGCTTCTACGCCCTGACAAAGTTTATGGAAACGGCGATATACTAAGAAACGAAAGATTATGGAATGCTGGACACCGTCATCTTATATCTCCAATGAGAGAATGCGAACACAGGATAAAATAACCCCGACGATGTAAATCCGCATCTTGTCTTCTCTATGTACCCATGAAGGAAGAATTTGAAACAATCATTCATACATGTTTGGCATTTTCGTTCTGGCTTAACATTTAGTTATTCTAGATATATCCCAATATCATGCCAGTAGGAACAAACATGCATACAGAAAACGACAATAACGTATAACAAAGTGAAGCATCTATCAAAACATCAATTTTTACAATCTACATGTTTTGTTGTCAACAGATAATGTTACAGAATCAGATAATGAACAGGATGTTAATCTATGTATCCATGTTTCGAATGAATGTGATTTGGAGTTTACAACAAAAATGAAACGCTGTGAATTTATCACTGTTTATTATTTAAAGAGACTCCCGCTTGCGTCTGCAGGTTATTGTGCAGGTAAGATTTTCATTTTAACGTATTTTCAATATTTACTACGTCGAAACGACCACACTTACCGACAGAATTTGAAGGGCAGTTGATAACACCCGAAAAATCAAAAGTCGGTCTTTATGGATTTTGTGCTATTTTGTTTTCATTTATATATTCAGACACCGACATTATTTCGTATTATTCCTATTAAATATCAAGTCAGTGTCATTTACCGAAGGTCTAGCAATTCGTGTAGATAATTAATGTAAGAAACTTTTGAGACTAAACCGTTTTGTTTCTTTTCAGGTTTGCTAGGAAATAAAAGTGGTAATATAATTTTTGTCTTAATATGATGTAAAGCCTGTTGTTTCCATGTAGATAAACTTAAACAAAATTAAATCTAAATCAGAACAATTGCTAGTCTAATCTGTCAATCTAGCAAACAAACACCCGATTTGCACTGAATGATCCACGATACACTCTGTAATTTTTATGACTTAAAAAATCCGCTCAATGTTTTTATCCGATTTGTAAAATGTAAAAACGTTACAAATAGACAGGTTTTAGCTGGACCCTTCATGCAACATAATGCTGCTTATTCTATTGGAATACCATTCAAATATTTTAAATTATTCTGTTTTATCGTTATTTGGTTCATTGTCAGATCCAGAAATTCGGGTACTTTCAAATCAATTTTCCTTTATCGTTTGGTTTATTTTTGAATATCAGTTGACTTCTTTGAATTCAATATTCCCATATAAATTATCAAATGTCATGAGTTTAATTGAAACCAATACCAGACAATCTCATCGATTAGCCTTGCAATTCTATAAATGCCTTTATAGATTATCCCGATTACAAGACAGCAAATATAAACGTTACAGTGGACATAAATTATATCTCACCAACTGACCAGCCTTTCCTATTTTACTGTGACTTTAAACAATCTACTGAAATATTGTGGTATACTGTATTTTGGTATGTCGACGATCGAGTAATAGCAAAATCCAACTCAAGTATAGGGTCACCTACTGTAATAAACGAAACCAAGCTGGAAGAACAAACCCTTAAAGCTAAAGGGATAACATCAGTTGGCTTTAAGGTATGTACAGATTTTCTGTCATCAACAAAAAACAACAAATCACGATATCCCATGTTAAAACTGCGTTTATAACTGTTGATATTAGCCAGGCAATACTATATACCGGAAAACACCTGAAAACACCTGAAAACAACCGGAAAACACCATTTTATACTGAATACCGGAAAACACCGGAAAAACACTAAATACCGGAAAACACACTAAATACCGGAAAATACCCTAAATAGGTAACCCGGAGACTGGCACCCTAAATAGGTAACCGGGAGCCTGATCCTCTGTGTGCCTGGGTTAGGGTTAGGGTTAGGATTAGTTTCCGGTTTATAGTATAGCCCTTCCCCGGGTTACCTATTTAGGGTGGTTTCCCGTATTTAGTGTGTAGAATTTTTGCTCTTTAAATTAATAATGGCTTTATATCGTTTCTTTACTAATTATTTGGTTCACACATTGTATAGAAGTCAGATCTCAGGTACTCAAATAATGAGTGGCGGATTTAAACATAAAAAGAGTTATATTTTGGTAAACATTTAATTCTGGGTTAATAACAACTTCACTTTCATCTAATCCCCGAGTGAAAGTTTCAGATACTAGCCATACCATTTATCTGGATAAAGTCCGTATGACGCTGGCGAAGCACGCTTGCAAATGGATGACCTGACCGCCTAGGGGCCTACTATTTAGAAACCATTTAAAGAAATGATATGGATCCCTGTCTTGTCATAATAATAATGATTTACACAAATTAGAAAGATAATATAAAATTACAAAATATAAATCACAATCAAATCTTGTAGAGATCGTAAACTAAACTAACGAGAAACATTTCCACCGGGATAAATGTTATAGATTTTGTTTAGAAACTTAAAACAAAACATAAGTATTTCAGCTGTGCGTCCCTTCCCATTAGATGTGAAGCGGTGCTTATGTCGATAAAACCATCAACTGAGAGCACCTTAATTCGGAGCGTGTCGACTCGAACTGATGTGGTGTTGTTTCCATCGATCGACACCATGATGTCCATGTAAGACGCTGGCTCGCTAGTCTGGAGATGGCGGGTTCGCTTCCGGTGTTATCGGGATTTTCCGGGGCGGTTTCTCTATGTCAGTTGTTTCCCATAATTTTGTCTTACTGGTTATGAGCTACCTTATCGTCAACTTAAGACTTTGATCGCTTACTTACTGAAACAGTAAAAGTGTAGTAGAATTGAAACTGATCTGATAAGACAGAAATCAACAGATGTCTGAATTGAAGTGTAGCACTGGATGAATCAATGCATCGCGTGGTCAACTAACCTAAATTGTTAGGAAAATACTAATCGTATCAAATGTTTCAGGTGAAGTGTGCCGTGAGAGCCAGCTTTGAGCATGATGGACCACTGTGTTTATCATCCATTAGTGAAGCTACATTTATCGGTTTGGAGGTATAGTATTTCAGATTAAATCATTGGCTGGGAGAATTTCGTGTGATCTTTTAAAGCAAAGTTGATTACAAGGCTTCCACGTAGGATTATCTGCAGGTGAATGAGAAACCAAGAACAATAACGTTTAAGCTTACGTGCAGCTGTGGCATGAAGGTTTCTTCTAAACATATTCTGACTGGT
Organism: Patella vulgata; assembly: GCF_932274485.2. Taxonomy (NCBI): domain Eukaryota; kingdom Metazoa; phylum Mollusca; class Gastropoda; family Patellidae; genus Patella; species Patella vulgata. The sequence continues at coordinate 1,171,386 of NC_065884.2, forward strand.
CGAAAAGAAAGTTATCAGGGATAATCTTTAAGATATGGCAGTGTTCCCAATCCGTTTTACCCGAGAACAAATAGACAAGAAATGTCCCAAGTTCGTGTGTGATTTTGGCTTACATCACTAGTATGCTAGCGGGAAATGGGGAATGTTCTACTTTGAGATGAGTTGAAGTTTACGTAAGTCAACACCTACAGTGGGACTGGCTGCAGTAACCCTGCCGTCCCACCGTCAGTCAAAGCATAACCTCGGGGATGGAGGCCGCGTAGGTCACAATCTCACCCTAATTAGGCTTTATTATTTTTACTTTGTTTACCGTAGCAATGCATTGGATCGTAGAAGAAAACTGTGTCTCTTGTCAATCTGCGCCTGACCTCTCTTTGTTACGATCCCACCTTGATGGGAAAGAATGGGGGAACGTGGATCAGTAAAACATGCCATCCTCTATCCTAACGATCCTAATGCAATGCATTATATCTCAAAGTGAATGACTGTGCCATTAGCTAAGTGATGGGGTGTGTGAATTATTTGTTCGTCCTTTCATTCTTACCCCCCTCCCGCCCCCTGGGGTGTAGGGGGTGTTAAGAATATACCCTTCCTATGTCTATGCCCTGCGTGTCGTAAGAGGCGACTGAAAGGATCCTTGTAATGGGGCAACATGTTTGCCGTGCGTTGCGACCCGTGTCGGTGGAGAGGGGAATCCTGGTAATTGAGTGGGGATTTGGCTTGCGAGCCCTTTCGCTGCAACACATTACTTTGGCCCATGGTTCACCTAGACGGGAGGTCGGTGTGGCCTACTCTGATCAATCGGCTTTGGTAGTTTTAGCTCTGTAGAATGTACATTTCTCAATTTCAATGCTTAGTTGTTTTCTATACTCAGCAGAATTACCTTTGTGTCCTGAGTACATTCTACAGAGTGGCGGCTTGGGTCAATCAGGTTAGATAAGTAGTTTTACTTTCTGGCTTGAGTATACCCCTCGTGGAGCCCTGAGACCATGCGTCGGATATCCGCGCTAGTCCTCCCCTTAGTAAATTTCATGGATTCCCCCCCCCCCCACACACACACACGCACACAAACAAAAGAACGAAAAACAAAACAGAAACGCCCTAATACAGAGGACGTCTCTGATTTATTTAATTTGAAAAGCAAAATTTCAAAGGCATGGCCGAGGTTTCTCTTGATTTAGATTCCCTCTACAGACCTGTCCAAAGTTTCACCATTTTTAATAACCAAGGGCATTGCTGGCTTAGCTGGTGAGCCCAGGGCTATTAAAAAACTTAAAAATGGAACACTCTTGATAAAATGTGCCAAGGAGCAGCATGCTACCATGCTGCTTAAATCAACATCTTTGGCAGACATCCCCATCAAGGTGTCTCCACACAGGACACTGAATTCAAGTAGAAGAGTAATTCGATGTATACATGTTATAAATGCCAAAAATTTGGACACAGTAAAACCGTCTGCAAAGGTAAAGACACCTGCGCTCGGTGTGGCCATGATGGATTTCTGTTGTGTTAATTGCAAGGTTAAGCACTTTGCTTACTCTCGCGAATATCCTATTTGGAAAAAACAGAAACGAGTCTAACAGGTTATGTCTGAACGTAAAATGTAATATTTTGATGCTAAAAAACAAGTAGAACTTTCTACACTTTTTCCCATTGCACCACAAGGAAAATCTTAATCAAGTGTAGCCAAAGTTTCTACTAGAACCATTTCTGTTCAGACAGATTTAACCTGGCATAAAAAAGAGAAAATGCCTAAAATAATATCATCAGATCATGTAAAAGGGGTATCGGGCTGATCGCAAACCAGTGAGAGCTCGATTCAAATGATTAATTCTTTGCCTGGCGAGGGTTCATCTTCCTTGCCTCAAACTGAAGATGTTGGGATCATTCCTAACTCTTCCCCTCAGAACGACAAGGAGTCATCTATCTCGCCTCTCCCTGAAACTGTCACGCTTGATTCCAGGTCTACTGGGTCAGGCTCGCAGATAAAGGGTATTCTACCAACACAAGAAGGTCTTTCCAAAAAAAAAAGAAAAGAAATTGGCAAAGATGCGCGAGAGAGAGAAAAAGGGTTCACAAAATCCCATCTCTCTCTATAATAGATATGGGGATGATCTGATAGACGGTATTATCGTCGCGGATGTTCATAAGGAACCCGTCGGTAAGCCGCCAAAAATTAACTATCCCTGACAATGGTCAATTCGATTTATTCAATGGAATTTTCGTGGTTTGAAACCAAATTTTAATTCAAAATTTCAATCCTTTAGTTATTTGTTTACGGGATACTTTCTTGCGGAATTCTGACACTTTGTCTTTTAGACATTTTGTTAGTTACCATCAATAATCAGCTAATGATGGTAGAGCTCATGGGGGTCTTTCTATTATTCTTAATGGGGATATCCCTCAGAGTCACGTCGCCCTCAACTCGCCTTTACAGACAGTTGCAGTTAGGGTGACTTTGCTTATTCCTATAACACTCTGCTCTGTATATCTTCCACCAAGTTTATATCTTAATTCCAGAGATCTTGATGACCTTGTTGCCCAACTCCCTCTCCCTTTTATTATTAGGGTAGATTTCAATGGCTATCATTCGCTCTGGGGTAGTCCAGATGATAACCAAAGAGTTAAACAAATAGCGGACTTCATTAACATTAATAATTTGTGTTTATTAAATGATGACTCGCCTACTTATCTACATCCTGCCACGGCTTCTTTTTCCTCCCTCGATCTCACCATTTGCTCCCCGGTCCTGTTTCAGGATTTTACATGGAGAGTAAATGAAGATCTGTGTGGTAGTGACCACTTTCCTATCTTGATTGATGATAATGTTCCCTCTCCGGTCGAAAGACCTCAGAGGTGCAAGTTGCATAAGGCTGATTGGGCTCTTTTCGAATCTTTGTCTCTTCTCTTTTGATACAAAGGAGTTAGAAGATGCAGATGAACCCATGGCCTTATTCACTTCAATTCTTCAAGATGTAGCTGAGCAGGCGATTCCAAAAACCACGACTACACCAAAACTTTTCAATAAATCATGGTATAACGATATTGCAAATCCGCTTTTAAAGAGCGTGATCGTATCCTGAGACGACTAAAGAACCACCCTACCATGGAGAATATTGCGGCATACCAAATGGTCCGGGCGAAGGCTCGTAGAACAATACGTCAAGCAAAGAAATCTTCATGGCAAGGTTACGTCTCAAGGATCAATTCCCGTACCACATCGAAGTCAGTATGGGATAGGATTCGTAGGATTAAAGGTAAAAGTATTGCATTATCAGTTAACCATCTAAATGTTGATAATACCACCTTAACAGCATTTCCTGATATTGCTAATTCTCTGGCCAGTACAATTTCATTTAACTCATCATCCAATTTCTCCTCTGATGCCTTTCGAGGCCTTAAAGTTCAACAATGATGAATGCTATAATGATACCTTTTCCATTGCTGAGGTCCGGGATTTGCTAAAGCGAGCTCGGGATACTGCAACTGGTCCAAATGAAATACACTACCAAATTCTAAAACCCTTTTCCACTCTCTTAATTTTACTAGATCTTTTTAACCGAATTTGGGTTGATGGGAAATTCCCCCCTTCGTGGCATGAAGCCACAATAATTCCCATCCCTAAACCCGGAAAGATCATACGAATCCTACCAACTATCGCCCGATCGCTTTAACTAGCTGTATTTGCAAAACCATGGAGAGATTGATCAATCGAAGGCTTGTTTGGTACCTTGAGTCCAACAACCTCATAACAGACCTCCAATGTGGATTTTTGTTCCAAAGGAGCACTCTTGATCATCTCGTTCGATTTGAAACGTTCGTCAGGGGCGCTTTCATCCAGAAGCAACATTTAGTTGCAATATTTTTTGATCTGGAAAAAGCGTATGATACCACATGGAAACATGGTATCATGCGCGACCTCCATAACCTCGGCCTAAGAGGTCGCTTACCTATCTTCATTAAAAATTTCCTGGAAGATAGGTCGTTTAAGGTACGACTGAGATCAATATTCTCTAACCCATTTCCTGAGGAAATGGGGGTTCCACAGGGAAGTATTTTATCTCCTACTCTTTTTGCTTTAAAAATTAACACGATTCCAGCGTGCCTTAAACCAGGTACAAACGGCGCTCTTTATGTTGATGACTTTCAGATGTGCTATGGTTCTACAGACATGCGGATAATCGAACGTAAGTTGCAGCTTTGTTTGAATTCACTTCAACAATGGGCAACCGAAAATGGATTTCGTTTTTCGAAATCCAAGACTGTTTGCATGCATTTCTGTCAGAAACGAGGTTTGCATCCCGATCCAGAACTATTTTTGGATGGCAACCGCCTACCAGTTGTGGATGAAACCAAATTTCTGGGGTTGATATTTGATAAAAAAAATTATCATTTATTCCCCACAATAAAAACCTAAAAAAGTAATTTCTGAAAGCCCTCAACATATTGAGAGTATTATCAAATACTGACTGGGGAGCAGACCTTAAGGTCTTGTTCAGATTATATCGAGCATTAATAAGATGAAAACTCGATTATGGGTGTATTGTGTATGGGTCTGCCCGCGAGTCTTATCTCAAAGAGCTCGACACCATACACAACCAGGGAGCATTTCGTACATCTGCAGTGGACAATTTATACATCCAGGCGCATGAGCCCTCACTGCACAACAGACATGATAAACTGGCCCTGCAGTATGCTACGAAAAAAGAATCCCTTCCGAATGACATTTCATTTAACACCATATTTAGACCTTTTCATGAGCATTTGTATCTGGTGAAGACTGATGTTATTCAACCATTCGGTATTCGCATACAACCCCTTTTGTCTGAGTCTGGTATCAGCCTTGACGGTATTGCGAATACCCCTGTCTTTAGAACTCCACCGTGGGCTATATCTCCCCCAAAGATCGATTTCGATCTTACTCAACATAAAAAGAGAGATACTAGCTCTAAGGTGTTCCAATCTCTCTTTAGAGAGTTAAGGTCTAAGTATGGTGATTATGCTCATATTTACACAGATGGTTCTATGAGCTCCGGGCCATTCTTCAGGCCTTGGAGTTCATACAATCCTCTTCATCTTTAAAGCATATCATCGTTACTGATTCTCTGTCCTCGGTTCAAGCAATTTACAATATATAAACATCCATTAGTAGCAGATGTTTATCGTCTTCTACTATCTTACGAGTTCAACAGCTGGCTCTGGAGATATATTTTTGAAGCAATCAATTATAACTGTTATACTTTTAATTCCAGATTCTAACGCCGTTAATAACCATTGGTCCTAACCAAAAGGATTCAATCAGACTTCGACCAACTGCACCTATTTGCCATTCAAATGAAGCAAATTGTCAGCTAAATGTAGAGATTAACTATCCAAAAGTAGATAAATGTGATGACCGGGCAATGTTTGGGCACAGTAACTGTATTTTAGATATTACTGGTACAGAATGGGATCAAGTATTTGAAATGGAAGTACAATTATCCCCTGCTCAAATCTATGTTGACAGATCATTTATCCATTATATAAAATTAAGAACAGTGGCTTTGTTTCCACCTCACCGTATTTGGGGGAACAGTAGTATTGGTGATATACAGGTGAGCTACCATAATGAATACTCTTACATATCCTAACAAGTTTTAAATTAATATGTACACCTTTGATTTGACTCTGCTCGATTTTGATTTTATATTTATTTATTTTCATGGTTAATATTGGTTCGACGCTCTCATCAATGCCTTGACATTTGGAATATAAACATACTAACATCAAACCCTATTCTTCTATTAAAACAAAATAATGCCTTCTTAGCGAGATATGACCAGAGAAGTACCCTTGTAAGAAATTGCAATGTTAATCACATATACCGTAGTTTATTAAAATAAACTAATACACTAATATTTCAAACCCTGAGATTGTAAGATTTGGATGTAAAATCAGACGGTGCCATGGGGTGGACACAATGATCATAACTTACCTCTTGGATCTTCCGCCGCACAAGATGCGTAGCAGCAAGGGGGTCACAGCCCGACTTAATGGCAACAGTAGGTCGAAAACATTTCGGAGTAAAACCAGTAATAGCAAAACCTGCTAAACGAATTGACTAAGCACGAATTTGATTAATTGTATCAGACTTGATACGCTTGAATGATTTAATTAAAGATACATTATGGGAGATTGATAAAGAGCTGACAGCTCTCACTATAATAGTTAAAAACTAGATACTGTAAAGGGAATTTGCTGTAAATTTCAGTGAAATTAATCCACTCTGAGATTTTAGCGGTTGAATTTTGGCCCTAACCTCGATCATCATTACTAAAGTCAGTGCGATAAAAAAAACATAGTCTCGATTATCCATTTTTTGATTTAATTATCAATGAGCGTTAAGCAGCAGATATGATTTTAATCCAGTAAATAGCGAAGGCTAGCGATGACATCGAGGGTTGATTATGGTCTTAGTAAGTTAATTAATGTCTAATTAATAATTTAGATAACATTTCAGGCCTAAAGAAAGATCCGCAATAGTCAGATAGATTTACCTCTTGCATAATGTATGTTTAAGGAAATGGGAAGAGAGGAAAATATGGTTTAACGCCCACTTGACACAAACTATGTCATTTCGGGACTACCATATTGTTCAATTTTATTTCAATAATTCGCTTGCGCGTAGGGGTCTTTAGCATTGGGAGGAAACCAGAGGACCCGGAGAAAATCCACGACGTTGGACAGGCAACCCTACTCCTTGTCACGTAAAACCGAGGAATCGTAACCACGTCAGTTGACTCAATGACATACCGTATGATGCATTCGTAAACCTTCATCGAGAAAATCTTTCTCGCTAGGGTAGACCACGTCTATTATAATAACCTCTATTATAACAATTCGAGCTGACAGGATTAGTAGATTGACTGTACTGGTATTTAGCTGCAGATATTTCGGCTGCAGTTTTTTTTAAGTTATTTAGACTGTCTTGTGTGAATGTTGATGAATTTCGTTCTGAACTTTTGAACTAATAAAGCGGACTGCAAGTAATTTATTTGAGTTGAGAGAATAACAAATAAATTGGTTAAATCAACTTCAGTGACTGGTCTAACTTTTAAGTCTATGGTGTGTAGCCAACAGAACGCTGTTTCGGTGTATCAGGCTGATTTACTAATTGACGATAAATGATTCTGATCAGGCTGTCTAGAAGTTTCCCTTCATTAAGGGAATCTCTTAACGACTCGAATTCCCTTTGACTAGACCCTATCTTACATAGCTGTCTCATTTTATCAAAAAATCATTAATTTTGTCTTCATCACACATTGCGTTCTTCACCCGTGAATTGGCACGTTTGGCAAAGACTGTTATACTGGTCTACGACATATGTCGTAAACTTTATTGTCGTAAAATTAATATTGATTCGTGTGACTACAGCCAATTACAACTCGTTTATTAAATCACTGGCAAAAAAAGAAAGCATATTCATTTAGCTTTCATTTAATTTCAGATTCATCTTGTACCCGATACACGTTCAATTGAAACCAAAATGTGCAAGGCCGAAACTGATCCGCATATGTTCACAAGTGAAAGCAAGTGGGTAAACTAAATATCACAATTGTTAAAATCTTATGATAGATCTCAGAACCGTGTCTGGCCTGCAAACTGTGAAACTTTCGTTACCCAACATGTTACACGAGTGAAAAGAAATGCGGCGATCATGTTACATCTGTTGGTCAACTCCGCATGAATTAATGAGTTCTTCCCACCGATTTGGTGCTCATCGTGAAAGAGTTAGCAGTATCATCAAAATGATATCGCCCTACGAGAGGAAACGAAAGCGAATTGCTATATAGTTTATAAATTACCTGCGTTGCTTGTACTACAAGTTGAGGTGGGGGATGGAGGGGTCTGACTCTTGCGTTAAAATGTTTACTGGTAACTGTACTGAGAACGAAAATACAATCATACAGTACTGACAACGGTTCCGAGACCACACAGGAACGGTTTACAGTACGGAATGCTTACGTTTGACCGATTTACACTATAAAGAATTAACCATTCCGTATTCGGCGCGGTTCCTGGCACGCTTGGAATTTGTAATGTAAACGGAGTTAGTGAGTGTTGCCTATTAACAAGGCATTATGTAAGATTAGGTAAAGAGCTGACAGTTAGCGCTATACCAGTTACAATTAGATAATCCAGAGTGAATATGCTTAAAAGTTCAGTCCAATTACTTCATTCTGAGCCGTGTTATCGTCATTACAATAACAGTGTAGCCTCGATTGTCATTACTGCCGTTATGACGATAATAAACAAAGTCTGGATTATCAACAGCAAATCGGATTAAGATCTATAAACAATAATACATACCTATTTATTTAGGCGACCTTTATTAATCTCCCCAGTTACTAAATATCACAGAACGAATTTCGATCTGTTGAAAAAAGGGCTATATGATGGCATCGAGAGTTGATTAGGGTCTTGGTCAGTTAATTAATGTAACATTTAGGGCATAAAGAAAGACCAGCAACAGGCAGATTGTTTAACTACTAACTACTAGCTTTACAATCCTTATATATATATATATATATATATGTCATTGAGAAAGAGAACACCTTCTCTGTATTGTTTCAAGCGTGGGGACAAATAATCTCTCATTAATTTATGTCGCACCAACTCTGTATATCTGTATACGTTCTGCAAGTCCGAATTTGTGAGATTTAGTTTCGAACTTGCTGGAAATAGTCAGCTATCCGATTGAAGGAACCTTATTGAAATTCCGAATCGTGTTTCAGTTTTAAACAGAGTTAGTGTCTCTACCTTCACCTAAGCTACTGGTGGGTGTATATGGGTAATTTTATTTCCCCCGTCAGCTAGAAATCAATGTGTATTATTCGTCTCAAACAAAAATGCTGAGCTTTGTATTCTGTATAAATATGTATATAATTGTAGCTATTATGAGCACAGGCGCGAAGGGGTTTTTACTTTATACGAGAATAAAGAGTGGCTACAAGAGGTAAGCTGGATTAATCATCTACGATTTTTATATGCACACATTGTCATATGGACGTATTTTATGGTCGCCCCAATCCGTCCGTCCGTCTGTCCGTGCACAATTGGTTTGTGGACACACTACAGATCACAATTTGTATCCGATCTAGGCGACTTTAAAGTAGCCAAGTCTCTAACTCAATATCATCCACAGTTTCCGACACTGACAACACGAATTATTTGTCAATATAAATCAACATTGATGTTGTGATCAACATTTTACTATTGGTAAACAAATCGTATACCAGAATGCGCTTCAGCGCCATTTGTAACAAGGGTCTCGACGAACGAGGTTAGACATATTACACAAGTCATGTCAAACAGTGAGGCCATATTCTTATCTGTATACTACTGGTGTAGACTTATAACCAGACGCTAGATATTGTCATTGATATAACACTATAGTGTTATTTTAGGTCTGTGAAAAGTGTTCTGTTTAATATAGAAATCTTTACCTACATGATGTGTGACGAAAACTAGGGCAATAAAGTAGCTTGCATTATCCTACTACTAACTTAGAGTCTAGACTTAGAATAACCCACCCCCATAGATATTGTAGTTTCGTGTATGTAAACTTTGTAGTTTCCTGTATTCGTTGAACTCAGTAACAACATAAACGGTGTTCCTGAGTCTTAGACGATCATCTGTCCCCATAATATTAAATTGAGACCTCTGGTGTATTTCGCAGAACATAACTGATTTGAAATTAGAGTAATTGAGACCCATTTGTGTCAATTTCCAAGTCTCAAATATTAGCGATTTGGCTCTTTTAATTATGGGTTTTATCTCTCAAAGATCTCGGTTTATTTCGATATTGACATGTATAGGACCGTATCAGATTATGTCCCCAGGTTGTATGAAAATTCGCGTTTTTAGCTTGTGGAGACTTTAGAGGGCACATTTTTTTATTATCCGATTTAAGTTTATTACCGAACGATCGAGGATCCTTTCGATATTCACGTATATGGGACCGTAAGTTTTGAATTATGACCCCTTTTATACCACAAATGCGGCTGTAGACTATGGGACCTCTAGACGTCACAGTTTTATGAACTTAAAGCTGAACTCCGATTATAAAACTACAGAAATAATTAAATAAAAAAAAGGTTACGCCCAAAACAACCGCCATACTTGTTTTCAATTTCTTGAACTAACATGGCGATCGCTTTGAGCGGACAAACACATAGACAGGCCACGCCCACTTCCAGTATTTGCTGTGTCAAGTGAAGTGTCCACATCCGGTTAGATATAGTCAACTACCAATTACCTCCTGACTGATTGAAGTCTTTCCACTATCAGCTCACAGAAAATATTATTGCTAGTACAATTATTATGTCTGATTAGGTATATATTATTTTACTAATTAGACGAAAAAAGTCAACCACGGAGTACTTTTGCTCTAAAAATAACAGAGAAACTGTCTTATCCCAAATAATAACAAATCAACCAACACCAACCAATTGTTTCTCATTTTGTGAAATTTGTGCACAACAGAGTAGAAACACCGAATACTTTTCTGCGTCATAAAAACTAGTGGAAAGACTTCAATCAGTCAGGAGGTAATTGGTAGTTGACTATAAATAACCGGATGTGGACACTTCGGTTGACACGGCAATTACTGGAGGTGGGCGTGGCCTGCCTATGTGTTTGTCCACCCAAAACGATCGCCATGTTAGTTCAAGAAATTGAAAACAAATATGGCGGTTGTTTTAGGCGTAACCTTTTTTTTTATTTAATTATATCTGTAGTTTTAAAATCGGAGTTCAGCTTTAAAATATAAGTTTATACCCGAAGGAAATTGGTTCTTTTTAATATTAATATTAATACAAAATCATAGACATTGAAAACACGAATTATTTGTCAATTTAAATCAACATTGATGTTGTGATCTTACCGGGAAACGATGGGCTTCTGTTTTCCAATATTTAAGATAAAAATAAACATTTCACAATTGGTCCACGAATCGTGTACCATAATGCATTTCAGTGCCATTTGTAATAAGGGACGCGCAAAAAAGAGGCTAGGCATTTTCCACTAGTCATGTCAAACGGTGACGTCATATTCGTATCTGAAGAGCATGCGCAATAAATACTATCGGTGTAGACTGGAATAACCAGACGCTAGAGATTGGCATTCGATTGAGACTTCTGGCGTATCTCGCCGAACGTAACTGATTAGAAATTACAGTAACAACTGAAACGATTGAATGTAAATCAGTTTATACATTCATATCACATTACATGTTTTATATGCGTTGAGACCCATTTGTGTCAATTTCTAGGTCCCAAATATTAGCGATTTAGCCACTTTAATATCAATTCTTGTGGCCAGATTTAATGCAGATTGTAGTCATTTATTTGTGCTGCAGTCTGTAAGACTTTAGCCAGTTCACATGCTAATACAGGAAACCTGTGTATACTCCTTTTCCAATAACACGTTGGTAAATTTGAATATGTGTCAGCACATATGAAAGTCAGTCAGTTAAAAAGATAGTCGGATAATGGAAACCTAGTTTTGTTTTATTTTAATGAATCAAAAATTGTTTACAAACAATACAATTATTGCTTTAGCAAACAAAAAATACGATAGAAAACATGTGTAATTATGAATACGTTGCTATTATCAGGTTCAGATTCAAACAAAATCGTGTAATGGTGAAGCGTATTGTAGCTGTGGCACGGCAATTAGAGCTGGAAAAGCCGTCTACATCCTGAATCACTGTGAGGGTAGTTGGGAAATAAACTATAGGCATTGTGATGACAGAAAATATTTACTTGATGTCAAAAAAAAAGATGATAAGACCTATACGGTAAGTATTTTCCATAACTTCAGAAGTAAATAACTTTGCTTTTATGACCGTGGGATTGGTAGTGTGTCATTCAGTAATGCAAGTAAAATATTATATAAACTACAATATGTTTTCGGATCAGTCAATCTGAATTCCAATTTTACAACTTCAAAATCAGATTTAAATCAATGGAACTTAACGTCCCGTTTTATTATTCCGAATGTGCTAATGAAGATGAGCATATGCCGTGCTGTATGCTATGAGGTAAATGTTACCCTGATAGCATTTGATTCCGACTGTCAAGAGTTCTCTTAGTGCGGAGGGGTATGTGGTCTGGTACGTGAAAGTGCAAGGTTTGTCACTGAATCAAAGTAGCATAACTCTCTTAATTCTTCAAGAGGTGTTATACGGTCTCAGGATTTAGAAGGCAGCTTTGAGATAGAGATGCTTGAAATCTCGCCTCACAAGGTGTTACCTACGTCAAACGTATTTCTATCAGACGTAATGGTATTATTATTCAAACAAACACCTATATCCTGACCTTTGATAAATCAGATCTTCCTAGGATGATCAAAGCTGGTTTTCTTGCCATACCAGTAACCCCTTACATCCCAAATCCATTGCGTTGCTTGCATGGTCAACGCTTTGGACACAGTAAAAACGTGTGTAAGGGGAAAGCGATGTGTGCTCGATGTGGACAAAATGGTCAGGAAAGTACATCTTGTCAACCCGACCACCACTGTATTAACTGCCAAGTGCCTCATTTTGCGTATTCTAGAGAGTGCCCAATATGGAAAAAAGAAAACAAGTTAAGAATGCGTTTGCGAGAGAACCATGCAGGGACCGGCACATGGTGGGTGACCGATTTTCACCATTTTTTTAGGTATGATGAGTAACCCCTCCAAACCCCACTGCCACAATTTTAGATCAATCGAACCATTTGTATACGCCCACATTTTCATGTGGGCGTTTTTAGCTTGTGGACACTATAGAAGTCATAATTTTTATCCGATTTAAAAAAACGTATTATTATATCACCGTTACACCCTAAGACGAACTGAGTTCGAATTTCGTGAAAATCGGCCCAAAATTGACAGACAAAATGGCCCCCGTTCGGGCTAATATAGCTTAAAAATATGGTATATCAAGGTTGTGGACCCTATAGAGGTCACAATTTTTATCCGATTTTGTTGAAACTTGAAATGTAAGTTTATAACTCAAAGATCTCGGTTCCTCTCGATATTCGCGCATATCGGACCGTAATTTCCTGAATTATGGCGCCTGATTGTATGAAAAATTGCGTTTTTAGCTTGTCGACCCTATAGAGGTCATAATTTTTATCCGATTTAAAAAAACGTATTATTATATCACCGTTACACCCTAAGGATGGCTGAGTTCGAATTTTGTGAAAATCGGCCTAAAATTGACAGACAAAATGGCCGCCGTTCGTTCTCAAATAGCGTAAAAATATGGTATATCAAGGTTAGGGACCCTATAGAGGTAACAATTTTTATCCGATTTTGTTGAAACTTGAAATGTAAGTTTATAACCCAAAGATCTCGGCTCCTATCGATATTCGAGCATATCGGACTGTAACTTCCTGAATTATGGCCCCTGATTATACGAAAAATCGCGTTTTTAGATTGTGGACCCTATAGAGGTAATAATTTTTATCCGATTTAAAAAACCGTATTATTATATCACCGTTACACCCTAAGGCGAACTGAGTTCGAATTTCGTGAAAATCGGCCCAAAATTGACAGACAAAATGGCCGCCGTTCGGGCTAAAATAGCCTAAAAATATGGTATATCAAGGTTGTGGACCCTATAGAGGTCACAATTTTTATCCGATTTTGTTGAAACTTGAAATGTAAGTTTATAACTCAAAGATCTCGGTTCCTCTCGATATTCGCGCATATCGGACCGTAATTTCCTGAATTATGGCGCCTGATTGTATGAAAAATTGCGTTTTTAGCGTGTGGACCCTATAGAGGTCATAATTTTTATCCGATTTAAAAAAACGTATTATTATATCACCGTTACACTCTAAGGATGGCTGAGTTCGAATTTTGTGAAAATCGGCCTAAAATTGACAGACAAAATGGCCGCCGTTCGTTCTCAAATAGCGTAAAAATATGGTATATCAAGGTTAGGGACCCTATAGAGGTAACAATTTTTATCCGATTTTGTTGAAACTTGAAATGTAAGTTTATAACCCACAGATCTCGGCTCCTATCGATATTCGGGCATATCGGACTGTAACTTCCTGAATAATGGCCCTGATTGTACGAAAAATCGCGTTTTTAGATTGTGGACCCTATAGAGGTAATAATTTTTATCCGATTTAAAAAACCGTATTATGATATCACCGTTACACCCTAAGGCGAACTGAGTTCGAATTTCGTGAAAATCGGCCCAAAATTGACAGACAAAATGGCCGCCGTTCGTTCTCAAATAGCGTAAAAAATATGGTATATCAAGGTTGTGGACCCTATAGAGGTCGCAATTTTTATCCGATTTTGTTGAAACTTGAAATGTAAGTTTATAACACAAAGATCTCAGTTCCTTTCGATATTTGCGCATATCGAATTGTAATTTCCTGAATTATGGCCCTTGATTGTAGGAAAAATCACTTTCTTGTTAGCTTGTTCTCTATCCATCTCTCGAAAATGTGGGCGTATCCTGCCTGGCAGCCGCTGGTTAGAGTGTAGAAAAAAATTTGAAATTTTAAGACCGAAAAAAGCCAAAAAAATCGTCATTTTCAGGCCATTTTTCAATTATGACGTACAACTAAACTACGGCAAGTAGATTAATGAAACTTTATAGGGTAGCAGATATGGCTATACATTCTGAAAGTTTGATGAACTTACATCGCGCGTTTTTTGGTATAGGGACTTTTTTGTTAGCTTGTTCGCTATCCATCTCTCGAAAATGTGGGCGTATCCTGCCTGGCAGCCGCTGGTTAGAGTGTAGACAAGAATTTGAAATTGTAAGACCGAAAAAAGCCAAAAAATCGTCATTTTCAGGCCACTTTTCAATTATGGCGTACAACTAAACTACGGCAAGTAGATTAAGGAAACTTTATAGGGTAGCAGATATGGCTATACATTCTGAAAGTTTGATGAACTTACATCGCGCGTTTTTTGGTTAAGGGACTTAGTGCTGCAAGGTACCAAAATAGCTCAATTTAGGTATGTCATTTTATTCCACCTATATCTCACCCACTGCGGGTTTAAGGGTTTTTTTTGGAATGCTGACTAAAAAGGCAATGATCTATAGTATTAAGATCAAGAAAAAATTGGGTGACACCCGACCCGTTTAGTAGTAAATAATTTCCATTTTTGTCCAAAAATAACGATTTTCAACAAAAATGATTAAAATAAACCGCTTTATTTACACACTGAAAAATGTCACATGGCACTGGAAATCAAATTAACGTGGGTTCCAGTTCCATTAAGAGCAAATCAAATAATTCACGTTTAATAAATGTTACATTATCAAAACTACACATACCTATTACCAATAAGTATTTCAAATTAAAAAAATATCGCTACACTTTACTGTCTACAATCTATCTAAACATATATTTATCTAATAAGTATCTAATCACGAAAACTGAGCTCACAATGACACCGTTAAAATTTTCAAACGATGACGTTTGAAAAGCTTAATTTACAGTAATTGCCAAAAGAGCTGTTCTTGGTAAATACAATTAATCTATCTAAACTATTTTTCAACATTTTATTAATTCGGCAATATAATCACATGATCTAGTAAAAGGATGGTGAATTTTTGAACAGCAAATCGAAAAACAAAACATTGTAGTAGTCATTTACATCTGTCTATACTTGACAAACGAATCAAGCGATATTTCAAAAAGACAAAAGCAAATAGTATATGAGAGTAAGGTCACTATTGTACCATACTCCCCGCAGTATTTCGTTTGATTAGACCTAATCCCACTCAACACTGCCGTAATGAAAGCAAATTTATGTTCCAAATTATGACTGGTCAATAGTCCGATTAACACCCAATACCTAACTGCGTAACAATATCATTCGGGTTTAACAGAGTTCCAAATATGTTTACATAACGTTACGTCATGATTCACGAAATTTATTTCTCCCAATTAAACAGTGCATCCCAGAATATTGCAGAAAAACTAATTGCGTGACAAACGCGGCTATCAAAACGACTACAATGTAAACAATGAACAGCTGATTGCAGCAGCCATCTTGGATGCTTGAGTGCAAATCTTACTTGGGCCTAAATCCAGGACAACCGCATTAAATGACAGCGTCCTATTTCTGGGACATGGTTCTCAAACATAAAATATGCATTGAATGTAGTAATATAATGAGTATTTATTAGTCATAAGATAACAGTTTTTGACAAATTTCACTAATTTGACTGTTCATGCTCAAATTGGACCCTAAGAGAACACCTACCTTCTTCAGTGTCTCATGGTACAAATATTGCATCTCGTACAACCACATCATTTGAACTTGTATTTTTCAGATGTGTATTTGGACCTCATAAAATACATTCTGATTTACTTAATACAATTAAATTTAATTTCAACATAGTTCTTGTCATCCTATCTTTAATGTCATGAGTACACAATTTGATGTCAGAATAATTAGGGAATGAAACAGTTTTTGAAAGGGAATAACTTGCGATCAGCTGTGTAATATGTGCATAAGAATGTCGTCCTAGAAACCATGGTTATCGATTAGTTGTCCTTAGTTCTTAGTATACATTACAGAAAGGACAGGTCCAAGGGCTGATCCATGCAGAACACCAGAATCATCTGTACCGACCCTACACAGGGTTGCTGGAAGGCAGTTGCATAGGCATGGGGCATTATCAGGCCTAATAATCCAGGCAATGAATGATTTTATTGGAAAAACGATGTCAAAAATTAAATCATTTTCTTCAAGTTCGGCCATCAAATTTAATACGAAAGAAATCCGCGCCAGTCATTTTGCCAAAACCAAATATTAGTATTAGTAGTCCTCAACTTCCATTATTAATAGAATTGTCCTCAGCCCCGCAGTGGGTGGGATATATCATCATTAATTTTATATGTTTTAGCATATATCAAAAACTACGTCTAACCCTAACCCAACACATACCTTACCCTGAAGCAAGGAAGTTGGTTGAGGCTGGAACCCCAACATTTGCAATGTCTTTTGCAAATGCAGTCAAGCTGAAGACCACTTCCATTGCTTTTCAAACACATGCTGAATTTCCAGCTGCGACGGAATTCCTCGTCAAAACCGAAACCCACCATTCCTCCAAAGCCCGTAAAACACCCAGACTGTTAAAGGTTCGGACAGGATCCTCGTTACCCTCCTACTACGGGACCTCTAGGAACGCTTTTATCAAAACGTTTCTTGGTGTTATCGCACCTGGATGGATTTCCACCAACTGCCTGATGAGTGGGGGGCACAATCTCCTCAATCTCAGACTCCCCAGACTCATTAACAGGTTCGGGATACAGGACAATCTAATGGATGTTGTTGTTGAAGTACATGACCCCAAGCAACATCATAGAAGTCCTGTTAAACCTCCCTGAATAGTCGTGGTCTTAAATCAAATTTTAATGAAGTTCAAATCTTAATTCAAAAATTTAATCGCTTAGCTATTTGTTTACAAGAAACATTTTTAACGAATTAAGATGTCTTAACACTCAGACATTTTGTTACCTACCATCATTTTCCTAACGATGATGGTAGGGTACACGGTGCTGTTTCCATTTTCCTTAATGGAAATATTCCGCAGAGTAAAGTCGCCCTCAACTCACCTTTACAGGCAGTTGCAGTGAGGGAGACTCTACATATTCCTATCACACTCTGCTCGGTATATTTACCACCTAGTTTACATCTGAACCCCAGAGATCTTGATGACCTTGTTGCACAACTTCCCCTCCCGTTTATGATTACGGGAGATTTCAATGGTCATCATTCACTCTGGGGTAGTCCAGATGATAAAAACAGAGGTCAACAAATAGCGGACTTCACTATCATTAAACATTTGTGCTTATTAAATGATGACCCGCCTACTTATCTACATCCTGCTACAGCTTCTTTTTCTTCCCTTGATCTAACCATTTGCTCTCCGGTCCTGTTTCAGAGGTGTAAGTTTCATAAGGCTGATTGGGCCCTTTTTGAATCTTTGTGTCTCTTCTCTTTTGATGCAAAAGTGTTAGAAGATGCAGATGAACTCATGGCCTTATTCACTTCAATTCTTCAAGATGTAGCTGAGGAGGCGATTCCAAAGACCATGACTTAGCCCAAACGTTTCAATTAACCATGGTATAATAACGTATTTAAAGACCCCTTGAGAATCACCCTTCCATGGAGAATATTGCAGCCTACCAAATGGTTCTGGCGAAGGCCCGTAGAACCATACGCAAAGCAAAGATGTATTCCTGGCAAGGTTATGTCTCAGGGAAAAATTCCCGTACCACTTCCAAATCGGTATGGGATAGGATTCGTAGACTTAAAGGTAAAAGTAGTGCATTAACAGTTAACCATCTAAATGTTGATAATTCCACCCTAACAACATTTCCTGATATCGTTAATTCCCTGGCCAGTACTTTTTCATTCAATTCATCATCCAATTTCTCCTCTGATGTCTTTCAGGTCATTAAACATCAGCAGGAGAAAAGGCGACTTGATTTCAAGTCCTGTAATAATGAATGTTATAATGAAACGTTGTCTATCGCTGAACTCCGCGATTCTCTTAAACGAGCTCGAGATACTGCAACTGGTCCAGATGAAATTCACTACCAAATTTTAAAACATTTACCGTTTTCTACCCTCTTAATACTATTAGATCTTTATAACTGGATTTGGGTTGATGGGATTTTCCCTCCTTCGTGGCATGAAGCCATAATAATTTCCATCCCTAAACCAGGTAAAGATCCTACGAATCCTACCAATTATCGTCCGATCGCTTTAATTAGCTGTATTTGCAAAACCATGGAGAGATTTGTCAATTGAAGGCCAAGAGTCCAAGAACCTCATTACAGACCTCCAATGCAGATTTCGGTCCCAAAAGAGCACTCTTGATCATCTCGTTAGATTTGAAACGTTTGTCAGGGATGCTTTCATCTAGAAACAACATTTTGTTGCTATATTTTTGATCTGGAGAAAACTTATGATACCACATGGTAATATGGTATCATGCGCGACCTGCATAACCTCGGTCTTGTTCCGATTATGTCGAGCATTAATAAGATCCAAACACGATTTTAGGTGTATTGTGTATAAGTCAGCCCGTGATTCTTATCTCAAAGAGCTTGACACCATTCACAACCAAGGACTGCGAATCAGTCTAGAAGCATTCCGTATATATCCATTGCAGAGTTTATACGTCATTGCACGACAGACGTGATAAACTGGCGCTGCAGTATGCTACAAAAACTGCATCCCTGCCTCATCATATTTCATATAACACCATATTTAGACCATATCATGAACATCTTTATTTACTGAAAACTAGCGTGATTCCAACATTCGGTATTCGCATCCAACCGCTTTTGTCAGAGGCTGGCATCAGCCATGACAGTATTGCGAATACCCCTTTGTTTAGAACGCCACTCTGGACTATTTCTCCACCGAAGATCGATCTAGATCTAACAAAAAATAAAAAGAAAGATACTAGCTCCACGGTGTTTCAATCTCTCTTTCGAGAGTTGTGCTCTAAATAAGGTGATTATGCTCCCATTTACACAGATGGCTCCAAAGATGGTGATCGGGTATCTTCGGCTACCGTCACGCCATCTGGAATCATTACTGTTAGACTTCCACCTGCTGCTCCCATATTTACTGCTGTAGACCATTTTTCCGGCATTTCAGTTCATTCAATCCCCTTCATGTTATATTTACTGATTCTTTGTCCACTTTACAGGCAATAAACAACAAACAGCAGACATTTAGTAGAAGACATTTATCGTCTGCTACTATCACATGAGTTCGTCAGCAAGGACATTGTCCTTTGCTGGCTCCCCAGTCATGTTGATATTAAAGGGGATGATCAAGCAGACTTAGCTGCCAAGTCTGCTTTAGATCTTCCCATATCACAATTTCTATTATCATTTTCTGATTTTAAATCTTCAATCAATCTTTTTACTTATGGCGGCTGGCAACGGTCTTGGCATCCTGCAGACACGAACAAACTTCATCACATTCAGCCTCTCCTAGGAGACTAGCCCAACTCCTATAGAACTAACAGGATATATGTTTTGTGTTACTCTCGCATTGGTCATACTATTTTAACTCATACTTTCAATTTAAAGAGAGAGCCTCGACCGGAATGTGAACACTGTCATGTTCCTCTGATAATTAAACACATTTTGATTGAGTGCAAGCATTTCAAAGATATTATATCAAATTTTTTCCGTTGTCAGTCATTACATCACAGGTTTGCCCAACCGGGTTTATATGGTAAAGTGTTAGACTTTTTAAAATGTATCATTTGATTTTTGTATTTAATATTTATATGCATGAAAGTTGTATTTTATTTTTATTTTTACTAACTCTGATATTTTTTTTATTTATGCATATAATGTTTTTCTGTATTATAATTTAGCCTGTCTCGTAATATTCACCATTTTATTTTTACTAACTGTGATATTTTTTTTATTTATGCATATAATGTTTTTCTGCATTATAATTTAGCCTGTCTCGTAATATTCACCATATGTTTGGCGCAATATAGCCCGGTTGGAGCTGACGTGCCATAAAAGCACATTTCATTTCATTTCATTTGCCCACTGCAAGAGAATTATTGATATAAAGTTGAAACATATATTAGCCCCAAAGTTTTTGTTGAGTGGACGTTAGCCCCCTCCCCCTCTCTCTCTCTCGATTTATGGTCCCTTACCTTACTCACAGCCACACGAATTTCTCCAATCTCTAGTATTTGTAATTGACCAAAAAGTGTGTGTGTGTGTGTGTGTGTGTGAGAGAGAGAGGGGGGGATTTTGTATGGATTCATTGATGTCACGAGCAATATAAACTAATTACATACATACGTCCCGGACTTATACTCCCTTTTATACGTCCACACGCATAAGGTTTTAGTGCTCTCACAACAATTAGCCATACAGTTATGATCAACACATACCAATCGTTCCCTTCATGTGATGTCTTGATATATTCAAAATTCAGTTTGTTTTCATTATAAAACATTTGACATCAACTACAGGTTTACTTATATGGGTCTACAGCGTGCTAATTAGTTAGGATACACTAAATCTGTTGGCCATTCTTCATGATATCTGCTTAATTTATTATCAAATTACAGATTGTACTTCCAAGTTCAACGTTAATAACAGTCAACCTGATAAATAGACATGGTGGGAATTTTACAAATGTATTCATAACACCATCGTATGCTGATGTGAACATTTCCCGCGGTTTGTGTGGAAATGTTAATCACTATAAATATAACCCTAACGCAAATGAAAGAATACTTCGAAATGGGGAAGCTTCAAGGACCACTAGAGAATTCTCAATGTCATGGAAGTAAGTATGACTTGACTTGCTGTAGATTATAAGTTATAATGACCTTTCTTTTGTTGTTTTGCAAATATTATTTAGTAATAGAACGGGAAATACACAATTCGGTCGAATATTATTAATTTTTATAACTGGGTGACGTACTGTTAGAATTTTCCGTGCATGACAACCGCTTCTGTCGCAAACGTTGACAACCTAATCCGTACTTGTGTCTACATGAATACGACCTACAAAGGCCACTATCTTCACGTAAAATCTAACCTCGCTGTTAATATGCCAAAGACACCATCAACATGAACTCGTCGGATAGCCTCAACTGCCCCAAAGCAAGAAACATCACCGTTGTTGTTAAAATGTTAACATCATTCATCAAGCAAAGGATTGTCGTTTTTGTTTACTACAAACTTAACGTACAATAAAGTTATTTACATATCCAGACCTATTATAAAAAAGAAAAATGGTTAAAATCATGAACAATTAGTTCCTGTATGTTAATTTGGTGTTAACATTCGCAAGTGAGAAGAGAGGATTGGTCATCTTCTTCTCCCTTTGTCATAATAAAACAGGAAGTTCTACGGATTGATATTTGGCGTCATCAGTCCGGATAGAAAAAAAAAACACATGGGAAATAGGATACGTTTGCAGTTAGCGAAGTTCACGCATTGAAAAATCACATAGCTGGACCCGTGGATTATTTGCATATTAAAAACTGTTCGTACAGTTATAAAATTTTGACAACTGGTAAATGATTTCGGTTTCCGTTTTATTCAGACACGCATGTGCGAATAGAACTTCCGCTATCTGTTGGTAGAATGGTGAGAGATAGCCACTTGGGGTTTAACGCCCACTCGACACAAACTAGGTAATTTCGGGATAACATATGGTTCAATTTCTACTTCAATAATTCGCTTTCACGTATGGGTCTTTAACAGTGGAACGTTTAGATTTATATATAGTCTGCAGTCCCTAAAGTTTTCTATGATCTGGATGACAACTTGGTCATACAAAAACCAGTATTTGTCCATGACTAGTCATATAGTACTCTATTTTGAGAGACTAGTTTAACCGTTAATGCCCGATTCTATGAATTTTGAGATCGCTTCATAAATGTAATATATGACATATCCCGAGAGGAAAGAGTACATTTTGGAGGATATATTGAAGTTTTGCACCATCCATTAAATTTCTTGCAGGGAGTCTGTTCTCTTCCAATGTATTGCACGCGGTGACAATGTGAGTAAAGGTTAAAATGCGACTGCATTCGCAATTCACTGGTTTATAGTTTTGGTGGGTTATTAACTCCTTAGTTCTCAGTTTGTGATTAACCCACATAATTATGTTGCGCGGCGGGATATTGATCTCCCTCTTTACAACTAGATCGTTATTTAATTTGAATCTAAAATTCTTTGCTTGGCCAACTTATTTTTCCATTCTGATTTAATTTTGGTTTTATCAATGCTATTAAATTCCTGTGTGCTATATTTTAAATTTTGGATCTCGCTGAGAGTTGAGTCGTTTGCGAGCAAGTTTTTCTGCAGACCCATTTCCTACTATGCCGAAATGGGATAGTATCCATGTAAATTCTACGGTTTTGTCCGACTATTGTGAATAATTTCTGATCTTGGTGTTATTGTGTCGTGTATTATTGACTCTATGCTGCTAAGGGAGTCTGAGACAAGGACGGCTCTTTGAATGGTGCATGATAAAAGCCAGTTAAGAGCTGTGGACATTGCCCTTTATTCTGCTGTATAGATAGAACATCTATCTGGTAAGCTTTTTGATCTATTAACATTTAATTCTGGAATGTGGACACCTAACTCAGTTTTGTTTGTGTTTGGATTTTGACACCCGTCTGACTATCCTTCAGAAAATCCTGCGACAGCATTGAGCATATTGTGGATTTTCTTTCTTCTTAAAAACATCAATTAGGCTTGTATCATAGTTTGGGTTTAATAAAGTCCATGGAGCTTGATAATACAATACCCTGTCAGTAATCTGATAGTGATCTAGGTCTTTTGATAAATCATTTTGTTCTGTGATCGAAGGGGTGTTCTTATCAAATATAGTATAATGATTGGGTCGGGAATGCTATATTGGAGATATATGGCATTGTCGTAATCAGCTTAAACGAAGCCGCCGTGGTAAGTCACCGATTGGTCACCATTAACGAAGTGTTGTTTTTGTACGCCACATGAAAATGTGGGCGTGTTATGTAGTCGCCCCTGTTCGTCCGGACACTCTTCAGGTCACAAGTTTTATTCGATTTTGACGAAACTTTCGATATTGCAAAGTATCGGACCATAACGTCATAGATTATGATTCCTGATTGTACGAAATATGACGTTTTCAGCTTGTGAACACTCTAGAGGTCAGAATTTTCATCTGGTTTTGATGAAAATTGAAATGCATGTTTATAACTCAAAGATCTTGCTTACTGTTGATATTCGCGCATATCTGACTGTAACTTCTTGAATTATGGCCCTTGATTGTACGAAAAATCCCGTTTTTAGTCTGTGGTGACAATTTTTATCCTATTTTTCAAACCGTGTGAATATATCACAGATTCACCCTAATGATGGTTGAGGTTGAATTTCGTGAAAATCAGGCCATAACTGCTTGACAAAATCGCTTCAAATAGTCTAAAATTATGGTATATCAAGGTTGTGGACCCGCTAGAAGTCATAATTTTTATCCTATTTTTACGAAACTTGAAATATATGTTTATAATCCAGAGATCACTATTTGAGAATATCAGACCGTAATTTCATGGATTATGGCCCCTGATTGTACGAAAAAGCGTCTTTTCGGCTTGTGTATTCTCTAGAGGTCACAATTTTTTTTTATCCGATTTTAAAAACCTTTTAAATATATCACCATTCCACCATAATGAAGGTTGAATTCGAATTTCGGGAAAATCGAAACGAAAATGCCCGCCAAAATGGCCGCTCATTGTACTCAAATTGTGTATAAGTATGTAATACAAAGGTTATGGACCCTCTAGATGTCATAATTTTTATCCCATTTTAATGAAACTTAAAATGTATCTTTATATCTCAAAGATCCTAATCCCGTTCGATAATTGCGAATTTCAGTCCATAACTTTCTGGATTATGGCACCTGATTGTACGAAAAATCGTTTTTGTTTTTAGCTTATTCTCTTTTCATCTCTTGAATAATGTGGGCGTATCTTGACCGGCAACCAATGACTATATTTTATTTAAAGAAATGCAATGGAACATCGCTCACGTCAGTTTTACTCTGCAAATCTACTTTTTTTACATTAGAGTTACAGGTAACATTACAGATCTGTTTAGCGATGATTTAGATAATCTCACTTCTCTCAACTACCAAGACTTTTACTGTAATTGTAATCCTAACGAAGATGATACAAATGATGCAACAAATGATGTAACGTGTAGGCGAAACTGTGGTGCCGCTTTTAAGAATCACACTACCATAAGGGAGTGTTCCACAAAGCTGTCTGTAAAGGAATACCGATTTCGCCGTGAAGTAAAACATAGGATTGTACGGGTAAATATCATATATATGTATATTATTTCAAAAATACGAGTATTACCATTATTACAGGATCCAATTATAAATGAATCTGTTCTGCTCCTAACCTGGGCTAATGAAGACGGACATAGCCATACAGTGTGCTATGAGGGAAATTTTGCCCGGACAGCGGCACTACGGCCTACTCTTATATCGAATTCCAACTGCGAAGGGATCTTTTACGTGCACGCCAATGTGTACACGGGACCTCGGTTTTTCGTCCCATCCGAACGACTAGACAGGTTTCCTTGTCAGCCCCTCCGTCCTGCATCACTGACAAGGGAGAACCACGCCGGAAAATCTGGATGAACTTTCTCGGCCAATGCAGGGATCGAACACCCGACCTCCAGGCTAGCGAGCTGGCGTCTTACCCACTTAGCCACGTGATCCCCGGATCCAATTATAAGTTAGACGATATTCAGAACACTACTACCAGAAACATTGTGGGGGCGGGGGGTTGGATGGCCAAATGGTTAGCACGAGCGCGCTGTATCATAAGGCCTTTCATTGAGTCAACTGGCGTGGTTTCGAATCCCCGGTTGTGCGTGACAAGGAGTAGGGTCACCTGTCCAACCTAGTGGGTTTTCTCTGGGGCCTACGGTTTCCTTCCACTGTTAACGACCCCTACGCCACAAGCAAAGTATTGAAATAAAATTAAACCATATGTTAGTCCCGAAATGACCTAGTTTGTGTCAAGTGGACTTTAAACCCCAACTCTCTGTCTCTGTCTCTCTCTCTCTCCCTCTCGAAACATTGTTTACAAAGCTTACTCGCACACCGATACACATCCCTCTCTGGCCATTGCTGGATTGGTTTCTGATACTTGGGATTTTGAGGGAGTGTGTCTATTCTTCCCGTTCAATCAAATCTATTCGTAGTACAGCAACATGATAGCCATTTGTTTAATCTGAGGTCTTCCCTTAAACTTTTTACAGTGATTTAAGGTATTAAAAACGGTGAAAGTCTTGTTCGCCTAAATAAAGTATTGTTTACATTGTATCCGTTTTGATAGCCTCGTTTGTCACGCAATTAGTTTGTCTGCAATATTCTGCTATGCACTGGTTAATTGGGCATAATAAAATCGTGAGTCATGACGTAACGTTATGTAAACACGTTTGGCCAAATTTGGAGCTTTGTGTAAAGCGTAATCATATTGTTACGCAGTTAAGTATTGGTTGTTAATCGGACTATTGACTAGTCATAATTTGGAACAGAAATGTGCTTCCATTAAAGCAGTGTTTAGTGGAATTAGCTCTAATCAAACGAAAAACTGCGGAGAGTATGACCAATACACCGGTTAGAGCTATTTGGCAATTAAACGTGCTGATGATCAAGCTAACGCGGACAATTATACGCCGACTCAGCTTTGATCTAAAAGGGATTATTGGAGATTTGTAGAGAGCTGTAGATTTTGAACTGGTGTACATGTATTATCTTTACATGTCAGGCGACAATATTTTGTTAATTTAAAATATAGCCAAGTCTCTAACTCAATATCACCTAAAGTCTTCGACATTGAAAACACGAATTGTCTGTCAATCTAAATCAACATTCATGTAGTGATCTTAACGGTAAAAGCCCATTGTACACGAATCGTGTACTATAATGCGTTTCAACGCCATTTGTAACAAGGGACTCGAAGAACGAGGTTAGACATATTCCACGAGTCATGTTAAACGATGACGTCATATTCTTATCTGAAAAGCACGTACAAAAAATACAATCAGTGTAGACTGGAATAACTAATTTGAAATTAAGAGTAAAAACGGAAACGAATAAATGTAAATCAGTTTATATACTTTCATATTATATTATTATATGCGTTGCGACTCATTTGTGTCAATTCTTAGGTCCCAAAAATTAGAGATTGAGCTCCCTTACCGGTCTCAATAAAGGAAATGGGGTTAAACGTCCTACTTGTCTGCATCGACTGGGATAACGAAGAAGGTCAAACGCCATTCAGTTTTGTCTGGACAGCGGATCTACGGCCTACTCTTATATGATTTCCAATGTCAAGTTATTTTTCACGCGCACGCTAATACGTTCACGAGGCCTCGGTTTATCGTACGTACCATCCTAACGACTAAACAATGTTCCCTGTCAGGTATTCCGTCTTCACAAGGGGAAACCACAGAGGAAGCAAACCCCGCTGATTGCTGATTAGCAGGCCAGCTGCATGACTCACCGAGTAATGCAGATTATACCAGCGTCTAAACAAATGGCGAATAATGCAATCTATACCGATCCTACAAGGGCAATGAAATTTATAGTCGATACATCCAGATGACAAATTAGTAGAATACACCAAAGTAACTGGTGTCCCTGTGGGATTCAGTAATGTCTTGTATGGCACCCCATATTACCAAAATATAATTCTTCCTATTTATATGATGATTGACTATTTATAGAGTGTCGAAGATATGTGGAGAAGCGGTTGGACAGAAGAAAGGGCCATATCATATTGTACAGAGCTGTTTAAGAATTCTTCAGCTGTACAGATTTGTAAAGATATACCAACGGTTGACTTAAATGGTCCAATGAACAACTGTATCGCAGATATTAAAGTAGGAATTGTTTTGTGTATAATTTATATAATTTATAAACACACACACACGCATGTGTTTAGACTTTGTTCTAAGTTGTGGGTTGGTTGGGAGCAGTTCATATTTTGATAGACAGAACGGTCGGTCTAGTGCGTTCGGATTATGTATTTGACTGTTCAACAGAATATTGATTATCTCTCAGAAAATTACTGACATCAATAATTTCACCCAGAAAGGTGCCAATAGAAATCAATTTGATGTGTTCGTTGAATATCAAGCAAAGGCTATAATAGTGTATTCGTGGGGAGATAAGCGATTGAAACTAAATTGTGTGTGGATTTGGAAGTGGTTTATTTTCTTAAACGTCAAATCCGCAAATACCTATATACTGCGATCGACATTTTCACAGTTCGACTTATGTTCCGTACTAAATTAATGATGACACTTATAAATCCATAAGGGAACTAGACATTTTATAAAAGCAATATAATTCCAATATGAAGAAAAACAGTAAATATAATATTAAATTGATGCAGCATCATATATTTATTTAGTTTCATAAAAAAAAAATCCGGCAAAGTCCCGATGTATCATATCCTCTAGTAATTTCCTGACTAACTCAAATTATGCCAAGCCAACTCTTTGTAGATAATTAATAAAGCATATGTGATAAACATTATGCAAAACGTTTGGGCTTTTCACTTTCGAGAAGCTAAATCGTCAATCAAACGTCGGAATACTGATTCTGTTAGTTTCGAAAAAAACTACTCCCCAAAGCATAATACAATTACATATTGACAGCATCAATAGTTTCGGGATCAGTAATACAGCAAGAAATTAGTCCGACCGAACTATGACTGAACATGGTAATTGTTTACACAGATTTTGTTAGGGTTGATTTTAGTAGCTTAGGGTGTCCTCGTTTAGAATCTGCCGGGTGAACCTCCGTCACCCTTAAGCGTTTTGAGTAATTCAAGATGACGTCTAAGACGGCCGCCAGTTCAAATAACTCCCATAGTATTTTAAACAAAAACAAATTCTACCCACAAAACAGGAACATAACCTCCACGAAACTAGGTAATATCCAGTTTAATTTAGTTGTGGTTTTGGATGCAACCTTTGATGAGCCACATGGCAGACCCCTGAGCAAGTTGACAGGTAGTAATGTT